>NC_045960.1:39054423-39739531 GCF_010909765.2 Amblyraja radiata | reverse complement strand
CAGGTTGCAGCTAATAGAGGTGCTGTCTCACAGCACGAGAGAGCCACGTTCAATCTGATCTAACAGGCTGTCTGTGTGGAGTTGCACATTCTCCCTGTGACTTCATGGGTTTTCTCTGGGTGCTCCGGTTTCCCCCCCGCATCCCAAAGATGTGCGTATTTGTAGGTTAATTGGCTTCAGTAAATTGGCATCTAGCGTGCAGAGAGTGGATGCGAAAATGATATAATGAAGAACTAGTGTGAACTGGTGATCGATGTTCATCAGGGACCCGTTTGGCCAAAGAATCTGTTCCCATGCTGTATCTTTGTATCAATCAATCTAGTTGACTCTCGTCACTATCATTTCACCTGTGTGTGTGGTGTGGGGGACCACAACTGTTCCATGCACAATGACACTGAGAGAGCGCATTGTAACCAATGACCAGGTTATCTCAGCCTCTAGAGGGAGCACTGCTCCCACATTCCCAACTTTTGTTAAACCTGAGATAGACACAAAATAATGGAGTAACTCAGCGGAACCTTGCTGTTTGCTCCAGCCAATTCTTGCCACTGTCTCCTTTGAGGGTTTGACATTTCCTCACTTTTCAGCCTCAGCTGACCACCATTACTTCTTTCTCTGTTTTTCCTGTCTCAAATATTATTAACATGTTAACTTTAAGATCAGAATTTTAAATTGTATGTCAGATGATAGAGTACAGTTTCAAAATTTACAATGGTTTACTTCAATGCTTTGTGCATAAAATAGACACAAAGAGCTGGAGTAATTCAGCGGGTCAGGCAGCATCTCTGAAGAAAAGGAATCAACGACATTTCGGGTCAAGACCCTTCTTCAGACTGTCTGAAGTCTGTAGACGGGTCGAGACCTGAAACATCACCTATTCCTTTTCTCCAGAGATGCTGCCTGACCCACTGAGTTACTTCAGCATTTTGCATCTTCGGGTTTAAACCAACATCTGTAGTTCCTTCCTACACATTTTGTGCTTTAAAAAGATTGATTCACAGAACTAATCATTTACAAAGGCAGCACATTTTAAGTGAAAACAACTTAGCAATTTCAGACACCTTTTTTGAAACAAGCAAGTTCATGTCAATGGACAACAGACAATAGACAATAGGTGCAGGAGTAGGCTATTCGGCCCTTCAAGACAGCACTGCCATTCAATGTGGTCACGACTGATCATCCACAATCAGTACCCCGTTCCTGCCTTATCCCCATATCCCCTGACTCCGCTATCTTTAAGAGCCCTATCCAGCTCTCTCTTGAAAGTATTCAGAAAACCGGCCTCCACCGCCCTCTGAGGCAGAGAATTCCACAGACTAACAACTCTCTGTGAGAAAAAGTGTTTCCTCGTCTCCGTTCTAAATGGCTTACCCCTTATTCTTAAACTGTGAGCCCTGGTTCTGGACTCCCCCAACATCGGGAACATGTTTCCTGCCTCTAGCGTGTCCAAACACTTAATAATCTTATATGTTTCAATAAGATTGCCTCTCATCCTTCTAAACTCCAGAGTATACAAGCCCAGCCACTCCGTTCTCTCAGCATATGACAGTCCCGCCATCCTTGTTAACCTTGTAAACCTACGCTGCACTCCCTTAATAGCAAGAATGTCCTTCCTCAAATTAGGGGACCAAACCTGCACACAATACTCCAGATGTGGTCTCACTAGGGCCCTATACAACTGCAGAAGGACCTCTTTGCTCCTGCACTCAACTCCTCTTGTTATAAAGGCCAACATGCCATTCGCTTTCTTCACTGCCTGCTGTACCTGCATGATTACTTTACTAGTGCATGCATATTCCTGATAAACTGAAGGGCCAGGCAGATGGGAATACAAAAGCTTGGATGATGAGAGAATTTAAGTTCTGGTCAGGAAAAATGATACATGGACCAGGTATGGTCAGCTGGGATCAAGTGTAATCCTGCAGGAGTTTTGGGAATGGAGGAGCATCAGTAAGAAGGAAACCATGCGGGCAAAAGTGGAGCAGGAGATAGCTCTGGCAGATAATATTAAGAAAAATCCAAATGGATTTTATTAATACATTAAGGTAAAGAGGGTAACTAGAGAGAGAATAGTGCCCCTCAGAAACCAAAGCTGTCTTCTCCATATGGTGACACAGAAGTTGAGCAGGGACCACAACCAAGCATTTCTCCTCCATCTACCATAGAGAAAGACATAAAGGTGAACTATGGACAGTTAAAGGGGTGTCCTGAAGGCATCCATATTGCAGTCAAAGAAATGCTAGATGTCCTAACGTGTATGAAGGTAGATAGAACTCCTAGGCCTGATCAGATATATCTGACGACACTGTATGAAGCTTGAGAAGAAACTGCAGGAGCCTTGTCTGAGAATCGTAATTAGGAATCATCATTCCTAATGACAAGGTGTTGGAATACTGGAGGGTGACTAACATCATGTCTCTATTTAAGAAGGGGCTGCAAGGAAAAGCCTGGGAACTATAGGCCAGTGAGCCTAACATCTCAGAGGGAGAAGATAAATATGCATTTGGCTTTGCAGGGGCTGATTAGGTATAGTCAGCATGGTATTATATATGGTTGTGCCTTTCGACTGATTTTTAAAAAGAAATAACCAAAAAGGTTGACGAGTGCAAAGGTGTAAATGTTGTCCATATGGACTTCAGCAAGGCCTTTGATAAGATTCCACATGATAGGCTCCTCATAAAGGTTAGATTGCATGCATTCCAGGGAGAGGAAGCCAACTGGATGGAGAATTGGCTTTGAGGGCACCCTGCTATAGGAAGGAAGTCATGAAGCTAGAAATAGTGCAGAGAAGATTTATGATGATTCTGACAGGGGCTGAGCAATGTGAGATTGGACAGATAAGGACTATTCCTCAGAGCGCAAGAGGCTGAGAGGTGATCTTATGGAGGTGTATAGAATGATGAGGGGAAGAGATACGGTGAGTTCTCAGAGTCTTATACTCAGAGTAGGGGAATCAAGAATCAGATGACATAGGTTGAAGATGAGAGGGGAAAGATTTAATGCACAGCGTGTAGTGGCTATTTGGAACAAGCTGCCAGAGGAGGTGGTTGAAGCAGGTACTATAACAATATTTAAAAGTCATTTGGACAGGCACTTAGATAGGAATGGTTTAGAGGGTATGGGCCAAATGCAGGCAGGTCTAGCATAGATGAAGCATGGAATCCTACAACACAGAATCCGGTCCTATGGCCGAACGTGCACATGCAAACCAAGATGTCCTATCTACACCAGTCTCACCTGCCTGCATTTGGCTCCTATCCATCTTAACCTTTATACATGATCTTGCCAGCATCTTGTGCAGCTGCAACATGATGTCCCAACTACTGTACTCATCACACTGACTGATGAGGGCAAACATGCCAAATGCCTTCTTCATCATGCTGTCTATCCGCATAACCACTTTCATGGCATTATGTACTTCCATCCCTAGATCTCTCTGTTCCACAACACCCTTTCCTCCGAGCCCTATGATTTACTGTGTAAGTCATGACTTGGTTTGTCTTATCAAAATGCAATACCTTAAATATCTGTATTAAACTTACCAACTCAACCACTATCTGTAGTAAACTTCTTCCCAAGTTAATGCAGTACAGTGTGCACAATAGTGTCTGCTTTACAATGGAGTTTCCAAATGTAGATTGCACATTTTACAGAACACTCTGTCCACAAGGTTGATCATGAACTTCCAATCATCATGCACTTTAATTTTCCTGCTGAAATCTTTCTTCAGCATCCTGCCCAATGTAAGCTTGAGGGACCTCATCTTCTCTCAGGGCACGTTGCAACAATACCAGTCAACCCCGGATTGTCATCTCTCACAGATGTGGCTATACCTCTCTGTTTCATGGTTTTTCTTACTTTTCTATTTGCAGGAATCTTGATCTGGAATGCTGACTTTGTTATTCTCCAGGTTCAGGGAAAGCTTCCAGCATTTTCTATCATAAGTCATAGGAGCAGAATTAAGCCATTTGGCCTATCGAGTCTACTCCACCATTCAATCATGGCTGATCTATCTTTCCCTCTCAACCACATTTTTCTACCTTCTCCCCGTAACCTTTGACACCTTTACTAATGAAGAATCTGTCAACCTCCACCTTAAAAATAGCCGATGTTGGCCTCCACAGCCGTTTGTGTCAATGAATTCCACAGACTCACCACACTGGCTAAAGAAATTCCATCTCATCTCCTTTCTAAAGGTACGTCTTTTTATTCTGAGGCTGTGTCCTCTGGCCCTAGACTCTCCCACTAGTGGAAATATCCTCTCCACATCCACTCTATCCAGACCTTTCACTCTTCGGTAAGTTTCACTGAGGTTCTCCCACATCCACTCCAGCGAGTACAGGCCCGGTGCCATTGTATCAAATTTCCACCATGTACAATTTTTTCTCCAGTTACTATCATGGTCAAATAACCTATACGGGACGATTGTCTCTTGTTTTGTCACTGTTAATCACAATGTACTCATCAACACACTGATTTATCCTGATTAGTCAGCTGTGATTCTGTTATTCCTCATATATCAACAAGACTTTAACCACTCCTAAGCTACCACTGCTTTTACATGACTTTAGTAGAGTTTAGTGATTAGTTTAGAGACACAGCGTGGAACCAGGCCCTTTGGCCCACCGAGTACACGCTGACGGGTAATCCTCATACAATAGTTCTATCCTACACACTGGGCACAATTTACAGAAGCCAATGAACCTACAGACCTGCACGTCTTTGGAAACTGGAGAAAACCCATGAGGTCGTAGTGTCATAGAGTCATAGAGTAATACAGGGTGGAAACAGGCCCTTCAGCCCAACTTGCCAACAATGTCACATCTACAGTAGTCCCACTTGCCCGCGCTTGGTCCATAACCCTCCAAACCTGTCCCATCCATGTACCTCTTAATCGATGGGATAGCCCTAGCCTCAACTACCTCCTCTGGCAGCTTGTTCTATACACCCACCACCCTCTGTGTGAAAAGGTTACCCCTCGGATTCCTATTAAATCTTTTCCCCTTCACCTTGAACCTATGTCCTCAGGTCCTCAATTCCCCTACTCTGGGTAAAAGACTATGCATCTACCCGATCTATTCCTCTCATGATTTTGTATACCTCTAAAAGATCTCCCCTCATCTACGCTCCATGGAATAGAGGCCCAGCCTACTCAACCTCTCCCTATAGCTCACACCCTCTAGTCCTGGCAACATGCTCGTTAATTTTTTCTGAACCCTTTCAAGCTTGACAATATTTTTCATATAATATGGTGCCCAGAACTGAACACAATATTCTAAATGCGGACTCACCAACGTCTTATACAACTGCAACATGACCTCCCAACTTTTATACTCAATACTCTGACTGATGAAGGCCAAAGTGACAAAAGCCTTTTTGACCACCTTATCTACCTGCGACTCGACCTTCATGGAACCATGCACTTGTACTCCTAGATCCCTCTGCTCTACAACACTACCCAGAGCCTATCATTTAATGTGTAGGTCCTGCCCTTGTTCGACGTCCCAAAATGCAACACCTCACACTTGTCTGTATTAAATTCCAGAGGGAGTCACAGGGAGGTCATGCAAACTCTGTACAGACAGCATCCAAGGTCAGGATCGGACTGAGGTCTCCTGCGCTGTAAGGCAGCAATTCTACCGCTCTGGCTGTGCCGCTGTGCTGACCTGGACAGAAAATAGACTTGGTCCTAAGCAATTGGTGCTTTCTTTGTAATTCATTCCATTATTCCCAGTGCAATTATGCTATCCCTTGGTTAGTTAATTGGGCTTCGAGCAATGAGAAACCCATTTAAATCTATACCAATCCTCAGGTTGCAAAGACCCAAAATAATTACTGCCGACTGGTTGGCAGTCTGGTTGGCTCCATGCATGTATATTACAGATATTATCAGGCTGAACCAAAAAAAAAGGAGAAGTGTAGAAATGATACTGGAAGGTTAGTAGTGAATCTACAAGAACAAAAACTGTTTCAATTAAAACAGTGCTTGTGAAATTACATTGAGAAATTGAATTACTCGCAAAAGAGAATGCTAGCTCCACACATCGTGCTTAACCTTGTCATACTGGTGCAGTCTAGAGGTAGAGTCATATTGCAGCTGTGGTGAAATGGGAAGGCATTTTTGTGATACCAATGTTTCCTTTATTTAGAACATAGAACATATGATAGTGTAGAACAGCAATAGGCCTTCAGGCCCACATCATCTGTGCCGAACATGATGCTAAGACAAACTCTTACCTGCCTGCACATGATCCATATCCTTCGATTTCCTACTTAGAGCATAGAACAGTACAACACAAAAATGGGCGCCTCACCCCACAAAGTCTGAGCCGATCATGATGCCAAAACCAACTCTTGCCTGCCTGCACATATCCTTCCATTATCTGCATATTCATATATCTATCCAAAAGTCTCTCAAATGTCACTATTGTATCTGCCTCAACCAACACCCCTGGCAGTGCATTCCAGGCAGTCACCACCCTCACACTTGCCCCGCACATCTCCTTAAACTTTGCCCTACTCACCTTATAGCTATGACTTTGAGTATTTGATTTTTCCATTCTTGGTTTTGGTCAACATGGGCAAGTTGGGCCAAAGGGCCTGTTTCCATGCTTTATGACCCCACGACTCTAACTGTCTCAAAACTGGAACAGACAAGAAGAGACATTCAGATCTAATCATCTGAATAGACTATTATCATCAAAATGTCCAAAGGAGTTGACAGGTAATACTTAGTTTACTTACTTACTTTTTTATTACATGCTCAAGGTCCAGATAAAAGACAAGACATTACACAGAGTAAATTGCATACAAAAGAACAATAAATTACATACATACATAATTTACAAAGCACAATACATGGTTTAAGATCAAGGATTTAAAAAAATCTGTGTCCTACAACGAGACAACTATACCAATGTCTCCACAGCTGGGATTGGTAGCGGGTAGTGCTAAACCTTATGTTTGATAAGGCCAAGATGATTTCATTTTCAGACTCATTAATCTGGCAAATAAATTTATACATAAGATTTCTTAAGACAGTTTGTAAAGTATTGACTCCTGCAGCCACAAACATTTCACTTGCACTACACCATCTAGGTTTCTTAAGTAATATTCTCATGGCATAATTAAAAGCTACTTCAAATGCTATCATTAAATTTATGATGATTAATGTTATGACGTGTGTGAAGATCATTAACTATTGGGAACTGTCTCAGTTTTAATTTTTCCCTGTTTACTGGTTAAACACGTTCTCTGTTGGGTGAGCTAATTTAAATAAAATCCTGATTAAATAAAACACTGACAAACTAATTTATGCCTCTTATAAAGATCATTAACTATTGGGGACCGTCTCAGTTTTAATTTTTCCTGTTTCATGGTTAAACACTTTCTCTGTTGGCTGAGCAAACCTAAATAAAATCCTGACTTAAAAGAAACTGTATCAAAACACAATCATATATTAAAATATGAGTCATGTATAAGTTTTGTTTTATGCCGTGTGCTTTATGACCAACATTGAAAAAAGGATAAGCGTAGAACTAAACTATTCATCCATTTCAGAGATATAGCTATATTAGAATTCTGCATGTATGTATTTACTTATATTTGTATTAGTTTAAGCCAAATATAAGTTAAATACAACTCCACAATATCCTAATCTTATTACTGTGGAGGAGATGATCTTACTTGTTGTATATAAAATATAATACATATATTATAATATGTCAGTAAGAAATCTTTTATTATATTGCCATTTGTTTTCATGTCAGCTCCCATGAAATCTTGTGAAAAATGAGCTTACAGCAAAACAATTTGGTCTAGTAAAGTTATGTGTGATCCAGGTTAACAAAGTCAACTTCTCATACCAAACCAAACCAAACCCAGCCACTTGATATAAAGTTACTCTTTCCAACGTAGAAATGCCAAACTTCAGTAGTTCTTCATTTAGAATTCTAGTATCATAGAAAGGAACTTTGTTGTATTTTTGTGTTCTTAAATTGTAAGAAATTTGAAGAAAAAGAAAGTTGAATTGTTCTGCCACTAAAATCACTTTGGCTGTTATCATTTCATGATTTTTTTTTCAGGTAAATTCAATTGATTATTTTTAAAAGTGATGAAACAGTTAGAGCTTTTATATTCAAAAATAAATAGAAGAAAAAAGATAAAAGTGATCAACAAGAAATTTTCTGTTGTAAGGGCTAAAATAGTTCCACCTTCTTGCTTGTAAGGAAAACAAAGAAAGAATTGTATTGAAACGTCTCTCCACATTGTTGCATGTTTCAGATTTTTAAACTAAGCCCTGACAATAACACATTGTAAGCCATTCACACCAGCAAGGAATAAGACATTGCCGAATTATTGACTTTCCATGGTTTTTATATTGCCATAAAATAATATTGTAATAACTGTGATGACTTGTCCTGAACAACTTTGTGAGTTGACTTGTTTGTTGAATATTTCATCGTATTTTGTTAAATGTGCTTTGCAGTACAGTCATTTCCAGTAGCTACCTGCAATTATGAAAACTGCACATAATTTTGTACATAACAGAACAGACATATTAAAATATAAGATGAACTTCTCTCTATTCTTATCTTCCTTTATACAATGAAAATTGTTCAAAATAATTGGGTGCATGTTGAATTATAGAAAAGTTGGGAAATGAAAAAATATACTACATGCATGCATCCATAGATTCTCTAAATTGATACAGATTCTGAAGTATAGTTAGGAGTAGGAGTAGAAAGGAACAATGTGAATTTAGGTATATAATCAATGAGGAAATTAGGCTTTCCAGCTCAATGTGAATTTATTTTAACTTAATAGTCTCTTATGAAAATAAAGGTAATGAAGCAAAGTACAGAAATAAGTTAAGATCTACAAAATTAAGCTTTGCTGCAAGGGAAACCCAGCACTAAACAACAGCAAGAATCATTACCCAAGTCCCCCCAATAACACCAATAGTTAAAAGAATTCTCAATGGTTTACATGTTCACTGATAATGGTTAAAAGAAAGATACATAGATATATAGATACATAGACAATCTTCTTTCGTGTCCATCTTCCATGTTTCAAATGTTGACATCGCTGTCATCGTCCGTCCTGAAAAGGACGCAAGGTTCCGGCGAAAATCAGTGGGAGCCATCACATGTTGCAATAGATGATGGCGGTAGCAGAACTAGCTCAGGATACTTCCAGTTTCCAGCCCCGCGACGTGGACTCTTCTGCTATGGGGCTACATAGACAATAGGTGCAGTGGTAGGCCATTCGACCCTTCGAGCCAGCACCGTCATTCAATGTGATCATGGCTGATCATCCACAATCAGTACCCCGTTCCTGCCTTCTCCCCATATCTCTTGATTCTACTAGCCTTATCTAACTCTCTTTTGAATGCATCCAGTGAATTGGCCTCTACTGCCTTCTGAGGCAGAGAATTCCACAAATTCACAACTCTCTGTGTGAAAAGGTTTTTCCTCATCTCAGTTCTAAATGGCCTACCCCTTATTTTTAAACTGTGGCCCCTGGTTCTGGACTTCCCCAACTTCGGGAACATGTTTCCTGCCTCTAGCGTGTCCAATCCTTTAATAATTTTATATGTTTCTATAAGATGCCCTCTCATCCTTCTAAATTCCAGTGATAGGTTACACATTTTTGCTGCAAAACAATGTAGCTTCATGTTTAGTTTAATTTAGTTAACAGATACAGTGTCGAAATGGGCCATTTGGCCTACTGAGGCCATGCCGATCAGCGATCACCCATACACCAGCTGTATCCAACAAACTGGAGGCAATTTACAGAAGCTAAAGACCCTTCACACCTGCACATCTTTGGAATGTGGGCGAAAATCCATGCGGTCACAGGGAGAACTTACAAACTCCGTATAGACAGCACACGCAGTCAGGATTGAGCCCGGAAATTTGGCACCGTGTGGCAGGAGTTCTCCCATTGCATCACTGTGCTGCCCTTTGCGAACAATTGTCCTGGTGGAAGGAGTCGGAGGATGGTATTGACTGGTTGTGATTTAGATTGGAGGCCTCTAACCAGTGGTATGCTGCACGGGTCAGTGCTAGGTGCACGTTTGTTGGTCAATTTGGATAGCAATATTGTTAATGTGGTTAGTAGGTTTGTTGATGGTGTCATAGACAGTGAAGAAGAATATTTTAGACTATAACAAGATGTAGATAAACTAGGGAAATGGGCCAATTTGGTGCAGATGGAATTGAACTTGGAAAAAGTGCAAGATACTGCATTTTGGTAAGTTAAACAAGGGCAGGACTTACACAGTAGTGTCTTCAAGCGAGGACAGGGTTACAGGTATTTGATTCACTGACAGTGACACTGACACTCAGGTAGACAAAGTGATGAAGGAGGCTTTGGCACACTTGCCTTCATTGATCAGGGCATGAGTTTGAACATCATGTTGCAACTGTACATGTTGTTGGTAAGACTGCTCATGGAGTATTCTGCACATTTCTGGTTGCCCAGCTATGGGAAGGATGTTCATTAAACTGGAAAGGATGCAGAAAAGATTCACTAGGATGTTACCGGTATGGAGGGCTTAAGTTAAAATTTAAGGATGGACATGCTGGGAATTTTTGACCAGAAGCATAGGAAACCAGGACCTTATAGAGATATATAAAATCAAGAGGAGCATAGTTATAGTGACAATAGACAATAGGTGCAGGAGTAGGCCATTCGGCCCTTCGAGCCAGCACCGCCATTCAATGTGATCATGGCTGATCATCCACAAACAGTATCCTGTACCTGCGTTCTTCTCATATCCCCTGACTCCGCTATCTTTTAGAGCCATATGTAGCTCTCTCTTGAAAGTATCCAGAGAACTGGCCTCCACCACCCTCTGAGGCAGAGAATTCCACAGACTCACAACTCTCCGTGAGAAAAAGTGTTTCCTCAGCTCCGTTCTAAATGGCTTACTCCTTATTAGACAATAGCCAGTGGATGGTTCAAGTTATTTATTTCATACGGTAGGGCATAGAGAGCTAGAGGGCATAGATGTAAGGTGAGGAGGAGGGGGATGGCGGAAGAGATAAAAATCGAAATCCCGTAAAATTGATTTATAATGAATTTGATCAAAAATTAATGTTGCCATAGAATTTAAAAAGTGATCCTTCATAGAAATAATTCCAACAAGGAATTAACGGAGCTTAAGTAATGTTTGTTCTGGAGCTGCTGACATTTATCTATCAATATAAAATTTGATGGGTCAAAAGTATTAAGCGATATGCTAAGTTAAATCAATGAGATTCCTAAATCAGTCTATTGAAAAGATCCCTCAGATCTGGCATGTGGGTGCTGCCAAGATCAAAGAGACCATTGGAGACTATTATCTTTGCATACTTTGTATAAGGTATGTAAAACAAAGAATTTTACTGTGACATGTCACATGTGATAATAAAGTATCAATCAGTCAATGATATGCAAGATGCAAGGGATGTATTCCTGATCTTCCAGTCTACCTCGTTGTGACCCGTACATTTTTTTCATCTGCACTTTCTCTGGAGCTGTAACACTAAATTCAGCACTCTGCTTAATTTCTCCTTGCCTTAGCTGTTGCACTTGTGTATTGTTTGATTGTATTCATGTATGGTATCATCTGCCTGGATCACACGATAACACGTGCAACAACTTTTTTCATTGCATCTTGGTACACGAGACAATTTTAAATCAATAACAAGATCACAGAGACACTTAAGCAATTGCTTGGTGTGGCCGTCAACAATCGCCACAACGATGTCCTTTTCCTAATCTTCTGCGAAGGCAAACAGTTCATGAGGAGGTGGATGATCTCTTCCGCACTGCAGCCATCTCCTACTCCCGCAGAATCTCCAGAATATTTCACGCTGACTACTTGCCGAAGGACCTGTGATTAAACGTTACTCCACATAAATATTTCTGCAAAGAATAGGTGGTGGAATTATGTACAACTGAATGGAACTTTGCACACAGTGAGGTTTGGCCCATCATTTGCAACACTGGGGACAGGTGGAATCACAGCAGTTCATGTTTCCTGGTTCTGTGCATAGGATTGTCATCAGGATAAGAGCTAAATTGGAAATGTTTTCTCACCTTTTTGCTAAAGACACACTTAACAAACTGATGGATACAACCCATTATGGACCTTCTTGTGAACCAGATGTTTCAGGGTGGCACAGTGTTGCAGCTAATAGAGGTGCTGTCTCACAGCACGAGAGAGCCACGTTCAATCTTGATCTAACAGGCTGTCTGTGTGGAGTTTGCACATTCTCCCTGTGACCATGGGTTTCTCTGGGTGCTCCGGTTCCTCCCTGCATCCCAAAGATGTGCGTATTTGTAGGTTAATTGGCTTCAGTAAATTGCATCTAGCGTGCAGAGAGTGGATGCGAAAATGAGATAACGAAGAACTAGTGTGAACTGGTGATCGATGTTCAGCAGGGACCCGTTTGGCCAAAGAATCTGTTCCCATGCTGTATCTTTGTATCAATCAATCTAGTTGACTCTCGTCACTATCATTTCACCGGTGTGGTGTGGGGACCACAACTGTTCCATGCACAATGACACTGAGAGCACATTGTACCCAATGACCAGGTTTATCTCAGCCTCTAGAGGGAGCACTGCTCCCACATTCCCAACTTTTGTTAAACCTGAGATAGACACAAAATAATGGAGTAACTCAGCGGAACCTTGCTGTTTGCTCCAGCCAATTCTTGCCACTGTCTCCTTTGAGGGTTTGACATTTCCTCACTTTTCAGCCTCAGCTGACCACCATTACTTCTTTCTCTGTTTTTCCTGTCTCAAATATTATTAACATGTTAAAACTTTAAGATCAGAATTTTAAATTGTATGTCAGATGATAGGGTACAGTTTCAAAATTTACAATGGTTTACTTCAATGCTTTGTGCATAAAATAGACACAAAGAGCTGGAGTAATTCAGCGGGTCAGGCAGCATCCCTGAAGAAAAGGAATCGACGACATTTCGGGTCAAGACCCTTCTTCAGACTGTCTGAAGTCTGTAGACGGGTCGAGACCTGAAACATCACCTATTCCTTTTCTCCAGAGATGCTGCCTGACCCACTGAGTTACTTCAGCATTTTGCATCTTCGAGTTTAAACCAACATCTGTAGTTCCTTCCTACACATTTTGTGCTTTAAAAAGATTGATTCACAGAACTAATCATTTACAAAGGCAGCACATTTTAAGTGAAAACAACTTAGCAATTTCAGACACCTTTTTTGAAACAAGCAAGTTCATGTCAATGGACAACAGACAATAGGCAATAGGTGCAGGAGTAGGCCATTCGGCCCTTCAAGACAGCACTGCCATTCAATGTGGTCACGACTGATCATCCACAATCAGTACCCCGTTCCTGCCTTATCCCCATATCCCCTGACTCCGCTATCTTTAAGAGCCCTATCCAGCTCTCTCTTGAAAGTATTCAGAGAACCGGCCTCCACCGCCCTCTGAGGCAGAGAATTCCACAGACTCACAACTCTCTGTGAGAAAAAGTGTTTCCTCGTCTCCGTTCTAAATGGCTTACCCCTTATTCTTAAACTGTGAGCCCTGGTTCTGGACTCCCCCAACATCGGGAACATGTTTCCTGCCTCTAGCGTATCCAAACACTTAATAATCTTATATGTTTCAATAAGATTGCCTATCATCCTTCTAAACCCCAGAGTATACAAGCCCAGCCACTCCATTCTCTCAGCATATGACAGTCCCGCCATCCTTGTTAACCTTGTAAACCTACGCTGCACTCCCTCAATAGCAAGAAGCCCATTTACAGAATGTGTTTCCCAGTCTATGTGTGGAAAGTTGAAATCTCCCACAATCACTACCTTGTGCTTACTACTAATATCTGCTATCTCCTTACATATTTGCTCTTCCAATTCTCGTTCCCCATTTGGCGGTCTATAATATACCCCTATAAGTGTTGCTACACCTTTCCCACTTCTCAGTTCCACCCAAATAGCCTCCCTAGATGAGCCCTCCAATCTATCCTGCCAAAGCACTGCTGTAATATCTTCCCTGACTAGCAATGCAACACCTCCACCTCTTGCCCCTCCAATTCTATCACACCTGAAGCAACGAAATCCTGGAATATTTAGTTTCCAATCACAGCCCTCCTGCAACCATGTTTCACTGATCGCCACAACATCATACTTCCAGGTGTCTATCCAGACTCTAAGCTCATCCACCTTTCTTACAATGCTCCTAGCATTAAAATATGCACATTTAAGAAACCCCCCGTCTCTTCTTCTCTGTTTATTTCCATTTTTTTCTTTCTCCTCTTGTGTCCGAGTGCTTCCCTTTTCTGCTTTCTGCCTCCCATTCAGTCTACTAGCTTTCCCTCGCCCCAACCATTCTAGTTTAAAGTCTCCCCAGTGACCTTTGCAAATTTCCCCGCCAAGATATTGGTCCCCCTCGGGTTCAAGTGCAACCCATCCTTTCTGTACAGGTCCCACCTTCCCCAAAATAAGTCCCAATGATCCAGAAACTTGAATCCCTGCCCTCTGCACCAGTCTTTCAGCCACGCATTTATCCTCCACCTCGCTCCATTCCTACTCTCACTGTCGCGTGGTACAGGCAGTAATCCTGAGATTGTTACCTTTTTGGTCCTTTTCCTTAACTCTCCTCCCAACTCCCTAAATCCTCCCTTCAGGACCTCTTCACTTTTTTTACCTATGTCATTTGTACCAATATGTACCACGACCTCAGGCTCCTCTCCCTCTGATTTCCGGATATCTTGGATGCGTTGAGACACGTCCGAGACCTTGGCACCAGGGAGGCAGACCACCATCCTGGTCTCCCGACTGCATACACAGAAACGCCTATCCGACCCCCTAACAATAGTCCCCAATTACAATTGCCCTCTTCTTTTTTTCCCTACCTTTCGGAGCAACAGGGCCGGTCTCTGTGCTGGAGGCCCGTCCGCTGTTGCTACCCCCGGGTAGGCTGTCACCCCCATCCGTACTCAAACAGGAGTACTTATTTGCAAGGTGTACCGACATTGGAGTACTCCCTCGTTCCTGCCTCTGCCCCTTGCCCTTCCTTAGCGTGACCCACATGTCTCTCTCCCGTGGTTTTGGAGTGACCACCTCCCTATAACTCCCCTCTATGACCTCGTCACTCTCCCTGATCAGACAGAGGTCATCAAGCTGCTGCTCCAGGAACCTAATACGGTCCCTTAGCCCCATCTCTCTGCACCTGGTGCAGATGTGGACGTCTGGAGGGCCATCCGACACCATGACCTCCCACATCTGACATCCAGAACAGTACACTGCTCTGACTGTCATTCTCTCGCCTTACCCTGGATCCGATACCAGTATAATACAATAGAAACTGCTGGGAGAAATCAGCAAGTATCTGACTCACAACAGCTGCTCCCTCTTGCTCTTTAAACTGCACCTTTATTATATAAACAAAAAGCACTGTACCTTTAGCCCACTGTACCTTTACTAACATGTTCCATCTACACTAGTTCCAACATGTCTGTGTTTGGCCCACATCCCTCTGAACCTGTCGTATTCATGTACTGTAAGAGTCCCCCTTTTTTGCAACCGTTCCCCTTTTAGGACCCTGAACGATTTTTCCATGATACATTTGCTGTTTGCCAGGAAAAAATTAAAGTAAAAGAGTAGAGATTGGGGGAAAAGATGTTTTTTTTTAAAAAATATTTTTATTAGAAATGATGTACAATAATAATAATATAAGACATGAATAACATATTACATTTCATGTACAACTTCTTATTTTAAATTTAATAGTAAACAAAAAAAGGTAAGAAAAGCAAGAAATATAGAGAGAGAAAGTATTGTATAGCTCGAAAAAGAAAAGCAGCGGTGATGTGAACTAAGCAATAAGAAAAGCAGCGGGGGAAAAGATGACGGGCATTGCTCCTGGTCTTAGCCGGTCTAGAATAAAGCCTGAGATCTACAAGACTGTTGACGGTAAGGTTATTGTTGAGGACGAGCTACTTAACTTTCTTGCTGTAAAAATTGAGACATTAAGCCAGGACGAGATTGCACTTTTGGCTGCAAACACTTTTGATTCTGAGTGGATAGAGTCCTCGAAGAAAGTCTGAAGAAGGGTTTCGGCCCAAAACGTTGCCTATTTCCTTCGCTCCATAGATGCTGCCGCACCCGCTGAGTTTCTCCAGCATTTTTGTCTACCTTCGATTTTCCAGCATCTGCAGTTCCTTCTTGAACACCTGAAAGAAAGTTCTGTTTGAATCTGCCCCACAACATAGCGGAACGTTTCCCATAAAGGGGCACAGAAGGACGTCAACAGCCTTAGAGTAATAAATGAGGGTGGGGCGAATACTCCAAGATTTGTCTCTCATTATCTGGATGAACTTCCGCCAGTGACATTTTCTAACATGGATGTCTCGAGCCTACTTGGTGAATGGAGCAGCTGTACGCTGAGGTATGTTCTATGAAGCACGTCATGCAGCTACAAGCGAAGATTTTCGTGCCATCACAGTGGAAATCGATCGCCGAGTGGGTGCATTGGAGCGCACCTTGATCACTACTCCAGTGTGCATTGGAGAGCACCACTGACCTGACACGGGGTGGTGGGCCGGATGCGTCGGCAGCGATGGATGGAGCCATTGGCATGGCAGGCACAGCGCTGGAGGCTGCACTGACAGGAACCTCTGGCTTGGTTGTCGGAGTGAGGGCTGCGGCAGAGGGCCTTGCCTTAAACGTGGAGAGGGTAACGGATAGTCCCAGTGGATCAATGTCTTTACCAGGCTCTCCAAAGTGGAGTCATGTTGTGAAAAAGGGTCGACGTCATGCTCCAGAGAACACTGTTGGTAAGCCAAGATTGCACGCTATTGCCACCTGGCAGAGAAAGAAATCCAGTAACGCTATGTCTATTATTGGTACCGGAGCTGCGGGTAACAACAAAATGATCAAGACATAGCTGGTGAGTGTTTTTGCCTCCAGGTTTTCACCAGACCTAGACGCCGAAACCATCTGTGTATCTTAAAGAAAAACTTGACTTGTCAAAAGATTGACACTGTACACAGTAGATACCGTTCATTTAAAGTATCTGCGGAATGTAATGAGGTTGGCGAAATGTACAATCCGGAGCTCTGGCCAGAAGGAGCATTTGTCCGGCGCTATTACGAGCCGTGCAGGGTTGGAGTCATCGGATCAAGCACTGCGCCTGTTGCGGGGGAAATGAGTGTGCCTGCTGGTGCTAGGGGCACTCACTAGTCTCGCTAAATGACCATTCGGGTTCTATCGTACAACTGTCGTGGCCTGCGTTTGGGCCAGAGCACTGGGGATAAAGCTCGCCGCTCAGTTGTTGATGTGATATACTAAGATTTTATATGTATTTTATGGTGTTTTTATATGCAATGTATTTTTTATGTAATGTTAAGTCCGAAATAAAGTTTATTATTATTATTATTATTGGCAGGCAACTATTCAGATTGTGTTCCACAAGTAGGATGTGCATTAAATCAGGTAGATTGTGTACATGCTTCATTAGAAATTCATTCATTACTCCTGTACATGACAGTGTGATAAAAATATATTGTCTATAAATCCTAGTGCATCCAAGCTGCAATGGTCAGGTAGGTAACTCATAGGGTGGTGGGGAGATGATGGGTGATAGTGCAAACTGAGATCTCTATTGAGGGCATCAGTATTGAAGGATCAGGATTGTTGGGTGGAAGGGGAGATGGTCAGGTTGACCAGGGATCAGCAATTGAAAGGACGGGATCAAAGAGGAAGGTTCGTCTCAGTATGGGAATGGTGAGGATGATGCGGAGGGAAGTACCTTTCAGTAGTCCCAATGAAATGTTTTATCATTAAAACATCCTTGCCCCAGAGCTACTGACAATGCAGCTCCTGATGATTCACTCTAAATCCCCTCACAATGGTCCACCAGGAGTGATAGGAAAATTCTGAAAATGGTTGTTATCTCTTCACTCAGAATGCTATTGATTTTCAATCGAATGCCTCCTCGGGTTGGCCTTCAGGTTTGAAAACCACTTGCCTCAACCAGTTCCATGTGGCTGATGAAGACAATGTGTGACTCAAAGAGTTTACCTCAGAAGGGGAAGAAGATGGTGCAGGTAGATGGCAATTTGGGAGGCTGTGTGCTTCTTCTGCCATTTAAGCAATGTTAGTGTAGACTCAATGGGTCAAATGGCCAAATTCTGTTCCTATGACATGTTCCTAATTTGTGCAATCAAGTTTACCAATGCCATTCCAAACGTCCCTTCTCCATTTTAGGTGGGATGAACAAGGAACTTCTTTGGAGAAGTTGCAAAAGTTTTTTGATGAAACATTAACAACATCTTTGATTTTTTTTTTTTCCTTTGGCTACTTGGAATCTCTTTCAGTGATAGGGCTGGGAATCTGGTTTTGGATATGTGAGCGCTATTGTTTGCTCAATGGAACTGACTGCATTTCTGATTTACTGCTGAACATTCATGTCATTCTGACTTTTGTCCAACAATTATCATCCCAAAGGCAGACAATTGTTCTTTGGTTATACTGTGTACAGAATCATGAGTCAAGAGTCAAGAGTGTTTTATTGTCATATGTCCCAGAAAGACAATGAATCTCTCCATTACTTGCTGTTGCACAACAGAATATGTAAATATAGTACATAACGGGAGAAGAAAAAAAGTTCAGTGTGTGTGTTTACACATGCACACATACTCAATAAATTACAAATATAGTGCAATAATAATAATAGTCTGTTGCAGTTCAGCGCTTATTTGTTGTCGTGTTTAATAGCCTGATGGCTGAAGGGAAGAAGCTGTTCCTGAGCCTGAACGTTACAGTTTTCAGGCTCCTGTACCTTCTTCCCGATGGCAATGGTGAAATGAGTGTGTGGCCAGGGTGGTGTGGGTCTCTGACTATGCTGGCTGCCTTTTTGAGGCAGCGACTTCGATAGATCAAAGATAGATCAGTTTGAGACATTGTGCTTTACATTCCTCCAAAATATTCACACAGATCCTGTCGAATTACCAGAGGCCAGCCTTATTTGAGCATTTTGAGCAGGCTCTCTCCATTATTCCTGCATGGAATTTGAACCCAGAGTTCCCACTGAGAAGCTCTAATGTCTGCTAGAAATCATACAACAACTTTCCATCCAGCTGCTTCTTAAAGGATGATTCATTGGACCAATGCATTCATTAATTTCCTCACATTACCCAAAAATACGATCCTCAGAATTTCAATTTAGCCTCTTGGGCGGCATGGTGGAACAGCGGTAGAGTTGCTGCCTTACAGCGCCAGAGACCCATGTTGGATTCTGACTAGCGGTGCTTGTATGCACGGAGTTTGTTCATTCTTCCCGTGACCTGCGTGGGTTTTCGCCGGGACCTCCGGGTTCTTCCCACACTCCAAAGACGTACAGGTTTGTTGGTTAATTGGCTAGGTATAATTGTAAATTGTCTTTAGTGTGTGCAGGATAGTGTAAGTGTGTGTGGATTGCTGGTCGGCATGGACCTGATGGGCCAAAGGGCCTGTTTCCACTCTATCTCTAAACTAAACTAAACTTTTGATGTTGAATATCCATCCTTTTGCAAATTAATAAACTCCAGTATTTCTGAGACGATAATGAGGGAAAATATTTTATGTACCATTACTTCTTCATTATCACCAACATCATCATGTATCTTTTTCATGTTTGCATATTTCTGGTACTAAATAATATCTTCAACACTCAAAAACTTCATATGAGCCCATATTAATGATACCCTGCTCATGTTTCCCCTGTTGAACTGATCAAACACGATCAGTTTTGCAGAGTACATTCCTGCCTTAAATACGGGTTGTATGTTGTTGAGTATGTTGTTGAGTTCAGAGATACAGCGAAGAAACAGGCCCTTCGGCCCACCAAGTCCTCGCCGAGCAGCGATCCCCGTACACTAGCACTATCCTACACACTAGGCACAATTTACAATTTACATAGGCCAATTAATCTACAATCAATGTACGTCTTTGGAGTGTGGGAGGAAACCTGAGCACCTGAAGAAAACCCACGCGGTCACAGGGAGAAAGTGCAAACTCCATATAGACAGCACCCGTAGTCAGGATCAAAAACAAGTCTCTGGCACAGTAAGGCAGCAATTCTACCGCTGCACCATTGTGCCACCCATTGAGGATCAGCATGAATTGATTTTCTTTGCAGCACTCATAAATCGCTTTGTCCTAAAGAATGTTCATTTTATTGGAAGATTGTTAGGATCTGTGGGACCACAGCCGACGGGAGGAAATGCCTTGAAGAGAAAGAGGAAAGGAAAATCAAAAGACATGATGTTGCACAAGAATATTGATGTTGGTAGAAATTATAATATTTGATACAAAGTTCAGAGAGAAACTTTGCAGATATAAGAATTACTTAATATGATTGGAACAGCTAGATGAGATTATCCATTCTTTTAGAAGAAAACAATGAATAATTTAAATTCAATGTATAAATTCATAGACTTTTTGACAGCTTTCAAATAATCCATGCACTTCCAAGTCACAATTGGACGAATAAGTAGGAACAAGGAACTGCAGATGCTGGTTTAAAAAAAAAAGAACACAAAGTGCTCGGGTAACTCAGTGGGTCAGGCAGTATCTCTGGAGAACATGGATAGGTGATGTTTTGGGTCAACAACGTTCTTCAGTCTGTCACGGTCTAAAGAAGAGTCCTGATCTGAAACATCACCTATCTCTGTTCTGCAGAGATGCTGCCTGACCCACTGAGCTTCTCCAGCACTCTGTATTTTTAATTGGACTAATAAAATAAAATTACATTGCAAAATTAAATCCTGCAAAAAAAATACAAATAAGTTATAAAAGCATATTAAACTGTAAAAACGCCGTCACCACTTTAAGTCGTAGTTTAAGGAATGATTTCAGAAAATTAAAGCAGCAATTAGCAACAACAACACACAGCACAGATGTTGACTGAAAATGCAGAAAGGCCAGAAGATATTATTAAGGAAAATGGTTGATTTCAAATTCAATCTCATTACATGGATAACCAGTATCCATGGAAACAGTTTTATAATGGCTTTGACTGTATGAAACTATTGCTTGAAAGTGAAATTAGGGAATGCCATCCATTAGGAAAATGAGAAATTTCATATTTTTGTCCAGTCTTCATATTTTTTTCTGAAAATGCAAGTTAGTAGATAACAATAATCTGTACCTTGTTATTGTAGGAGAACGGTGTTATGGTTCCACTTGATTCGGTTCCTCTGCTGCATATTATGAAGAATCAAATATTCATAATTGTATTGAGCAAAGATGCTATTTTCCCTCACAGTACTTGGGCCTGTCTTTTGGTATAACTGCCTACTTAGTTCTATTTTGTTATTTTCCCCCAGAGCAATGAACATTTGTTTATGTTAATAATTTATCTAATTTGCATTTAAATGCTACTATTCTGCTTCCACACTTTGAGGCAATGCATTCCAATATTAAAACTGGGGAATTCCTCAGAACTGTTTCAATCCCATCAGTAACACAGTGAACTCTTGTTTTTGTGGACTTCTTTTTAAAGGTCTTTGAAGATAGTACAACAACCACAGTGGGGGAGGGAGAGAGAGGGAGGGGATGCAAGGGTTACTTGGTTGGAGAAATCAATAGTCATACTGCTGGGTTGTAAGCTGTCCAAGCAAAATATGAGGTGCGGTTCCTCCAACTTGCATTTGGCCTCACTGACAAGTCGTCATGTTGAGTGTCATTGTCTGTAACTCATTTTTACCTAAACCACAGCTAACAATGGCCTGTCTCCTTTATCATTGTTAGTTTACTTTCTTTCATTCATTTTTTCGATATCTCTCATTATCACGAGTCATGATCATTATGACGCATATTAAAAAAATTTGGAGGAGCAAAATTAAGTAAGATATTCTCATCTGTCTATTAAAAATCAAATTACTCCACTTTGTTTCCACATTTACCAAATTAAATTCACTGAAGAAAATAGTTGTACTTAAAAAAAACATCCAATATGAAATTAACCATGCTCGGTTACCCTTTGAACATTTTAAATCAACACCATTTTGTTATTAAAAGCAACCAGCAGAGAAAAGTAAAATTTGAAATTAAAACGGATCAGGCATCATTTGTGGAAAAGGAAACAATGTTAGTGTTTCAGGTAGAATTGGGAAAGAGTGAAAGTTAAGCTGTGGAGAGAGTGGACAAGGCATGGATAAGACAGTTATGGGCATGTCCCAATTAGGCGGCTTTTAAGGTGACTGCAGGAGACTATGCGGTCGCAGGTAGTTGCAGGGGAGCTGCCTTCATGGTCGTGAGGAGTGCCGGCATTCTGCGAACTAGTCGCGGCCTCATTATGGTCGCTGCAAATTTTTCAACATGTTGAAAAATTAGCGGCGACCAGAATGAAGCACCCATGGAGAGTAGGCAGAATTTCCATGCCGTAGGTGGGCCGCCAGGAGGTCCTAGTGGGTTGCCAGGAGGTCAAAGGTTCTCGTAGGTTGTAGCCAGTGCTGACAGGAGAATTTCATTGGCTCATTGGGGAAAAAAAACGTAAGCAGTAGTTTTCAGAACCAAGGATAACCGACCGGTAATGTTAAATGTCCGCCGAACTTAACAGCCGTGTATCTCTGGCTTCTTAAAAGTTGTCTCCACTCCTTCTCCCCCCTTCTCCCCGCTCTCCCCCCCTCTTTTAAAGGATTTACGTGACCCTTCACACACACTGTGCTTTCACCGTCTTAATTACAGCGCCAACCTTCCTGTTCATCGCGGTGTGTGTCTGTATCACATTGGCTTTGCATTGTGTGAACTTCACTCAGACAGTGATCCCCCTGCTTGCCCTGTCCCCCGCCTGCATAACAGGCTGGTGAAGGAAGCGATGTGTTTGTGTGCGTCTGTGTGTTCCACTCTGACAGTAGCCGTTCCAGTTGCCGGTTTTTCAGGCGACTGTCGGCAACTTGACAGTCGTCGGCAATCGCCTGAAATATAGCCTAAGTGGGACAGGCCCATTACAATACTACATTTACTATGTTTTAGAGGCATTCAGGCAAGTTCTTAAATAGTTAAGGCATATTTTTCTAATGCAGGCAAATGGGCTTAGTGTAGATGATCAAAAAGGTTTGCATGGACATGGTGGCCCGTAGGTCCCATTTCTGTGGTTCCATAGATGTGGCTATAGTAGATAAGAGAGAACCTGTAGATGGGCTATCATTAAATTACAGAAAGGATTTACCCTGTAACTTTGCTCTCACTCCCCATCCCACCTCTCGTAACAAGGGCAGAGTCCCCCTTGTCCTCACCTTCCACCCTACCAGCCATAACATACAACAAATAATCCTCCGACATTTTCGCCTCCTCCAACGGAATCCCACCACTGGCCACATCTTCCAATTTCCTCCCCTGTTTACTTTCCGCAACTCCCTGGTCAATTTGTCCCTTCTCACCCAAACCACCCCCTCTCCGGGCACTTTCCCTTCCAACTGCAAGAAATGCTACACTTCTCGCTTTACCTCCCCCCTCGTGACTCCATTCAAGGACCCAAGCAGTCGTTCCAGGTGCGGTAGAGGTTCGCCTGCACCTCCTCAAACCTCATCTATTGCATCCGCTGCTCTAGATGTCAGCTGCTCTACATCGGTGTGACCAAGCGTAGGCTTGGCGATCGCTTCGCCCAACACCTCCGCTCGGTTCGCAATAAGTAAACTGATCTCCCGGTGGCTCGGCACTTCAACTCCCCCTCCCATTCCAAATCCGACCTTCCTGTCCTGGGCCTCCTCCATGGCCAGAGTGAGGCCCACCATAAATTGGAGGAGCAGCACCTCATATTTAGCTTGGGCAGTTTACACCCCAGCGGTATGAACATTGACTTCTCTAATTTCAGATGGTCCCGCCTTTCTCCTCCCCTTCCCAGCTCTCCTTAAGCCCAATGTCTCTGCCTCTTCCTTTCTTCTTCCCACCCACCCCACCCTCACATCAGTCTGAAGAAGGGTCTCGACCCGAAACGTTGCCTATTTCCTTCGCTCCATTGATGCCTCACCCGCTGAGTTTCTCCAGCATTTTTGTCTACCACAGAAAGGATTTTGATCAGTTTAGTTTAGTTTAGCTTATTATTGTCACATGTACCGAGATACAATGAAAAGCTTTAGTTTGTGTGCTATCCGGCCAAAGAAAAGACTATACATGATTACAATCAAGTCGCCCACAGTGTACAGATAACGGATAAACGGTACAACATTTGGTGCAAGATAAAGTCCGATTAAAGATAGTTCAAGGTCTCCAGTGACGTAAATGGGAGACAGGATCGCACTCTAGCTGGTGAGAGGATTGTTTAGTTGCCTGAATACAGCTGGGAAGAAACTGCCCCTGAATCTGGAGGTGAGCATTTTCAAACTTCTGTACCTCTTGCCTGATGGGAGAGGGGAGAAGAGGGGGTGACCAGGATTAGATTGCTGGTGGCCTTGCCAAGGCAGCATGAGGTGTAGATGCAGTCAATGGTAGATAAGGTGGATTGCATGATGGTCTGGGATTAAGTCCTGTACAGGAGATTGGTATCAAGGTTAGGGCATATGTAATTGGTTTTAATCTAACATGGCAGGTAATTAATTTCCCAACAGAATGTAAAGAATAGGGATAAGCAGATCCATCTCAGCATGGATTGAGTATGAAACAATTTAATTGTTCCATTTCAGGACATGTGACTCTACTCTTGACTCTTTAAAAATGATCAGTCAGGTACCATGAGGTTGTGAATAGTTTGTGACCCAGCTATTTACACTCTTGGGACTGGGAGAATTTTAAAGAGGTTTGAAGGAAGCATGAACATGATCCATAACTTGGAAAATTAAATATAATATAGAAAACTATGAGCTCATCCAGTTTCGTAAAGACAGCAGGAAAGCAGAGTATTGGTTAAATAGTAAGATATAATGTAGTGTTGTTGTTCACATTGAGTCATAGAGTCATAGGGTTAGAGCCTTACATGTGGAAACAGGCCCTTTGGCTCACCCTGCCCACACCGGCCAACATGTCCCATCTACACTAGTCCCACCTGCCTAGATTAATTGATAGGCTTATAGGTATTGTGTGTGTGTGTGTCTCTCTCTCTCCATTAATTGATAGGCTTATAGGTATTGCCGATTGTCTACTACAACTGAGTCTGGAATTATTGTATAAGCAATATAAACAAATAACTGCAGATGCTGGTTAATACACAAAAGGACACAAAGTGCTGGAGTTTCTCAGCAGGTCAGACAGCATCTCTGGAAAATATGGATAGGTGATGTTTTGGGTCGATACTCTTCTTCAGACTCGGTCTGGAACTGGGCCTGGAATCTAAGTTGGAGAGGCGAGGATCGGCGGAGTAATTGGTTGCGGCCCGCGGGGGGATGGAGATGAGGGCGGTGGCAATGGCAACGGTAGGCATGGCCTGGAAGTAACCGAGGAGACAGCAGGAGCTGGCGATGGTGGCAGTATGTCTGGCCTGGATGCAGTCAGGGAGGTGGTGCGGGCCGGTGGCAAGGTTGGCAGTCCTGCCTGGTGGTGAATATCAGTAGGTCTGTCCGCTATATAACCAAAATCTATACGTAACTAAAACGCTGATCTTGTGCTCTTCCGGTTTGCGGGGTTTTTCAATTTGCGCAAAAACGTTACGCAACAGCGCTACGACCTTTTGCCAGTTTACTCACCGTTCTCCTGTGCTGCGAGTGCAATAGGTTTTGTTCCAATCGGCGATGTATTGTAAATTATCGCGGTTTAAAAATCTTAAAAACCACATGTGCGCAGATTCCTTCAGTCAGCACCTTGCAGATTGGTCACTTCTCCTGTCAGTCAATGCCACGGCCGGGATGGTGACGCTCCTTCCTGCCCCACCGGCGGCGGCCTGTCCTGCCACACTTACAAACTCCTCTCTCCCCTCCTCACAGTAACTTGACTATCGTCTTCCCCACCACCGGCAGCGGCCATGGACGGGGGGGGGGGGGGGGGGGGCGGTTCAGTGGAGGCCCTGGACTCGTCTCTCTCTCCCTCATCATTCACCCCTATCCCCCGCCCGCCCTCTGCGGCAATGGCGATCCCGTCTACCGTCCCCCCGGGTCCGTCTCCTCTGTCACCACCATTACGGTAACTCACCCACACGACTTCTCGGAGGAGAAGTGAAACAGGCAGGTAGGGCGGAGCAACAGCGGTCGGGCAGGCAGACAAGCAGGGAAGGGCCGAGCGGCAGCAGCAGGCCATCGAATAGGATGGGGCGGGGTGGGGTTGCAGAGTCGGGTTGCAGGGTGGCCGAGCAGTTTGCGCGGAGAGAGAGAGAGAGAGACACACACACACACACACACACACACACACACACACACACACACTCACACATACACACACACACACATACACACACACACACACACACTCATACACACACACACACACACACACACTCACACACACACACACACACACACACACACACACACACACACACACATACACACACACATACACACACACACACTCACACACACACACACACACACACACACACACACTCACACATACACACACACACACTCACACACACACACACACATACACACACACACGCACACGCACGCACACGCACGCACACACACGCACACACACACACGCACACTGCAAACTGGTCCAATCGTCAAGTCAATGGGATATAAACTACAACTAAGAATGAATGGCCTGTGGAGGTAGAAACTGCAGATGCAGCTTTTTATGGATGGAAGGAGGGGAGGGAGTGACTGAGGGTAGGGGAAAGGAGAGGGAGGGATAGGGGAGGAGAGGAGAAGAGGGGAAAGATCCTGGGGAGGTGAGGATGGAGAGTGGGGGGATTGAGGGAGAAGAAACATAGAAACCTAGAAAATAGGTGCAGGAGGAGGCCATTCGGCCCTTCGAGCCAGCACCGCCATTCATTGTGATCGTGGCTGATCATCCCCTATCAATAAACCGTGCCTGCCTTCTCCCCATATCCCTTGACTCCACTAGCCCCCAGAGCTCTATCTAACTCTCTCTTAAATCCATCCAGTGATTTGGCCTCCACTGCCCTCTGTGGCAGGGAATTCCATAAATTCACAACTCTCTGGGTGAAAAAGTTTGTTCTCACTTTAGTCTTAAATGACCTCCCCTTTATTCTAGGACGGTGGCCGCTGGTTCTGGACTCGCCCAACATTAGGAACATTTTTCCTGCATCTAGCTTGTTCAGTCCTTTTATAATTTTATATGTTTCTATAAGATCCTCCCTCATCCTTCTAAATTCCAGTGAATACAAGCCTAGTCTTTTCAATCTTTCCTCATATGACAGTCCCGCCATCCCAGGAATGCATCTCGTGAACCTACGCTGCACTGCCTCAGTCAAAAGGATGTCCTTCCTCAAATTAGTAGACCAAAACTGTACACAATACTCCAGATGTGGTCTCACCAGAGCTCTATACAACTGCAGAAGAACCTCTTTACTCCTATATTGAAATCCTCTTATTATGAAGGCCAACATTCCATTAGCTTTCTTCACTGCCTGCTGTACCTGTAAGCCAACTTTCAGTGACCGGTGTACAAGGACGCTCAGGTCTCGCTGCACCTCCCCCTTACCTAACTTAACCCCATTGAGATAATAATCTGCCCCCTTGTTTTTGCCGCCAAAGTGGATAACCTCACATTTATCTATATTATACTGCATCTGCCACACATCTGCCTACTCACTCAACCTGTCCAGGTCACCCTGCAACCTCCTAACATCCTCTTCACAGTTCACACTGCCACCCAGCTTTGTGTCAGCCGCAAACTTGCTAGTGTTGCTCCTAATTCCCTCTTACAAATCATTAATATATATGGTAAACAGTTGCGGCCCCAACACCGAGCCTTGCGGCACTCCACTCGCCACTGCCTGCCATTCTGAAAAGGACCCGTTCACTCCTACTCTTTGCTTCCGGTCTGCCAACCAATTTTCTATCCATGTCAGCACCCTACCCCCAATACCATGTGCTCTAATTTTAGTCACCAGTCTCCCGTGCGGGACCTTATCAAAGGCTTTCAGAAAGTCTAGATACACTACATCCACTGGCACTCCTTCATCCATTTTACTTGTCACATCCTCAAAAAATTCCAGAAGATTAGTCAAGCATGATTTCCTTTTCATAAATCCATGCTGACTTGGACTAATCCTTTTACTGATATCCAAATGCCCCATTATTACCTCTTTAATAATTGACAGCATCTTTCCCACCACCGAAGTCAGGCTACCTGGTCTATAATTCCCCGTTTTCTCTCTCGCTCCTTTCTTGAAAAGTGGGATAACATTAGCTATCCTGCAATCCACAGGAACTGTTCCTGAATCTATTGAACATTGGAAAATGATCACCAATGCGTCCACTATTTCTAGAGCCACCTCCCTGAGGACCCTGGGATGCAGACCATCAGGCCCAGGGGATTTATCATCCTTCAGTCCCATTAGCCTACCCAATACTATTTCTCGCCTAATGAAAATTTCTCTCAGTTCGTCGACCCCCTTAGATCCTCTGCCCTCCAGTAAATCTGGGAGATTGTTTGTGTCTTCCTTAGTGAAGACAGATCCGAAGTACCTGTTCAACTCTTCTGCCATTTCCTTGTTCCCGATAATAATTTCACCCGTGTCTGCCTTCAAGGGACCCACATTTGGCTTTGCTCCTCTTTTTCCCTTAACATATCTAAAGAAGCTTTTACTGTCCTTCTTTATATTCCTGGCTAGCTTCCCTTTGTACTTCATCTTTTCAGCCCGTATTGGCCGTTTTGTTTCCTTCTGTTGTCCTATGAAAGTTTCCCAATCCTCTGGCTTAGCTGTGTTATACATCTTTTCTTTTAGTTTTATTCTATCCCTAACTTCTCTTGTGAGACACGGTTGCCTCCTACTCTCCTTAGAATCTTTCTTCCTTTTTGGAATGAAATGATCCTGTGTCTTCCGGATTATGCCCAGAAATTCCTACCATTGCTGTTCCACCGTGATTCCGGCTTGGATCTCTTTCCAGTCTACCTTGGCCAGTTTCCCTCTCATGCCTTCATAGTCCCCTTTGTTCAACTGCATCACTGACACTTCCGATTTAACGTTCTCCTTCTCAAATTGCAGATTAAAACTAATCATATTATGATCACTACCTCCAAGCGGTTCCTTTACCTCAAGTTCTTTTATCATATCTGGTTCATTGGACAACACTAAATCCAGAATTGCCTTTTCTCTGGTTCCATTACAAGCTGCTCTAAGAATCCATCTCGGAGGCACTCTCCAAACTCTCTTTCTAGGGGTCCTGAATCAACCTGATTTTCCCAGTCTACCTGCATATTGAAATCCCCCATCACCACAGTGGCATTACCTTTGTTACATGCCAGTTTTAACTCCTGCTGCAACTTACACCCTACATCCGGGCTACTATTTGGGGATCTGCAGATAACACCAATTAGTGTCTACTTGCCTTTACAATTCCTCAACTCAATCCACAGGGACTCTACCTCGTCAGTCCCTATGTCTTCCCTCGCAAGGGACTGAATTCCATCCCTCACCAGCAGAGCTACCCCCCCTCCTCTGCCCACCTGCCTGTCCTTTCTATAGGATGTATAACCCTGAATATTAAGTTCCCAGGCCCGATCCTCCTGCAGCCACGTCTCAGTAATCCCCACAATGTCATATCTACCAACCTCAAACTGAGCCTCAAGCTCATCTACTTTACTTAGGGGTAGGGAGGGAGAGGGTGTAGTGGGGAGGAAAGGAGAGTGGGGAGGAGGGTGAATAGAGGGAGGGGAGGGCAGTGGGGAGGATAGGGGGAGGTAAGGAGTGGGTGATAGAGGGATAGAAGGGGGTAGGTAGGGGAGAGGAGTTATGGACAGAGGGAGGGAATGACTGAGGGTTGGGGAAAGGTGAGGGAGATTAATGATTTGGACGAGGGAATTGAATGCAACATCTCCAAGTTTGCGGATGACACGAAGCTGGGGGGCAGTGTTAGCTGTGAGGAGGATGCTAGGAGGCTGCAAGGTGACTTGGATAGGCTGGGTCAGTGGGCAAATGCATGGCAGATGCACTATAATGTGGATAAATGTGAGTTTATCCACTTTGGTGGCAAAAACAGGAAAGCAGACTATTATCTGAATGGTGGCCGATTAGGAAAAGGGGAGATGCAACGAGACCTGGGTGTCATGGTACACCAGTCATTGAAAGTAGGAATGCAGGTGCAGCAGGCAGTGAAGAAAGCAAATGGTATGTTAGCATTCATAGCAAAAGGATTTGAGTATAGGAGCAGGGAGGATCTGCTGCAGTTGTACAGGGTCTTGGTGAGACCACACCTGGAGTATTGCGTACAGTTTTGGTCTCCTAATCTGAGGAAAGACATTCGTGCCCTAGAGGGAGTACAGAGAAGATTCACCAGACTGATTCCTGGGATGTCAGGACTTTCATATGAAGAAAGACTGGATAGACTTGGCTTGTACTCGCTAGAATTTAGAAGATTAAGGGGGGATCTTATTGAAACTTCCAAAATTCTTAAGGTGTTGGACAGGCTAGATGCAGGAAAATTGTTCCCGATGTTGGGGAAGTCCAGAACAAGGGGTCACAGTTTAAGGATAAGGGGGAAATCTTTTAGGACCGAGATGAGAAAAACATTTTTCACACAGAGAGTGGTGAACCTCTGGAATTCTCTGCCACAGAAGGTAGTTGAGGCCAGTTCATTGGCTATATTTAAGAGGGAGTTAGATGTGGCCCTTGTGGCTAAAGGGATCAGGGGGTATGGAGAGAAGGCAAGCACAGGATACTGAGTTGGATGATCAGCCATGATCATATTGAATGGCGGTGCAGGCTCGAAGGGCCGAATGGCCTACTCCTGCACCTATTTTCTATGTTTCTACGTTTCTATGAGAGGTGAGGGAGGGATTGGGGATGGGAGGAGGAGAGGGGAGGAATTACTGGGGGGTGAGGGGAAATGAGCCGTGCCTGCACAGTTGGGGGTTATGCATGAGTGGTGCAATATTGCGTTGGGGGACGGGTTGCTTTGGGGGAACAGGTGAGTGGCGGAATATTGCATTGGGGGAACGGGTTGCGTTGGGGGACCAGGCCTCCCGTGCGACAGGTCCCACTTAGTCTAGTCCATTATAAAAAGGCCCATAATAATGAGGGTTTATTGTATTGCTTTTCTGCATCTTCTTTGTACGATACGATACGATACAATAAAACTTTATCTCCTGAGGGAAATTGGTCTTCCAAACAGTCACAACACACAACAAGGTACACGAACACTTGAAATGAAAAGTGAAAACAAAAAGAAATAGACAAGCGACTGTTGGCTGGCTGCTGTGTGCACAGCGCTTTCACCAGAACAAATGAACAAACAAACGAGCACAGACTTATCCCCTGGGCAGAGGATTGTAAACTAGAGTGCCCCCCTCCTCCCCCACACCATCCCCCTTTGTTCTCCCACCGTCCCTCACAGCGGTCCCCCCACGCTGGTTCCACATTGTATTCCCTTCCCCCCCCCCTCCCCCCTCATGCTCATTGACCATTTCCTGACCCCCCCCCCCACCGCCAGCCTCCGAGACTCCCATTGCTGCCCAAATCCCCCCACCGCCGAGGGGCCCGTTTCCACTGAGGCCCCACCACCCTCAAGGCTCCCGTTGCCGCCAAGGCTCAAGCTGTTGCCAAGGCATTCGCTGCGGTCGCCGAGGCTCTCATCACAGCCGCTGCTCCTTCAGCCCAAACAGGCCTCGCCGCTCGGCTTCTCCGCGAGTAGGGCCTACCGGGGCGCGTTCCAGCCTTCGATCGTCGTTATGGTCATTGGCGGCGCGCTTGTCCAGCGGGTGGATTAGGCCCGCGCGGCTGCCCGGGACACTCCTGCCGCATGCACAGCTTCCCGGGACATTTTTGACCTTCACATCCTTCCTAAAATGTGACAGCCACAATTGAATGCACTACTGTATTTGTAGCCAAAACAATGCACAGGGTCAACTTTCTGTACTTTTGTATCACTTCACATTTGTCAGCAATAAATTTCACCTGCCTTCTGTCCATCCATTCTGCCAGCCTAGCTACTACATCTTGCAGACCACTCCTTTCCTCAGCAGTGACTACCCTATTTCCATGTTTTGTGTCATCTGCAAATCTAAAAATGTTACTTTGCACACCCATTTCTCTAAATATATTTTAAAAAACACAATGGTCCCAGTGCCAGAATTGCAGTCTACCATTCCCCATTAATTGATATGCTTAGTGACAAATCATTGACAACCAACATGCAAGTGATGAGGTAAGTGATGAAGAAAGTAAAAAGGCATGTAGCCATTATAATGAGGGTTTGACTACAGAAGTGAGGATGTTTTATTGCAATTGTATAGGATCTTGGTAATGCTGTACGCTGAGCATTGTGCAGCTCTAGTCTCCTTACCTAAGAACAAATGAGCCACCATAAATAAGTGCAGTGCTGATTCATTAGACTGGTTAGTAAAATAGTGTAAATAGGGCGTGTTGGTCAGGACTTGTATGGATGGAACTAGACAGGTGGAGCTAGTGTAGATGGGACATATTGGTCGGTGTGGGCATGCTTGGCAGTAGGGCCTGTTTCCACATTGATTCTAGTGCTATACTCTCTTGAGGTTAGTAGAATGAGAGGGAGATTTGATTGAAACCTGCAAACTTCTTTTAAATCACTTACCCACCCACTCACCCACCCACCCACCCACTCAACCACCCACTCAACCACCCACTCACACCCACTCACCCACCCACCCACTCACTCACTCACTCACCCACCCACCCACTCACACCCACACCCACTCACACCCACTCACCCACGCACTCACTCACTCAACCACCCACTCACTCACCCACTCACTCACACCCACACACCCACTCACTCACTCACTCACCCACTCACCCACTCAACCACCCATCAACTCACCCACCCACCCACTCACACCCACTCACCCAGCACCCACGCACCCAGGCACGGACGCACTCAACCAAAAACGCCATCACCACCCCCACACTCCACCCCCTCACACCACACTCACCCCACCCACCCACTCACACTCCTTCACTCACCCCACCACCACGTCCACACACTCACAACCCACTCACCCCCACCCACCCACACCCACTCCACCCACCGCACCCCACACCAACCCACTCGCTCACGTCCAACACCCATCACACCCACCCACCCACGCAACCCTGCAACACACTCACGTCACCCCCCACGCCACGGAAAATCACAAACACCCACCCACTCACACCCACTCACACCCCAGGGCACGGACCCACCCAACCCACTCACACCCATTCACCCACCAAGTCCCGCACCCTAGTCGCTAACTCACACACTCACCGCCACTCCACCCACTCACCCACTGCACACCCTTCCAACCCCTCACCCACCCACTCACCCACTCACCCACTCACCCAGCTACCCCCCACCCTTCACCCAACATCAGCACCCACTTGACTCACCACTCACTCCTCACAGGCCGCTGTCGCTGACCTTCACTGTTTTCCCGGGGCCACCGATGCTGCTGCCGCTGACCCGTAGCTCTACTCCAGCCCCCCACGGGCCTCCACCAGCGACTCCGCTGACCCCCGCCTCTCCACCGGCCACCAGCGGGCCAGGGCCGTCACCTCACCAGAGTTCCGCTCAGCACCAGACCCATAACCTCCACGATGCAAACAGCATGTGGTCTGACTGCTGGGTCCTAGTGCTCCTCCCCTCTAACAGGGAACCTCAGTAGTGATGGGTCTTCCCCTTCCCCTTCTTTTATCCAGGTTACCCCGACCACACACCCGCTAGTTAAAATTCCCCGCTGTTTATTTTGGCTTATTTTTTTATAGAGGTGCCGGAGCGGCGCTCTGGTGATCTCCGGCAGCGCTGCACCCCTGGGTATTAGTCACGTACAACTAACGGTAACCTGTCAGCAACTGCACACAAATCCTCAATTTGATAGCCTACGGCAAACTGACGTGTAAGTTCCTGCACTACCACAGAACCCGCTAAATCGCCTGCCGCACGGAACGTGTTAAGAGCTTGCTGCGGGCTGGATAAAATCTCGTATCGGGCCGATGTGGCCCGTGGGCCATAGTTTGGAGATCCCTGATCTTAATGAAAGGCGGAGTAGAGTCAAAGGGTGCATGGCCCATTCCTAAGCAATTTTGTTTTATTATTGTCACATGTACTGAGCTACAATGAAAAGCTTTATTTTGCATGCTATCCAATCAAATCAATACTACCATGCATAAATACAATGCACACTCAAGTAAAATAGGTAGAGCAAGGTACTGTTGAGAAATCTGAAAACAGACAGGAACAAACTGTTCCTAAGTCTGGTAGTGCATGCTTTCAAACGTCTGCACCTTCTGCCTGATGGAAGCAGGGAGAAGAAGGGAATGACTGGGGTTGGACAAGTCTTTAAGTGAAGTGCAGATGAAGTCAATGATGGGGAGTCAGGTCTGTATGGTGGGCTGGACTACATCTACATCTCCCTGATTCATCATCATAAAATCCATCATTGTACCGGTACCAAAAAATGCCTCCCCAGCCTGTCTGAATGACAACCGTCCGGTGGCCCTTACCTCGGTAGTCATGAAATGCTTTGAGAGGCTGGTGAAGAAACACATCTGCGCCTTCCTCCCTCGGAACATGGACCCGTTGCATTTCGCGTACCGTCCGAACAGATCCACGGACGATGCGGTCTCCCAGGTCTTGCACACCGCTCTCTCCCATCTGGACAGCCAGAAGGGGGGCTACGTGAGGATGCTGTTCATAGACTACAGTTCAGCCTTCAACACGATAGTCCCCACCAGACTGGCCAGGAAGCTAATGGAATTTGGGCTCAACACCTCCCTGTGTGCCTGGGTCCTGGACTTTCTCACCGCCAGGCCCCAGGTAGTCAAGATGGGAGGGAATACATCGAAGTCCCTCACCCTGAGCACAGGATTGCCCCAGGGTTGCGTCCTCAGCCCCCTATTGTACTCCCTGTACACACATGGCTGTGTGGTTAGGTTCAGCTCCAACTCAATAATTAAGTTTGCTGATGACACTGTGGTGGTGGGCCTGATCTCAGACAACGACGAGAAGGCCTACCGGGAGGAGGTGGCTGGTCTAGCACTCTGGCGCCAGGATAACAGCCTCCTCTTGAACATCAAAAAAACGAAGGAGCTGCTCATGGACTTTAGGAGGGCACATCATCCGAGGACGTACACTCCATTGAGGATAAATGGGGATCCTGTGGATAGGGTGAACTGTTTTAAATATCTGGGAGTCTACATCTCCGAGGATATGACATGGGCATCACACGCCTCAGCACTCGTGAGTAAGGCAAGGCAGCGCCTTTACCACCTCAGGCAATTGAGGAAATTCAGAGTGTCTCCGAGGATCCTCCAGTGCTTCTATGCAGCGGCGGTGGAAAGCATCTTGTCCGGGAACATTACCATCTGGTTTGAGAATTGCTCTGCCAAGGACAAGAAGGCTCTGCAGAGAGTAGTGCATTCGGCCGAACGCACTATGGGAACTTCACTTGCCCCCCTGCAGGAACTATACATCAGGAGGTGCAACTCCAGAGCCAACAATATCATGAGAGACCCCTTCCACCCCTGCAATGGACTGTTCCAGCTGCTACGGTCAGGCAAACGCCTCCGTTGCCATGCGGTGAGAACGGAGAGGTTGAGAAGGAGTTTCTTCCCAGAGGCCATTCGGACTGTAAACGCATATCTCACCAGGGACTAACTCTACTGAACGTTTTTCCTTCCATTATTTATTATGTAAAAGAATATGTGTGTTATGATTGTGTTTATAGTTTGTTTGGTTGTTTGGTTGTTTGTCTTTTGCACAAAAGTCCGCGAGCATTGCCACTTTCATTTCACTGCACATCTCGTATGTGTATGACAAATAAACTTGACTTGACTTGACTTGACTGCAATTTCTTGTGGTTTTGGGCTGAGCTGTTGGAGATATGCCGAATTTCATCAGTCTCTTAAAACCCCTGTCTCACGGTGCGAGTCCACCCACGAGTGATCCCGAGTTTAAAACAAATCAAACTCGTGATAATCACGTAGAATTAACGTAGCGGGAACGTCGGAACTCGTGATCGTAACTTAGCGACTCGTAACGCTAACGGCAGGTACTCGGGAAACTTGTTAACTTGTGAAAATCTTTCAACATGATGAAAGGTTTCCACGAGTCAAATTTACTCTTGAAGTAAAAATTTTAAACTTTTAAGCTCGTTGTAGCCCGTGAGTTTACCGTAGTGACTCGTGAGTCTACCGTGGGCACTCTAACTCAGCGGGACAGGCAGCATCTCTGGAGAGAAGGAATGTGTGATGGGATGACGTTTCCAAAATTCTGCTGTGTCTTTGTGTTACTCCAGCACTGTGTGTTCACTTTCTGTCATCCAGCATCTGGCCTTTCTTGTGTAGTGATCTGTCTTCACACTGAAACGTCGTCTGTCCATTTCCCTCCATAGATGATGCCTGGCCTTCTGAGTTCCTTTTTATTCTTTAGTTTAGTTTATCGTCACATGTACCGAAATACAGTGAGAAGTATTTTTTCGTTGCGTGCTAAAGAATTTTTATTCTTTATAGACAATAGACAATAGGTGCAGGAGTAGGCCATTCTGCCCTTCCAGCCAGCACCACCATTCAATGTAATCATGGCTGATCATCCCCAATCTGTACCCCGTTCCTGCCTTCTCCCCATATCTCCTGCCTTCTCCCCATATCGCCTATCTTCAAGAGCCCTATCTAGCTCTCTCTTGAAAGTATCAAGAGAACTGGCCTCCACTGCCCTCTGAGGCATAGAATTCCACAGACTCACAACTCTCTGTGAGAAAAAGTGTTTCATCGTCTCCGTTCTAAATGGCTTAGCCCTTATTCTTAAACTGTGGCTCCTGGTTCTGGACTCCCCCAACATTGGGAACATGTTTCCTGCCTCTAGCGTGTCCAAACTCTTAACAATCTTATATGTTTCAATAAGATATCCTCTCATCCTTCTAAACTCCAGAGTGTACAAGCCCAGCCGCTCCATTCTCTCAGCATATGACAGTCCCGCCATCCCGGAAATTAACCTTGTAAACCTACGCTGCACTCCCTCAATAGCAAGAATGTCCTTCCTCAAATTAGGGGACCAAAACTGCACACAATACTCCAGATGTGGTCTCACTAGGGCTCTGTACAACTGCAGAAGGACCTCTTTGCTCCTGCACTCAACTCCTCTTGTTATAAAGACCAACATGCCATTCGCTTTCTTCACTGCCTGTTGTACCTGCATGATTACTTTCATTCACTGATGAACAAGGACCCCCCAGATCCTGTTGTACTTCCATTTATCCCAACTTGACACCAATTAGATAGTAATCTGCCTTCCTGTTTTTGCTACCAAAGTGCAGGGGCGGAAATCGCTATTAAAACATGGGGGGGGCGACACAATCTCTTGGTGGCCACGTGCACACACGCACACACACCTATGTGAGACGTGGGCCCTATGGACGGTAACATCAGGAGCTGACCTGGTTGGTGACCGACTCCGAACTCCAGCAACAGCAGCTTCGTCCGCCCCGAATAGTGGTGCTTGAATTGGCCCGTTCGCCGAACCTTTCATCGCCCGGCGCGGCTTATAACTGGCCGTGGGATCTTCCATCGCCCGGCGGGGGCTTCAGCATCGGGAGCCTCGATCGCCTCGACACAGCAATTTGACCGCGGGGTGATGGAAGATCCTGCGGCCTATTTTAAGTCGCGCTGCGCAGGGCGATGAAAGGCCCCGCGAGCGGGCCAATTCAAGTTCCGTCCTATGATCTTTGCTCCACCAGGACATCTCCCTCGTCCAATCACCAATCGTGCTCTATCCTCAGTCCCACCCCCCTACTTCCACCTCTGACAGACATCTCCCACCTCCAATCATTGCACTGAATCATGTCCCCCCCCCCCCCCCCACACTGCCTGCTGACCGACGTCTCTCTCAACCAATCGGCGCATTCGATCATCAGTGCCACCCCTACTGTCTCGCGGAAAGCGGAGATTTTTAATAGATTTTTTTTCACCAAATCTAAAAATCCGATTACAAAATTGTCCCCCACCTCTCAAAACATGAAGGGGACGTGGCCCCCTGTCCCCCCCGGGATTTCCGCCAATGCCAAAGCGGATAACCTCACATTTATCCACATTAAACTGCATCTGCCATGCATCTGCCCACTCACCCAACCTGTCCAAGTCACCCTGCATTCTCAAAGCATCTTCCTCACAGTTCACACTAGCACCCAGCTTTGTGTCATCTGCAAATTTGCTTATGTTACTTTGAATCCTTTCATCTATGGAGACACAAGAGACTGCAGATGCTGGAATTGGGAGCAAAAAGAAAAGTGCTGGAGGAACTCAACTGGACATGCAGAGTCTGTGGAGGCAGAAGGATGGTTGATGTTTTGGGTGGAATGGCATGCCTTGAGACTGAGACTGTAAAGGGGAAATAGCCAACGTAAAGAAGTGAGAAGGAGAGGTGAGGCGGTGGCTGGCAGGCAATAGTTTTGGAGATAGAGCATGGAAACAGCACCTTCGGCCCACCAAGTCCGCGCCGACTATCAATAACCCATATGCTAATCCTATCTTACACACTAGGGACTATTTACAGAAGCTAACTAACCTACAAACCTGCAAGTCATTGGAATATGGGAGGAACATTGAGCAGCCGGATAAAACCCGGTCTGGTGCTGAAAGGCAGCAAATCTATGGCTGCACCACTGTACCGCCCTGATAGGTGGGTCTAGGTGAGAAGGGGAATGATGGGCTGGGAGAGGTCGGTTGGAGGAGGGGGAGGCAGAGGCTGGAAGGTAATAAGTGGAGAAAACGAAGGACTCCAGATTCTGGTATCTGTTAATTAATGGATGTGATAAGTGGAAACAAATAGCAGAGGGATGAAGGGCTATTGGAGAAGATGATAAATATAGGGTCATTGGGAAATTAAGGATGGTGGGGGAGCTGGGAAGTAGTTTTGCAAAGAATGGGGCTGAGAAATCATGGTTGGATCAGGAACAGATGTGCTGTCCTCCTCGTTTGTGTTTGGCTTCACCCTGGTTCTGTACATAAGTGGCCATCAGGATGCGAGCTTTTATGAGAGCTTATGTTGGATAAGTGTCTTCCAGCTCTCCATGAAGACCTGTGCAATACAGCCTGATGGACAAGACCCATCTTTAATCTTCAAATGAAATAGGAGATGGCTCCAGTGACTCCAGCTGTTTGTGTCTACCTTCTGTTTCACCTCGCTGTTTGCTCCAGCCAATTCTTATCATTGGCCCCGGCTCCTCCAATGGTTTGACACCTCCTCACCTTTTGGCCTCAGCTAAGAACACCTCTGCTTCTTTTTCCTCCCTTTCCTATCTCAATTATTAATAGCATGTTAACATTTTACTGTCAGAATTTTAAATTTTATGCCAGGTGCTAAAGTATAAATTCAAATGTATCGATGGGTTATTTCAACTTGGTTCACAGAATGCTACATTTACAAACGCAGAACAATTACCCTAGCAAAGAACGTTGCAATTTTCAGACACCTTTTTTGAAACAAGTAATCTCATGTCAATAGAGACACAAGTGACTGCAGATGCAGGTTTTGGGAGCAAAATGCAAAGTGTTGGAGGAACTCAGCTGGACATGCAACCTCTGTGGAGGCAGAGGGATGGTCGTTGTTTCGGGTGGAATGGCAAGTCTCGGAACTGAGAATGTAAAGGGGAAATAGTCGGGACAAAGTGCTGAGAAGGGGAAGTGAGATGGCAGCTGGCAGGCGATAGGTGGGGCTAAGTGAGGAGGGGAATAATGGTGGAGCAGGCGGGAGGAGGAAGAGACAGAGGCTGGAAGGAGATAGGTGGAGACAACAAAGGGTTGCAGACACTGGAATCGGATGAGTAATGAATGTAAGAAGTGGAACCAATGACAGTGGGGCAACGCGCAGATGGAACCAGTGGAGGAGAGGAAAGAAACTGGGGAATTGGGGTGGTGTGAGATCTGTGAAATAGTTTGGGAAAGAAGGGGGCTGAGAGAACTTGGGTAGATCAGAAGGAGATAGGAATACCGAGAGTGCAGGATACATGAAAATGGAAATGTCAAAGCCCTGTCCCATGGTGCGAGTCCACCCACGAGTGATCCCGAGTTAAAAACAAATCAAACTCGTGGTATTCACGTAGAATTAACGTAGCGGGAACGTCGGAACTCGTGGTCATAACTTAGCGACTCGTAACGCTAACGGCAGGTACTCGGGAAACTTGTTAACTCGTGAACTTTTTTCAACATGTTGAAAGATTTCCACGAGTCAAATTTACTCTTGAAGGAACAATTTGAAACTTTTAAACTCGTTGTAAGAACGTAGTAGCCCGTGAGTTTACTGTAGTGACTCGTGAGTAACTCGTGGGTTTGGCCTGAGTGCCAGAAGTGAAATGTTGAAGATTAGTCAGATCTTAATGGAAAATTTTACATTGATCTAACAATTCATTTTCAGTGAGGAATGCCTTTCAATGATTGATGCCAGACCTTGAACAAGTGACCTCGTAGATGGTAATTGGCCACATGAGTCGGGGCAGTAGCCCGAATTGAAGGCACCAAAGCTTCAGCTTCCCTGGGAGAGCAGTGTTGTTAATTTGCTTGAAGCATTTGATTATATCCTGCCTGAGTTGTTCAACCTGCTCTGCATACGTGAGGTATGCGGTGTACCATCACCCAAGGCTTTTGACAGGCTTCTCCAGGACAGGTATTGTCTTGTTATTGATGTGGAACCTTTTGTCAGTGAGCCGGCAATCTACATTTAAAAATTCAACTTTCCGGATTCTTCTTACTAAAGAAGATAAGACACTGTGTAGGCAACGCTCTATCTCTTCCATCAGGATAATGATACAACTATCTTGACATATGCATGGTACATTTCAAAAGTAGTGCTGAATGATTTTAAACAATTTGAAATTTCCTCATGGTTTGAATACATCTGACCACACAGCCTCAACCAGTTTTTCAGAAATGGGTTTGGAAGAATGTGGGGTCAACTACAAACACTCCCAAAAAGACAATGCTTAACCGACTCCTCAATTTGACCTTGATATATTGAAGGGACTCGGATATATCTGGCCCAGTGTACCACTAACATTAAATAGAGTTTCAGCCTTTGAATTGCCAAGTAAAATCAATCTGCTGTATTGACTTGTAAGTGGCTGGAACTCTCAACATGTCAGGTTAAAATATTACAATGAACTTGTTCAAATAAACACATATGTTAAGCTTTCAGAAAACATCTGAGCAATAAAGAATTGATCCCAAATTGATCCCGACGATATCTAAATGTAAGTTCAACCTTTCCTTTGAGGACTCGATACATAAAGATTACATAACTGAAAAGCTCTACAATGCTCTGCTTGTGGGGAGTGTTCCTGTGGTCCTGGGCCCGTCCAGGGAGAATTTAATTTACTGATTCCTTCATATACGTGGATGGTGATGAAAATTTGTACATGCGCATCTTCAAATGGAGAAAATTCTTTAAAGTGAGGAAGACTCATTTCAGGGATGAACTTGCATGCCCTACCCATGAAAATATCCGGCGAAATTTGGAGGCATGTTTTTGGGATTGAACTTGAAAGTATGGAAATAGCATTAATTACAGCTTAAACCTACTGTATGTCCTCTGTTTCTCGATTCCCCAACTCTGGGCAAAAGGCTCTGTGCATTTACTTGATCTATTCCACTCATGATTTTGTACACCTCTATAAGATCACCCCTCATCCTCCAAGATGGCCCTCGACTCCTGGCAACATCATCGTAAATCTTCTCTGCATCCATTAACCAGCTTGACAACATCGTTACTTTAACATGGTGACTATAATGACCATGGTGGCTTAAGATAGTTGTGTTTTGAACTTCCGGTGGTGCTATGGAAGGTTAGGACACGCGCACAACACCTCCTCACCGTTCCAACCAAACTCCTGAAAAAAAAGAACAGAACGGATCGCTAAAAATACTCATCGGCAGAGGCTCAGCAGACCGGTAAGCAGACGTCATCACTATGCGACTCCCGTAACTCGAGGGTTTGGCCTGAGTGCCAGAAGTGAAATGTTGAAGATTAGTCAGATCTTAATGGAAAATTTTACATTGATCTAACAATTCATTTTCAGTGAGGAATGCCTTTCAATGATTGATGCCAGACCTTGAACAAATGCAATTCAAATGGACACCCGTTGCCTTAGCACAGCATGGTGTTTAGTATTACTAACTCCAAGGGAAGGGCACGGATCAGTTTTAGTGATACAGCTCAATCAAACCAAACATTCAATGCAGGACAATGTTGAGTTGATGCAGCTTCATTGCGTTGTCCTGGTTTTCTTTGGAAAGCGAGTTAAGCCTTTCTCAGATTGATTAGTAGGACGGGATGTTACAATCTCTAATATTCACTCCAATTGACATTCTTGGGTATGACCACGAGGTGAATTTGCTAACAATCAGACACATCTTCAGTTGTGTACCTCAACATCACAGGGTGTTTTGGCCTTTTATCACAAGACACCGTCAGTCGAGGCAGGCCCACTGCAGGTTGATCAGACATGGGTGTGTGTCTTATTGTTAGCCTCTAGATGGTCACGTGGCAGCCCAGACAGCATCTTTCCTCTTCAGCCACAGCCAGTGACTGCTCCGTTCGGCAGCATTGGCAAGTTCTTTTATTGCCCTCCTTTCTGCCTACCCTTTGACTCCTACTTCCCTCAGGAGCCTTGTGGTGGAACTGGCTACAAAGCCCCTGCACCCCACCTCCACTGGACACACCCTTACACTCCAACCTCTCTCCTCTGCCTCTGCTGCAAGGTTTCAATATCAAAGCTTTTTCCTTTCATAAGCCTCGTCCACAGCCTCCTCCCATGGGACCGTCAGCTCAATGATGAAAACACGCTGACAGGAGTTGGACCAGAGAACGAGGTCTGGTTACAGGTTGGTAACTGCGATTTCAACTGGGAACGGAAGCCTCTGGCCTAGGTCAACACGCATTTCCCAGTCTCTGGCTGCGTTCAGTGGGCATGAGTTTAGAGGCGAGGGGTTAGTCCTCCGTTTCTCTCCTTCCCGGATGAAGGATGGTATTTGCGGGAATGTTATCTGGGCATTGATAGGCTTGGCGTTGGTGGTAACTCTCTTGCACTCGAGTTCAGCTGCCAAACACCTCAGCACCTGGTTGTGTCGCCAGGTGTATCTGGCTTGTGTTAGGCTGGTCTTACATCCAACCAGGATGTGCTTGAGGTTTGCTGAAACTGCACACTGCAGGCTGGATCCTCTCCCAGCCAAAGATTTAGGTTTGTGGGAGAGGGAAGGACATCATATGTGGCTCTGATAATGAAGCTCAACTTATTTGCTCCATGGTCCACAGCTCTCTCCATGTGATCTTCCTCCCCTCAACGCCATCCCACTATGTCCCAGTGTTGGAGGGCGGATTTTGCGTCCAGTACCACTGCTGCTGGAGTCCATTTATTCCCTGTTGCTAGGGTTGGAGCGACACCTCTTATTATTGGGTCCTGGGATTCTGTTAGTGTCATGTCCAGCCTCACTTTGGCACATTTCTATTCCTCCACCAGACTTGAGACTGGAAGTGAAAGGGCTCCATTCCCATAGACCCCTATGCTGCTGAGGCATCTCGGTAGCCCAAGCCACTTCCTCACTTGTGAGTTCACCAGTCTCTCCAGCTGGTTGACATGGGATAAAGTGACCTCGTAGATGGTAATTGGCCACATGAGTCGGGGCAGTAGCCCGAATTGAAGGCACCAAAGCTTCAGCTTCCCTGGGAGAGCAGTGTTGTTAATTTGCTTGAAGCATTTGATTATATCCTGCCTGAGTTTTTCAACCTGCTCTGCATCCGTGAGGTATGCGGTGTACCATCACCCAAGGCTTTTGACAGGCTTCTCCAGGACAGGTATTGTCTTGTTATTGATGTGGAACCTTTTGTCAGTGAGCCGGCAATCTACATTTAAAAATTCAACTTTCCGGATTCTTCTTACTAAAGAACATAAGACACTGTGTAGGCAACGCTCTATCTCTTCCATCAGGATAATGATACAACTATCTTGACATATGCATGGTACATTTCAAAAGTAGTGCTGAATGATTTTAAACAATTTGAAATTTCCTCATGGTTTGAATACATCTGACCACACAGCCTCAACCAGTTTTTCAGAAATGGGTTTGGAAGAATGTGGGGTCAACTACAAACACTCCCAAAAAGACAATGCTTAACCGACTCCTCAATTTGACCTTGATATATTGAAGGGACTCGGATATATCTGGCCCAGTGTACCACTAACATTAAATAGAGTTTCAGCCTTTGAATTGCCAAGTAAAATCAATCTGCTGTATTGACTTGTAAGTGGCTGGAACTCTCAACATGTCAGGTTAAAATATTACAATGAACTTGTTCAAATAAACACATATGTTAAGCTTTCAGAAAACATCTGAGCAATAAAGAATTGATCCCAAATTGATCCCGACGATATCTAAATGTAAGTTCAACCTTTCCTTTGAGGACTCGATACATAAAGATTACATAACTGAAAAGCTCTACAATGCTCTGCTTGTGGGGAGTGTTCCTGTGGTCCTGGGCCCGTCCAGGGAGAATTTAATTTACTGATTCCTTCATATACGTGGATGGTGATGAAAATTTGTACATGCGCATCTTCAAATGGAGAAAATTCTTTAAAGTGAGGAAGACTCATTTCAGGGATGAACTTGCATGCCCTACCCATGAAAATATCCGGCGAAATTTGGAGGCATGTTTTTGGGATTGAACTTGAAAGTATGGAAATAGCATTAATTACAGCTTAAACCTACTGTATGTCCTCTGTTTCTCGATTCCCCAACTCTGGGCAAAAGGCTCTGTGCATTTACTTGATCTATTCCACTCATGATTTTGTGCACCTCTATAAGATCACCCCTCATCCTCCAAGATGGCCCTCGACTCCTGGCAACATCATCGTAAATCTTCTCTGCATCCGTTAACCAGCTTGACAACATCGTTCCTTTAACATGGTGACTATAACGACCATGGTGGCTTAAGATAGTTGTGTTTTGAACTTCCGGTGGTGCTATGGAAGGTTAGGACACGCGCACAACACCTCCTCACCGTTCCAACCAAACTCCTGAAAAAAAAGAACAGAACGGATCGCTAAAAATACTCATCGGCAGAGGCTCAGCAGCGGAGGCTAAGCGGACGTCATCACTATGCGACTCCCGTAATTACCGAAAATGCCGCCCAAACGGTGAAAAAAAAACGAGAAGGAAGGCCGCGGTGAAGCCTCGACCTCGACCTCGACCTCGCCTGAAGAGCAGCCCCAAGAGGAAACGGCAATCCAAACACTGGACTTGAAGGACATTGGAGCCCTTCTACGTCTGGAACTTTCGACTGTGAAGCAAGAGATTTGTGACAAGATAGACACTCGCATAGAAGAGGTAAATACCAACCTGAAAAGGGAAATTCAAAAGTTGGAAACCGATATCAGCCACAAGCTGGAGCCTATCATTGCTCCCTCCCATAAACACAGCGAGTCTATCCAGGAGCTGGAAACAGCAGCGGTAATAAACTCCAAGGCTACGCACAGGCTGAAAGTTGAAGTGGAGCGCATCTCCAGTTTACTAACAAAAGTAACAGAAAAATATCTAGACCTGGAGGGGCGCTCCAAACGTCAGAATCTAAGGATTACTGGAGTGAAAGAAGGCAAAGAACATGGTCAAAACCACCACGTTCTTTACGGCTCAACTACTTCAGGATGTACTCGCTTTGGAGGCAAATCCCAGACACGACCGGGCACACAGAGCTCTGAGAACCCGGCTGGACGACAACGCCCCACCGAGACATCTGATCCTGCGGGTGCATCACTGCCATGATCTGCAGGAAATCCTTCATAAAGTGGCTAATGACAGAAATTTAACATTCCAAGGAGAAAAGAAACAAATTTTCAGAGACTTTCCCTCTGAAGCCGTCAGGAAAAGAGCATTTCTTTCCAAGTCAAGAGCTATTTCGAGGGATGTACCAGGAGATCGATTCAGGCTACTATACCCTGCCAAGCTCCGTGTTACTTATAAAGAAGTTGAATCATACTTTATGGATCCTGATAAAGCATTACAGTTTGCCCAGGGCGTTGCCAGAGCCGACAGGGGATAAGTACCAGTTGATAGAGTTTATACGTTACAAGTTGTTATAGATGTAAGATCTGTTAATATGTCAAAATAGTATTGACCGAAAGTTAACTAATGTGCAATGTAAGTCAGTTAAAATTAATACTCAGCTACTTATTCATATCCTAACATAGATTCCTAACTGGAGGGGAATGCTGAGCCCTTTAAAAGGGGGAAATATTTATTCACGGTTTGTTTTGTTTAGTTTTTCTAACTCCTTAAGGCGCGGGACTATCCTAATATCCAAAATCTTATGTTAAGGATAGTATATATTGTATACTGTAAGGACGTTTACTTTAATTTAACCACCGTTGTATGGTATCTGTTAGCAACATTCTTATATGTTGTGCTTTCTGTTGTTTCTCTTTTATTTTTTCTGAACTTTCTAATAAATATCTTAACATCTTGTACTAGAGTACACTTTTCTTGGAGATATCTCATGGGGGGTAGGAGCAAAGGGTGAAGAGCTCACTCATCCTGCATTTAAAAGAAATATTCGACTTCCGGTGGCGCCATGGAGCACTAAGGCGCAGCATTGAGCTCCCCTCCCGCAAAAATAGCTAAAAAGCTGTTTCTAAACCAGTACCGATTTTTAAAAACTCACCGGAGCTGCTTAGCGTCGTGTAAGGGTGACGTCATCAGAAGGCGACGTGAAAATCGGGAGTTTAACGGCAAAAATCGGGAGTTGAGCAGAGAATGAGCAGAGAAAAAAGCACACGAGCACCTAAGAAGAGCACCATAAGTCTCCAGCTTGAAGAAGTTTTGGATACTCTGCAAACGACAGAAGAAGGCTCAGAAGAAGAAGAATCTTACAGCTAAGGATCTCTGTTTGAAATGGCTACAAAAGGAGACAAGAAGGAGAAGGAGGTAAAGCAAATGCTTTTAGAGATTACTGCTACAATCAATATTACACTGGAAAAGATGTAAAGTATGGAGTCTAATATGGAGAGTAATAAGCAGAGGATGGAGACTAATATGGAGAGAATCTCTCAAAAAATTGATAATACTTGCAGTGAGTTAAAAGAGCTGAAGAAGCAATATATGGAATTTGATTAAAAAAACTAAATTCAGCGTGTGTTAGAATCGAAAATGACTATAACAAGAAATTTAAAGATGTGAAGGATGATATCGGAAAACTGGATGAGATAATGGAAGAGATGGAGAATGAGATAAAAGAGATGGTCACGGAAATAAAGAGTTTGAAAAAATCACAGAAAACTGAAGAGGAAAAACTTGTAAGAATGACTGACAAATGTCTGGATCTGGAGGCAAGATCTAGAAGGCAAAATTTGAGAATTCTTGGAGTGGAAGAAGGACGAGAGGGACATGAATCTCAAGCATGTACTTTCGTTACTGATTTACTCAAAGATGTTTTTAAACTGTCGGAAGACGTCGCTCACCGAGTTGGGCATGTTGCAAGAGGGACAAATTCTTCAAGACAGATAATTGTGAAATTCCGTGATATCTCTTCAATTTATATTGAGAAAGATTACCCATGGCAAGAATCTGACATACCGTGGGGATAATGTTCGAATTTTCTGTGATTACCTGCCGGAGGTCGTCCGGAGAAGGAAATTGTTCACACAGACAAGACACACTATGAAGGGCGTCCCCAGTGTGAGATACGGGGTGTTTTTCCAGGCAAAATGAAGATTTCTTATAACGGCACTGAACGCTCATTTACAGATCCCGAAAAAGCTTTTAAGTTTGCAGAGGATATCGTAAAGAAAACATCAGGGGAAGCTGTCTACAAGGAAGAAGATTGAACTTTTTAATTCTTATGATAGAGTTTTGAACTGGTTAAGATGGCGGAACTTTCCAGACAGTTACCAAGCTTATCTGTCTGGAATGTGTTTTTGAGTGTGCTGTCCATGTTTCACCTTGAATGAAAAGCTCAAAGATAAACCAGGGACGTTGAGGATACAGAATTAACGAGGGAATGTATAATGGACATGGAACGAGATAATACTAATTGGAATATAAAAATTGCTGATTTAAGAAGATCTCTAATCATTATACTTTAATTACAAATACCCAATGATTTTAACAAATTTAACAACACTAACTATTTGTGAAATATCAATATACATACTAAAAATGATATATACTAACTAACTAAAATGTTTATAACATTATTAACCTACCCTTTTTTTTGTGTGTGTGGGAAGGAATTAGGCACAACATAAACATGGAAAAGATCCAGAAGTGAGGTTTTGTTTAACCACTTGGTACCTGCTTGTATGGTAGTTAAAGGATGGGATATTATGTAAGAATTCTGGGTGGATATATATGGTAAAGTTTAGATTAGATTAAGATTAGACGTTGGAAAGGCATATATACTTATATAACTGTGTATATGTTGTGTTTTATATTTGGTCTTTTACTTCTTATGTCTCTTCCTGAATTCTTTTGGTTTTCACTGGTGATGGTTTGATAAATTGATATAAGAAAAGACAAGATATGAAACGGTCTGTAGCTTTTTATGAGGCACTACTAAGGGGGGTGGAGCTCAATGTATAACAACATCAACGGAAGTCTATAAATTTTTCGCCACCATTGGTGGCTATTCGTCTTTAAGGTATCTTTTCTTAGATACCTTAATATCACTTTTTTTTTTAAGCACATATAAGACTTTTATTTGTTTATCTTTTTTGTAATCAATTATATATTACATCTTTTCTTTCTTTTTTTAAGGCACTATACAAGAAGGAGATGCAATATAAATCTAAAAACTTAGGATGACCACACAACTCCCAGAACTCTGAGGTACTTGGTTGCACCATATGATTCAGGAATACTATCTTGATTTATAATGCAAGACGATAGACAAATAAAGAATGGAGGAATTACATTCTGTAGTTGGAATATAAGGGGTGCCAACGAACCAATTAAGAGGGGTAAAATTTTTGCTCAACTAAAATCTTTGAAAAGCGACATAATGTTTTTGCAGGAAACTCACATGAAACAACAAACACAAAAGGCGAAGTGGATAGGCCAAACATACTACTCCTCATTTACTTCTAAATCTAGAGGTACGGCTATTCTTATTCGAAAAGGTATACCTTTTAAATTAATGAATACTATATCAGATAAAGAGGGAAGGTATATTATAGTTTCGGGAGAAATTTATGCAACCCCACTAACTATGATAAATATTTACGCTCCGAATTTTGACAACCCCCAATTTTTTGATAAAATTATAGATATAATATCAGAGTTTAATTACCAAAATGTGATAATAGGGGGGGACTTCAACTGTGTTTTAGATTCATATCTAGATAAATCAGCAAAACAAAGGAGGAGTAATTTAATATCTAAGGCTAGTGAACTTCTAAATACATATATAAAAAATACTAATATAATAGATGTATGGAGATCTGCTAATCCAGTTGGAAGGGAATCAGAATCAGTTTTACTCTTCGGTACATAAAACTTATTCAAGAATTGATTATTTTTTAGTGGATATGAAATTAATGCCATATACAAACAATCCAACATACCACATTAGTAGTATCTCAGATCACTCTCCGCTGGCATTTTCAGTAAAATTCGAGGGAATGCCGGGTAAAAAATTTTTTTGGAGGTTTTAATACACATATTTTAAATGACTTACAAGCCTATCAATATTTAAAACAACAAATGAAACTTTTTTTTGATACAAATGATACACCAGGTACCTCGCCTTCTTTATTATGGGAAACTTTTAAGGCATTTATTAGAGGAATTATAATTTCATATCAAATTTTTCAAAATAAAAAGAATAAGACAGAACAAATGTTGTTAGAACAAGAAATCAGACAGTTAGAGTTAGATAATGCTAAAGATCCCACTACAGATAAACACAATAAGATAATATTACTGAAATTTAAACTTAATCGAATTTTATCGGCAAGAGTATTAAGATTATTCCAAATTACAAAACAGGAAAATTTTGAGTTTGGTGACAAACCACATAAGCTTTTAGCTCGCCAATTGAAAAAACAAGAAAAGGAAAATACTATAACTAAAATTAAATCAGAGAAAGGTGAATTACTAATACTACCTAAAGATATTAATAATAGATTTGCTCAATTTCATCAAAATGTATACACATCTAAAACTAAAATAGAAGATAGTAAAATTGAAAAATGTTTAGATAACTGTAATCTTCCAAAACTGGTCCTTTTGGAACAAGAGGAACTTGGAGCTCAAATTACAATCAAAGAAATAGGTGAAACAATAAAATCGTTGAAAAATGGTAAGACACCGGGACCAGATGGTTTTAGTAATGAATTTTATTAAAAATTCCATGAGATAACGACTCCTTACTTATTTAATTTATATTCTCACGCTTTTAAAGAAAATAAACTACCTGAAACATTAGCAGAATCAACTATTACGCTTATTCCAAAAAAAGATAAAGATTTAGAAGATCCGGGCTCATATAGAACTATATCACTTTTAAATACAGACCAGAAAATTTTAGCAAAGACTTTAGCAAGAAGATTAAGCAAATATATTAGTAAATTGATAAACCTTGATCAAACGGGGTTTATACCCAAAAGATACTCATTTAATAATTTGAGACGCCTGTTTAATATAATGTACTCACATAAAGTAGAGGAAGAAGATATATCAATTATTTCTTTGGACGCAGAGAAAGCATTTGATCAGGTAGAGTGGCAGTACTTATATAAAGTACTGCAAAAATTTAATATGGGAGAGAATTTTATTACAAGGGTAAAATTATTGTATGATAAACCGATGGCAAGAATATTAACTAACAACATGTTATCTCAAAAATTTCAATTATCAAGGGGTAATAGGCAGGGATGTGCGTTATCACCCCTGCTATTTGCCCTTATGATAGAACCTCTGGCTGAAAGTATAAGAATTCATCCGAATATTCAGGGCTATAATACTAGGGACTCAAAGAATAAAATGTCATTATATGCAGACGATATACTTTTATATATTACAAAGTCACAAACGAGCATACCAAATTTATTAAATTTAATAGAGGAATTCGGGTCTTTTTCTGGATATAGGATAAACTGGAATAAAAGTGAAATCATGACATTAAAACCTCAAGAACCTACACACTTACTGAAGTTCCCCTTTAAAATCGCAACAGAAAAATTTAAATACTTGGGTATTCAGATTACTAGAAAATATAAAGCATTATTCAACGCTAATTTTATACCTTTATTAAATAAACTTAATACGCTGATTAAATTTTGGAAAACACTTCCTTTATCATTATTAGGTAGAATAAATGCGATAAAAATGATCTTCCTACCACAATTACTATACCTATTTCAGTCTATACCGGTATATATATCAAAATACTTTTTTTTTAAATTAGACTCTAATATTACTAATTTTATTTGTGACTATAGATCACATAGAATTACATAAAAACACTTATGTAAACCAAAAGAGGTCGGGGGACTTTCACTTTCGAGTTTTATGTATTATTACTGGGCAGTGCATATTAAGAATATAATTTATTGGCTGGATAGTTCTACCCAACAGACAGAATGGATAAAAATGGAGAAAGAGGATTGTCATCCTTGTAATATAGGAACGATCCTCTTCTCCCCGAAAAAAACTGAATAACACAATGTATAAGAAGAACCCAATTATATATGGTGCAATAAGAATTTGGAAACAAATAAAATTATCTTTAAAAATAAGAAATGTATCATTGTTAATGCCAATAGCGAATAACCCTTTATTTAAACCATCTCTTATTGATAAAACATATAACCAATGGAAAATATCATTCCAACAATCTATATTACTAAAACTCTGATCTTGACCGCTTTTGGCCCACTGTGCTGCGATTTCCGACAGAACACCGCCACATACGGCCGTCATTTTTGGCCACATCGCTCAGAGCCGCCCTCCGCCTTACAGGTACGGAGGATTTTTCCCATCGATGAAAAATCAGAGAGATATTAATGTTTTTTTTTTAATCACCATTCTCTCTGCTGCCCCTGCTGGAGGGAGGGGGAGGGACTATAAAACCAGGAAGTGGTGTGCCTCACTCAGTCTCTGCAAGATGGATGAAGCCAAGGGTCATGTCTCTCTGAGCTCTGAATAACACTGAACAAATGTCTACATAACTGTGAATCCCCTTAATGTGGATTGAAAATGAAAATATGGTTTTGTTTGAAGTAAAAAGGCACTGCCTGCAAATGGTTGTTTGGGTGCTTTGGCTTGAAGTTGAAAGGCACTACTTACTGCAAATGGTGGCTTGGAAGCTTTGGTTTAAAGTTGAAAGGCACTACTTACTGCAAATGGTGGCTTGGGTGCTTTGGCTTGAAGGTGAAAGGCACTTCTTACTGCAAATGGTGGCTTGGGTGCTTTGGCTTGAAGTTGAAAGGCATTACTTACTGCAAATGGTGGCTTGGGTGCTTTGGCTTGAAGTTGAAAAGCACTACTTACTGCAAATGGTGGCTTGGGTGTTTTGCTTGAAGTTGAAAGGCACTACCTACTACACATGGTGGCTTGGGTGCTTTGGCTTGAAGTTGAAAGGCACTACTTACTGTAAATGGTGGCTTGGGTGCTTTGGCTTGAAGTTGAAAGGTACTACTTACTGCAAATGGTGGCTTGGATGCTTAGGCTTGAAGTTGCACTACTTACTGCAAATGGTGGCGTGGGTGTATTGGCTTGAAGTTGAAAGGCACTACTTACTGTAAATGGTGGCATGAAGTTGAAAGGCACTACTTACTGCAAATGGTGGCTTGGGTGCTTTGGCTTGAAGTTGAAAGGCACTACTTACTGCAAATGGTGGCTTGGGTGCTTTGGCTTGAAGTTGAAAGACACTACTTACTGCAAATGGTGGCCTGGGTGCTTTGGCTTGAAGTTGAAAGGCACTACTTACTGCAAATGGTGGCCTGGGTGCTTTGGCTTGAAGTTGAAAGGCACTACTTACTGCAAATGGTGGCGTGGGTTTATTGGCTTGAAGTTGAAAGGCACTACTTACTGTATATTGATTTTAGATAAAACGCTACCACTTACGGTTGTGATTTTTGGCCATTTTACTCAGTCCCCCCTCTACTGATCAGGTGCAGAGAATTCTTCCCATCAATTAAAAATAAAAGTGTTATTAGTGTGTAAAAAATGTTGAGAATCTCTCTCCAGTCAATCACGCCATGAAAGCCACACCTTTTCCGGTGGGAGGGGGAGGGGTTATAAAACCCAGAAGTGTAGGTGTGGCTCAGTCTCTGCATGATGGGGGAGGGAGAAGTCACGATCTGTCTGAGCTGTGAATCAACTGAACACACTGAATGTCTACTGAACTGTGAGTTTGGTGTTTTGTATGGTTTTATGGTGGTTTTGCCCTGCATGAAATGGTATGAAGCTGTATTTGAAATTATTGGCCTTGCACCCTGCTTGAAGTGGAATGAAACTGCACTTGAATTTGGCAGTCTTGCATCCTGCTTTAAGTGGTATGAAACTGCACTGAATTTGGTGGCCTTGCACCCTGCTGAAAGTGGTATGAAACTGCACTTGAATTTGGTGGCCTTGGATCCAGCTTGAAGTGGTGTGAAACTGCACTTGAATTCGGTGGCCTTGCACCCTGCTTGAAGTGGTTGGAAACTGCACTTGAATTCGTGGCCTTGCACCCTGCTTGAAATGGTAGGAAACTGTACGTGAATTCGGTGGCCTTGCACCCTGCTCATAGTGGTAAGAAACTGCACTTGAATTTGGTGGCCTTGCACCCTGCTTGAAATAGTAGGAACATGGATTTGAATTTGGTGGCCTTGCACCCTGCTTGAAATGGAATTTCAAGGAATAGTCATGAGTCAACTGCCAGCCCACCAGCCGTGAGTGAGCTGCCAGCACATCAGGCTTGAGGGACTGAGCTGCCATCCCAAGAACCCATATAACACTACAGAAAGCCCCCCCCCCCCCCCCCCACTGGCCACCAATATTGGAATTGGTGGAGAGGAGGAATATTGCGTCGGAGGACCATCCCTCCCGTGTGAACATGGGACCCAACATGGGACCCAACGGGTCCCACTTAATCTAGTTACAATTAAAATTTAAACTGAAAAACAACCAGTATTTTAAATATCTTCAGATTTGCGATTTAATGAAAAAATACATACAAGGATATCAAAAAATAACTCCTGAATTATTGGAAGAAGCAATGAATATTAAAGCTGACTCACAAAAATTAATATCATATTTATATAATAGTATTTTAAATATAGACCTACCATCGACAGAGGTACTTAGAGAAGAGTGGGAACGGGAACTAATGATAAAAATGACAAAGGTTACATGGGAAAAGTACTTGATATATATTCACAAATGTTCGATTAATGCAAGACATAATCAAATTCAATTTAAAATTTTACATAGATTATATTATTCAAAAACACGATTGAACAAATTTTATCCAAATATATCCCCCATTTGTGATAAATGTTTATCCCAAAACGCAACTATAACACACTCTTTTGTTTCCTGCATAAAACTTTATAGATTTTGGAGTGATATTTTCAAAATATTTACAAAATTATTTAAGATAAGAATGGAACCCAATACTGAAATGATTATATTTGGAGTAATGGAAGATGGGAATAAATTGACCACAAAATTTATTTTTAAATTATGGTTTAATAATAGCAAAAAAATGAATACTTAAATTTTAGAAAAACACATCAATACCAACGCTTAAAATGTGGATTGCAAGCATGTTGGACAGCGCACAGCTTGAGGAAATGCGATTCCTCCTAATGGATAAATCAGACCAATTCATATCGAGTTGATCTCCATTTGTCGTCTTTTTGTAATCATATGGTGCAACACAATTGTAAAAGCTAAATGTTTCAGGACTGGACGAGGGATGGTCAAGATTATAAACAATGATCTCCTTACTTCTTTTCTTTATGTCTTATTCTCTTTTTCCTATTTTCTTTTCTTCAACTTTCTTCATTCATTCGTCTTTTTTCTTTTTCTTCACACACTATATCTCACGTCTTTATATCCTTTATTATCTAATTTATTTTTCTTATTCTTATCTTTCTTTATTATAACAAAAAAAAAGAAGAAGCTGTACATAAAATGTATTATAAAAATATATATTAGGCACTTTGGTGCCATATGATTGTACTTACTTCTAATAAAATAAAATATTTTAAAAAATAAAAGAAATATTCCAAGTATTGTGTTGGACCATTTAATTCAGCAGAGACCATATAATTTTTGATATGCAAGACGATGTAGCTAGAAAAACAGGGGAGAAAGGAGTTACGTTCTGGAGTTGGAACATCAGGGGTGCTAATGAACCAATAAAAAGGGGTAAAATACTAGCCCATCTAAAATTTCTTAATACAGATATAATATTCCTTCAGGAGACTCACCTTAAGAACGAAGCACACAATAGGCTGAAGGGTAGGTGGATTGGACAGCTATACCACGCTACATTCTCTTCTAAAGCTAGAGGAACTGCAATTTTAATCCGTATAGGTATTCCGTTTAAAAATAAGTCGACAAAAGCTGACAAGGAAGGCAGGTATACTATAGTATCCGGTGAATTGTAATCAACTGCATTGACGTTGGTGAACATATATGCTCCTAATTTCGATGACCCCCAATTTTTCAATAGAATATTCAATTCCAGACGCATCCCAGTCCAATTTGATAATCGGGGGGGGGGGGGGGGGAGGTGGGGGGGGATTTAAACTGTGTATTAGACCAATACCTGGATAGATTTTCATTTCAAAGAAAATTCATATCTAAGTCTAGTGACCTTTTAAACACCTATATAAACAATACAAATATAATGGATGTATCGAGGAATGCCAATCTTTCAGGAATAGAATACTCCTTTTATTCAGGTTTTCATAAAGTATATACACAAATTGACTATTTATTGGTTGATTCTAAACTTCTGCCACATACCTACAATCCAAAATACCACAATATTATTATTTCAGATCACTGCCCTCTTACATTTTCTGTAAAATTGGAAGGAATGGCAAATAAACAGCCGTGCTGGAGATTTAACCCTCAAATACTTGCAGAGGCCAGTTGTTGTGACTATCTGAAGGTACAGATAAAAACTTTTTTTGAGATAAACGACACTGCTGGTATGTCTCCATCTTTGCTTTGGGAAACTTATAAAGCCTATCTCAGAGGCTGTAATATTTCATACCAAGCCTTTCAAAATAAGAAAAACAGGATAAAGAAAGCTTTTGGTGTGTTGGCCTTTACAAATCAGAACATTGAGTATAGAAGTTGGGATGTAATGTTAAAATTGTACAAGGCATTGGTGAGGCCAATTCTGGAGTATGGTGTACAATTTTGGTCGCCAAATTATAGGTAAGATGTCAACAAAATAGAGAGAGTACAGAGGAGATTTACTAGAATGTTGCCTGGGTTTCAGCAACTAAGTTACAGAGAAAGGTTGAACAAGATATGTCTTTAATCTTTGGAGCGCAGAAGGTTAAGGGGGGACTTGATAGAGGTCTTTAAAATTATGAGAGGGAGAGACAGAGTTGACGTGGATAAGCTTTTTCCATTGAGAGTAGGGAAGCTTCAAACAAGAGGACATGATTTGAGAATTAAGGGACAAAAGTTTAGGGGTAACATGAGGGGGAACCTCTTTACTCAGAGAGTGGTAGCTGTGTGGAATGAGCTTCCAGTGGAAGTGGTGGAGGCAGGTTCGATTTTATCATTTAAAATTAAATTGGATAGGTATATGGACGGGAAAGGAATGGAGGGTTATGGTCTGAGTGCAGGTAGATGGGAGTAGGTGAGAGTAAGTGTTCGGCACGGACTAGAAGGGCCAAGATGGCCTGTTTCCATGCTGTAATTGTTGTATGGTTATATGGTTATTTTGTTATAGGGCAGAACAATTGGAATTAGAAAAACAGATAAAACAATTAGATTTAGAAAATGCGGCTGATCCGTCCATAATAAAACACAATAAGATAGCTGCACTTAAATTCAAACTAAACCAGATGCTTTTGGCAAGAATCAGTAGGGCATTTCGATATACTGAACAAAAATACTTTGAATTCGGTGATAAACCACATAAACCTTTAGGAAGACATCTCCGCAAATTAGAGAACGACCGTACCATACATAAAATTAGATCAGAAAAAGGTGATTTGCTCTCACTGCCCAAAGATATCAATGGAAGATTTCTACAATTTTATCAAACCCTATACTCGTCACAAACAACAGCTGACTCTGCGAAGATGAAGAGCTTTCTTGAGAAGTGCAACCTCCCATCCGTCAGTGAGATGGAACAGGAGGAACTAGGTGCAGAGATAACAATGGACATTTCAGAGACCATTAAATCACTGAAAAATGGAAAAACTCCAGGCCCTGATGGGTTTAATAATAAAAAAATATTTTCCCCATGCCTATGAGGCCTCTATATTCAAGCATTTAAGGAACAGACCCTACCACAAACGCTTGCAGAATCAATTATTACGTTAATTCCTAAAAAAGATAAAAATCTCGAAGAGCCAGGATCCTATAGAGCAATTGCCCTCTTAAATACTGACCAGAAGATCCTAGTCATGACTTTGGCTCGTAGACTAGTTATCGGCAAATTAGTACACCCAGACCAAACAGGGTTCATATCTAAACGACACTCGTTTTATAATTTGAGACGTCTGTTTACTATAATGTATTCGCAGAAAATACCAAACGAAGACCTAACAATTATTTCACTGAACTTATCTCACTGAACGCAGAAAAGTCTTTAGATCAAGTGGAATGATTCTATCTTTTTACAGTTTTGGAAAAATTCCATTTGGGAGAAAAATTCACTTCATGGGTGAACCTTTTATATACTAATTCGACAGCCAGAATACTAACATACCAAATGCTTTCACCTAAATTTCTATTCAGAGGTAATAGACAAGGATGCACTCTCTCCCCGATGCTATTTGCACTAGCCATAGAACCTCTTGCCGAGAGTACAAGATACAAGAGATTCAAGAGATTCAAGAGAGTTAATTGTCATGTGCCCCGGATAGGACAATGAAATTTGTGCTTTGCATCAACACAACAGAACACAGAAGGCATGAATACAGAACAGATCAGTGTGTCCATATAACCATTATATAAATATATACACACATGAATAAATAAAACAGATAAAGTGCAAATAAACAGATAATGGGCTATTAATGTTCAGAGTTTTGTTTGAGTTGAGTGATGGCTGTGGGGAAGAAGCTGTTTCTGAATCTGGACGTTGCAGTCTTCAGGCTCCTGTACGTTCTACCTGAAGGTAGATGAGTGTGTAGCCAGGATAGTGTGGGTCCTCGATGAAGCTGCCAGCCTTTTTGAGGCAGCAACTGCGATAGATCCCCTCGATGGTTTGGAGGTCAGAGCCGATGATGGACTGGGCAGTGTTTACTACTTTTTGTAGTCTTTTCCGCTCCTGGGTGCTCAGGTTGCTGAATCAAGCCACGATGCAACCGGTCAGCATGCTCTCTACAGTATCAGGTCCCATCCAGACACATACTAAACATACCTCCCATCCAGACATATGGATACAATACTAAACATACCTCTAATAAAATTTCCCTATATGCAGATGATGTACTCCTATACATTACCAATCCCCAAATTAGTATTCCAAATGTATTAAATACTATAGAACAATTCAGTGCTTTTTCTGGCTATAAAATCAATTGGAACAAAAGTGAAATTATGCCATTAAAAGAACAAGACATCACCCAACTCCAACAGTTTCCCTTTAGAATTGTTACTGAAAAGTTGAGATACCTTGGAGTTTACGTTACCAACAAATTTAAAACAAATTTACCACCATTAATCACTAAACTCTATACATATATTCAATTTTGGAAAACACTGCCTATTTCTCTTCTCGGTACACTAAATGCCATAAAGATCATCTTCCTTCCGCAACTTTTATACTTATTCCAGTCAATACCGATATATCTCCCTAAAAGTTTTTTTTTTTAATAATCGATTCCATAGTCACTAATTTCATCTGGGACTATAAAAGCCACCGAATACACAAAAGACATTTGTGTAAATCGAAAGAGAATGGAGGATTAGCCTTACCTAACTTCCTCTTTTATTATTGGGCAACCAATATTAAAACTATAATATTTTGACTGGATGACTCATATCAACAGGCAAAGTGGCTAAAAATGGAAAGGGCAGATTGTTCGCCTTTTTGCATAGGCTCGATTGTCCTGTCTCCAATATCCCTGACTAAGTCAATGTATGAGCATAACCCGTACTATTCATATCTAGAAACAGTTGAAACTCAGTCTCAAACTGAGAAACATGTCTCTCCTTCTCCGCATTGCAAATAATCTACCCTAGACATGGTTTTTGTTCAATGGAAGAATCAGGGAATCAATACAGTGGGAGACCTATATCAGAAGGGGACTCTTTCTTCCTTTCAAGAACTGCAGGAGAAATACGATTTGGACATCAATAATTTTTTCAGATACCTCCAAGTTAGGGATTACGTGAGAACATACATACAAGAGGTCCAGACATACTAGATGAATGTTTGAATAGACATGCAGATACAGAGAAGTTGATATCCCACATTTCCAATGCCCTCCAAAACGTCGATACTCCATCTTCTGAGATTTATAGGCGTTCATGGCAGGATGAGATGGGTCAACACATTTCCAAGGATATATGGGACGAAGGCCGCAAATACATACACCATTGCTCTTTAAATGCCAGACATTGCCTGATACAGTTTAAAGTACTGCACAGGTTATATTACTCAAAGACTAAATTGAGCAAGTTCTTCCCCAGGGTTTCCCCCCTTTGTGATAAATGTCACTCTCAAGAAGCCACCTTAACCCATACTTTTGTACTTTGTACAAAAATAGAAAACTTTTGGACGGAAGTCTTTAATGTTACTTCTAAAACACTGAAAATTCCAAAACCCAAACCCAACCACTAAATGCCATAAAGATCATCTTCCTTCCGCAACTTTTATACTTATTCCAGTCAATACCGATATATCTCCCTAAAAACTACCTGCCAGACCCAAAACTGATAATACTGGGAGTATCAGAGGCATGTGTCAAACTAACGGTAGTTCAAAGACGTTTTCTTGATTACGGGTTAATATCTGCTAAAAAACATACTTAAATATGTTTGTCTGGGTGAGCGGGCACATGGGTGGGTCGACGGACATATCTCCTCTTCTTTCTCTTTCTATATTTTTCTCTTTCCTTTCTTCTCTCTTGTTTCTTTTTCCAACAATATTCTGTTTATAAAATGTTAAAATTGAAGCTGTACTAGAGTTGTAGAATTGTTATGTCATTCATCCTTTTTTGTACAATTGCTTCCAATAAAAATAAAAATAAAAACATAGTTGAGTTTCATCAGCTAGTTCAGATAATAAATTAGAACTACTTTATCAGTGGTCTTCTCCCTGCCTCTTATGTTTGAAATGGGTATATTTACCAATTTTCACCCTTACAAAATTCACAAATCATTACCCAATAAATTGAGATAGAGAATAAAATTTGCTCTATTGAAATTTATGTGAAAAAAGTAAACAAATAAAAAAATAAATGTATTCATTTGTATTTCTTAATGCATATGGAGGCAACTTTGCATTAAAAATATCATGACGCAGGCCATTTTCTTGGAAACCAACCCCACCACTACCTGTATCTGTGGCCTGTAACCTCTATAAGTAATGTGTATTTGTGATTTTGTAGTTTACAGAACAGCATTTTTCCAATAGAGCGCTGGTACATTTCAATTTCTTCATTGTTACATTTATGCTCGAAGATACCAGGTTCACGCTTTGACTTTGAAAATAATAAGGGGCGATGTAGTAAAAAAACAGGAATTACAATTCAATTCCAGCGTTTGTTCTGCTTTTCACCGAACATGGCTGACATCATTCTTAATTCCACTTCCCCACTGGAACCCACTGGAGGAGGAGTGGAGGGAGGAGGGGGAGGAGGGATGGGGAGGGAGAAGAGGGAGGGGGCTGGAAAGGGAGGTTGGCAAGGCGCTGGTCTCGACGATTGCTGTAGGCCTCGCTGGTTGGGTCCTCCCAGTTTTTAAGAGTCATTCCATGAATTATTCTGAACGGTCAGAGAATCAACAGATCTGAGAGGAGATTACGATAGCTAGTGTAAGAAATGCTGCTGTTAATGTAAAGATTTAAAAGAGTGAAGCGATTGTAATGTATGATAGCAGATCAATTTCTGGGACCAGCATGCAAAGAGTCACCTTGCTTTGGCGCCATCTTGGTCTCAAAACTGAAGCTCTAGATAGTTTGGTGCAGGTCCTCTGGAATGATAGCCACAACACACCCCCCACACTCTGCCAAATTCAGCAATTAAAGGAACCCTCCGTAACTACATTTGTGTTGGTGACTGTTTGTGGAGGAATGGTGAATGTTTGAAAAGAGTCCAAAAGTCATAGGACTGTGGCGCAGCGGTAGAGTTGCTGTCTTACAGAGCCTGGGATCCGGGTTTGATCCTGACTATGGGTGCTTGTCTGTACGGAGTTCGTACGTTCTCGCCGTGACCTGCGTGGGTTTTCTCCTGGATCTCCGGTTTCCTCCCACACTCCAAAGACGTATAGGTTTGGAGGTTAATTGGCTTGGTATAAGTGTAAATTGTCCCAAGTGTGTGTGAGAAAGTGTTAGTGTGTGGTGATTGCTGGTCGGTGCAGTGGCCTGTTTCCACGCTGTATCTCTAAACAAAACTAATCAAGCTGCAAGAAATGTGCACTGAAGTCCACCAGCTCTATATCTCTCTTCACTTAATCCCATTTACCAACACGACCCATTCAGGCAGTGCTTTCCAGATTCCATCCACCCTCTCCGTGAAAATATTCTACTTAGGATCCTCTTTAGACCTCAATCAATGCTCTCCAGTTTCAGATACCTATTTATGCTACCTTTCTTTTTAGAAGGCAACAAACTTTGTGGAAATGTTATTCAAAGGGGATACAGTGTTTTTTCCTAATTATTCAATCCTCCTCATTACTGCTTCTTTAGTTGTGTTACAGTCATAGTGATACAGCATGGAAACTGGCCCATCAGCCCAACTTGCCCACACCAACCAACATGTCCCATCTACACTAGTCCCACCTGCCTGTATTTGGCCCATATCCCTCTAAACCTGTCCTATCCATGTGCCTGTATAATTGTTTCTTAAATTTTGCAATAGTCCCTGCCTCAACTATTTCCTCTGGCAGCTTGTTCCATTCACCCACCACTCTTTGCATGAAAACATTCCCCCTCAGATTTCTATTAAATCTTTCCCCTTCACCTTAAACCTATGTCCCCTGGTTCTCGACTCAACTACTCTGGGCAAGAGACTCTGTGCATCCAACCAATCTATTCCTCCCATAATTTTATACACCTCTATAGGATTATGTGTTGGTAACTTCAGAACCGTGACATCTGCAGGTCTGACTGTACCAATGGAGAGTAAAAACTGAAGCCAAAATGTCACCTTCGAATGCCAGAGTGAGAGACATCGCAAACAAGCTTGAAAACATTTTGGAGTAGGAGGTAGTGGAAACTAATGCTTTGCTGATGTTGTGTGCAGCAGAGAAAGATTAGGCAAGAGGTTTTGTTCAAAGTATCAAAGGTTTGAAGCAAAAATATAGGTCCCACTTTTAGGTAAGATCTCACTATAACAAACAACAGAAACAACAGAAGAAGACACAAAGTGCTAGAATAATTCAATGGGTCAGGCAACATCTCTGTAGAACATGAATAGGTGACTCTTTGGGTTGGGACCCTTCTTCAGACTGATTGTGGTGGGGCTGAGGCCAGGCACCAGCTCTCAGTCACTTCCTCATACTTACCTCTGACGAACACCAGGCCATCATCTCTCAGACTGTTAACGATCTCACTACCTCTGATGGCCTCCCCTCCACAGCCTACAACCTTATCATTCCCCAGCCCCACACTGCCCACATCTAATGCCGTCCACAGTTAAAAGGGCCTCTTCCCAGCTCCTTTAACCCCTCTTCCCATTCATACTGAACTTTCTGGCCTGGGCCTCCATTGCCAAAGTGAGTTCACATGCAGACTGGAGGAACAGCACCTCATATTCTGCTCGGGTAGCATATAACTCAACTGTATGAACAGTGAATTTTCCAATTTAAAGTAATTATCCAAAGCCCTCTCCCCTGTCCATGTGCCCCGATTCACACCCATTCCCACTCCCACCCCTACCTTTTCCACCTCCATCCCTTCGTCCGGCTTCATATTTCACAACTCTTCTATCCTTCTATCACACATTTTGTCTTTTCGTCTCTGGCCTTTGGCCTATCAAAAACCCTTTAAACTTTAGACTTTGGTCGACCGAGTGCAAGCCGACCAGCGATCACCCCGTATAATCGCACTGTCCCACACACTAGCTACAATTTTGAATTTTATCGAAGCCTACAAATCAGTATGGTTTTGTAATGTGGGAGGAATCCGGAGCACCCAGAGAAACCCACGTGGTCACAGGGAGAACGTACAAACTCCAGACAGATAGCACCTGTGGTCAGGATCAAACCTGGGTCTCTGGAGCTGTAATGCAACAACTCTATTACTACCCGTAACCCTGTACGCACCTAATGCCAGGATTTTTCCTGCCCCTCCTCTCTTCCAGCTTGCTTCACACCCCAACCCCCTCCCACACCTTAATCAATGTGAAGAAAGATCTCAACCCAAATCGTTACCTATCCATGTTCTCCAGAGATGTTGCCTGACCTGCTGAGTTACACCAGTACTTTGTGTCTTTCAACATTCATACCGATGGGTTGTAAGCTACTCAAGCAGAATATGAAGGGCTGTTGTTTTAGTTTGTATGTTGCCTCACTCTGGCAATGGGGAGGAGGCTGAAGACAGACAAAGGTCAGTATGGAAATGCAAAGAGCAGTTAAAATATTAGCAGCCAGGAGATCCAGCAGGCCGAGCGCTAGTGTTTGGTGAAACGGATGCTTAATCTACGTTTCTTCTCACCAATGTAAAGGAAGCCTCATTGGGAGCAACAAATCCAGAAGATGAGGTTAGTGGAGATGCATGTGAACTTCCGTCATATAATAGAAATAATAATATTCCCTTTGACCTAACACTGTTCTCACAATTCCCTTCCCTCTTGGCCTTAGCTAAAATGTATTCTGCACTTTTACCTCCATTCCTCTCACAACTATTATATCGATTCTACCTCATATTTACAATAATTACAATATGAATGTCATCATGTTTGAATGTTACAGCCTAGCCCAGGAAGTCAAATACAGTTTTGAGCAGTTACAATGTGGTACCTTTAAAGTGAAGAAACTTAAACAGCACTTGCTATTTGCTCTTGAGGTACACCGAATCCATGCCAGCACAATCAAATATATAATCAACTCCAGCCCTTTAATGTTTCAAAGAGCTTCCCAGAACGAAGTGTTAATAAAAAAAAAGCCTCTGCAAACCGATGCCAATGATAGTGGGTGTAGGGAATGGTCTGCCAGAGGAGGGAGTTGAGGTAGGTACAATAAAAACATTTAAAATATATTTGGACAAGTATATGGATAGGAAAGGTTTAGAGGGATATGGGCCAAACGTGGGAAAGTGGGACTAGCGTAGATGGGGCATTTTGGTCAGCATGGGCAGGTTGAGCTGACGGACCTGTTTTCATGCAGCAGGACTCTATGACTATGTCAAAAATAATGTGATCAACTGGTCATCAATGCTCCACTAGGCAAAGGGTTGATGAGCAGATGAACAGGAGATGGAGATAGGAAAAGGAAAAAAACAGGGTGGTGTGATTCTTGGAGTTTGGAATATTCAGAGGCAATTTCATTGAAACGTAAAAGATTCTTAAAGGCTAGACAGGATACATGCTGAGAGGTTATGTCCAGAACCAAAGTGCATGTTCTCAGAAGAAGGGACACCTTTTTATGACTGCAGAGTAGAATAATTTATCTCAGGGTGTTCTGAGTCTTTGGATATCCTTGTAACAGAGAAATGTTGGGAGCAAAGACATTGGGTATATTTAATAGATTGAAAGGATGCGAGGAAAGCCCGGGGAACTGGATTTGGGAAATGTTTGACCAGAAACAATCCAAACAAATAGTGCAGACACAAAATACTGGAGTAACGTTTTGGGTTCAGACCCTTCTTCAGTCTCGACCCGAAACATCACCCATTCCTTCTCTCCAAAGATGCTGCCTGTCCCGCTGTTACTACAGCATTTTGTGTCTATCATCGGTTTAAACCAGCATCTGCAGTTCCTTCCTACACAAACAAATAGTGTAGTAGGCTCAAGGGCTAAATGGCTATTCCTGTCCGTACCTCCTTTGGTTTTATGCTAGTAGCAGCAGGTAACATTAAATTGTTTACAACATTAAAATGAACACAAAAAAATGTCACTAGGTAGAGTGAGTGGATGGTAAAGGCAATGGTGATGGCATTTGGAGACCACACGGGTATTCTATCTGAAGAGTTCAAGGACAGGGTTATATTTCTTGGTGCTTTGGAATGTTATCAGTAATGGGCCTGTCCCACTGAAGCGATTTTTCAGGCGACTGCCGGCGACTGTTAACATCACTTCCTTCACCAGCTCGTTAGGCAGGCGGGGGACAGGGCAAGCGGGGTGAGTGCTGACTTAGTAAAATTCACACGGTGCAAAGCCAAGGTGATACAGACACACACCGCGATTAACAGGAAGGTTGGCGCTGCTCCATGAGATGCTCCACTCGGGAAAGGCGTCCGACAACGCTTCTTGTTCGGTGAGGCGAACCCTCCCGGCCGGACTCATCCGAGTCAACCGGCCTGTTGGACTTGCACTTGGCTTTCCCGACCCGCGGTAAGACCTTCCACTACCTGCAACCTCCGGCAACCACCATCAACTAGCAACTAGTAAGACCTTCCACTGCCTGCAACCCCCCCCCCCACCACCCCCCCCCCCCCCCCCCCCCCCCCCATTGTTTTGTTTTTTGTTTTTTGCACTAATTACATGTCTGCACTGAGTAGGAGCTGCTTTTAATCTCATTGTACATGTGTATAGTGACAATAAAATGGCATTCTATTCTATTTTTCTCTTTCCTTTCTTCTCTCGTTTCTTTTTCCAACAATATTCTGTTTATAAAATGTTAAAATTGAAGCTGTACTAGAGTTGTAGAATTGTTATGTCATTCATCCTTTTATGTACAATTGCTTCCAATAAAAATAAAAATAAAAACATAGTTGAGTTTCATCAGCTAGTTCAGATAATAAATTAGAACTACTTTATCAGTGGTCTTCTCCCTGCCTCTTATGTTTGAAATGGGTATATTTACCAATTTTCACCCTTACAAAATTCACAAATCATTACCCAATAATTTGAGATAGAGAATAAAATTTGCTCTATTGAAATTTATGTGAAAAAAGTAAACAAATAAACAAATAAATGTATTCATTTGTATTTCTTAATGCATATGGAGGCAACTTTGCATTAAAAATATCATGACGCAGGCCATTTTCTTGGAAACCAACCCCACCACTACCTGTATCTGTGGCCTGTAACCTCTATAAGTAATGTGTATTTGTGGTTTTGTAGTTTACAGAACAGCATTTTTCCAATAGAGCGCTGGTATATTTCAATTTCTTCATTGTTACATTTATGCTCGAAGATACCAGGTTCACGCTTTGACTTTGAAAATTATAAGAGGCGATGTAGTAAAAAAACAGGAATTACAATTCAATTCCAGCGCTTGTGCTGCTTTTCACAGAACATGGCTGACATCATTCTTAATTCCACTTCCCCACTGGAACCCACTGGAGGAGGAGTGGAGGGAGGAGGGGGAGGAGGGATGGGGAGGGAGAAGAGGGAGGGGGCTGGAAAGGGAGGTTGGCAAGGCGCTGGTCTCGACGATTGCTGTAGGCCTCGCTGGTTGGGTCCTCCCAGTTTTTAAGAGTCATTCCATGAATTATTCTGAACGGTCAGAGAATCAACAGATCTGAGAGGAGATTAAGATAGCTAGTGTAAGAAATGCTGCTGTTAATGTAAAGATTTAAAAGAGTGAAGCGATTGTAATGTATGATAGCAGATCAATTTCTGGGACCAGCATGCAAAGAGTCGCCTTGCTTTGGCGCCATCTTGGTCTCAAAACTGAAACTCTAGATAGTTTGGTGCAGGTCCTCTGGAATGATAGCCACAACACACCCCCCACACTCTGCCAAATTCAGCAATTAAAGGAACCTTCCGTAACTACATTTGTGTTGGTGACTGTTTGTGGAGGAATGGTGAATGTTTGAAAAGAGTCAAAAAGTCATAGGACTGTGGCGCAGCGGTAAAGTTGCTGTCTTACAGAGCCTGGGATCCGGGTTTGATCCTGACTATGGGTGCTTGTCTGTACGGAGTTCGTACGTTCTCGCCGTGACCTGCGTGGGTTTTCTCCTGGATCTCCGGTTTCTTCCCACACTCCAAAGACGTACAGGTTTGGAGGTTAATTGGCTTGGTATAAGTGTAAATTGTCCCAAGTGTGTGTGAGAAAGTGTTAGTGTGTGGTGATTGCTGATCGGTGCAGTGGCCTGTTTCCACGCTGTATCTCTAAATAAAACTAATCAAGCTGCAAGAAATGTGCACTGAAGTCCACCAGCTCTATATCTCGCTTCACTTAATCCCATTTACCAACACGACCCATTCAGGCAGTGCTTTCCAGATTCCATCCACCCTCTCCGTGAAAATATTCTACTTAGGATCCTCTTTAGACCTCAATCAATGCTCTCCAGTTTCAGATACCTATTTATGCTACCTTTCTTTTTAGAAGGCAACAAACTTTGTGGAAATTTTATTCAAAGGGGATACAGTGTTTTTTCCTAATTATTCAATCCTCCTCATTACTGCTTCTTTAGTTGTGTTACAGTCATAGTGATACAGCATGGAAACTGGCCCATCAGCCCAACTTGCCCACACCAACCAACATGTCCCATCTACACTAGTCCCACCTGCCTGTATTTGGCCCATATCCCTCTAAACCTGTCCTATCCATGTGCCTGTATAATTGTTTCTTAAATTTTGCAATAGTCCCTGCCTCAACTATTTCCTCTGGCAGCTTGTTCCATTCACCCACCACTCTTTGCATGAAAACATTCCCCCTCAGATTTCTATTAAATCTTTCCCCTTCACCTTAAACCTATGTCCCCTGGTTCTCGACTCAACTACTCTGGGCAAGAGACTCTGTGCATCCAACCAATCTATTCCTCCCATAATTTTATACACCTCTATAGGATTATGTGTTGGTAACTTCAGAACCGTGACATCTGCAGGTCTGACTGTACCAATGGAGAGTAAAAACTGAAGCCAAAATGTCACCTTCGAATGCCAGAGTGAGAGACATCGCAAACAAGCTTGAAAACATTTTGGAGTAGGAGGTAGTGGAAACTAATGCTTTGCTGATGTTGTGTGCAGCAGAGAAAGATTAGGCAAGAGGTTTTGTTCAAAGTATCAAAGGTTTGAAGCAAAAATATAGGTCCCACTTTTAGGTAAGATCTCACTATAACAAACAACAGAAACAACAGAAGAAGACACAAAGTGCGAGAATAATTCAATGGGTCAGGCAACATCTCTGTAGAACATGAATAGGTGACTCTTTGGGTTGGGACCCTTCTTCAGACTGATTGTGGTGGGGCTGAGGCCAGGCACCAGCTCTCAGTCACTTCCTCATACTTACCTCTGACGAACACCAGGCCATCATCTCTCAGACTGTTAACGATCTCACTACCTCTGATGGCCTCCCCTCCACAGCCTACAACCTTATCATTCCCCAGCCCCACACTGCCCACATCTAATGCCGTCCACAGTTAAAAGGGCCTCTTCCCAGCTCCTTTAACCCCTCTTCCCATTCATACTGAACTTTCTGGCCTGGGCCTCCATTGCCAAAGTGAGTTCACATGCAGACTGGAGGAACAGCACCTCATATTCTGCTCGGGTAGCATATAACTCAACTGTATGAACAGTGAATTTTCCAATTTAAAGTAATTATCCAAAGCCCTCTCCCCTGTCCATGTGCCCCGATTCACACCCATTCCCACTCCCACCCCTACCTTTTCCACCTCCATCCCTTCGTCCGGCTTCATATTTCACAACTCTTCTATCCTTCTATCACACATTTTGTCTTTTCGTCTCTGGCCTTTGGCCTATCAAAAACCCTTTAAACTTTAGACTTTGGTCGACCGAGTGCAAGCCGACCAGCGATCACCCCGTATAATCTCACTGTCCCACACACTAGCTACAATTTTGAATTTTATCGAAGCCTACAAATCAGTATGGTTTTGTAATGTGGGAGGAATCCGGAGCACCCAGAGAAACCCACGTGGTCACAGGGAGAACGTACAAACTCCAGACAGATAGCACCTGTGGTCAGGATCAAACCTGGGTCTCTGGAGCTGTAATGCAACAACTCTATTACTACCCGTAACCCTGTACGCACCTAATGCCAGGATTTTTCCTGCCCCTCCTCTCTTCCAGCTTGCTTCACACCCCAACCCCTTCCCACACCACCATCAATGTGAAGAAAGATCTCAACCCAAATCGTTACCTATCCATGTTCTCCAGAGATGTTGCCTGACCTGCTGAGTTACACCAGTACTTTGTGTCTTTCAACATTCATACCGATGGGTTGTAAGCTACTCAAGACGGAGGCCCGGGAGCCGTGACAGAGGGAGGAGCGACCTCCGTGTGGTGAGTTAAAAACCCATCGCGGGGCTTGTCTCAACAGAGGCCCGGGAGCCGTGACAGAGGGAGGAGCGACCTCCGTGTGGTGAGTTAAAAACCCATCGCTGGGCTTGTCTCAACAGAGGCCCGGGAGCCGTGACAGAGGGAGGAGCGACCTCCGTGTGGTGAGTTAAAAACCCATCGCGGGGCTTGTCTCAACAGAGGCCCAGGAGCCGTGACAGAGGGAGGAGCGACCTCCGTGTGGTGAGTTAAAAACCCATCGCGGGGCTTGTCTCAACAGAGGCCCAGGAGCCGTGACAGAGGGAGGAGCGACCTTCGTGTGGTGAGTTAAAAACCCATCGCGGGGCTTGTCTCAACAGAGGCCCAGGAGCCGTGACAGAGGGAGGAGCGACCTTCGTGTGGTGAGTTAAAAACCCATCGCGAGGCTTGTCTCAACAGAGGCCCAGGAGCCGTGACAGAGGGAGGAGCGACCTTCGTGTGGTGAGTTAAAAACCCATCGCGAGGCTTGTCTCAACAGAGGCCCAGGAGCCGTGACAGAGGGAGGAGCGACCAAAATCTGCAACGTTCCATTGGCAGATCTCACTTCCAGAGAAGGAGTCTGGTGGAAGCCTCTGATTGGTCAAACGGACTAGAGGAAGCAGCTGATTGGCTTGTATCCCGGGTAAGGCTTTATTGTATTCGGTTAAGGGGGAGAATGAGGGCCAGGGCAGTTTACTGTTCTGGATGTCAGATGTGGGAGGTCATGGAGTCTGAGTGCCCTCCAGACGTCCACATCTGCGCCAGGTGCGTCGAGATGGGGCTCCTAAGGGACCGTGTTAGGAACCTGGAACAGCAACTTGATGACCTCTGTCTGCTCAGGGAGAGCGAGGAGGTCATAGATAGGAGTTACAGGGAGGTGGTCACTCCAAGACCACGGGAGACAGAAAACTGGGTCACAGTTAGGAAGGGCAACGGGCAGAGGCAGGGACTGGTGAGTACCCCGGTGGCTGTACACCTTGAAAATAAGTACTCATGTTTGAGTAAAGGTGGGGGAGACAGCCTATCTGGGGGTAGCGACAGCGGCCGGGCCTCTGGCATAAAGACCGGTCTTGTTGCTCAGAAGGGTAAGGAAAAGAAGAGGAGGGCAATTGTAATAGGGGACTCTATAGTCAGGGGGTCGGATAGGCGATTCGGTGGACGCAGACAGGAGACCCGGATGGTAGTTTGCCTCCCTGGTGCAAGGGTCAGGGATGTGTCTGAACGTGTCCAAGAAATCCTGAAATGGGAGGGAGAGGAGCCTGAGGTTGTGGTACATATAGGTACCAACGACATAGGTAAAAAAAGAGAAGAGGTCCTGAAAGAAGAATTTAGGGAGTTAGGTAGAGAGTTAAGGAGAAGGACTGCAAAGGTAACAATCTCAGGATTACTGCCTGTGCCACGCGACAGTGAGAGTAGGAATGGAGCGAGGTGGAGGATAAATGAGTGGATGAGGGACTGGTGCAGTGGGTATGGATTCAAGTTTCTGGATCATTGGGACCTCTTTTGGGGAAGGTGTGACCTGTACAGAAAGGACGGGTTGCACTTGAACTCGAGGGGGACCAATATCCTGGCGGGGAGATTTGCAAAGGCTACTGGGGAGACTTTAAACTAGTATGGTTGGGGGGAGGGACTCAAATTGGGAAAGCTAGCAGTCAGTGTGTGAGGCAGGAGGCAGAGAATGGTAGCACTCTGGCCCAAAATGTAGGGGAGAGAGAAGAAAAAGACAATAAACAGAGAATAAGAGAGGGTGGGTTTCTTAAATGTGTATATTTTAATGCAGTGCTTTGGCAGGATAGATTAGAGGGCTTGTCTAGGGAGGCTATTTGGGTGGAACTGAGAAATGGGAAAGGGGTAGCAACACTTATAAGGGGTGTATTATAGACCGCCAAATGGGGAGCGAGAATTGGAAGAGCAAATATGTAAGGAGATTGCAGATATTAGTAGTAAGCACAAGGTAGTGATTGTGGGAGCTTTCAATTTTCCACACATAGACTGGGAAACACATTCTTTAAATGGGCTGGATGGGTTGGAGTTTGTAAAATGTGTGCAGGATAGTTTTTTGCAGCAATACATAGAAGTATCTACTAGAGAAGGAGCGGTGCTGGACCTCCTGTTAGGAAATGAGACGGGTCAGGTGGCAGAGGTATGCGTTGGGGAACAGTTCGGGACCAGTGATCACAATACCATTAGTTTCAATATAATTATGGAGAGGTTCAGAACTGGACCTAGGGTTGTGATTTTTGATTGGAGAAAGGCTAACTTGAGGAGATGCGAAAGGATTTAAAAGGAGTAAATTGGGACATTTTGTTTTATGGGAAAGATGTGGAACAGAAATGGAGTACATTTAAAGGTGAAATTTTAAGAGTACAGAATCTTTATGTCCCTGTTCGGTTGAAAGGAAATAGTAAAAATCGGAAAGAGCCATGGTTTTCAAGGGAAATTGGACACGGTTCGGAAAAAGAGGGAGATCTACAATAATTATAGGCAGCATGGAGTAAATGAGGTGCTTGAGGAGTATAAAGAATGTAAAAAGAATCTTAAGAAAGAAATTAGAAAAGCTAAAAGAAGATATGAGGCTGCTTTGGCAAGTAAGGTGAAAGTAATCCCAAAGGGTTTCTACAGCTATATTAATAGCAAAAGGATAACGAGGGATAAAATTGGTCCATTGGAGAGACAGAGTGGACAGCTATCTGCAGAGCCAAAAGAGATGGGGGAGATATTGAACAATTTCTTTTCTTCGGTATTCACCAAGGAGAAGGATATTGAATTATGTGAGGTAAGGGAAACTAGTAGAGTAGCTATGGATACTATGAGTTTCAAAGTAAAAGAAGTACTGACACTTTTGAAAAATATAAAAGTGGATAAGTCTCCAGGTCCTGACAGGATATTCCCTAGGACATTGAGGGAAGTTAGTGTAGAAATAGCCGGGGCTATGACAGAAATATTTCAATTGTCATTAGAAACGGGAATAGTGCCGGAGGATTGGCGTACTGCGCATGTTGTTCCATTGTTTAAAAAGGGGTCTAAGAGTAAACCTAGCAATTATAGACCTGTTAGTTTGACGTCAGTGGTGGGCAAATTAATGGAAAGGATACTTAGAGATAATATATATAAGCATCTGGATAAACAGGGTCTGATTAGGAACAGTCAACATGGATTTGTGCCTGGAAGGTCATGTTTGACTAATCTTCTTGAATTTTTTGAAGAGGTTACTTGAGAAATTGATGAGGGTAAAGCAGTGGATGTTGTATATATGGACTTCAGTAAGGCCTTTGACAAGGTTCCTCATGGAAGGTTTTTTTTCGTTTTGTGTAGTTACGTTTTTGGTTTTTAAGCTGTGTTTATGTGGGGGGGAGTGTGGGGGGTTGAAACGGGGCTTGCTGTCTCTCGCTTTGGGGGAATACGACTTTTTGTCGTATCCCCCTTCTCTGCCTCCGTCTGCGCTGTGGCCTAATGGCGGAGCTGGCGACCTCGAGGCTCCGGAGGCAGAGCCTGTCAGGACTTGCACTGGGCTCGCTCCCGTGAGGGCGGCCTGACGAGGGGCTGAGACTCTCTCGTGAGGGGCTGTGACGCTCCCGTCGGAGTGGCCCAGCCCGAGGGTGGAACGGCACTCCCGTCGGAGTGGCCCAGCTCGAGGGTGGAACGGCACTCCCGTCGGAGTGGCCCAGCCCGAGGGTGGAACGGCACTCCCGTCGGAGTGGCCCAGCCCGAGGGTGGAACGGCACTCCCGTCGGAGTGGCCCAGCTCGAGGGAGGAGCGGCACTCACGTGAGGGCGATCCGGCTCGGGGCTGGAACGGTGCTCCGGTGGCTGGGACGGCGTTCTGGCGGCAGCGACCTGGGTCCGGGGTTGAGCCGCGGGCCAGCGGCTGCGTCCGCTGGACTGGAGGGCGGCAGCTTCGACCACCCCGGGCCGCGGTGTTTGAACCGGCCCGTTCGCGGGGTTCGGTGAGCCGCGGGACTGTTTGTGCCATCGCCCGGTGGGGAATCGCCTCAGCGCAGAGGGAGAAGAGGAGGGAAGAGACAGTAACCCTAAGATTTTTGCCTCCACCACAGTGAGGAGGTGCTTGGAGGATACACTGTGGTGGATGTTAATTTGTGTTTATTGGTGTTTTTTATTGTATGTATGACTGCAGGCACGAAATTTCGTTCAGACCGTAAGGTCTGAATGACAATAAAGGTATTCAATTCAATTCAATTCAATTCAATTCAATTAAGAAGGTTCAATGGTTGGGTATTAATGGTGGAGTAGCAAGATGGATTCAACGGTGGCTGAATGGGAGATGCCAGAGAGTAATGGTGGATGGTTGTTTGTCAGGTTGGAGGCCAGTGACTAGTGGGGTGCCACAGGGATCTGTGTTGGGTCCACTGTTGTTTGTCATGTACATCAATGATCTGGATGATGGTGTGGTAAATTGGATTAGTAAGTATGCAGATGATACTAAGATAGGTGCGGTTGTGGATAATGAAGTAGATTTTCAAAGTCCACAGAGAGATTTATGCCAGTTGGAAGAGTGGACTGAAAGATGGCAGATGGAGTTTAATGCTGATAAGTGTGAGGTGCTACATCTTGGCAGGACAAATCAAAATAGGACGTACATGGTAAATGGTAGGGAATTGAAGAATGCAGGTGAACAGAGGGATCTGGGAATAACTGTGCACAGTTCCCTGAAAGTGGAATCTCATGTAGATAGGGTGGTAAAGAAAGCTTTTGGTGTGCTGGCCTTTATAAATCAGAGCATTGAGTATAGAAGTTGGGATGTAATGTTAAAATTGTACAAGGCATTGGTGAGGCCAATTCTGGAGTATGGGGTACAATTTTGGTCGCCTAATTATAGGAAGGATGTCAACAAAATAGAGAGAGTACAGAGGAGATTTACTAGAATGTTGCCTGGGTTTCAGCAACTAAGTTACAGAGAAAGGTTGAACAAGTTAGGGCTTTATTCTTTGGAGCGCAGAAGGTTAAGGGGGGACTTGATAGAGGTCTTTAAAATGATGAGAGGGATAGACAGAGTTGACGTGGATAAGCTTTTCCCACTGAGAGTAGGGAAGATTCAAACAAGGGGACATGACTTGAGAATTAAGGGACAGAAGTTTAGGGGTAACATGAGGGGGAACTTCTTTACTCAGAGAGTGGTGGCTGTGTGGAATGAGCTTCCAGGGAAGGTGGTGGAGGCAGGTTCGTTTTTAACATTTAAAAATAAATTGGATAGTTATATGGACGGGAAAGGAATGGAGGGTTATGGTCTGAGCGCAGGTATATGGGACTAGGGGAGAATACGTGTTCGGCACGGACTAGAAGGGTTGCGATGGCCTGTTTCCGTGCTGTAATTGTTATATGGTTATATGGTTATATGGTTAATATGAAGGGCTGTTGTTTTAGTTTGTATGTTGCCTCACTCTGGCAATGGGGAGGAGGCTGAAGACAGACAAAGGTCAGTATGGAAATGCAAAGAGCAGTTAAAATATTAGCAGCCAGGAGATCCAGCAGGCCGAGCGCTAGTGTTTGGTGAAACGGATGCTTAATCTACGCTTCTTCTCACCGATGTAAAGGAGGCCTCATTGGGAGCAACAAATCCAGAAGATGAGGTTAGTGGAGATGCATGTGAACTTCTGTCTAATAGTAATAATAATATTCCCTTTGACCTAACACTGTTCTCACAATTCCCTTCCCTCTTGGCCTTAGCTAAAATGTATTCAGCACTTTTACCTCCATTCCTCTCACAACTATTATATCAATTCTATCTCATATTTACAATAATTACAATATGAATGTCATCATGTTTGAATGTTACAGCCTAGCCCAGGAAGTCAAATACAGTTTTGAGCAGTTACAATGTGGTACCTTTAAAGTGAAGAAACTTAAACAGCACTTGCTATTTGCTCTTGAGGTACACCGAATCCATGCCAGCACAATCAAATATATAATCAACTCCAGCCCTTTAATGTTTCAAAGAGCTTCCCAGAACAAAGTGTTAATAAAAAAAAGCCTCTGCAAACCGATGCCAATGATAGTGAGTGTAGGGAATGGTCTGCCAGAGGAGGGAGTTGAGGCAGGTACAATAATAATATTTAAAATATATTTGGACAAGTACATGGATAGGAAAGGTTTAGAGGGATATGGGCCAAACGTGGGAAAGTGGGACTAGCGTAGATGGGGCATTTTGGTCAGCATGGGCAGGTTGAGCTGACGGACCTGTTTTCATGCAGCAGGACTCTATGACTATGTCAAAAATAATGTGATCACCTGGCCATCAATGCTCCACTGGGCAAAGGGTTGATGAATAAAGCAGATGGAGCAGATGAACAGGAGATGGAGATAGGAAAAGGAAAAAAACAGGGTGGTGTGATTCTTGGAGTTTGGAATATTCAGAGGCAATTTCATTGAAACGTATAAGATTCTTAAAGGCTAGACAGGATACATGCTGAGAGGTTATGTCCAGAACCAAAGTGCATGTTCTCAGAAGAAGGGACACCTTTTTATGACTGCAGGGTAGAATAATTTATCTCAGGGTGTTCTGAGTCTTTGGATATCCTTGTAACAGAGAAATGTTGGGAGCAAAGACCTTGGGTATATTTAATAGAATGAAAGGTCATGAGGAAAGCCCGGGGAACTGGATTTGGGAAATGTTTGACCAGAAACATTCCAAAAAAATAGTGTAGACACAAAATACTGGAGTAACGTTTTGGGTTCAGACCTTTCTTCAGTCTCGACCCGAAACATCACCCATTCCTTCTCTCCAAAGATGCTGCCTGTCCCGCTGTTACTACAGCATTTTGTGTCTATTTTCGGTTTAAACCAGCATCTGCAGTTCCTTCCTACACAAACAAATAGTGTAGTAGGCTCAAGGGCTAAATGGCTATTCCTGTCCGTACCTCCTTTGGTTTTATGCTAGTAGCAGCAGGTAACATTAAATTGTTTACAACATTAAAATTAACACAAAAAAATGTCACTAGGTAGAGTGAGTGGATGGTAAAGGCAACGGTGATGGCATTTGGAGACCACACGGGTATTCTATCTGAAGAGTTGAAGGACAGGGTTATATTTCTTGGTGCTTTGGAATGTTATCAGTAATGGGCCTGTCCCACTGAAGCGATTTTTCAGGCAACTGCCGGCGACTGTTAACATTACTTCCTTCACCAGCTCGTTAGGCAGGCGGGGGACAGGGCAAGCGGGGGGAGTGCTGACTTAGTAAAATTCACACGGTGCAAAGCCAAGGTGATACAAACACACACCGCGATTAACAGGAAGGTTGGCGCTGTAATTAAGATGGCTAAACACAGTGTATGGTAAGTCCTTTAAAAGAGGGGGGAGAGGGGGGAGAAGGAGGGAGAAGGAGGGAGAAGAATTGGAGACTTTTAAGAAGCCAGAGATACTGGCTGTGAAGCTCGGTGGACGTTTAACATTACCGGTCAGTTATCCTTGGTTCTGAAAACTACTGCTTCCTGTTATTTTTCCCAATGAGCCAATGAAATTCCCCGGTCAGCACTTGTACAACCTACGAGAACCTTTGACCTCCTGGCAACCCACTAGGACCTCCTGGCGACCCACCTAAGGCACGAGAATTCTCCCTACTCTCCAATGAGGCTTTATTCTGGTCGCCGTTAATTTTCAACATGTTGCGGCGACCATTATGAGGCTGCGACTAGTTCCCAGAATGCAGGAACTCCTCATGACCATGAAGGCAACTCCCCTGCAACCATTGCGAACATGTGGCGACTGCAGAGTCTCCTGCAGTCGCCTAAAAAGTCACCTAAGAGGAACAGGCCCATTAGTCACCCCCAATTAATTTTTAAAAATCAATTAACTTTAATTTTAATTGCACCTGTTAATGGTAAGATTAAACGAGAACTTACCAGTTTGAAGTTTGATCTTTATTTTATGAGGAGTTACGATGAGGGATTACGTGAAGACCCCATCAGCCCGCATGCGCGTCAACCTTCAAAGCAGCGGTGTGGAGTCACAGACAGGAAACCATTAACCTGAGAATAGTAAGATCGAGAAACTAGAACTACCAGCTGGTTTTATGAGGAGGGGTTGGGAGCGGAGGGCACGTAATCCTTCATCGTAACTCCTCATAAAATAAAGATCAAACTTCAAACTGGTAAGTTCTCGTTTAATTAATACTGGCCGCCAGCTCTTCGTCCAGCGGCTCTCCAACCAGCGACGGCACCGCAAATTTGGAGACCATGGTTGACACCTCTGCTTCTCACGGGTCCCGTACCGAGCATTCCTCCGCCCAGGACTGGTGGTCTACACTCCCATCCTCGGATGGGGAGACGTAATGCAGCCCTGCACCAGGCGCTGCTGCGGGCCCCTGAGACCCGCTGTGATATGACTCCCAACCTAGGACCCCATCATGTTGGAGCATCTTCTCCATGAGATGCTCCACTCGGGAAAGGCGTCCGACAACGCTTCCTGTTCGGTGAGGCGAACCCTCCCGGCCGGACTCATCCGAGTCAACCGGCCTGTTGGACTTGCAATTGGCTTTCCCGACCCGCGGTAAGACCTTCCACTACCTGCAACCTCCGGCAACCACCTTCAACTAGCAACTAGTAAGACCTTCCACTGCCTGCAACCCCCCCCCCCCCCACCCCCCACCACCCCCCCCTTTGTTTTGTTTTTTGTTTTTTGCACTAATTACATGTCTGCACTGAGTAGGAGCTGCTTTTAATCTCATTGTACATGTGTATAGTGACAATAAAATGGCATTCTATTCTATTTTTCTCTTTCCTTTCTTCTCTCGTTTCTTTTTCCAACAATATTCTGTTTATAAAATGTTAAAATTGAAGCTGTACTAGAGTTGTAGAATTGTTATGTCATTCATCCTTTTATGTACAATTGCTTCCAATAAAAATAAAAATAAAAACATAGTTGAGTTTCATCAGCTAGTTCAGATAATAAATTAGAACTACTTTATCAGTGGTCTTCTCCCTGCCTCTTATGTTTGAAATGGGTATATTTACCAATTTTCACCCTTACAAAATTCACAAATCATTACCCAATAATTTGAGATAGAGAATAAAATTTGCTCTATTGAAATTTATGTGAAAAAAGTAAACAAATAAACAAATAAATGTATTCATTTGTATTTCTTAATGCATATGGAGGCAACTTTGCATTAAAAATATCATGACGCAGGCCATTTTCTTGGAAACCAACCCCACCACTACCTGTATCTGTGGCCTGTAACCTCTATAAGTAATGTGTATTTGTGGTTTTGTAGTTTACAGAACAGCATTTTTCCAATAGTGCGTTGGTACATTTCAATTTCTTCATTGTTACATTTATGCTCGAAGATACCAGGTTCACGCTTTGACTTTGAAAATTATAAGAGGCGATGTAGTAAAAAAACAGGAATTACAATTCAATTCCAGCGCTTGTACTGCTTTTCACAGAACATGGCTGACATCATTCTTAATTCCACTTCCCCACTGGAACCAACTGGAGGAGGAGTGGAGGGAGGAGGGGGAGGAGGGATGGGGAGGGAGAAGAGGGAGGGGGCTGGAAAGGGAGGTTGGCAAGGCGCTGGTCTCGACGATTGCTGTAGGCCTCGCTGGTTGGGTCCCAGTTTTTAAGAGTCATTCCATGAATTATTCTGAACGGTCAGAGAATCAACAGATCTGAGAGGAGATTAAGATAGCTAGTGTAAGAAATGCTGCTGTTAATGTAAAGATTTAAAAGAGTGAAGCGATTGTAATGTATGATAGCAGATCAATTTCTGGGACCAGCATGCAAAGAGTCGCCTTGCTTTGGCGCCATCTTGGTCTCAAAACTGAAGCTCTAGATAGTTTGGTGCAGGTCCTCTGGAATGATAGCCACAACACACCCCACACACTCTGCCAAATTCAGCAATTAAAGGAACCCTCCGTAACTACATTTGTGTTGGTGACTGTTTGTGGAGGAATGGTGAATGTTTGAAAAGAGTCCAAAAGTCATAGGACTGTGGCGCAGCGGTAGAGTTGCTGTCTTACAGAGCCTGGGATCCGGGTTTGATCCTGACTATGGGTGCTTGTCTGTACGGAGTTCGTACGTTCTCGCCGTGACCTGCGTGGGTTTTCTCCTGGATCTCCGGTTTCCTCCCACACTCCAAAGACGTACAGGTTTGGAGGTTAATTGGCTTGGTATAAGTGTAAATTGTCCCAAGTGTGTGTGAGAAAGTGTTAGTGTGTGGTGATTGCTGGTCGGTGCAGTGGCCTGTTTCCACGCTGTATCTCTAAACAAAACTAATCAAGCTGCAAGAAATGTGCACTGAAGTCCACCAGCTCTATATCTCTCTTCACTTAATCCCATTTACCAACACGACCCATTCAGGCAGTGCTTTCCAGATTCCATCCACCCTCTCCGTGAAAATATTCTACTTAGGATCCTCTTTAGACCTCAATCAATGCTCTCCAGTTTCAGATACCTATTTATGCTACCTTTCTTTTTAGAAGGCAACAAACTTTGTGGAAATTTTATTCAAAGGGGATACAGTGCTTTTTCCTAATTATTCAATCCTCCTCATTACTGCTTCTTTAGTTGTGTTACAGTCATAGTGATACAGCATGGAAACTGGCCCATCAGCCCAACTTGCCCACACCAACCAACATGTCCCATCTACACTAGTCCCACCTGCCTGTATTTGGCCCATATCCCTCTAAACCTGTCCTATCCATGTGCCTGTATAATTGTTTCTTAAATTTTGCAATAGTCCCTGCCTCAACTATTTCCTCTGGCAGCTTGTTCCATTCACCCACCACTCTTTGCATGAAAACATTCCCCCTCAGATTTCTATTAAATCTTTCCCCTTCACCTTAAACCTATGTCCCCTGGTTCTCGACTCAACTACTCTGGGCAAGAGACTCTGTGCATCCAACCAATCTATTCCTCCCATAATTTTATACACCTCTATAGGATTATGTGTTGGTAACTTCAGAACCGTGACATCTGCAGGTCTGACTGTACCAATGGAGAGTAAAAACTGAAGCCAAAATGTCACCTTCGAATGCCAGAGTGAGAGACATCGCAAACAAGCTTGAAAACATTTTGGAGTAGGAGGTAGTGGAAACTAATGCTTTGCTGATGTTGTGCGCAGCAGAGAAAGATTAGGCAAGAGGTTTTGTTCAAAGTATCAAAGGTTTGAAGCAAAAATATAGGTCCCACTTTTAGGTAAGATCTCACTATAACAAACAACAGAAACAACAGAAGAAGACACAAAGTGCTAGAATAATTCAATGGGTCAGGCAACATCTCTGTAGAACATGAATAGGTGACTCTTTGGGTTGGGACCCTTCTTCAGACTGATTGTGGTGGGGCTGAGGCCAGGCACCTGCTCTCAGTCACTTCCTCATACTTACCTCTGATGAACACCAGGCCATCATCTCTCAGACTGTAAACGATCTCACTACCTCTGATGGCCTCCCCTCCACAGCCTACAACCTTATCATTCCCCAGCCCCACACTGCCCACATCTAATGCCATCCACAGTTAAAAGGGCATCTTCCCAGCACCTAATGCCAGGATTTTTCCTGCCCCTCCTCTCTTCCAGCTTGCTTCACACCCCAACCCCCTCCCACACCACCATCAATGTGAAGAAAGATCTCAACCCAAATCGTTACCTATCCATGTTCTCCAGAGATGTTGCCTGACCTGCTGAGTTACACCAGTACTTTGTGTCTTTCAACATTCATACCGATGGGTTGTAAGCTACTCAAGCAGAATATGAAGGGCTGTTGTTTTAGTTTGTATGTTGCCTCACTCTGGCAATGGGGATGAGGCTGAAGACAGACAAAGGTCAGTATGGAAATGCAAAGAGCAGTTAAAATATTAGCAGCCGGGAGATCCAGCAGGCCGATCGCTAGTGTTTGGTGAAACGGATGCTTAATCTACGTTTCTTCTCACCGATGTAAAGGAAGCCTCATTGGGAGCAACAAATCCAGAAGATGAGGTTAGTGGAGGTGCATGTGAACTTCCGTCATATAATAGAAATAATAATATTCCCTTTGACCTAACACTGTTCTCACAATTCCCTTCCCTCTTGGCCTTAGCTAAAATGTATTCAGCACTTTTACCTCCATTCCTCTCACAACTATTATATCGATTCTGCCTCATATTTACAATAATTACAATATGAATGTCATCATGTTTGAATGTTACAGCCTAGCCCAGGAAGTCAAATACAGTTTTGAGCAGTTACAATGTGGTACCTTTAAAGTGAAGAAACTTAAACAGCACTTGCTATTTGCTCTTGAGGTACACCGAATCCATGCCAGCACAATCAAATATATAATCAACTCCAGCCCTTTAATGTTTCAAAGAGCTTCCCAGAACGAAGTGTTAATGAAAAAAAAGCCTCTGCAAACCGATGCCAATGATAGTGGGTGTAGGGAATGGTCTGCCAGAGGAGGGAGTTGAGGTAGGTACAATAATAACATTTAAAATATATTTGGACAAGTATATGGATAGGAAAGGTTTAGAGGGATATGGGCCAAACGTGGGAAAGTGGGACTAGCGTAGATGGGGCATTTTGGTCAGCATGGGCAGGTTGAGCTGACGAACCTGTTTTCATGCAGCAGGACTCTATGACTATGTCAAAAATAATGTGATCAACTGGCCATCAATGCTCCACTGGGCAAAGGGTTGATGAAAAAAGCAGATGGAGCAGATGAACAGGAGATGGAGATAGGAAAAGGAAAAAAACAGGGTGGTGTGATTCTTGGAGTTTGGAATATTCAGAGGCAATTTCATTGAAACGTATAAGATACTTAAAGGCTAGACAGGATACATGCTGAGAGGTTATGTCCAGAACCAAAGTGCATGTTCTCAGAAGAAGGGACACCTTTTTATGACTGCAGAGTAGAATAATTTATCTCAGGGTGTTCTGAGTCTTTGGATATCCTTGTAACAGAGAAATGTTGGGAGCAAAGACATTGGGTATATTTAATAGAATGAAAGGATGCGAGGAAAGCCCGGGGAACTGGATTTGGGAAATGTTTGACCAGAAACAATCCAAACAAATAGTGCAGACACAAAATACTGGAGTAACGTTTTGGGTTCAGACCCTTCTTCAGTCTCGACCCGAAACATCACCCATTCCTTCTCTCCAAAGATGCTGCCTGTCCCGCTGTTACTACAGCATTTTGTGTCTATCATCGGTTTAAACCAGCATCTGCAGTTCCTTCCTACACAAACAAATAGTGTAGTAGGCTCAGGGGCTAAATGGCTATTCCTGTCCGTACCTCCTTTGGTTTTATGCTAGTAGCAGCAGGTAACATTAAATTGTTTACAACATTAAAATTAACACAAAAAAATGTCACTAGGTAGAGTGAGTGGATGGTAAAGGCAACGGTGATGGCATTTGGAGACCACACGGGTATTCTATCTGAAGAGTTGAAGGACAGGGTTATATTTCTTGGTGCTTTGGAATGTTATCAGTAATGGGCCTGTCCCACTGAAGCGATTTTTCAGGCGACTGCCGGCGACTGTTAACATTACTTCCTTCACCAGCTCGTTAGGCAGGCGGGGGACAGGGCAAGCGGGGGGAGTGTTGACTTAGTAAAATTCACACGGTGCAAAGCCAAGGTGATACAGACACACACCGCGATTAACAGGAAGGTTGGCGCTGTAATTAAGATGGCTAAACACAGTGTACGGTAAGTCCTTTAAAAGAGGGGGGAGAGGGGGGAGAAGGAGGGAGAAGGAGGGAGAAGAAGTGGAGACTTTTAAGAAGCCAGAGATACAGGCTGTGAAGCTCGGTGGACGTTTAACATTACCGGACAGTTATCCTTGGTTCTGAAAACTACTGCTTCCTGTTATTTTTCCCAATGAGCCAATGAAATTCACCGGTCAGCACTGGTACAACCTACGAGAACCTTTGACCTCCTGGCAACCCACTAGGACCTCCTGGCGACCCACCTAAGGCACGAGAATTCTCCCTACTCTCCAATGAGGCTTCATTCTGGTCGCCGTTAATGTTCAACATGTTGCGGCGACCATTATGAGGCTGCGACTAGTTCCCAGAATGCGGGAACTCCTCATGACCATGAAGGCAACTCCCCTGCAACCACTGCGAACATGTGGCGACTGCAGAGTCTCCTGCAGTCGCCTAAAAAGTCACCTATGTGGAACAGGCCCATTAGTCACCCCCAATTAATTTTTAAATATCAATTAACTTTAATTTTAATTGCACCTGTTAATAGTAAGATTAAACGAGAACTTACCAGTTTGAAGTTTGATCTTTATTTTATGAGGAATTACGATGAGGGATTACGTGAAGACCCCATCAGCCCGCATGCGCGTCAACCTTCAAAGCAGCGGTGTGGAGTCCCAGACAGGAAACCATTGACCTGAGAATAGTAAGATCGAGAAACTAGATCTACCAGCTGGTTTTATGAGGAGGGGTTGGGAGCGGAGGGCACGTAATCCCTCATCGTAATGCGGCTTTTTCACGGGGCGACTTGACGCAAGAGTTAACCAGATTTTAACATCGTGGGAACCTTGTGCGATAACAGTACGGAATTCGTGGACCACCGTGGACCACCGTGGCGCTAACGGCAGGTAATCGTGTAACTTGGTGACTCGGGAGAAAATTCAAGCAAGTTTGAATTTCTCCAAGAGTGACGTACACTTGTGGTTGAGCATTGCAACATTATATGAACGTAGTGGCCAGTGCGATATCCGTAATAACTCTTGCGGTTACCGTGGGAACTCCTGCGAACGGTGAACCAGGAAGCTGGACAGAGGGGACAGAAGGTGAGTAAAAATTGTCTTCTGTGGGATTGAATTTAAAAAATAAAGATTTGCATCCGCATATGGACATCAACTTATTCATGAGTTATGTTAATGAGATTCAAGAAAATAACTATAATCTTTCAAAGGGACTTTAAAAGGGACTTTACTGAAAGGTCCTGCATTTTTATGGTCCGTGAGAAATTTTTCACATGTACTTCTTTGAGAGATACAGCTCGGAGTCCTCGCTGACTAGCGATCGATGCCTTTCCGAAGCAGGGTCCGGAACGCTACCAATCAATGTTCTCCAGAGTAAGGAGTGAACTGCACATGCTGGTTTAAACCGAAGACAGACACAAAAAGCTGGAGTAACTCAGCGAGTCAAGCAGCATCTCTGGAGAAAAATAGCTGATGTTTCCGGACGAGACACATCTTCAGACTCAATTCCGATTAGGATGTCTGAAGAAGGGTTCCGATTCGAATCGCCACCTATTCTTTTTCTCCAGAGATGCTGCCTGACCCGCTGACTTACTCCAGCTTTTTATGTTTTTCTTCCCAGATCTGACTTACCTGCTGAGTTACACCAACATTTTGTGTCCTTTTGTGCGTATTAACCAGCATCTGCAGTTCCTTTAGACATTACCTAACTTCAGATTTTAGAGACATAGCGCGGAAACAGGCCCTTCGGCCCACTGAGTCCGCGCCGACCACCTATTCTTATCCGGCTTCAGAACAGTTCTTCCTTCCATTCGTTTGGGCACTGACCCGAACTACCAACCTACCTCAATGCGGACATTGGACTTTTTCCCCCTGGAAACATATATTCTGAACTCTGGTATTTTCCTCTTCGCTCTACCTGGTGTTCTTGTGCATGTGTCGGAAGGAACAGCAGATGCCGGTTTAAAGAGAATGCTGGAGTAACTCGACGGTTCAAAATGCTGGAGTAACTCAACGGGACATGCAGCATCTCTAAAGAGAAGGAACGGGTGACGTTTTGGGTCGAGGCCCTTCTTCAGACTGTACGTGGCTTGGTTATATTCATGTATAGCATTAACTGATATGATTGTATAGCACGCAAACAAAAGTTTATTCCCTGCATAGAATCATACAGCGTAGAAACAGGCCCTTCAACCCAACTTGCCCACACCGACCAATATGTCCCATCTACACTAGTCCCACTTGCCCGCGTTTGGCCCATAACCATCTAAACCTATCCTATCCATGCTTCAGTCTAATGCATCTTAAACATTGCGACAGTACCTGCCTCAACTACCTTAACGGATAGCTCATTCTATACACCCACCACCCTTTGCGTAAAATAGCCCCTTAGGCTCTCATTAAATCATTCCCCCCGAACCTAAACCTGTACCTGCTGGTTCTCGATATGAGACAATAATAACAAACCAAAGCGAGTTAGGACATCAACGGGGAGATCCTGGATAAACCCAAGGTAGCCACAAAATGGAGGAACTCAGCGCAACAGGCAGCATCTCTGGGGAGAAGGAATAGGTGACATTTCGGGTCGAGACCCTTCTGATATGCTGCCTGGCCCGCTGAGCTACATGTTGTGTCTATCTTCGTTTTAATCCAGCATCTGCAGTTCCTTCCTGGCCGAACCCGATTGAAAGATGAGAGGCTGGGCGATAGAGCACTGGGTGTGCCAAGGATCAGGCTTCAGTAAGCAATGTAAAGAGAGGTGGCAACATTATGGAAATGAAGCGGGTAATCCGAGTGATGGCGAGACGGTATCCTCTAATGTGTCGGAAAGAACTGTAGATGTTGGTTTGCGCCGATGATAGACACAGTAATACTGGAGACAGACATAAAATACTGGACGGGCAGCATCTGGATAAAAGGAATGGGTGACGTTTCGGGACGAGACTCTGAAGAAGGGTCTCGAACCGAAACGTCACACATTCCCTCTCTCCAGAGATGCTGCCCGTCCCGCTGTGTTACTCCAGCATTTTGTGTCTATCTTCCGTATGCTCTGTGATGGTCATCTCGGAGTCAAGTAGCAACTCTGGTCTGTAGACACGAGGAACTGCAGACGCAGGAATCACGAGCAAAACACGTTGGACGAGCCTGACCCTTTGAGTTCCTCCATCACTTTGTGTGGAAGTCAGGTCTGGACATTGCTTGGCTCAGTCTCAGGCGCCGGCTAACTAGGAAGGTCGAGTCAAAGTCCAGCATTAACACTCAAGAAATAACGTTTGCGGCCTGATGTTCCCAATATTTAATTGAAATCATTAATAAAGTAAATAAATAGATACGGTCTAATCAGTATCTACGGGATTGGACAGGCTAGATGCAGGAAGAATGTTCCCGATGTTGGGGGAGTCCAGAACCAGGGTCCCAGTTTTACAGTCTTCATTTACTGGCGGCGGGTGTCTGTCACTGAAACAGGCAGGTGAGATTTCACATCCACCTTGTGTGTGCCTCTCTCTCTCTCTCTCCCTCCCTCCCTCTTACACAGGCTGAGAGACTCTGCCTCTGTGAGTGTACGTCTCTTTCTCCCCCTCTCCCACACACAGTAAGACCGAGGTACTGTGCTCAGTCCATCTGTGTCTCCCACATACACAGTAAAACATGTCTCCAAATGAGCCAATTCAACCAAGGGAGGATATTTATAGTGTGTGAAAAAAAAGTGATATCATTTGTGCCACGTGATGATTTAACAACACTTCACAATGTTCATTCAAGATTTAACGGGAGACGGACAAGTCACTCGCACAAATAACAGAAATGCCGAGTACCGTGGGAACTCTTTATCTACCCCCCGTTATATCGTGTGATATCATGCTAGACCACGACCACTTCACTCTGGTTACATCTTGCGTCAAGTCGCCCTGTGAAAAAGCCGCTTAACTCCTCAATAAATTAAGATCAAACTTCAAACTGGTAAGTTCTCGTTTAATTAATACTGGCCGCCAGCTCTTCGTCCAGCGGCTCTCCAACCAGCGACGGCACCGCAAATTTGGAGACCATGGTTGACACCTCTGCTTCTCGCGGGTCCCATACCGAGCATTCCTCCGCCCAGGACTGGTGGTCTACACTCCCATCCTCGGATGGGGAGACGTAATGCAGCCCTGCACCAGGCGCTGCTGCGGGCCCCTGAGACCTGCTGTGATATGACTCCCAACCTAGGACCACATCGTGTTGGAGCATCTTCTCCATGAGATGCTCCACTCGGGAAAGGTGTCCGACAACGCTTCCCGTTCGGTGAGGCGAACCCTCCCGGCCGGACTCATCTGAGTCAACCGGCCTGTTGGACTTGCACTTGGCTTTCCCGACCCGCGGTAAGACCTTCCACTACCTGCAACCTCCGGCAACCACCTCCAACTAGCAACTAGTAAGACCTTCCACTACCTGCAACCTCCGGCAACCACCTTCAACTAGCATCGCAACCGGCTTCGACTAAAAAATTACAGATTTTTAAAACAGCAACCTATTTTTAATCGCGGCCGGTTTTGAATTTTTTGAAATAATCGCAGGAACATAGAAGAAGCGGATACCACTTTCAACCATTAGGGAGACTGACAAAAACCTCCTGGAACCACCGGGAACCGCACGGAAACCTTGGGTGGGGCGCAAAGTCTCCAGAGGTTTCCGTTCAGGTTTCCTAAGTGGGACAGGGGCATGAGTGGGACAGGAGCATAAGTCGTCCTTGTGAATAGGTTATAAGCAGTTCCCAGAAGATTACTAGATTAAAATGCTGTCTCTTGCCCAGAGTAGGGGTATCGGGGACCAGAGGACATAGTTTTAAGGTGAAGGGGAAAAGATTTAATAGGAATCTGCGGGGTGGTGTGTGGTGTATTTAATAGGAATAACACAAAAGGTGGTTTGTGTATGGAATGAGCTTCCCGAGGAGGTAGTTGAAGCTGGAACTTCGAAACATTTACGAAAAGGTTAGATAGTTACAAAGATAGAAGATAGACACATCTATCTTCCAGCCCATTCCTTCATTCACGTGGAAGCTTTCATGACCATTTATACAGAGTATGGAAATGAGATCGACCGATTGACCAAATGGTGCCAGCACAACAACCTGGCTCACAACACCGCTAAATCCAAGGAACTGATTGTGGATAGACAGAAATGCTGGAGAAACTCAGTGGGTGAGGCAGCATCTATGGAGCGAAGGATATAAGCAACGTTTCGAGTCAAAACACTTCTTCAGACAGTGGAGTTCGGAAGGGGAAGGATAGGGACCCACAATCCCGTTTGTATCAAAGGGACGATGGTGTAAAGGGTCAAATACTTCAAATTCCTGGGCGTGCATTTTTCCGAAGATCTTTCCAGGTCCCAGCACACTGATGCAATTATAAAGAAGGCACATCAGCGCCTCTACTCCCTGAGAAGATTATGGTGAGTCAGTATGTCAAGGAGCATTCTCTCGAACTTCTACAGGTGCACGGTAGAGAGCATACTGACTGGCTGCATCGTGGACTGGTTCGGCAACTTGAACCTCCAGGAACGGAAAAGACTGCAGAAAGTTGTGACCACTGCCTAGTCCATCACCGGCTCTGACCTCCCACCATCGAAGGGATCTATCGCAGTCGCTGCCTCAAAAACGCTGCCAACGTCATCAAAGACCCACACCATCCTGGTCACACACTCATCTCACCGTTGCCATTGGGAAGAAGGTACAGGAACCTGAAATCTAACATCCTGGATCAAGAACAGCTTCTTCCCCACAGCCAGCAGGCTATTAAACACAACATCAAATCAGCTCTGAACCATAACAGTCTATTATTATTATTAATAATAATGCATTTTATTTAAAGGGCACCTTTCAGGACTCTCAAGGACACCTTACAATTAAAATAAACATGCACCTTACAATCAAACAAGCATGAAACAAAAACAACATATACAGCAACAATACACAATTCGGCAAGAGAGCAGCAGCAGACAATCGCGCCAGCGTTCACTCTCATCTCCAGCAGCCAACATTATTATTATTGCACTATATCTAATTATTTATTTATTGTGTATATATGGTCTATGAAGTCACTGAACTTTTATCTTCCGTTTTGTATTCTGTTTACATATTCTGTTGTGCTGCAGCAAGTAAGAATTTCATTGTCCCATCTAGGACACATGACAATAAAACTCTCTTGACTCTTGACATGAGCAACTTCAAATGCAGAACATATTATAAAGTGAGAAAGCCTTCTTTGTGGCATGAACATGCATGCATGCTCTGTTTGTGAAAATATACAGAGACATATAAAGAATATAAATCCCTCTCTCTAATTTTGGTAATTGGAAAAAGGATCTAAAGTATGGAAATAATGTAAATCATAAACTATTAAATTAAATTTGCTTTTACTACAAAAAATAATTAGGTTAATTCTCTAAATTAATAAAATACTTGACTATTCTATTACACAACAATTCAATGCAAATCAATGGATTGCTGAAAACATTGGAAACACTCAGCATGTCTGTGGAAAGTTAATCCATAAAAGTTGAGATGGAACAGTTCCTAATAAAGGAGACATTACTGTGAATGCAAGATCTGTTCAAATTGGAAACTGTACTTCATATTCAAATGTTTCTTTGGTAACATATAAAGAAACCATTCTTCATCAAATGTCTTTATTATTTTCCTCAGTGCTTGGTCAGGTTTTGTCCTAATTGATCAATAATTTGGAATGTTTAGGCAGCTATTCCAAGTGACATGCAAAATTGCATGATGCTCTAACATTTCAAGTACTGGGTCAGTTCACACATGGATTTATCCAAACTGTTTTATGCAATTCAACCAAGATATAATAGTTCCTCAGTGGAATTTTCTGTCACTGAATGATCTGGGAAAAGAAAAATTACATTCTCCTTAATTGTCAATAATATATATAAATAATCAAGATTTTCTTAAGAATACTGAAATGGACCTAATTGTTAACTCATAAAGTCTGAAGAAGGGTTTCGGCCCGAATCGTTGCCTATTTCCTTCGCTCCATAGATGCTGCCCGCTGTTTCTCCAGCATTTTTGTCTAACTCATAAAGTTAATTGTTAACTACGTTAACTCATAATGTTTCCAGTGTGATGCAGTTTGCTTATCACAAGGGTTCCCAACCTGGGGTAAATTTATCCCCAGGGCGTAAATTTCACCTAACCAGGGGGTAAATTTGTTGATTCTGGATTTGTACATATTTTTTTCTCATTGACTGACTGTGTTTGGTTCTGGTATTATTAGTTGTTCATAAATAAGTGAAATAACATTGTTATGTGCTATTAAAGTTGCCACGGGTAAACGGGACAAAAAAGGTTGGGAACCCCTGGCTTATCGTCAGTTGCAATCACGTTTATACTTAGCAGCTAATATAATATATCTATACCTAATATTGTCATGTAAGTTATACCATTTCTCAATACTATTTCGGACTTTGCGCTGGGATGGTGAGTGGTGGTGATGGTGGTTTTTGAACCAAGTTCCTGATCATTGAAAATTAGCTAAAGAGACCACTTTCACAATTACTCTTCTTTCATTGATAGCTCATTCCACACAAAAAAACACTTAATTTTATTCATAGACCACTTGTCTCTTTAAACAGTACCAGGGCCGGATTTACGTATAAGCTTGACAAGGTTAAGCTTCGGGCCTCGCGATCTAGGGGGGCCTCGCAGAGCCGGATTTACCACTAGGCTTCATAGGCTGAAGCCTAGGGCCTCGAAATCTCGGCGGCCTCCGGTCAAGGCAGGACACCCGCCGTTCAACTCTGAGCGGGCCCCCTCTCTATCTCTCTCTCTCTGTCGCTCTCTGGCTCCGCCGGGTTTCCGCTCTCCGCCGCTCCTCATCCACCAGCACGGCAGACCGCCTAGCACATGCGCACTGCCACGGCCAGCACATCCTCCCCCCCTGCACATGCACACAACCATGGCCAGCACATCATCGGCCGCCCTGTGTATGCGCACTGCCACGGCAACTGGTCGGCGCTGGGCACTTTCTCCCTCGCTTTGAATTGTGGGAGATCTGGCCGCCATTGCTGTCCGGTCGCCGCCTCGCCGCGACCGCTGAAAACCAACGCAGAATCACTCCCTGACCCTGGATCTGGAGTAACTCCATGGAGTAACTCTTGCTTCTGGTTTCCTGGTCCTCCATAAATATTCTAAATGGAATTTAAACTGGAGGTGGTGGAGGGCTGAACAATAACAGCCTATTGCATTTTATCTGTTTATTTATTGTGTATATATATGGTCTATGGTATATAAACACACTGAACTTTTATCTCCTGTTCTGTATTATGTTTACATATTCTGTTGTGCTGCAGCAAGCAAGAATTTCATTGTCCTATCTGGGACACATGACAATAAAACTCTCTTGACTCTTGACTTGGACTTAAGCAAAAAAGGATTCTTGGGGAAAAAAGAGGTACCTTAAATTTAGTTGCGTCTGGTTGGGTAACTATGGTAGGGTGAAGAGTATTCCATGCTTTAATTGTGCGGGGGAACTCCATGGAGCAGCCAGCAACTCTAAATAGAAGAAATTGGGTGACGTTTTGGGTAGAGACCCTTCTTTAGACTCCCTCTGGTTTTAGTGTTTTTAGTTAAATTTAAAGATACAGTGTGGAAACAGGCCCTTTGGCCCACCGAGTTCACGCCGACCACCGATCACCCGTACACTAGTTCTATCCCACACATCGGCGGAGCAAGTCAAGTCAAGAGTGTTTTATTCTCTCATGTCCCAGTTAGAACAATGATATCCTTACTTGCAGCAACACAACAGAATATGTAAACATAGTACTCTGTAAACAATGTTATAAACGAGAAAACAAAATGGTGTATATTTATATATGAATATCTATCTATATATTAAAACTGTGTGTGTGTGTGTGTGTGTGTGTGTGTGTGTGTGTGTGTGTGTGTGTGTGTGTGTGTGTGTGTGTGTGTGTGTGTGTGTGTGTGTGTGTGGGTGTGGGTGGGTGTGGGTGTGGGTGTGGGTGTGGGTGTGGGTGTGGGTGTGGGTGTGGGTGTGTGTGTGTGTGTGTGTGTGTGTGTGTGTGTGTGTGTGTGTGTGTGTGTGTGTGTGTGTGGGTGGGTGGGTGGGTGGGTGGGTGTGGGTGTGGGTGTGGGTGTGGGTGTGGGTGTGGGTATGGGTGTGTGTATGTCAGATTCCATTTTCAGATTAGATTTTTGCCCTTTGATTCCTTGGTCCGCCAACACCACACGCTGAAACGCCGAGATTTTTCCATTTCGGTAGAGATTTCACTTTTACATTCTCAGATCCACTCCTCATTAAATTTACACACACAAACACACACACACACACATTCCCCTCATTAAATTTTGTTGTGTTTACGTACACATTTTTAATAAAAAACACCAAATTTCAAAATGTTAAAAAAAACATCTCTCACCCATAGAATGTTGGTGAACGTTCCATCGTGTGATGTCACAATGCCATCCCTCACAGATGTGCAATCGGAATGGATCTCATTTACATATGTCTCCCACCCCCGCAGCCTGTGTCGAAGCGCGTGATCACGTGTGTGACATTAGAGAAAGAGGATTGGGGGTGTCAGGGAATGGGGAACAGATGGACCGCACCTATCCTCCCCCTCCCGCTTTCCCTCCCCACTCTTTCCCCTCTCTCCCCCACCCCTCTCACCTCCCTCCACACTCTTCCCCCTCCCTCCCCTGCCCCATCTCCCCTCCCTCCCCATCCCTCCTCCCCTCCCCCTCCCCCACACCTCTCTCCCCCTCCCCCACACCTCTCTCCCCCACCCCCTTCCCTCTCCCCCCACCCCCTTCCCTCTCCCCCCACCCCCTTCCCTCTCTCCCACCCTCTTCCCCCTCCCCTTCCCCTCACCACTCTTTCCTCCTCCCTCCACACTCTTCCCCCTCTCTCCCCTACCCCATCTTCCTCCTCCCCTCCCTCCCCCCTCCCCCAAACCCTCTCTCCCCCTCCCCTCTCTCCTCCCCCCCCCCACCCCTCTCTCCTACCCCCTCTCCATCTCCCTCTCCTCACCCCTCTCCCTCCTCCTCCCAACACACACACACACACACACACACACACACACACACACACACACACACACCACACACACACACACACACACACACACACACACACACACACACACACACACACACACACACACACACACACACAATTTCCCTCCTGGGATTAAAAACGTTCTATCGTATAGTATTGTGTGTGTAGGAAGGAATTGCAGATGCTGGTTTAAACTGAAGATAAACACAAAAAGCTGGAGTAAGTCAACAGGTCAGACAGAATCTCTGAACTAAAGAAAAATATTACATTTTGGGTTGGGTCTGAAATAGGTTCCTGCACACCTTTGGGATGTGGAAGGAACAAGATCACCCAGAGAAAACCCATGTTATCAAAGGGAAAAGGAGCTAACCATACAGACAGCACCCATGTTCAGGATCAATTCCGGGTCTCTGGCACTTTTAGGCAGCAACTTTATGGCCAACGTACTGCCCCATTGTCTTGAACTTAATTAAAACATACAGTAGCTGTAAAGGGGGACATAGCATCACTTGGAGATTTTAAACTGAAAATTGATATTTTCTTTTTTTAGTAACCAAAGTTATCAATGTATAGTTTTTTGTGTGTTGGAAACCAAAATATAGTGGCACAGCTGGTAGACTTGCTGCCTCACACGCCAGAGATCTGTGTTCGATCCTGTCCTCGGGCACTGTCTGTGTTGAATTTGCACATTCTCCCTGCAAGCGTGTGGGTTTCCTCCCAAATCCCAAAGACGCATTGGCTGTGTAGGTTAACTTGTATCTGTAAAATTGCCCCTAATATGTAGGGAGTGGGTGAGGAAAGTGGGATAACAGAACTTGTGTGAATGGGTAGACAAAAATGCTGGAGAAACTCAGCGGGTGAGGCAGCACCTATGGAGCGAAGGAAATAGGCGACGTTTCGAGTCGAGACCCTTCTTCAGACTGATGTGAGGGTGGGGGGGGACGGGAAGAAGAAAGGAAGAGGCAGAGACAGTGGGCTGAGGGAGAGCTGGGAAGGGAAGGAGAAAGCAGGGATTACCTGAAATTGAAGAAGTCAATGTTCATACCGCTGGGGTGTAAACCACCCAAGCAAAATATGAGGTGCTGCTCCTCCAATTTACAGAGGGCCTCACTCTGGCCATGTAAGAGGCCCAGGACAGAAAGGTCGGATTCGGAATGGGAGGGGGAGTTGAAGTGCTGAGCTACCGGGAGATCAGGTTGGTTATTGTGAACCGAGCGGAGTGTTGGGCAAAGCGATCACAAACCTACGCTCGGTCTCACCGATGTAGAGCAGCTGACACCTGGAGCAGTGGATGCAATAGATGAGGTTGGAGGAGGTGCAGGTGAACTTCTGCCGCACCTGGAAAGACTGCTTGGGTCCTTGAATGGAGTCAAGGAGGGAGGTAAAGCGACAAGTGTAGCATTTCCTGCGGTTGCAAGGGAAAGTGCCGGGAGAGGGGGTGGTTTGGGTGGGAAGGGACGAATTGACCAGGGAGTTACAGAGGGAGCGGTCTCTGCGGAAAGCCAACAGGGTAGGAGATGGGAAGATGTGGCCAGTGGTGGGATGCCATTGGTAGACAAAAAACCTGGAGAAAATCTGCGGGTAAGGCAGCATCTATGGAGCGAAGGAATAGACGACGTTTCGGGTTGAGATCCTTCTTCAGATTGATGTCGGGGGATGGGGACACGAAAAAGAAAGGAAGAGGCGGAGACAGTAGGATGTGGAAGAGCTGGGAATGTGAGGGGAAGGAGGGAGAAAGCAGGGACTACCTGAAATTAGAGAAGCCAATGTTGATACCGCTGGGGTGTAAACTACCCAAGCAAAATATGAGGTGCTGCTCCTCCAATATGCGGTGGGCCTCACTCTGGCCATGGAGGAGGCCCAGGACAGAAAGGTCGGATTCGGAATGGGAAGGGGAGTTGAAGTGTTGAGCCACCGGGTGATCAGGTTGGTTATTGCGAACTGAGTGGAAGTGTTGTGCAAAGCGATCGCCAAGCCTGCGCTTGGTCTCACCGAGGTTGATCATACGCTGAATAATCCAACCACATTTTTGTTTGGAAGTGGAAAGAAATAATAGAAACTGCAACGTGCAAAAGAGTTGAGATACTGTATTATAATTTTGCTGCACGTCATTGTGGTATATATCATGACTTGTTTGGTGAATATGTTTAGTTTGTGGCTTTATTTTAAGCAGAATTAAAATGTGAATGCTTCATTGAGCATAAATCCCGCTGGTAACTACGCACTTCGTCCGAGCACATTATCGCACGCGTCATGCAAGACATTTTAAATGGCCATCTAAACTGTCATTTAGCAACTTAAAAAGCTGCCAAGGTTGACCGGCTGACAACAGAGAAAAAAAAATAAGTGAGAGCCCTGCAAGGTGTATAATATTTTTGACACCGTCTTAGGTCTTTCTTACATATGCTGTCACAACGCACTGTAGTCTCTAAACAATCCTTCAGTAATTATTCTTGCCCTCCATTTCAGAATAATAGTGTTTTAAGCCAATAACTCGACACTAGCACTGGCAATAAATAAATAAATAAAAGTGCAGCTTTCCAGCCCCTTATCTCATTAGCCACGCTCGGCTGCAAATCGGTGTCAATCTGGTGGACCATCTTCCTCTAGTCGTGGGGGTGGGGGGTTGGGAGGGGCCTCACAAGTGGAACAGTTTAGGGCCTCTCTTCATCTAAATCCGGCCCTGAATAGTACAACTAGATTTAACGTATATGGAAGAACCCTCTTAGATCATTGTACTCTGTACCCAAATGTCAGAACTTGGGTGAATTGTACAAAAAGGATGGGTTACACCTTACCAGGAGGGGGACCAGCATTCTGGCAGGCAGGTTTGCCACTGCTACACGGGTGAGTTGAAACTAAATAGTGGGGGGGAGGAGACATACTGGAGATGTAAGGATCGAGTTAAAGAGAAAAAGAATATAAGAAAAGTTAAGAAAAACACCAGAATTAACAGGGCAGAAAGCTCAGGAAGGGATAGAATAGTAATGGATTAAAAGTATGATATATGAATGCACGAAGTATAAGAAATAAAGTGGATGTGCTTGAGGCTTAGTTAGAAATTGGCAAGTGTGATGCTGTGGAATTACAGAGAAATGGCTGCAAGAGGGCCAGGGCTGGGAACTGAATATTCAAGGGTATACGTCCTATAGAAAAGACAGACAGGTGGGCAGAGGGGGCGGGGTAGCTCTGTTGGTGAGGAATGAAATTCAGTCCCTAGCGAAGGGTGACATAGAATCACGAGAGTCAGTATGGATAGATCTGAGGAATTGTGAGGGTAAAAAGACCCTAATGGGAGTTATCTACAGGCCTCCAAACAGTAGCCTGGATATAGGGTGCAAGTTGGAGATTGCACTGTTGGATTTCCTGTTGGAGATCTATCAGAAGCGCAGCATCCGCAGAGCCATCTCCATTATTAAGGACCCTTATCACCCATCACACCACATCTTCGCCATTCTGCCATCTGGGAAGAGGTACAGGAGTATCTGCTGCAGAACCAGCAGGATGCTACGCAGTTTCTTCCCACAGGCAATAAGTGGTTAAGAGACTGTGTCCTCGCCTCATGCATCATACACCCACACATCTAACCTCGCCAAAACTTGGACAGCGCGACACCTGCAAAGGTAAAGTCACTGTTCAGTCTGAATATCTGTTTTTAGCTCAATTTTAGATCTATTTTAGAGATGTTAATTTTAAAGTTGTATGTATTTATTCTGTTTTTATTAACTGCACTGCCAGGAACTGATGAGAAACAATTTTTCGTTTCTTCTGTATATGTAAGTACTCAGTGAAATGGAAATACTGAAATGCTGAATACTGAATCAGGAGTTAAAATTAGCATGTCCTAAAGATAATGCTAGGGTTATGTGAAATTTCAACATGCAGGTAGAAAGGAAAAACAGGTTGGTGCTGGAGCCCAAGAAAGGGAGTCTGTGGAGTGCTTCCGTGATGGATTTTTAAAGCAGCTTGTACTGGAGCCAAACAGGGAGAAGGCAATTCTCGGTTTAGTTTTGTGTAATGAACTGGATTTGATAAGGGAAATCGAGGTAAAGGAGCCATTAAGAGGTTAGTGACCCTAACATGATAAGTTTTAATCTACAATTTGAGAGGGAGAAGGGAAAATCGAAAGTGTCAGTATTACAGTTGAACAAAGGGGACTTTCTTCCTTCCTACTTCCTATTAATTTATTGAACATGTTAAAAAATACAAACACAAATAAACTTGTAAGCAATAAAAAAAGAAAATAAAACACAAAGGAAAACAAACAAATAAGTAACTCAAATAATACAAATAATATCGTTCATGTTCAAAAAGGGTAAGAAGAAGTTCGAAAACTTTTCTGGTCCTACCCCCTCTTATTTTCTATACATTTTCATGGAAAAACAAAATAATGGGAACAAATGGACCCAAAATCTGTTGAACAGTCCACAAACAAGAAATAACCAAACAGAAAAGAAAATCACTGGTCCAGCTCATAACCATTCAATCTTTTGTTTCTGAAGAGTGTTTTTAATTTGAATAGTCTTACATTTTTTCAGCTCATCATGGCAGTTATTCCAGAGACTAACACCCTTTGCTGTAACACAATGGAATTTTGCATTAGTTCTTATTGCCGGTTTTTCGAATATATAGGTTCCTCTCAGGTTGTGTTTGCTTTCTCTCCGTTGGAACAACCCCTGGATATTACAAGGCAATTGCTGATTAGCTGCTTTGAACATAATTTGGATAGTTTTATAATCTGTCAGATCTTGAAACTTTAATGTTTTTAGTCTGATAAATAATGGTTTTGTTGATTGTCTGTAGGTGGTTTTATGTATAATTCGTATTGCTCTTTTTTGGAGGATGAAGATTGGATGTGTATTTGTTTTGTATGTGTTCCCCCATACCTCCACACAGTAGATCATGTATGGGAGTATGAGGGAGCAGTACAACATATACAGGGGGGCTTGATTTAGTAGGTCTCTGGTTTTATTCAGTATTGCAATTGATTTGGATATTTTGGCTTTAATATAATTTATGTGAGGTTTCCAAGTTAATTTGTTGTCAATTAATACTCCAAGAAATTTTATTTCAGATACTCTTTCTATTTCTGTGCCATTTATCATGAGCTTTTTCTCTGTGTTGGTTGATCGATTTCCAAATATTATGAATTTTGTTTTACTTAAATTCAATGTGAGTTTATTTTCGTCAAACCAGATCTTCATCCTGCTCAATTCCTTTTCCATACTATCCAGGAGCTGTTCCAAGTTGTCTCCACAGCAGAGTAAGTTAGTATCATCAGCGAAGAGAATAGTTTCAAGAGTTTTTGACACTTCACATATATTATTGATATACAAAATGAATAATAATGGACTAGTGAGCCATGAGGAAGGAGCTGGCCAATGTTGACTGGAAAGATACCTTAGCAGGGATGACAGTGTAACAACAATGGCAGGTATTTCTGGCAATAATACAAAAGGTGCAGGATCAGTTCATTCCAAAGAGGAAGAAAGATTCCAAGGGGAATAAGGGGCGACCGTGGCTGACAAGGGAAGTCAAAGGCAGGATAAAAATAAAAGAGAATAAGTAACATAGCAAAGATGAGCGGGAAGCCAGAGGATTGGGAAACCTTTAAACAGCAACAGAAGATAAATAAAAGGCAATACGGGGAGAAAAGATGAGTTAGGAAGGTAAGCTAGCCAAGAATATGAAGGAGGATAGTAAAAGCTTCTTTAGGTATGTGAAGAGGAAAAAAACAGTGAAAAACAAAGTTGGACCCTTGAAGATTGAAACAGGTGAATTTATTATGAAGAAGAAGAAAATGGCAGACAAGTTGAACAGGTACTTTGCATCCAACTTCACTAAGGAAGACACAAATAATTTCCCCGGTGCTAGTGGCCAGAGGATCTAGGGTGATGGAGGAACTGAAAGAAATTCACATTAAGCAGGAAATGGTGTTGGGTAGACTGATGGGACTGAAGGCTGATAATTCCCCAGGGCCTGATGGTCTGGATCCCAGGGTACTTAAGGAAGTAGCTCTAGAAATCATGGATGCATTGGTGATCATTTTCCAATGTTCCATAGATTCAGGATCAGTTCCTGTAGATTGGAGGGTAGCTAAAGTTATCCCAATTTTTAAGAAAGGCGGGAGAGAGAAAAAAGAGAATTATAGACCAGTTAGCCTGACATCGGTGGTGGGGAAGATGCTGGAGTCAATTATAAAAGATGAAATTGCGAAGATGAAGAGTAACTGGATCATCCCGAGTCAGCATGGATTTACAAAGGGGAAAATCATGCTTGATTAATCTTCTGGAATCTTTTGAGGATGTAACTATGAAAATGGACAAGGGAGAGCCAGTGGATGTAGTATATACCTGGACCTTAAGAAAGCATTTGATAAGGTCCCAATAGGAGACTAGTGGGCAAAATTAGAGCACATGGTATTTGGGGTAGAGTGCTGGCATGGATAGAAATTTGTTTGGCAGACAGGAAAGAAAGAGTAGGGATTAACAGGTCCCTTTCAGAATGGCAGGTAGTGATTAGTGGGGTGCCACACGGCTCGGTGCTGGGACCATAACTATTTAAAATATACATCAATGATTTGGATGAAGGGATTCAAAGTAACATTAACAAATTTGCAGAAGACACAAAGCTGGGTGGCAGTGTGAACTGTGAGGAAGATGCTATGAGGATGCAGGGTGACTTGGACAGGTTGGGTGAGTGAGCAGATGCACGACAGATGCAGTTTAATGTGGATAAATGTGAGGTTATCCACTTTGGTGGCAAAAACAGGAAGGCAGATTATTATCTGAATGGTGTCAAGTTGGGAAAAGAGTCAAGAGAGTCAAGAGTGTTTTATTATCATATGTCCCGGATGTGATAATAAAATTCTTACTTGCAGCAGCAAACCAGAATATGTGAATATGTAAACATCTATATAACTAAATCTCTGATCTTGACGGCTTTTGGCCCACTGTGCTGTGATTTCCGACAGAATGCCGCCACCTACGGCCGTCATTGTTGGCCACCACGCTCAGAGCCCCCCTCTGCCTTACGGGTGTGGAGGATTTTTCCCATCGATGACAAATCAGAGAGATATTAATGTTTTTTTTAAATTCACCATTCTCTCTGCTGCCCCTGCTGGAGGGAGGGGGAGGGACTATAATACCAGGAAGAGGTGTGCCTATCTCAGTGTCTGCAAGATGGATGAAGCCAGGTGTCACGTCTCTCTGAGCTCTGAATATCACTGAACAAATGTCCACACAACTGTGAGTACCCTTAATGTGGTTTGAAAATGAAAATATGGTTTGTTGAAGTAAAAAGGCATTGCCTGCAAATGGTTGTTTGGGTGCTTTGGCTTGAAGTTGAAAGGCATTACTTACTACAAATGGTGGCTTGGGTGCTTTGACGAAGTTGAAAGGCACTACTTACTGCAAATGGTGGCTTGGGAGCTTTGGGTTAAAGTTGAAAGGCACTACTTACTGCAAATGGTGGCTTGGGAGCTTTGGCTTGAAGTTGAAATGCACTACTTACTGCAAATGGTGGCGTGGGAGCATTGGCTTGAAGTTGAAAGGCACTACTTACAACAAATGGTGGCTTGGGTGTTTTGCTTGAAATTGAAAGGCACTACTTACTGCACATGGTGGTTTGGGTGCTTTGGATTGAAGTTGAAAGGCTCTACTTACTGCAAATGGTGGCGGGTGCTTTGCTTGAAATTGAAAGGCACCACTTACTGCAAATGGTGGCTTGGGCGCTTAGGCTTGAAGTTGAAAGTCACTATTTAATGCAAATGGTGGCTTGGGTGCTTTGCTTGAAGTTGAAAGGCACTACTTACTGCAAATGGTGGCGGGTGATTTGGCTTGAAGTTGAAAGGCACTTCTTACTGCAAATGGTGGCTTGGGTGCTTTGGCTTGAAGTTGAAAGGCACTACTTACTGCAAATGTTGGCATGAAGTTGAAAGGCACTACTTACTGCAAATGGTGGCATGAGTTGAAAGGCACTACTTACTGCAAATGGTGGTTTGGGTGCTTTGGCTTGAAGTTGAAATGAACTATTTACTGCAAATGGTGGCTTGTGAGCCTTGGTTTAAAGTTGAAAGGCACTACTTACTGAAAATGGTGGCTTGGGTGCTTTGGCTTGAAGTTTAAAGGCACTACTTACTGCAAATGGTGGCTTGGGTGCTTTGGCTTGAAGTTGAAAGGCACTACTTACTGCAAATGGTGGCTTGGGTGATTTGGCTTGAAGTTGAACGGCACTTCTTACTGCAAATGGTGGCTTGGGTGCTTTGGCTTGAAGTTGAAAGGCACTACTTACTGCAAATGGTGCCATGATGTTGAAAGGCACTACTTACTGCAAATGGTGGTGGGTGCTTTGGCTTGAAGTTGAAAGGCACTACTTACTGCAAATGGTGGCTTGGGTGTTTTGGCTTGAAGTTGAAAGGCACTACTTACTGCAAATTGTGGCTTGGGAGCTTTGGCTTGAAGTTGAAAGGCACTACTTACTGCAAATGGTGGCTTGGGAGCTTTGGCTTGAAGTTGAAAGGCACTACTTACTGCAAATGGTGGCTTGGGTGCTTTGCTAGAAGTTGAAAGGCACTACTTACTGCAAATGGTGGCTTGGGTGTTTTGGCTTGGAGTTCAAAGGCACTACTTACTGCAAATGATGGCTTGGGTTATTTGGCTTGAAGTTGAAAGGCACTTCTTACTGCAAATGGTGGCTTGGGTGCTTTGGCTTGAAGTTGAAAGGCACTACTTACTGCAAATGGTGCCATGATGTTGAAAGGCACTACTTACTGCAAATGGTGGCGGGTGCTTTGGCTTGAAGTTGAAAGGCACTACTTACTGCAAATGGTGGCTTGGGTGTTTTTGCTTGAAGTTGAAAGGCACTACTTACTGCAAATGGTGGCTTGGGAGCTTTGGCTTGAAGTTGAAAGGCACTACTTACTGCAAATGGTGGCTTGGGAGCTTTGGCTTGAAGTTGAAAGGCACTACTTACTGCAAATGGTGGCTTGGGTGTTTTGGCTTGAAGTTGAAAGGCACTACTTACTGCAAATGGTGGCTTGGGAGCATTGGCTTGAAGTTCAAAAGGCACTACTTACAGCAAATGGTGGCTTGGGTGTTTTCCTTGAAGTTGAAAGGCACTACTTACTGCAAATGGTGGCATGAAGTTGAAAGGCACTACTTACTGCAAATGGTGGCGGGTGCTTTGGCTTGAAGTTGAAAGGCACTACTTACTGCAAATGGTGGCTTGGGTGTTTTTGCTTGAAGTTGAAAGGCACTACTTACTGCAAATGGTGGCTTGGGAGCTTTGGCTTGAAGTTGAAAGGCACTACTTACTGCAAATGGTGGCTTGGGAGCTTTGGCTTGAAGTTGAAAGGCACTACTTACTGCAAATGGTGGCTTGGGTGTTTTGGCTTGAAGTTGAAAGGCACTACTTACTGCAAATGGTGGCTTGGGAGCATTGGCTTGAAGTTCAAAAGGCACTACTTACAGCAAATGGTGGCTTGGGTGTTTTCCTTGAAGTTGAATGGCACTACTTACTGCAAATGGTGGCATGAAGTTGAAAGGCACTACTTACTGCAAATGGTGGCTTCGGTGCTTTGGCTTGAAGTTGAAATGCACTATTTACTGCAAATGGTGGCTTGGGATGTTTGGTTTAAAGTTGAAAGGCACTACTCACAGCAAATGGTGGCTTGAGAGCTTTGGCTTGAAGTTTAAAAAAATCACCATTCTCTCTGCTGCCCCTGCTGGAGGGAGGGGGAGGGACTATAAAACAATGAAGTGGTGTGCCTCAACCAGTCTCTGCAAGATGGATGGAGCCAAGGGTCACGTCTCTCTGAGCTCTGAATAACACTGAATAAATGTCTACACAACTGTGAGTACCCTTAATGTGGTTTGAAAATGAAAATATGGTTTGTTTGAAGTAAAAAGTCACTGCCTGCAAATGGTTGTTTGAGTGATTTGGCTTGAAGTTGAAAGGCACTACTTACTGCAAATGGTGGCTTGGGTGCTTTGGTTTGAAGTTGAAAGGTACTAATTACTGCAAATGGTGGCTTGGGTGCTTTGCTTGAAGTTGAAAGGCACTACTTACTGCAAATGGCGGCTTGGGTGATTTGGCTTGAAGTTGAACGGCACTTCTTACTGCAAATGGTGGCTTGGGTGCTTTGGCTTGAAGTTGAAAGGCACTACTTACTGCAAATGGTGCCATGATGTTGAAAGGCACTACTTACTGCAAATGGTGGCGGGTGCTTTGGCTTGAAGTTGAAAGGCACTACTTACTGCAAATGGTGGCTTGTGTGTTTTGGCTTGAAGTTGAAAGGCACTACTTACTGCAAATGGTGGCTTGGGAGCTTTGGCTTGAAGTTGAAAGGCACTACTTACTGCAAATGGTGGCTTGGGAGCTTTGGCTTGAAGTTGAAAGGCACTACTTACTGCAAATGGTGGCTTGGGTGCTTTGCTTGAAGTTGAAAGGCACTACTTACTGCAAATGGTGGCTTGGGTGTTTTGGCTTGAAGTTCAAAGGCACTACTTACTGCAAATGATGGCTTGGGTTATTTGGCTTGAAGTTGAAAGGCACTTCTTACTGCAAATGGTGGCTTGGGTGCTTTGGCTTGAAGTTGAAAGGCACTACTTACTGCAAATGGTGCCATGATGTTGAAAGGCACTACTTACTGCAAAAGGTGGCGGGTGCTTTGGCTTGAAGTTGAAAGGCACTACTTACTGCAAATGGTGGCTTGGGTGTTTTTGCTTGAAGTTGAAAGGCACTACTTACTGCAAATGGTGGCTTGGGAGCTTTAGCTTGAAGTTGAAAGGCACTACTTACTGCAAATGGTGGCTTGGGAGCATTGGCTTGAAGTTCAAAAGGCACTACTTACAGCAAATAGTGGCTTGGGTGTTTTCCTTGAAGTTGAAAGGCACTACTTACTGCAAATGGTGGCATGAGGTTGAAAGGCACTACTTACTACAAATGGTGGCTTCGGTGCTTTGGCTTGAAGTTGAAATGCACTATTTACTGCAAATGGTGGCTTGGGATGTTTGGTTTAAAGTTGAAAGGCACTACTCACTGCAAATGGTGGCTTGAGAGCTTTGGCTTGAGTTTAAAAAAATCACCATTCTCTCTGCTGCCCCTGCTGGAGGGAGGGGGAGGGACTATAAAACAATGAAGTGGTGTGCCTCAACCAGTCTCTGCAAGATGGATGGAGCCAAGGGTCACGTTTCTCTGAGCTCTGAATAACACTGAATAAATGTCTACACAACTGTGAGTACCCTTAATGTGGTTTGAAAATGAAAATATGGTTTGTTTGAAGTAAAAAGTCACTGCCTGCAAATGGTTGTTTGAGTGATTTGGCTTGAAGTTGAAAGGCACTACTTACTGCAAATGGTGGCTTGGGTGCTTTGGTTTGAAGTTGAAAGGTACTAATTACTGCAAATGGTGGCTTGGGTGCTTTGCTTGAAGTTGAAAGGCACTGCTTACTGCAAATGGTGGCTTGGGTGATTTGGCTTGAAGTTGAAAGGCACTACTTACTGCAAATGGTGGCTTGGGTGCTTTGGCTTGAAGTTGAAAGGCACTACTTACTGCAAATGATGGCTTGGGTGATTTGGCTTGAAGTTGAAAGGCACTTCTTACTGCAAATGGTGGCTTGGGTGCTTTGGCTTGAAGTTGAAAGGCACTACTTACTGCAAATGGTGCCATGATGTTGAAAGGCACTACTTACTGCAAATGGTGGCGGGTGCTTTGGCTTGAAGTTGAAAGGCACTACTTACTGCAAATGGTGGCTTGGGTGTTTTGGCTTGAAGTTGAAAGGCACTCCTTACTGCAAATGGTGGCTTGGGAGCTTTGGCTTGAAGTTGAAAGGCACTACTTACTGCAAATGGTGGCGGCTGATTTGGCTTGAGGTTGAAAGGCACTTCTTACTGCAAATGGTGGCTTGGGTGCTTTGGCTTGAAGTTGAAAGGCACTACTTACTGCAAATGGTGGCATTGTTGAAAGGTACTACTTACAGCAAATGGTGACGTGGGTGCATTGGATTGAAGTTGAAAGGCACTATTTACTGTAAATGGTGCATTATGTTGAAAGGCACTACTTACTGCAAATGGTATCTTGGGTACTTTGGCTTTGTAATGTATATAATGTAATTAGTAACTCTCAGATACAGGAGTAAACTCACAAGCTTCTTTATTGTAGGACGCCACCATGAGTCTCCCCTAGCGCATGCGTCCCCCTCGCACAAGACATAACATATGCTAATTATATAGTGCCTTTCAACTTCATGCCACAATTTGCAGTAAGTAGTGCCTTTCACCTTCAAGCCAAAACACCCGCCACCATTTGCAGTAAGTATTGCCTTTCAACTTCAAGCCAAAGCTCCCAAGCCACCATTTGCAGTAAGTAGTGCCTTTCAACTTCAAGCCAAAGCACCCAAACAACCATTTGCAGGCAATGCCTTTTTACTTCAAACAAACCATATTTTCATTTTCAAACCACATTAAGGGCACTCACAGTTGTGTAGACATTTGTTCAGTGTTATTCAGAGCTCAGAGAGACGTGACCCTTGGCTTCATCCATCTTGCAGACACTGAGTGAGGCACACCACTTCCTGGTTTTATAGTCCCTCCCCCTCCCTCCAGCAGGGGCAGCAGAGAGAATGGTGATTTTTTTTTAAACATTAATATCTCTCTGATTTGTCATCGATGGGAAAAATCCTCTGCACCAGTAAGGCAGAGGGGGGCTCTGAGCGAGATGGCCAAAAATGACGGCCGTAGGTGGCGGCGTTCTGTCGGAAATTGCAGCACAGTGGGCCAAAAGCGGTCAAGATCAGAGATTTAGTAATATAGATAAAGGGATAGGATATGCTAGAGGCAGGAAACATGTTCCCGATGTTGGGGGAGTCCAGATCCAGGGGCCACAGTTTAAGAATAAGGGAAAAGCCATTTAGAAAGGAGATGAGGAAAAACTTTTTCACCCAGTGAGTTGTAAATCTGTGGAATTTGCTGCCTCAGAAGGCAGTGGAGGCCAATTCTCTGGATGCTTTCAAGAGAGATTTAGATAGAGCTCTTAAAGATAGCAGAGTCAATGGATATGGTGGGAAGGCAGGAATGGGGTACTGAATTTGGATGATCAGCCATGATCACAGTGAATGGTGGTGCTGACTCGAAGGGCCGAATGGACTACTCCTGTACTTATTGTCTATTGTCTAACTCTGCTCTGGACACTAGCTTTGAGAGTTGTGTCTTATTTGCTAAAAATATTCTACAGATTTGTATCGCTGATTCAAATCACAATAAAGGAAAGACTTTTAATAGATTCAACATAAAACTATATTTTCTGCTCTGAAATTATAATAGTGTTGCACTTTTAGAGATCATTAACAATTGGCACTTGCTTCATTTCAAATTAAATTGTTGACCTGCTTCCTGGTTAAGCAAGGTCAAGCAAATTTAAATAAATTCCTGTGTTTAGGATATCCCTCTCGAAACCATGTTTTAAAAAGTGAAGAATGCACAAGTTATATTTTTCCAGTGTCCTTTATCAAAACTTACGGAAAGAAGAATGATATTTTATGGAAGGACAGACTTAAAACTGGACTATTTACCCATCTCAGAGATTTGCCGATATCATTCAGCAGGTATAAATTTACTTATATTTGTATTAGTCTAATCTAAATACAAGTAAAATACAACTCTTTGCATTCTGATTTTAGTGCTCTGGGGGAAATTGCTGTACTTACCGTACATAAAATCACTGCATATATTAAGTCTAATATATCAATAAGAGGTTTTATGTAAATACCCATAAAAGCTTTATGTTCTTTGAATTATTTAGGTGAAAACGGAGCTTGTGGTAGAGATTTTGTCTCATACTCATGCCTGTGCAATTTAGATTAACAATTAGGATATATTCAACTTCTCACACCAAACCAAATCCAAATCCATTCACCCCAGCACGAAACTAGGCATTGCCAAATTAGTGAATTTTATAATGCCATTAAATGATATGGTAATACAGTACTGTCCTGTGTAAGTTGTAAGAGGACATGTTTGTTAAATATTTTATTTTAAAAATGTTAAATGTGCTTTGCAGTAAAATTATTTCTAACATGGAATCGATTAAATTAATTTTTGCCACACTGAATATTTTGGTCCAACAGGTGCCAATTAATTTTCTCTTGTATGTAGTGTAAGTCGTGCTACTTTTCATGCAGAATACATTTTTGCAAGCGTTACCAAATTAGCCTGTGGTGATCTAGGTAACCACGTATTAATCACTGAAGGGGAGCTCCCTGTAACTGACAAGACACCTCTCAATATTCAACATACTAGCTGGAACACGGGAATTCACGTGGATTTCTCAAACTGTAGACCAAGATGACCAAAATTAGTGTAGGAAGGAACTGCAGATGCTGGTTTAAACCGATGATAGACACAAAATAGTAAGATTAAACGAGCTTACCAGTTTGAAGTTTGATCTTTATTTTATGAGGAGTTACGATGAGGGATTACGTGAAGACCCCGTCTGCCCGGATGCGCGTCAACCTTCAAAGCAGCGGTGTGGAGTCACAGACAGGAACCATTGACCTGAGAATAGTAAGATTCGAGAAACTAGAACTACCAGCTGGTTTTATGAGGAGGGGTTGGGAGTGGAGGGCACGTAATCCCTCATCGTAACTCCTCATAAAATAAAGATCAAACTTCAAACTGGTAAGTTCTCGTTTAATCGTACTATTTTACTTCGGAGTCACATGAGTGACTACGTGAAGATTTTAAAGTTCTGTGACTCCATGCCGTAGAACGAATCCATGCGTCACACACTGTATAGTTGACCAACGTAGAGTGGACAAAAACACTGTTTAGTCATGACATAAATGAACAAATTGACAATTTAATGTGCAAAAGAAACAATAACAATAATAGTCACCTCTCTACCCGAGAGGGACTATGAACCCGAACTTAAAACTGAGTTTGCTATATTAAGAGGGAGTTAGATGTGGCCCTTGTGGCTAAAGGGATCAGGGGGTATGGAGAGAAGGCAGGTACAGGATACTGAGTTGGATGATCAGCCATGATCATATTGAATGGCGGTGCAGGCTCGAAGGGCCGAATGGCCTACTCCTGCACCTGTTTTCTATGTTTCTATGTTTCTATGTTTGCTGTAGGATATTTAACATTACCCATTGTCTTACATTCATCTGATGCATAACAACATGTCATGGACATGTGAATACACAACACTATTTGCAACATCTTCCAGCCCATTGCTGTTTGCATTCTACATCAGAACATGTTTATTGAAGACAAATTCTTTGACAAATTAATGCCTGCCATACACACATCATCTTATAATTACTGAATAATCCCATGTTTATGTATTTGATGGTAGGGCGGATTGATGAACTGGTTTGAGTTCACTACTGCCTGTAGGCACTCGGTTTCCCAATAGAAAAATAGTTGCAGGAAAAATGTTCCTGATGTTGCCGGAGTCCAGAACCAAGGGTCACAGTTCAAGTTAAGGGGTAGGCCATTTATGATGGAGAAAAGGAAAACGTTTTCACCCAGAGAGTTGTGAATCTATGGAATTCTCTGCCACAGAAGGCAGTGGAGGCCAATTCACTGGATGTTTTCAAGAGTTAAAAAGGATTCAAAGGTTTCAAAGGTCTTTTATTGTCACATGTACCAATTAAGGTACAGTGATATGTGAATTACCATACAGCCGTACGAAAAAAAAAGCAACAAGCCACACAACTACATAAAAGTGAACATAAACATTAACAACAGTGGATTCCCCACCTTCATCATTGTGATTAAAGACAAAAAACATCCAATCTTCCTCCTCTTTATTCTCACGTGGTCCGGGCGATCAAAACTCCCGCGTCGGGGTGGTCGAAACTGCCGCGGCTTGGAGTTCCCGAAGTTGGTCTCTAACCAGAGACCGCGGGCTCTGTGATGTTAAGTCCGCAAGCACCCACGGTTGGAGCTCCGAGGTCGATCACTGGCAAAGCGATCGTGAGCTCCGCGATGGTAAGTCCAAAGACTCTGGGGTGGAGTTCCCGGTCGATCTCCAGTAAAAGCAGCCAACTCTGGGTGACCACACCTGGAGTATTGTGTGCAGTTTGGTCTCCAAATTTGAGGAAGGACATTCTTGCTATGGAGGGATTGCAGTGAAATGTACAGCATAGGTTCACGAGGTTAATTCCCAGGATGGCGGGACTGTCATATGTTGAAAGAATGGAGCAACTGGGCTTTTATACACATGAATTTAGAAGGATGAGAGGCAATCTTATTAAAACATATAAGATCATTAAGGGTTTGGACACGCTAGAGGCAGGAAACATGTTCCCGATGTTGGGGGAGTCCAGGAACTGGGGCCACAGTTTAAGAATAAGGGGAAGGCCATTTAGAACGGAGATGATGAAAAACCTTTTCACCCAGAGAGTTGGGAATCTGTGGAATTCTCTTACCTCAGAAGGCAGTGGAGGCCGATTCTGTGGATGCTCTCCAGAGAGAGTTAGATAAAGTTCTTAAAGATAGCGGAGCCAAGCCATATGGGGAGAAGGCAGTAATGGGGCACTGATTGTGGATGATCAGCCATGATCACAGTGAATGGTGGTGTAGGCTCAAAGGGCCAAATGGCCTACTCCTGCACCTATTGTCTATTGTCTAACTCCTTGATGTTAGGCCGCAGTGCGGACGAAGATATGATACGGAAAGAAATTGCATCTGCGTCGAGGTAAGAGATTGGAAAAAGTTTCGTCCAACACTCCCCCCCCCCCCCCCTCCACATAAAAGAAGCTTAAGAACACTAAAAACATACATTTAACTCATACAATTAAAACACAAAGAAGAAAAAGGGCAAAGGACAAATAGAGCTGAGGGATCTAGGAGTGCAGTTGCATGATTCCTTGAATGTCGAGTCGCAGGTATATAAGATGGTCAAGAAGGCTTTTAGCACATTGGCCTCAGAGTACTGAGTAAAGCAGTTGGGAGGTCAAGTTGCAGTTATATAAGACGTTGGTGAGACCGCATTTAGAGTATTGTGTTCTGTTCTGGGCACCATGTTATAGGAAAGATATTGTCAAGCTTGACAGGGTTCAGAGAAGATTTACGAGGTGGTTGCCAGGACTAGAGGGTCTGAGCTATAGGGAGAGGTTGAGTCGGCTGGGTCTCGATGCCTTGGAGCGCAAGAGGATGAGGGGAGATCTTATAGAGGTGTATAAGATCACGAGAAGAATAGATCAGGTAGATGCACAAAATCTCTTGCACTGAGTTGGGGAATCGAGGACCAGAGGACATAGGTTCAAGGTGAAGGGGAAAAGATTTAATAGGAATCTGAAGGGGGAACTGATTCACACAAAGGGTGGTGGGTAAATGGAACAAGCTGCCAGAGGAGGTAGTTGAGGCTGGGACTATACCAACATTTAAGAAATAGTTAGACAGGTACATCGATAGGCCAAGTTTGGAGAGATATGAACGAAACGCAGGCAGGTGGAACTAGTGTAGCGGGGACACGTTGGCCGGTGTGGACAAGTTGGGCCGAAGGGCCTGTTTCCACACTGTATCACTGTATGACCAATGGTGGTCGATTAGGAAAAGGGAAGATGCAACGAGACCTGGGTGTCATAGTACACCAGTCATTGAAAGTAGGCATGCAGGTGCAGCAGGCAGTGAAGAAAGCGAATGGTATGTTAGCATTCATAGCAAAAGGATTTGAGTATAGGAGCAGGGAGGTTCTACTGCAGTTGTACAGGGTCTTGGTGAGACCACACCGGACTGATTCCTGGGATGTCAGGACTTTCATATGAAGAAAGACTGGATAGACTCGGCTTGTACTCGCTAGAATTTAGAAGATTGAGGGGGGATCTTATAGAAACGTACAAAATTCTTAAGGGGTTGGACAGGCTAGATGCAGGAAGATTGTTCCCGATGTTGGGAAAGTCCAGAACAAGGGGTCACAGTTTAAGGATAAAGGGGAAAATCTTTTAGGACCGAGATGAGAAAAACATTTTTCACACAGAGAGTGGTGAATCTCTGGAATTCTCTGCCACAGAAGGTAGTTGAGACCAATTCATTGGCTATATTTAAGAGGGAGTTAGATGTGGCTCTTATCAGGGGGTATGGAGAGAAGGCAGGTACAGGATACTAAGTTGGATGATCAGCCATGATCATATTGAATGGCGGTGCAGGCTCGAAGGGCCGAATGGCCTACTCCTGCACCTATTTTCTATGTTTCTATGACATGTATGTGCTGCACACAGGACAGGTTTTCCGAGATGTTAACGCTCAGGATTTTTGAAGCTGCTAACTCAGGCCAGTGCCAATCCGCTAATGAAAACTGGCACATCTTTCCTGTAATGGGGGCAACCAGAACAGCACACAGCATTCCAAACGGCGTGCAATGGAAGTTTCATAATGTTGCAACTTCCTTCTGAATCTTATACTCAAGAGCCCCAACTGATGCACCATATGCCTTCTTCACCTCTCCTACTCTGCATCTACCTGTTATGCTAATTTCAGAAAACAATGGGTACATGGACCCCAAGATCTCTCTGTGTACCAAGGCTGCTAAGGGCCCTGCTATTAACTGCAAACTTTCCCTTACATTTGAACTCCAAAAAAGCAATATCTCACCTTTCCATCTATTATTTCTCCTACGCATATCTGAAAATGATGAACATCTTATCACAAACAATAGATATCCTAGCACTGATCCCTGAGAGGAATTCATTAATTCCCTAATTACACTAATTCATTACATTAATTCCCTAACATGCTAATTCATCCGTGTTATTTATATTCGTCAAAGGCTGATTTTGAGTTCCTGATTTTAAGCTCCTACATATTACGTATGTTTGCTCTCCCTTTTTGATCAAATTTATATCCTCTTTTGTCATCAAAGGTTCCCTTACATTGAGAATATTTTCCTTCCTACTTACTAGAACATGCCGATCCTGAAACTGGATCAGCTGGTCTTTAAAATATGCCAGCAATCTGTCCTGGATCAACTACATTGAAGCTATGGCCGAAGATAACACACCATCTCTACTTCCTCAGGAGACTGAGTGAATTTAGTATGTCTCCAATGGCTGTCGGGTTGCAATACAGTTTGGTTTGGGAACAGTTCTGCCCAAAACTACAAGTTACTGCAGAGAGTTGTGGATGTAGTCCAGTCCTTTCATACAGACTAGACTCCCCACCATTGACTCCATCTACACTTCATGCTGCCTCAGGAAAACAAACAAAATATTCCATCAAGATTATTCTTTCTTCTCTTTGCCCCCGGAAGATACAAAAGCTTGTGTACCACCAACTGCAGGAATAAATTCTTCCCTTCTGTTGTCACACTTCTGGATGGTCCTTCCATAATCTAGGGAACTCAGAGCTCCCGTGGATTTTGAAGAAACTGTAGCAAAGAGAAGCAGGAAAAAGCACTGATTGGCTCTAGCCCGAGTGGGAGGAGAGTTATAAGTTAGTCAGAGGGGGGAAACAGTTTAAAAAGAGAGGCATAGCACAGGCAGATTTAACTCAGAGCTCCCGTGGATTTTGAAGAAACAGCAGCAAAGAGAAGCAGAAAAAAGCACTGACTGGCTCTAGCCCGAGTGGGAGGAGAATTAGAAGTGAGTCAGAGGGGGAAAACAGTTTAAAACTGAGGAATTTGGTTTGTAAATTGGTAAATTAGGCAATTTATCAGCCAATATAAGCCAGACGGCTCTTAGGGAGCGGCAGTGAGGGAACGGCCTTGTGAGAAAAGTGTGAGTCTTTGGCTCGAGAGTCTTCTGAGGGGAGGAGGCTACACATAAAGCTCAAGAGGATGGAGCATGGTGAACACATGTAGGGCCAGATGAGACAGTGTGAGGCTTGCAGAATGTGGGAGCCCAGGGACACAGATGGAGCCTCTGGCTGTTACAACTGTGGCAAATGCGTCCAGCTTCAGCTCCTAAAGGACCGTGTTGGGGCACTGGAGAAGTAGCTGGATTACCTCAGGGCCATCCGGGAAAACGAGAGTTTCCTGGACAGGACCTACAGTGAGGTAGTTACGCCGAGGTTATGGGAAGAACCAAGGTGTGTGACAGAGAAATCGTGGAGTGTAGAAGACTCAGGTGGCTGTGCCTAATGAAATTGGTATGCCCTTTTGGGAACTGTCTGGGGATACGGTGTTTCCAGTCCGAGCGGCGGACACGTCCGTGGCTCCAATCCTAGAGATGGGACTCGACCGGCGATACCGACGTTGGGCAGAGCCCTAGTGGTGAGTGACTCCATTGTCCAAGGAGTGGACAGGAGATTCTGTGGCGGCAGATGAAATGTGAGGATGGTCTGTTGCCTCCCTGGTGTCAGGGTTCAGGATGTCACGAGCCGAATTCAGAACATCCTCGAGAGAGAGAAGGTGAACAGCCAGCAGTAGTTGTGCACGTAGGCACAAACGACATCGGGAAGAAGAGGAAGGAGGTTCTCCAACATGACTTCAGAGAGTTGGGAAGAATACCGAAATGCCGGACTTCTAGGGTGTTTATCTCTGGTTTGCTTCCAATACCTCATGCTAGTGAGGACAGGAACACGGAGATAGGGGATCTGAATCTGTGGCTGAGGGGCTGGAGCAGGGAGCAAGGATTTAGATTTATAAACAACTGGGATCTCTTCTGGGGTGGGGATGACCTGTACAAAAGGGATGGGTTACACCTTAACTGGAGGGGACCGACATTCTGGCAGGCAGGTTTGCTAGGGCTACACGCGTGGGTTTAAACTAAATAGTGAGGGGGAGGGATTGACAAATTGGGAGTATAAAGATGGAGTTGAAGGGGAAGTGGCTACAGGAAAAATTACAAAAGATTATCGAATTAATGGGAAGGAAAGCTCGAGAATGGACAACAGAGTAAGGTCAGGGCCAATTGTGAGCGGTGCGAGGGGGAAGTGAATACGGAGGTCAAAATGCTGTTTATGAATGCGCGAAGTATAAGGAATAAAGTGGACGAGCTTGAGGCTCAGTTAGAAACTGGCAAGTATGATGTTGTGGGAATTACTGAGACATGGCTGCAAGAGGGCCAGGGCTGGGAACTGAATATTCAAGGGTATACCTCCTATCGAAAAGACAGACAGGTGGGCAGAGGGGGTGGGGTTGCCCCGTTGGTGAGGAATGAAATTCTGTCCCTTGCAAGCAGGGCCGGCCTTAAGCCAATTGGACCAATTGCTCCCAATTGGGCACCGTGCCTAAGGGGGCCCCGCGCTCTGTGCTAGTGCCGCTAATCCTTCGTCTGGAGAAGACTATATTGCGGTCTGCGGTTGCTTATCTGTTGCTGAATGTGCGGGAGTATTGAATCCTTTTTGCATTGATTTTAGTAACGTCATCCTTAGTACGATGCGACGCGGGCTCACCAATTGTTCCCAATTGGGCCCCGCACCTCTTAAGGCCAGACCTGCTTGCAAGGGGTGACATTGATAGAGGAGATGTGGAGTCAGTATGGATAGAAGTAAGGAATTGTAAGGATAAAAAGACCCTAATGGGACTAATCTACAGGCCCCAAAACAGTAGGCTGGACATAGGGCGCAAGTTGAATCAGGAGTTATAATTGGCATGTAGTAAAAGTAATGCTGTGGTTTGTTATGGGAGATTTCAACATGCAGGTAGACTGGGAAAATCAGGTTGGTACTGGACCCCAAGAAAGCGACTTTGTAGAGTGCCTTTGTGATGAATTATTTGAACAGCTCGTAATGGAGCCTACCAGGGAGAAGGCAATTCTGGATTTAGTGTTATGTAATGAACCAGATTTGATAAAAGACCTCAAGGTTAATGTGCCATTAGGAGGCAGTGACCATAACATGATCAGGTTTAATCTACAATTGGAGAAGGAGAGAAGAGTAGATTGGAGGTGTCAGTGATGCAGTTGAATAAAGGGGACTATGGGGCCATGAGGGAGGAGCTGGCCAAAGTTGACTAGATAGATACACTAGCAGGGATGACAGAGGAACAAAAATGGCAGGTGTGTCTAGGAATAATACAGAAAATGCAGGATCAGTACATTCCTAGGAGGAAGAAAGATTCCAAGCAGTGAAAGGGACGACCATGGCTGACAAGGGATGTCAGGGACAGTATAAAAAGACAATACGGGGAGAAAAGATGAGGTACGAAGGTAAGCTAGCCAAGAATATGAAGCAGGATAGTAAAAGCTTCTTTATGTATGTGAAGAGAAAAAAATTAGTTAAGACCAAAGTTGGACCCTTGTAGACCGAAAAAGGTGAATTTATTATGTGGAACAAGGAAATGGCAGATGAATTGGACAGGTACTTTGGATTTGTCTTCACTAAGGAGGATACAAACAATCTTCCTGGTCTAGTAGTGGCCAGAGGATCTGGGGTGACAGAGGAACTGAAGGAAATCCACATTAGGCAGGAAATGGTGTTGGATAGACTGATGGGACTGAAGGCTGATAAATCCCCAGGGCCTGATGGTCTGCATCCCAGGGTACTTAAGGAAGTGGCTCTAGAAATCGTGGATACATTGGTGATAATTTTCCAATGTTCTATAGACTCAGGATCAGTTCCTGTGGATTGGAGGGTAGCTAATGTTATCCCACTTTTTAAGAAAGGCGGGAGAGAGAAAACAGGGAATTATAGACCTGTTAGCTTGACATCGGTGGTGGGGAAGTTGCTGGAGTCAATTATAAAAGATGAGATAGCCGAACATTTGGATAGCAGTAACAGGATCGGTCCAAGTCAACATGGATTTACAAAGGGGAAATCATGTTTGACTAATCTTCTGGAATTTTTTGAAGTAACTAGGAAAATAGACAAGGGAGAGCCAGTGGATGTAGTGTACCTGGACATTCGGAAAGCATTTGATAAGGTCCCACATAGGAGATTAGTGGGCAAAATTAGGGCACATGGTATTGGGGGTAGAGTGCTGACATGGATAGAGAAGTAGTTGGCAGACAGGAAACAAAGAGCAGGGATTAACAGGTCCTTTCAGAATGGCAGGCAGTGACTAGTGGGGTATCGCAAGGCTCGGTGCTGGGACCGCAGCTATTTACAATATACATCAATGATTTGGATGAAGGGATTCAAAGTAACATTAACAAATTTGCAGATGACACAAAGCTGGGTGGCAGTCTAAACCGTGAGGAGGATGCTATGAGAATGCAGGTGACTTGGACAGGTTGGGGAAGTGGGCAGATGAAGTTTAATGCGGATAAACGTGAGGTTATCCACTTTGGTAGCAAAAACAGGAAGGCTTATTACTATCTAAATGGCGTCAAGTTGCGAAAAGGGGAAGTACAACAGGATCTGGGGGTCCTTGTACATCAGTCTATGAAAATAAGCATGCAGGTACAGCAGGCAGTGAAGAAAGCGAATGGCATGTTGGCCTTTATAACAAGAGGAATTGAATATAGGAGCAAAGAGGTCCTTCTGCAGTTGTACAGAGTCCTAGTGAGACCACACCTGGAGTATTGTGTGCAGTTTTGGTCCCCTCATTTGAGGAAGGACATTCTTGCTATTGAGGAAGTGCAGCGTAGGTTTACAAGGTTAATTCCCGGGATGGCGGGACTGTCATATGCTGAGAGAATGGAGCAGCTGGGCTTGTACACTCTGGAGTTTAGAAGGATGAGTGGGTATCTCATTGAAATATATAAGATTTTTAAGGGCTTGGACATGCTAGAGGCAGGAAACATGTTCCTGATGTTGGGGGAGTCCAGAACCAGGGGCCACAGTTTAAGAATAAAGAGTAAGCCATTTAGAACGGAGACGAGGAAACACTTTTTCTCACAGAGAGTGGTGAGTCTGTGGAATTCTCTGCCTCAGGAGGCAGGTTCTCTGAATGCTTTCAAGAGAGAGCTAGATAGGGCTCTGAAAAATAGCGGAGTCAGGGGATATGGGGAGAAGGCATAAATGGGATGATCAGCCAAGGTCACATTGAATGGCGATGCTGGCTCGAAGGTCCGAATGGCTTACTCCTGCACCTATTGTCTATTGTCTATAGTTCAAATTTTCCAACTTACCTCATTGTGGATTGGTGAGGAGAGGATGTTGGTTGCTGGTCATGCCATGGAGCCAAACGATCGGATGGCAGGGGGGCCCCGAGAGCAAAGAGGGACTCAATGGGGGAGCCGCCAAAAACAAAAGGGACCCGCGGATGGGCCACTGAGAGAAGATAAGACTGTACTAAAAAGTATTGTAACTTTGTCCGCGCCAGAAACGCGGTGACTCATTGTCACAGTAGGTGAAGTCTGCTGTATGATTTTACCGGATTGTATGCAAAAACAAAGAATTTCACTGTACATGTGGCAATAAAATATAATTGAATCATTGAATCATTGAACTTTTTCTCAGGAACTGCTATGCTACAATGATGAGAAACTATATTCTGCTCTCTTATTTTTCTCTTCATTTGTGTATTTTCTATTGGATTTGTGTGTGGCTTGATTGTATTCATGTGTAATATTATTTGACTAGATTGGGTATCACAGAAACCACATTAGCATTGTATCTCAGTAAAAATATCAATAATAAAAGCCACACCAACACAAATATGTCAGATTTTGACGTTTCCAATAACACCTGCTCCAAATTTACTCACCCTTGCTCTTGCCAAATAATGTTGTAATTTGCCCTACCCACCATTTAGTGTTTTCTTTCAAGGTCGAGAATTATAGAACATAGAACACTATGGCACAAGAACATGCCCTTTGATCCATAATGTCTGTGCTGAACAGAATACCAAGACCATCACTTATATACCTGCACATAACCCATATCCCTCCATTCCCTGCTTATCCATATGTCTATCCATCTCCAGCAGCATGTTCCAGGCATGCACCATCTGTATAAAAAACTTGCCCCACACATCTCCTTTAAAATTTTCCCCTCTCAACTTAAAACTATGTCCTGTCGGACTTGATTTGATTTTTCCATCCTGGGAGAAAGATTCTGACTGTCTACCCTATCTATGTCTCACATAATTTTATATCCGTCTATCAGTTCCCCCTGCAACCTAACGTGCTCCAGATAAAACAATTCAATTTTGCCCAGTCTCTCCCTGTAGCTGATACATGCTAATCCAGGCATCATTCTGATAAACCTCCTCTGCACCCTTTCCAAAGCATCCAATCTTATGCTTATTCATAACTCTTAAAACATAAGGAGTGGTGATTACTGTTCCCAATTATTTTCCTACTTAAACTCCTGTACAGGTTCTTTTCCCACTACAATGTTCAATACGGTTGTTCCTGCTCCACTGGACTTTCCAAGTACCATCTCAAAAAATCCTTTGGATGCACCTAACATATTCTTGCCTAAACCACTTGCTCTAAGAAAGTAACAGTCAATATTTGGGAAGTTAAACTCACACCACGACAACCCCTGTTGCTTTTACATCTTTCCATAATTTGTCTACACATCTGCTATTCGATCAACTGGGAGGCTCAAAATTTAATCCCAACAGAGTGACTGCATCTTTCTAATTTTTGTGCTCTGCCTCAGTGGCCAAACCTTAGAGTATGCCCACTCTGAATCCAGGGTGCTCCATTTTGCCACCACTCCTCTCACATGTATTGTTCCAATATTAATGTTATGTTACATTATCAATTATTTCAGGTCCTGAGCATGTTTTCCCAAATCGTAGATAATTATTTTTCCCCCACAGATGTTGTACTGAGTTACTCCAGTATACTGCAGTGAGTTACTCCTACTAGCGGGAGTATTCATGAACATCTTTAATCTCTTCCTACTCCGTTCTGAGGTACCCACCTGCTTCAAGATGACCACTATCATCCCAGTGCTAAAGAAATGCAAGATCTCATGCCTAAACAACTACCATCCAGTGTCCTTGACATCCACCATCAGGAAATGCTTTGAGAGGCTGGTTAGGGAACACACCAATAAATCCAGTCTACCAAGCAACCTGGACCCACTGCAGTTCGCCTACCGCCACAACAGGTCCATGGCTAATGCCAACTCCCTGCCCTACACTTATCCCTGGATCACTTGCGTAAGAGAGACTGCTACGTCCCGGTTGCTCAGCACTTCAACTCGCCCTCCCAATTGCCAATCTGACCTTTCTGTCCTGGGCCTCCTCCATTGTCAGAGCGAGGCCCAGCGCAAATTGGTGGAATAGCACCTCATATTTCGCTTGGGTAGCTTACACTCCAGAGATATGGACATTGACTTATGTTCTGTCTCCAACTACATTCTACCTTTGTCCCGCCCACTCGCCTGACATCAGTCTGAAGAAGGGTCTCGACCCGAAACGTCATCCATTCCTTCTCTCCGGAGATGCTGCCTGTCCCGCTGAGTTACTCCAACATTTTGTGTCCACCTTTGTCAGATGTCTATTGATTGACTACAGTTCTATTTTTAACACCATTATGTCATCCAAACTCTTCACCAAACTAGCTGGAGTCAGCATTCATCTCTGCAACTGCATCCTTCACTTCCTGACCAACAGACCACAATCAGAGAGGATAGGGGACAAATCACCCTTTACTATAATCCTCTTTCTTTCTTTTAAAATCTTTTTATTGGTTATTTTTCCAAAACAAAACAAAAATAAAACACAAAAAACAGAGCAAAAAGAATAATGATAAACATAACAATGGTATTGATACTAACAAGATGGCGGCCGGTGCAGCAGCAGCACGGCGTGCTGTGGGAGAGTTTTCTCGAGAGTTTTCGCGAATTAAACCGGAGATTTACCATACTGAAGACGGTAGAGTCATAGTCGAGGATGAATTGCTGAACTTTATTGTGGTCAAAATGCGAACACTAAGCCACGATGATATTGTGACGATAGTTACGAGCAGTTTCAGCTCCGAGCAGATTGAGTCCTCAAAGGCAGTTTTGTCAGAGCTCTTTCCACACAACAAACGATGGATCTCCTACAGGAGACAAAAGAAGGACATTAACAATGTCAAAATGTGCCTGCAAGTGATTAATGAGTGCGGTGAAGAGATCCGAGATTTGTATCGCACTTTCTGGATGAATTACCCCCCGTCTCATTTAAACACATCGATGTGTCTGCACTCCTCGGGAGAATGCAGCAAATCAATGCTGACGTTGACTACCTAAGAAGAACTATGGGAACACAGGTAGCTGCCTGTGAAACATTGCGGGGAGGTTTCTGCTAAACTCGACGGCCGGCTGACTGCTGTGGAGGGGGCTTGTGGCCCGGACGCTACTTTTTCGGCTGCCTGCCTCTCTGCTGTGGAGATACAACCGGGCCCTGCGCCCAGTGCGACAGGTCTTTCCTCGACTGTGATGGAGAAGCCGTCGGGCGCTGATCCTGCCCCCTGCACTCCCTCTGTGGTTAATGGATGGTTGACAGCAATGCCTGGCGGGACCGAAGGTAGACAACCAGCCCAGCCTGTAGATCCAGCCCTGGGACGAACGCAGACTCCCCCGTGGAGCATGGTGGTGAAGGAAGGGCGCCGACTGAAGCAGGTACCTGAGAACTCTGCCCATCGACGCCCTACACCTCGCCCTGTAAAAACTCCAGCGAGGCGTGTGAGAAAGAAGACCGGCATAATCGGGACTGGTGTGGGTAGCAATATACTGGCTGTCAAAACAAAGATGGTAAAGATATTTGCTACAAAGTTTGATCTCAGCTTAGACACCAACATTCTCAGTGACTACTTAAAAACGAAGCTGGGTCGGGAAGTGATATGTAGAAAAATAGAGATGACACAGAGTAGATTCAGTTCCTTCTGTGTCACCACTGAATGTAATGATGTGGCGGAACTGTACGATCCGCAGCTTTGGCCCGCTGGGTCTTTTGTCCGACGCTACTATGAGCCTCGTCGCCCTAGAGGAGCAGACGGAGGTCCGGCTGGTTCAGAGGATGCCCCTCGCTCTCAGGATGAGGAGCTGCTGCACGGTAACGATGCTGGGGTGCCTGTCGCATCTGTGGGTGAGGACGGGATGAAGGCCAGCTGTTCCACTGGGAGCGACAAAACACATTAAATGCATGTTGCTTCATACAACACTCGCGGTTTGCGAGTAGGTCATTCTGCTACTGATAGATCAAGACGGTTGGTGGTGGACACACTACTAGACCAATGTGACATTCTGTGCCTGCAAGAAACTTGGCTGGCGAAACAAGATCTGGATAAGTTGAACACTCTACACATGAACTTCCATGGGGCTGGAGAGTCCACTACCGACCTCAGTACGAGGCTGGTTCGGGGTAGGATAGCTGGTGGTGTAGCTATACTGTGGAACATCAAATATGACTCGCTGGTGAAGGTGGTGCGTCTAAATGTTGACTGGGCCATAGGGCTGGAGTGTAATTATAACGGAAAGAAATTTACTGTCTTAAATGTTTATACACCGTATGAATCATATGAGCATGAGGACGAGTTTCTGAACAGGTTAGCTTTTATTCAGTCCTTTATAGAGGACAACAGCTCATCTTGTGTCTACGTCATGGGTGATTTTAATGCTGACATGTCAGATAGCAAATCTTTATTTGCAGCACACCTGCAGCAGTTTTGTAATGAGTCTAAACTAATTCTATCGAGTAAATCTCTGTTGCCTGACACAAGTTTTACCTATGTTAGTGAAGCGTGGCACACAACATTCTGGTTAGACCATATTGTGACCACAGCTGATGCTCATGCCTCACTGGAAAAGGTGGAGGTTTGTTATGAACTTGCCACCTCTGATCACATACCTATTGCTGCACGGTTAAATGTTGAGAATGTACCCCTGCTGTCCAGTAATAATAATGCTGCTTCCTCAAGTAAACTGGACTGGTCAAAACTGAGCAGTGATGCTATGGCTGGATATTCACTGCAAACGGACAGTTTTTTAAATAATATTGAATTGCCTCAAGAGGCCCTAATGTGCTCAGATATGAATTGTAAGGACGTGCAACATGCTGAAAAACTCTGTGCCATGTATGATGTTATTGTGAAATGTCTCATTGCCTCCAGTGATCCCTTTTGTAAAAGCAAATGTAAGGTACCCAACATCAGACCTGGGTGGAATGAGTTTGTGGCTGAGCAGTACGCTGAGGCAAGACAGGCCTTTAGACTCTGGTCAGAGGCAGGTAGGCCTAGACAGGGAGTATTGCTAGATATGAAAAAAAGGCACAAATGCTAGAGTTAAATATGCACTTCGTTTTATTATGAAAAATGAAAACACAATGAGAGCAGACTCGCTTGCCAGGAAGCTACAGAATAACAAACTTACTAACTTCTGGAAAGAGGTCAGAGTAATGAATAACAGCAAAACACCCCTACTGTCTGACATTGAAGGTGTTAGTAGCCCAGAAAAAATAGCTGAGAGTTGGCGTGAGCACTACTGTAACCTTTTTAATTGTGTTAAAAGTAACCCAGTTAGAATCAATCATGAACTTATTGATCTCTCTGTAGATATGGTAGTTAGGGCAGCTGATGTCTATGATGCCATTAACATGTTGGATAACAAAACCTGTGGTATGGACTGCATTACTGCAGAACATCTAAAATATGCCAGCTATAAGCTCTGCCCTTTGCTTTCCATGTGCTTTAATGGCTGTCTGGTTCATGGTGTCTTGCCAAATGATATTATAATAATAATGAATAATGGATGGGATTTATATAGCGCCTTTCTAATACTCAAGGCGCTTTACATCGCATTATTCATTCACTCCTCAGTCACACTCGATGGTGGTAAGCTACTTCTGTAGCCACAGCTGCCCTGGGGCAGACTGACGGAAGCGTGGCTGCCATTCTGCGCCTACGGCCCCTCCGACCACCACCAATCACTCACACACATTCACACACATGCAAAGGTGGGTGAAGTGTCTTGCCCAAGGACACAACGACAGTATGCACTCCAAGCGGGATTCGAACCGGCCACCTTCCGGTCGCCAGCCGAACACTTAGCCCATTGTGCCATCTGTCGTCCAATGTCTGTAATGCTAGTACCTGTGATTAAAGATAAGGCTGGTAGGCTCAACAGTATTGATAATTACCGACCTATTGCACTAGCCAGTATCTTATCTAAAGTACTGGAGAGAATACTGCTGACAAAGCTAGAAATGTATGTCCTTACTACTGACAATCAGTTTGGGTTCAAAAGAAAACATGGAACTGACCTGTGTATCTATGCCCTTAAAGAGATTGTGTTCAGGTACACAAGCCTGAATTCATCTGTATTCCTATGTTTTATTGATGCGTCCAAGGCATTTGATAGAATTAACCATGAACACTTGTTTGTAAAATTGCTAAATAGAGGTGCCCCTAAATTCTTAGTGAGAATCTTAGTGTTCTGGTATGCCCATCAAACGTTTCCCGTTAAATGGGACAATGTTGTATCTGCTCCATTCTGTGTTAGTAACGGAGTGCGGCAAGGAGGAATTTTGTCTCCTATTTTATTTAATGTTTATATGGACGAATTGTCAAATCAGTTAAATAGGCTAAAAACTGGCTGTCTTGTGGGTAACACTATTGTTAATCATCTGATGTATGCAGGTGACCTGGTCCTGCTCTGTCCATATAGTGCTGGGCTGCAGCAGATGTTGAAGGTGTGCTCTCAGTATGGCCTTGATTATGACATTAAGTATAACGCTAAGAAAAGCCGCATAATGCTAATTAGAAGCGCTGAGGACAGGGAATCAACTTTTCCGACCTTTTATTTGTCAGACAGTCCTCTTGCTGTGTGTGAGGAAATTAAATACTTAGGTCATGTCATATCTGATGACTGGAAGGATGACAAAGACCTCTACCGACAGCACTGTAAAATTTATCTTCAAGCCAACATGCTTATAAGGAGGTTTTATATGTGCTCTGATTCTGTGAAGTGTTCCCTGTTCAGAACCTACATCACACCGTTATATACTGCTCAATTGTGGTCTAATTATAAGAAAAAGATTATGCAGAGGCTTAAGGTTGCATACAATGATGCAATGAGGTTGCTCCTTCGTGTCCCTAGGTGGCATAGTGCCAGTCAATTGTATGGGTCTACTAGAGTGCCAACCTGTGAGGCACTCTTAAGACAGCTGATGTTTAGTTTTATGTGTCGCCTGGACAAATCAGAGAACCACATAATTGAAGCCCTAGTCAGCCCTCTGAAAAGCTGCTATAGATTCACTTCTAGGCTAAGACGGCATTGGTGCAATAGCTTATATATATTTTAGGCTAATATGCAATTTTTTTAAGTATCTTTGTAATTCTTTGTACTTGTGTTATATGGACCTGTGTCTGAAATAAAGCTTTAATAATAATAATAAATAATAATAACAGGATTACATTAATAACAGGTATAACCTAATATGAGACCAATGTCAAAATACACAATGAATATAGACCTCCCGGTCGCTATGTAAATAATCCTCAACACTGGTGCTCCACAAGGATGTGTTCTCAGCCACCTTCTTTACTTCTTTTTTTTTTCAAATTGAATTGTTACTTTTTTTTTTTGTTTTTTTTTTTTGAAGTTGCAGTTTCTTTTTATTTATTTATTTATTTATTTTTTAATTAGAAATACAGTAAATTACAGTAATACACATCACATATATCTTATTACATTTTGTTGTACCACTTTGTTTTTCGAGCTTTAAAAAAGGTAGAAATAAAAGAAGTAAGGAAAGTGAGCAAGAATCGTGAAGGTGCAGGAAAGTGTTGGGAGAAGAAAGCCCCTTGGGGAAGAAATTAGAGAAGGAAGTAAAGAAAGGAAATAAGACCCTAGAAAGAAAAGGAAAAAAAAGGAAAAACAATTGCTCTATTGTAACATAAAACTCCGCAAAAAAGGATATACCAACCATGTTTTAAAAAAATATATATTTTATACCCCCCGTTACCAGATCCTGGTACCATTTATATTTTAAATTACTATTGCACCTTATGCTTGTAATAGTTCTGTAAATGCAGACCACGTCTTTTGGAAGTGGTCTGCTTTGCCTGCTAGGAGTAGTCTCATCTCTTCCAAGTGTAGTGTTTCGAACATGTTTGAAATCCACATTTTTATTGTTGGTATTGGAGCATTTTTCCAAAATTTGAGCACAAGCTTTTTTCCCATTATTAGCCCGTAATTAAGTAAGTTCTTTTGAAACATTTAATTTGGGGTTACCTTCCGATATTCCAAAAATGATCCATTCTGCTTTTGGTACAAGTTTTATTTTAAATAATTTTGTGAAGATTTCAAATATTTCGTTCCAGAATTTTTATACAGAAAACAAAAGAGTGCGCTATGGTAGCTTCTTGTGACTGACATTTATCACAAATGGGTGAGACATTGGGGGAAAATTTATTTATTTTAGTTTTTGAATAATATAGTCTATGTAATGTTTTATATTGAATTAGAGTATGTCGTACGTTGATCGAGCATTTATGCACATATAGTAAGTGTTTATCCCAGCTCTCTTTTGAAATTTTTATAGCTAGTTCTTGTTCCCAGTCTCTTCTAATACCATCGGTTCTAGGTATTTCTATATTTAAAATAATGTTGTATAAGTATGATATTAGATTTGCTGATTCAGCCTTTGTCTTCATGGCTTCATCCAATAAGTCTGGGGGCATGTTATGATAGTCTTTTGTGTATTTTTTCAGATAGTCACGGATTTGAAGATATTTAAAATATTGATTATTTTTCAAATTATATTTCAGTTGTAATTGTTGAAATGATAATAATTTTCCTAATTCATACACGTCTCCGAGCGTTTTGATTCCCATTCTTTCCCATTGTGTAATGATTTATCTATAATTGAGGGTTTAAACGACGGGTTATTGACTATTGGCATTAAAAGAGATAGATTTCTTAATTTTAGATTCTGTTTTATTTATTCCCAAGTTCTAATTGTGCTATGTATCATTGGATTTTTATTATAATTTTTGTTAATCAGATTCATTGGTGAGAGGAGAGTCGCTCCTGTATTACACGGAGAGCAGTCCTCTCTCTCCATTACAATCCAGTCCTCTCTCTCCATTACAATCCAGCAGAGTTGTCCAGCAGGTGAATCATATTTTTAATATTTACTGCCCAATTATAGTACATAAAGTTAGGGAGCGCTAGACCACCCATCTCTTTTGGTTTACTAAGGTGTGCTCTTTGTATTCTGTGGGATTTGTAATCCCATATAAAATTTGTAATGTCTGAGTCTAGATTTTTGAAAAACTTTTTTGGAAGATATATTGGAATTGATTGAAATAAAGATAGGATTTGTGGTAAAAAGATCATTTTTATAGCATTTATCCGACCTATTAAAGACATCGGGAGCGTTTTCCAGAATTTGATTAGATTATTTAGTTTCTTAAGTAAGGGGCTATAATTGGCATTAAGTAAGTAAGTAAGTCAAATTTATTTATATAGCACGTTTAAATCAACTCGCGTTGAGACCAAAGTGCTTTACATAGAAAAAAAAAATAATTAAGCTTCCGTACATCCATAGAAAAATTAAAATTAAGAAAAATGACACAACATATTGTATAATTCAACACAAACGTCCCCCCACAACAGAATAAAAAATTTCCACTGTGGGGAAAGGCATCAGAAAGTTCAGTCCTCTCCCTCTGTGATCACCCGAGGTCGGGGCCTATTTGTGGCCTCCGCAGCCAGTCCGATGTTTTCAGGCCCTCTTGCCAGAAAGCTGGAATGCCGGCATCGGGTGAACACTCCTCGGCGGCTTGGAAATGTCTGGAGCGGCCGCTTCCTCCCCGGAGACCGCGGCACCCGAAGTCTTCAGACCGCGCTGGTTGGTGCTCCGACTCTGGTGATCTCGAATCCCAGGCTCTGCGGTGTTTAAATCCAGCACCGCCTGCGACTGGACGCTCCGCAGCCACAGTTCCTCGGATGTTGGTCGGCGGTCACAGTACTCCGGAGCCTACCGCACGGCGACACGGTAAGGCATCGCCCGCTCCGTGATGGTGTCCCAGCGCTGCACCGCTGCCGAAGCTGTAGTCCCGGCCGATCCCGACAGGAAACGCTGCAACAGTCTGATGGTAGGCCGCGAGGAAGGGGCGAAGAAGCAGCTCGGAGGGAAACCGCCTCTCCGACCAGGTAGGGACCAGGAAAAGTTTCCCCCTTCCCCTCCCCCCATCCACCACATAAAGAAGACTTCCAACAAACATTTTGTTGTAACAGGACTAAAAATAAAAATAAAAAAGGGTGAAAGGACGGACTGCAGGCAGAGCAGCCATACACAACGGCGCCCCACTCCTGCAGTCCGCCATCTTGATTAAACATAGCGTGATAATTTCTAGTGATTTCAATTCCTAAATATTTAAATTTTTCTGTGGCTATTTTAAAGGGGAATTTCAAGAGATGTGTTGAGTCTTTCGGGTTTTATCGACATACTTTCACTTTTCTTCCAGTTTATTCTGTATCCTGAGAAAGATCCAAAGTCCTCAATTAGATTTAATATGTTTGGTATACTGATTTGGGGTTTTGTGATATACAGTAATACATCGCCTGCGTATAAGGATATTTTGTTATTTGAATATTTTGTATGATAACCGTAAATATCCGGGTGTGTTCTAATTTTTTCAGCTAAAGGTTCAATTACCAGAGCGAATAACAGCGGTGATAATGAACATCCTTGTCTATTGCCCCTTGTTAATTGGAATTTCGTAGATAGTATATTATTAGTTAATATTCTAGCCGTGGGTTTGTTATATAATAATTTTATCCATGCGATGAAGCTCTCTTCCATTTGAAATTTTTGCAATACTTTAATCATATAATCCCATGCTACTTGATCAAACGCTTTTTCTGCGTCCAATGAAATGATAGATAACTCTTGTTCTTGAGGTTTGTGAGAGTGCATTATGTTAAACAGACGTCTCAGGTTATTAAATGAATCTCTTAGGTATAAATCCCGTTTGATCCTCATTTATTAATTTACTAACATATTGACTTAGTCTTCTAGCTAGTGTTTTCGCTAATATTTTTTGATCCGTATTGAACAAAGCAATAGCTCTATATGAGCCTGGTTCTTCTATATCTTTATCTTTTTTAAGTATTAATGTGATCGTTGATTCTGCTAGTGTTTCAGGTAAGATTTGTTCTTTAAAAGCGTATGTATACATTTTCTGTAGACGTGGTGTAACTATGTCGTAAAAACATTTATAAAATTCATTACTGAATCCGTCTGGTCCTGGTGTTTTTCCATTCTTAAGTGTGTTTATTGTGTCTTCTATTTCCTTAGATGTAATTTGTGCTCCCAGTTCCTCTTGTTCCTTCAATTCTAGTTTTGGAAGGTTACAATTGTCCAAAAATTCTAAAACTTTATTATTGTCTATTAGCGTTTTCGATGTGTATAAATTCTTGTAAAATTGAGCAAATCTTTTATTGATATCATTAGGTAGTGTTAATAATTCCCCTCTATCTGATTTAATCTTTAAAATTGCGTGATCTTTTTCCCGTATTTTCAGTTGGCGTGCCAAAAGTTTATGGGGTTTATCCCCAAATTCGAAATGTTCTTGTTTTGTAATTTGGAATAATCTTATAATCTTCTCTGATAATAATTTATTTGGCTTAAATTTCAGTATTAAAATTTTATTATGTTTATCCATAGTTGGGTCTTTAGCATTATCTATATCTAGTTGTCTGATTTGTTCTTCTAATTGTCTTTGTTCATTCGTATTCTTTTTGTTTTGAAAAGCTTGATACGAGATAATGACTCCTCTAATAAATGCTTTGAAGGATTCCCATAATAAAGTGGGCGATATATCTGGTGTATCATTTGTCTCAAAAAATAGGTCCATCTGTTTTTTTAGATATATACTCCCTTGTGGGTCTTTCAGAATTTGCGAGTTAAACCTCCAGAACGATTTGTTCGTAGACATTCCTTCCAATTTTAAAACGAAAGTTAGCGGGGAGTGATCTGAAATCGTATTGGTGTGATATTTAGGGTTCATAGTATAAGGGATTAGTTTTGTATCCACTAGGAAGTAGTCTATACGTGAGTATGTTTTATGTACCATTGAATAAAACGAGTATTCCCTTCCAGTCGGATTCGCGATCCTCCAGACGTCTGCTATATTTGTATTTTTTATATATGTATTTGAGAGTTCACTAGTTTTAGATTTCATATTACCTCTTTGTTTATGCATCGATTTATCTAAGTACGGATCTAAAACACAGTTGAAGTCTCCTCCAATTATAACATTTTGGTAGTTAAATTCTGCGATTGTATTCAGGATTTTATTAAAAAATTGAGGATTATCAAAATTGGGCGCATATATGTTTACCAAAGTGATTAGCGTAGCATGGATCTCTCCTGTAACTATAAGATATCTCCCTTCCTTATCTGATATAATGTTCTTTGATTTGAATGGTATTCCTTTGCGAATAATAATTGCGGTGCCTCTGGATTTCGAAGTATATGAGGAGTAAAATGTTTGGCCTATCCAATTCGCCCTCAATCTCATCTGATCTTGATGTTTAAGGTGCGTTTCTTGTAGAAAAGTAATGTCCGTGTTATATGATTTCAACTGAGCTAGTATTTTGCCCCTTTTAATTGGTTCATTAATACCCCTTATATTCCAGCTACACAGTGTGATTCCTCCCATTTTCTTTTGTTTATCATCTTGCATTTTCTCTGATTTTAATACCCTTATTTATTACGGTGCATCCATACCTCAGGACTCTGCATATTTGGGGGGCGTTTATATTATTAACTTCCTTGGTAGATCCCTTTTGCGATTTTCCTTGAGAAAAAAAAACACATAGTAGTGACATATTGTGATTTTAAAAAAATTGAACAAGTAAAATTACAGTGTCTGAAGTATTCGACACTGTAGTGCGTGTCCCACGCGTCTGTGGGATTCGACATCTATTCGACTTCCGAAGTTGATGTTGTACAATTAGCTCTGCTCCTTTTATTACTCTAAACCTAAGAAGGTGGTGCCATTTCAAAATCAATTATATTTCACCCAATTACACTATATATATATATATATATATATTTCATTCAGACTTATCAGATCTGTGTTCAGCTACTGTGAAATTTATTTATCTAACACTTTCATCTACTAATTATTTATAATTAGTTATACCTTTGATAATAGTAAGCTGTTAGCTGTAAGGGTTAACCAGAAACAGGCTCCTGGAATTATGCCAGGTGCCTGAGTCTCCTCCCTTCTCCACACGAACTAAATAACACTTAACCTTTCAGTATTATCTACTTTAATTCTAAAATTTGGTATCTCTATATACGAGCTAGTCAGTCTTATTAGCAGATTATTAAATTTTGCCCATTATATAGTTCAGGTTAGTTTCCATTTATATTTCTATATGAGTATTGTTAATTATTTTTAATTCTCTATATTTTGTAAAGCTGTTTTAAGATCTTAAACCGCCATTTGTCCTTGTAGTGTTTTCCACATTCAGCTCTGCTGTTCATCTCTGCGTTGCTTATCAGTCTTTCCTTCATTTTGAACAAAGAATGTCCTTGAGTTGAATTCCAAAGCATCCAAAGGAGATAAGGTGTCTAGACCAGCGCACGTGGAAATTCTCTTCCATTTTAAACTTTTAAAGAATGGTGTTTCTTCCCTTATCTTCAGGTGTTCTCTGTGAAGTAATAAAAGGAAAGAAATTGTCCATATCGTCCCGCTGCCATGATTAATCTTCTGTTTCTGCCACAATCTCTTGGGCATATTTATAAGATGCGTCCGAATTAGTGAAAGTTTTCTATTTTCCCTTGAAAGTAATGCGCATCCTGGCCGGATAAAAAACACCACATCTGACATCTTTAACTCCATGGAGAATCTGTCTTGTCTGTGCGAACTTTCTTCTCTTTTGCACGATCTCATAGGGATAATCCCGGAGGAGTTTGATAGTGTCGTTTCCAAAGGTCATCTTCACTCCATATTTGATTTTTTTCATCAGCTCTTCAAGTGCTGAAATGTCCCGAAGTTTGACACCTTCTTTACTTCTTATACACCCACAACTGTGCAGCCAAATACATCCAACTAAATTTACAAATTTGCAGACAATCCACTGTTATGGGCCAGATGTCTAATAATGACGAGACGGAGTACAAGAAGGAGATTGAGAACCTTGTAACCTGGTGTCAAGACAATAACCTGTCTCTCAATGTCAGCAAGACAAAGGGGATAGTGATCGACCTCAGGAAGCGGAGTGGTACACATACATTGATGGCGCCAAAGTAGAGATAGTTGAAAACTTCAAGTTTCTAAGAATAAAGATCACCAGTAATTTGTCCAGAGTCTATAGAACGTTGGAAAATTATCACCAATTCATTCATGTTTTCTGGGGTCACTTCCTTGAGTACTCTGGGAAACAGACCACCAGGCCCTGGGGATTAATCTGCCTTCAGTCCCAACAGTTTATCTAACACAATTTCCCGACTAATGTGGATTCCCTTCAGTTCCTCCCTCCCGCTAGATCCTCGGTTCCCTAATATTTCTGGGAGATTGTGTGTCTTCCTTAGTGAAGACAGAACCAAAGTACTCATTTAACTGTTCTGCCATTTCCTTATTTCCCATTATAAATTCACCTGTCTCTGATTGTAGGTGACCTATATTTGACCACTAATCTTTTCCTTTTTACATATCTAAAGAATCTTTTACAGTCAGTTTTTTATATTCCCCGCAAGCTTTCTTTATGCTCTTTTCCCCCCTCTTAATTAACCCCTTTGTCCTCCTCTGTTGAATTCTAAATTTCTCGCAGTCCTCCGGCTTGCTGCTTCCTCTGGCCAATTTATATGCCTCCTCCTCGGATTTAACACTATCCTTGATTTCCCTTGTTAGCCATTGTTTTTATTTTGCCAGAGGGGGATGAACAATTTTTGGATTTCATCCATGCGAACTTTAGATCTTTGCCACTGTCAACCTTTTAAATATAATTTGCCAGTCTATCCTAGCCAATTCCCATCTCATACCTTCAAAGTCTCCTTTATTTAAGTTCAGGACCCTAGTCTCTGAATTAACTGGGAGACTCTCTCACGATAAAGAAGTCCACAAATACTCTTGATAGCTGGTCCATGCAAGTTGTGAGGACATGGTCGAGGAACCCATCGGGGCAAGTTGCTTTCTGTGGGTTCACTCGCAGGAAGATCGATTGTACATCTGCATTGGCGACCATGGATACAGGACTTTCTAAGGCTGTGGGGACAGGTGACATCATTACACCTGCCTCTGTTCCTGGGGACAAGTATGCTGGGAAATTGCAGACACCTGCAAGACTAATAGGGCTATCTTGTAGTATCCCAAGATTCCAGAAACACAGATAGCAGAAATCCCTTTCGTTGCTGCAGGAACAGCTAAGACCAGCTAGGGTTATCTGCGAGAATCCCCAGCTCGCCGAGGAACGCCGGAGAGTCGGGATAGGCGTAGGTGTACAGACGCCATGCCGCCAAAAAAAAATCCTGCATCTGCTGAGGAGGTTGACGATATTAAGAGATCGCTCGACATGCTGACGGAGGATGTATCTCTATACATGACATAGAAAATGATATTGATCCGGAAAATAACTAACTTAACAATATCAACATCAGCTGCAGTTATTACACAGATGAGCAATTCAATATAACTTTCCAATCAGAACATTATATATCAATTATCCACTTTAATAGCAGAAGTCTATATGCCAACTTCTGCAACATAAAAGTAGGTATGTTGCAAAACGTACCTGAAGCGTCGCTGAAAATCTGTCCCAGCCCGCGTGCGCGATTTTGGCGCCGTTTAGAGGGGGGCGGGTTTAAAACACAATTTTCCCTAGGCTGTTCATATCGAGGTTTTTCAGCCTAGTTAATTATTAACGAAAAATCGTTGGAAGCTTCCCTCGCTTGAGCTAATATTAGTTTTAAGGGCTTTATTAAATTGTAATAGTAGGTTAAAAATTAACCTCTTAAAATTAACCCGACCGCTGGCAACCGGCCAGATCTCATACAGGGGAAAACGGAAGGTAGGCTGTTTATTTTTATGTTAAAAAGGGCTTCTTAAGATCCCTTTATACAAAGTTTAATATTGCGAGCAGCTAATTTTGGGCCCATTATATCCCGCAGTATTTTTCTGGGCATTTGAGGGTACAAATCTACCGCAATGTGAACGTTCTAAACCAGCGCGTTCACAGGATCCCACTAGAAAATGGACTTTGATTTACAGCAATTAAACACTAAATTCCTTCCATTTGGCCTATAAATTAATGTAAATGAGATTTAAAAATCATGTTTTACTGTGAATTGTGAATATTATTTGGACACTTAGGCTATTTAAAAATGTTAATCATTTATTAAGAAATGGATAGATGTTTAGATCTAGTAATTGAAGTTTGAAATTAGCTACAATTAGGTAACTAACTAATTATATGCTTTAATTTCAGGTCATCCAAGTAAGATTATTTTATATTTGTTTCAGAATGCTTCAATATATGATAACTGAAAATTTCATTCAGTTCTCTTAATTTTTAAGAAAGTTATGGGCTTTTGACTGTCCACGATCACAGCTTTTTTGTTATGTCCATAGAAAATCAATAGGGAACAAGATGCTAATTTCCGAGTATGAAAATGGCCATAACTTTTTAAATACTTGAGATATGAAAGTGAATTAGGTGTCAAATTAAACTTATTTTTATGCTTTAACTGATGGGATAAATTGCAGACTTGATTTTTAAAATCTCAAAATTTTGTAACATTGCTAATAAAAGAATATTTAAGACAGTTCAAGAACCCATTTAATCTTAGAGCAATATCAGAGACCTGGATCAGCCCTGAGAAAGGTGTGGACTTTGACATGAATGGCTATGAATTGAATTATATAAACAGAAGGGAAAAAAAGTGGAGGAGGTGTGGCAATCTATGTGGATAAAAGACTGAAATATAAGGTGGTGGAGAACATGACAACAGCTGTTGACGATTTGTTGGAATGTATTAGTAGAAATTTGTATGGAAAAGACCAAAAATGTTATTGTGAGCTGTATATACAGAGCTCCCGGATCCAGTATTGAAATATTTAAAGATTGGATGGAAAACATGTTTACAAATTCATTACAAAAGATTATGTTCATCTGTGGGGATTACAATATTGACCTGTTGAATCCAAAAAAACATAAAATGACAGAAGAATTCATCAATACTATGTACAGTATGGGTTTATATCCTACAATAACCAGACCTAGTAGAATTACTTCTCATTGTGCGACATTAATAGACAACATATTCACAAACATTATGGAAAACAATACAGTAAGCGGACTATTATACATTGACATCAGTGACCATTTACCTGTTTTTATTGTTTATCACAGTAGTTATAGGAAACCTAATGAAACAGTCATTTCAAATACAAAAGGTTGAGAACCGAAGAAAACATAAATGCATTTAAGAATGAATTACTGAAACAGAATTGGAGGGTAGTATATGAGGGTGAAGATGCCGACAAAGCATATAATGGATTTTAAATATTTTTAAATCACTTTATGACAAAAACTGTCCTGTGAAACAATATAGTGATAGACAAAAACAAACAAATAGTCCATGGTTCACTAAGGGTTTAAAACGCCTGCAAAAAGAAAAACACACTATATAGACAATTCATAAAATATCGAACTTCAGAAGCAGAAAATTAATATAAAAAATATAAGAATAAATTAACCAATATTATGAGGATATGTAAGAAAGAATATTATAATAAAATGTTAGGAGAATAATAAAAACAATATGAAAGGTTTATGGAACGTGCTAAACAGTATTATTAGAAATGGATCAAAAAATACAGGCTCCCCTGAGTATTTTATTGAGGAAGACAAGACAATAAATTATATGGATGATGCAGTTAATGGTTTTAACAAATTGTTTGTAAATGTGGGACCAGATTTGGCAGAAAAAATTAATGACCCAGAAACAAAAGAAGGGGCAGATATTGATCTTTGGGATAGAAATACTAGCTCTATCTTCCTTAGAGCAGTCTAAGGAGAAGAAGTCATAGACACTGTAAGAAAATGTAAAATGCAAATCCTCTACTGATTGGAATTATATTGATATGATTATAATAAAAAACGTTATTGAAGAAATTGCCGAACCATTAACTCATATCTGTAACTTGTCTTTTCAATCCGGTAAATTTCCGAACAAAATGAAAATAGCTAAAGTAATACCATTATATAAAACAGGGGATAGACATCATTTCACAAATTACAGGCCTGTTTCTTGACTCTCCCAATTCTCCAAGATCCTTGAAAAACTTTTTACAGAAAGACTTGACAATTTCATTGAAAAACATAAGCTTTTGGTCGACTGTCAATATGGATTCTGGACAGACAGATCAACATCCATGGCACTAATGGAACTGATCGAGGAAATCACAAATTGCATAGATAATAAAAAACTTGCAGTGGGAATATTCGTACTTAAGAAAAGCATTTGATACCGTAAATCACGACATTTTACTCATGAAACTGGATAGGTATGGCATCAGAGGGGTTGGATTGGATTATGCAGAGTATCAAATATACTGAAATTGATTATATTTGCCGATGATACTAAATTTTTTTGTTCCGGTGACAATTTGAAGCAGCTTTTGGAGGTCATCACATCAGAAATGAATAAATTGAAACAGTGGTTTGATGTCAACAAATTGTCTCCAAATTTAAGCAAAACAAAGATTATGCTATTTGGAAAACATAAAACAAACCCTCAAGTACAATTGAAAATAGATAACATAAGTATAGAAAGAGTATATGAAAATAAATTTCTTAGTGTGATCTTAGACCACAAAATCTGCTGGAAACCACATATAAACCATGTCAAACAAAACTGGCAAAGTCTATAGCAATATTGGGAAAATCAAAACACATTCTGGACCACAAATCATTACATACTCCGTATAATACACTCATATTGCCATATCTGAGTTACTGTGTGGAGATATGTGGTAACACCTACAACACCAACCTTCAGCCGTTATGCACATTACTAAAAAGAGCAATAAGAATTATCAATAACGTTGGATATCTTGAACATAACAATTTATTATTCTTAAAGTCACATACACTGAAGTTCACCGATCTGGTTAAATTTAAGACTGCGCAAATCATGTACAAAGCAAGAAATAATTTACTTCCAGGAAATATACAAAAACTGTTTATGGAAAGACAGGGTGGGTATAATTTCAGAGGGGAACATAATTTAAAAAAACTCAATGTCAGAACAACTCTTAAAAGAATGTGCATAGTAATCTGTGGGGTGAATTTGTGGAATGGTCTGGAACACGAGATAAAACTTAGCACATATATAATTCAGTTTAAAAAGATGTAAAAAAACACTTTTTTAATAGGATATTGGGATGAGAGGTGATTGTGAGTGGGATATTTGTTATACTGATTGTATTGGGAAGGGTGATTATAGGGTGATGGGTTGTATATATGACTAAGAGATACTGTATACTATATGAGGGTTTTTTCTTATCTTTTCTTTTTTTCTCTCTTTTTTGTATGGCTTTGTAAATATTTGATTAGTGTATGAATGTAAATAATTTGGTGTACATATAGATGCAGGTGTACATATGGTGTACATATAGCTGCTAAATTTGTATAAGCAGTTGAATAAGGGGTGGGAATTAATAAGCTTTGGCTTCTTCCTGCTCCTTTTCAGACACATACGATTTCATATATTTATAGATATTGTTTATGACACTTTATAAATATTCTTGTTTTGTTTTTTGTATGCTGTTTCACACTAGATTTTTATTCTTTTATTCTGTTCGAAATAACGAATTAAATAAATTTTTTAAAAAATAAATAAATAAAGATAGACTGGTAATGCCATAATTCCAAGGGCTTAGATGGGGAGTAATTTGTCATGTCTGTGCAGGAATGTTTCCTCAGGCAAAATGCAGAGGACCCCACCTGAAAGAGGGCGAAGCTTTACAGAATTGTGCAGGACAAGTGACAGAAGTGTCTGAGGGTGATCACTTTGGGATCAGCAACAACAGTTCTAAACAAATTATAGATACGTTCATAAGTTAAAGAATGAGAATTAGGCCATTCAGCCCATCAAGTCTACATAGTCATTGAATCATGGCTGATTTGCCTTTCCCTCCCAACACCATTCTCCTGCCTTCTCCCCATAACCCCTGACACCAGCACTAATCAAGAATCTGTCATTCTCCACCTTAAAAATATCAATTGACATGACCCCCGTGGCCGTATGGGGCAGATAATGGTGGGGCAGTTCCACAAGTTAAAGTTCCAAATTAAGGCGATTCCAGCTTTGATGGTATTAGACAGGAACTTGCAAAAGTTAATTGCGTAGGGTGTTTGCAGGCAAAGGAATGTCAGAGAAGTAGGTTTTTTTTTTTTTGATTTTGATATTTCAAGGTTTGCATGTCCCTGTTATAGTGAAATGCAAAACAGGTAAAGAACCCTGAATGACAAAAGAAAATAAGGCTAGGGTCAAGAAAAAAGGGGGCACGAGTCAGGTATTGGCAGCTGGGATCAAATGTATTCCTGGAGAAATACAGGCATTTGAGGAGCATAATTAAGAAGAAAATCAGAAGGGCAAAAAAGAAGCTTGCGATAGCTCTGCCAGATAACATAAAGAAGAATCTTTTATCCTTTATAAAAGTTATCAAGTTCAAGTGAGTTTATTGTCATGTGTCCCTGATAGGCCAATGAAATTCTTGCTTTGCTTCAACACACAGAACATAGTAGGCATTTACTACAAAACAGATAAGTGTGTCCATATACCATAATATAAATATATACACCCATGAATAAATAAACTGATGAAGTGCAAATAACAAAGGTTCAAAGGTTCAAAGGTTATTTATTAGTCACATACACCTAGGTGTAGTGAAATGCTTCTTGCCAATGCAGCACATAAAGAAGGAATACAGACATAACATTAATAAGAGTTTTAAACATAAAGAACATCCCCCCACAATGGCTCCCACCATGAGGGAAGGCACAAAGTCCAGTCCCTAACCCCAGTTCACCCATAGTCGGGCCCATTGAGGCCTCCACAGTTGCCTCTACGGAGGCCCGATGTTCCTGGCCGTTCTCGCCGGGTGATGTTGCTCCGGCGTCGGGAGAATCCTCGCAGCGGCCTGGGAACCCTGGAACGGCCGCTTCCGTACTGGAGGCCGCGGCTTCCGAAGCCAACAAGGCCGCGCCGGTTGGAGCTCCACAACTGGCGATCTCATCTAGAGATCCCAGGCTCCCGGTGTAAAGTTCGGCGCCTCCGCCCGCGGCTGGTCGCTCCACATTCCCGCAGCTCCGCGATGTTTTACTCGGCGGTCTTCAGCTCACCGGAGCTCCAGCGCGGCGACCCAGGCAAGGCATCGCCCGCTCCACGATAGCGCTCCAGCGCTGTGCCGCTGCCGAAGCCGTGGTTCTGGGCAGTGCCCGACAGGAAACGCCGCTCCAGGCCCGCTGGTAGGCCGCGAGGACGGGTCGAAGCTGCAATCCGGAGAAAAGCTGCCTCTCCGACCAGGTAGGGACCCTGAAAGGTAGTTTCCCCCTTTCCCCCCCCCACCCCTCACATAAAAAAGTCTAGAACTCCAGAAACAAAAACACTTTAACTAACTAAAAATAAAAAAAAGATGAAAAGACAGACAGCTGCAGGCTGGGCAGCCGCGCACAGGTCAGCGCCCCCTGTTGGTCAGATAATGGGTTATTGATAATCAGAGTTTTGTCCGAGCCAGGTTTAATAGCCTGATGGCTTTGGGGAAGTAGCCATTTCTGAACCTGGTATCCATTTTCCTGTTGCCGGAGTATAAACAGAGGATAGTTTGGGAAGCGGTAGAGACGAGGGACGTAAAGCGGTGGTCCAACCAGTCAGAGGCCATGCTGCAAGATGCACTGAGTGATGTCAACTGGAATATGTTCGAAGCAAGTTCCAGTGACGTCAGTGAGTTCGCGGAAGCAGTCACGGACTTCATCGCAACAGTAACCGACAACATCGTCCCCACGGTAAGGGTAAGCACCTTTCCGAACCAAAAACCCTGGGTAGACAGGTCTGTTCGTGTGGCCCTGAATGCTCGCACCGCTGCCTACAACTCGGGCCTGGCATCAGGAAACATGGACGTCTACAAGGCAGAGTCCTACCGACTGCGAAGGGTGGTGAAGGACGCAAAGAGGAGGTACAGAGTCAAGAGGAGTTACAGATTATGCAGCAGGACACCAGAAGCCTGTGGCAGGGGCTACGGACTGTAACCAACTACCGGAGCACCCCTCCCTCATCCGCAAGTGCCGGCACCTCCCTAGCTAATGACCTGAACTCCTTTTACTCGTTTCGAGAGGGGCAACACCACTCCAGGTCTGCCGACTATCGACAATACCGCCAGCGGGCTGGCTACCGAAGCTGAAGGGAGGAATGTGCACACATTCTCGCTGTCCGAGCACGACGTGAGGAGGGCTCTGACAAGGGTGAACACGAGAAAAGCTGCAGTCCCCGATAGCATCTCGGGGCGAGTACTCAAGTCCTGTGCTACGCAGCTAGCTCCAGTGCTCACTACATTATTCAACCTCTCCCTGGACAAGTCCGTGGTCCCTGCCTGCTTCAAAAAATCCATCATTGTACCGGTACCAAAAAATGCCTCCCCAGCCTGTCTGAATGACTACCGTCCGGTGGCCCTTACCTCGGTAGTCATGAAATGCTTTGAGAGGCTGGTGAAGAAACACATCTGCGCCTTCCTCCCTCGGAACATGGACCCGTTGCAGTTCGCATACCGTCCGAACAGATCCACGGACGATGCGGTCTCCCAGGTCTTGCACACCGCTCTCTCCCATCTGGACAGCCAGAAGGGGGGCTACGTGAGGATGCTGTTCATAGACTACAGTTCAGCCTTCAACACGATAGTCCCCACCAGACTGGCCGGGAAGCTAATGGAATTGGGGCTCAACACCTCCCTGTGTGCCTGGGTCCTGGACTTTCTCACCGCCAGGCCCCAGGTAGTCAAGATGGGAGAGAATACATCGAAGTCCCTCACCCTGAGCACAGGATCGTCCCAGGGTTGCGTCCTCAGCCCCCTATTGTACTCCCTGTACACACATGACTGTGTGGCTAGGTTCAGCTCCAACTCAATAATTAAGTTTGCTGATGACACTGTGGTGGTGGGCCTGATCTCAGACAAAGACGAGAAGGCCTACCGGGAGGAGGTGGCTGGTCTAGCACTCTGGTGCCAGGATAACAGCCTCCTCTTGAACATCAAAAAAACGAAGGAGCTGATCATGGACTTTTGGAGGGCACATCATCCGAGGACGTACACTCCATTGAGGATAAATGGGGATCCTGTGGATAGGGTGAACTGTTTTAAATATCTGGGAGTCCACATCTCCGAGGATATGACATGGGCATCACACGCCTCAGCACTCGTGATTAAGGCAAGGCAGCGCCTTTACCACCTCAGGCAATTGAGGAAATTCAGAGTGTCTCCGAGGATCCTCCAGTGCTTCTACGCAGCGGCGGTGGAAAGCATCTTGTCCGGGAACATTACCATCTGGTTTGGGAATTGCTCTGCCAAGGACAAGAAGGCTCTGCAGAGAGTAGTGCATTCGGCCGAATGCACTATGGGAACTTCACTTGCCCCCCTGCAGGAACTATACATCAGGAGGTGCAACTCCAGAGCCAACAATATCATGAGAGACCCCTTCCACCCCTGCAACGGACTGTTCCAGCTGCTACGGTCAGGCAAACGCCTCCGTTGCCATGCGGTGAGAACAGAGAGGTTGAGAAGGAGTTTCTTCCCAGAGGCCATTCGGACTGTAAACGCCTATCTCATCAGGGACTAACTCTACTGAACGTTTTTCCTTCCATTATTTATTATGTAAAAGAATATGTGTGTTATGATTGTGTTTATAGTTTGTTGGTTGTTTGGTTGTTTGTCTTTTGCACAAAAGTCCGTGAGCATTGCCACTTTCATTTCACTGTACATCTCGTATGTGTATGTGACAAATAAACTTGACTTGACTTGACTTGACTTGACTTGGTTGTTGCAGTCTTCAGGCTCCTGTACCTTCTATCTGAAGGTAGCAGGGAGATGAGTGTGTGGCCAGGATGGTGTGGGTCTTTGATGATACTGCCAGCCTTTTTGAGGCAGCGACTGCAATAAATCCCCTCGATGGAAGGAAAGGTCAGAGCCGATGATGGACTGGGCAGTGTTTACTACTTTTTGTAGTCTTCTCCTCTCCAGGGCGCTCAAGTTGCCGAACCAAGCCACGATGCAACCGGTCAGCATGCTCTCTATTGTGCACCTGTAGAAGTTAGAGAGAGTCCTCCTTGACAAACCGACTCTCCGTAATCTTCTCAGGAAGTAGAGGCGCTGATGAGCTTTCTTGATAATTGCATTAGTGTTCTCAGACCAGGAAAGATCTTCACAGATGTGCACGCCCAGGAATTTGAAGCTCTTGACCCTTTCAACCATCGACCCGTTGATATAAACGGGGCTGTGGGTCCCCATCCTACTCCTTCCAAAGTCCACAATCAGTTCCTTGGTTTTGCTGGTGTTGAGGGCCAGGTTATTGTGCTGGCACCATATGGACAGTTGCTCAATCTCTCTTCTATACTCTGACGCATCCCCATCAGTGATACGTCTCACAACAGTGGTGTCGTCAGCGAACTTGATGAAGGAGTTCACACTGTGACCGGCTATGCAGTCATGAGTATAGAGTGAGTACAGCAGGGGGCTGAGCACGCTGCCTTGAGGTGCTCCCGTGCTGATTGTTATCGAGGCTGACACATTTCCACCAATACGAACAGACTGTGGTCTGTGAATGAGGAAGTCGAGGATCCAATTGCAGAGGGATGCACAGAGACCCAGTTCTGCGAGTTTCGTAACCGGCTTGGAGGGGATAATTGTGTTAAATGCCGAGCTGTAATCGATGAATAACAGCCTGACATATGAGTTTTTATTGTCCAAGTGGTCCAGAGCGGAGTGGAGGGCCAGCGAGATCGCATCCACCGTTGATCTGTTGTGGTGGTAAGCGAACTGCAGTGGGTCCAGGTTTTTGTCGAGGTAGGAGTTGATTTGCTCCATGATCAACCTCTCAAAGCACTTCATCACCACCGGCGTTAGTGCCACTGGTCGATAGTCATTGAGGCACGTCACCTTACTATTCATGGTAAGGTGACGTGCCTGGATTAATTGATGCCCTTTTAAAGCAGGTGGGGACCTCAGACCTCAGAAATGAGAGGTTGAAAATGTCCGTAAAAACCCCAGCCAGTTGGTCCGAACAGGTTTTTAGAACACGACCGGGTATACCATCAGGTCCAGGTGCTTTTCGGGGGTTCACCCCTCTGAAGGATTTCCTGACGTCGTCCTCTGTGACTGAAACTGAAATGCCATCACAGCGAATGGGGGCTCGGGAAGGCACATCAGTATTCTCCCTATCAAAGCGTGCGTAAAACGCATTGAGCTCGTCAGGGAGTGATGTTTCGCCGACATTCGAGCTGCCTCCTGGTTTCGCCTTGTAGGAGGTGATTGTATGCAGGCACCGCTACAACTGCCGAAAATCTGTCTCATCCTCCAGTTTGGAGCAGAAGTCCCTTTTGGCCTTCTTGATAGCCTTACCAAGGTCGTATCTGGACTTCTTGTAGGCCACTGTATCATCGGACGTGAATGCTCGGTGTCTGGACTTCAGAAGAGTGCAGATCTCTAAGTTCATCTATGGTGAAAGGATATATATTGAAAAGGTGTAATTAGAGAGAGAATAGTGTCCCTCAGAAACCAAAGTGGTTATCTATGTGTGGAGACGCAGGAGATGGGTAAGGTCCACAATTAATATTTCTCATCTGTTTTTGATGAGATGTGGAGCTTGAGCACAGTCCGCATTACAATCGAGGAGGTGCTGAATGTCCTAATACATATGAATGTTAATAAATCTCCCAGTCCTAATAAGATATATCCAAGGGCACAAGGATAGAGAAGAAATTGCAGGAGTTCTGGTTGATATATGAATTATTGTTAGACACTGGTGATGTGCTGGAAGACTAGAGGATTGCCAGTGTTGTACTGCTATTTAAGAAGGGCTTTAAGAAAGGAAAAACCTGGGAACTATAGACCAGTAAGCCTAACATCTGTGGTTTGAAAGCTACTGGAGAGGATTCTGAAGGGTAAGGTATGTTGATATTTGGAAAGACAAGGGTTGGTTAGGGATAGTCAGCATGGGTCGTATGAGGGAAATCCTGTCTAAATAGTTTAGTGAACTTTTTTAACAAGTAACCAAGTAGGTTGTTGGGGCAGGGCTGTAGACATTGTTTATATGTAGTTTAGCAAAGCCTTGTATAAGATTCTACAGGGTAGGCCGCTGTGGTAGATTGCACAGGATCCAAGGTGAGCTAGCTGACTGGATACTAATTTAGCAAAAAAATTGATACAACCTCAAGGATCAATGCTGGATACATTGCTGTCTGTCATCTATATCAATGATTTGGATGAGAATGTACAAAGTATGAATCGATCAGCCATGATCACAATGAATGTGGTGCTGGCTCGAAGGGCTGAATGGCCTCCTCCTGCACCTATTTTCTATGTTTCTATGTAAACTTTCAGATGGCACAAGGGGTGAGGAAAGGAATTTAATTCAGATATGTGTGAAGTGTTGTATTGGGAGAAGTCCAAGCAAGGCAGGATCTTCATAGTGCATCGTCAGGCTCTGGGGAGCAGACAGTGAGGCATAGCAATACAAGTCGATAATTCCCTGGAAATGGCTTCACATAGATAGGAAGGTGAAAAAGGCTTTTGAGGTACCTATTGACAAGTGTGTTGTCATCTGTCAAGGTGAATGCACAGAGTATTTTTCCCAGATCATAGGAGTGCTGCAAACTACTATTGATAATCAGAAAGCTGTTCTCCCAGAAGACAAATATTTATCTGGCAGAAGAGAAACTATGATTTCTCAGGACTCATGGCAATGATAAGGTTATGGGCGTCTACCACTTTGGGCGATTTTTCAGCAGAATGCTGGTGACTGTCAAGTTGCCAGCAGTCGCCTGAAAAACCAGCAACTGAAACGGGACTGTCAGAGTGGAACACACACACACATACACAAACACATCGTAAAAGCGGGGGCCAGGGCAAGCGGAGGAGCGCTGTCTAAAACAGACACACACCGCGATGAACATGGCTGATCTGCCTCAGGCTTCCTCTTCTGTGACAGTCTCTCATATCCCTCAGTATGTGATCCTACAATATGTTATCTACATTTTGGGAGAATTAGTGGCATTGCACCACAATCTGTTCAAATGATTGCCCCATTATCTTGTAAGCATATCTCCTCATTGCATGACTGGAGACATCTCAGCATCTACACTTTCATAATTCCTGCACAAAAGCAAGGTACCTCTGAACTTTGCTCATCCATAATCTTCCTGCAGTAAATTATCAGTTTTAGTTTAGTTTAGTTTAGAGATACAGCGCGAAAACAGGCCTTTCGGCCCACCGGGTCTGCGCCGACCAGCGATCCCCGCACATTAACACTCACTAGGGATAATTTATTTATTTTTTACATTTCCCAAGCCAATTAACCTACAAACCTGTACATATTTGGAATGTTGGAGGAAACCGAAGTTCTCGGAGAAAACCCACGCAGGTCACGGGCTGCAGTTATTACACAGATGAGCAATTCAATATAACTTTCCAATCAGAACATTATATATCAATTATCCACTTTAATAGCAGAAGTCTATATGCCAACTTCTGCAACATAAAAGTAGGTATGTTGCAAAACGTACCTGAAGCGTCGCTGAAAATCTGTCCCAGCCCGCGTGCGCGATTTTGGCGCCGTTTAGAGGGGGGCGGGTTTAAAACACAATTTTCCCTAGGCTGTTCATATCGAGGTTTTTCAGCCTAGTTAATTATTAACGAAAAATCGTTGGAAGCTTCCCTCGCTTGAGCTAATATTAGTTTTAAGGGCTTTATTAAATTGTAATAGTAGGTTAAAAATTAACCTCTTAAAATTAACCCGACCGCTGGCAACCGGCCAGATCTCATACAGGGGAAAACGGAAGGTAGGCTGTTTATTTTTATGTTAAAAAGGGCTTCTTAAGATCCCTTTATACAAAGTTTAATATTGCGAGAAAGCTAATTTTGGGCCCATTATATCCCGCAGTATTTTTCTGGGCATTTGAGGGTACAAATCTACCGCAATGTGAACGTTCTAAACCAGCGCGTTCACAGGATCCCACTAGAAAATGGACTTTGATTTACAGCAATTAAACACTAAATTCCTTCCATTTGGCCTATAAATTAATGTAAATGAGATTTAAAAATCATGTTTTACTGTGAATTGTGAATATTATTTGGACACTTAGGCTATTTAAAAATGTTAATCATTTATTAAGAAATGGATAGATGTTTAGATCTAGTAATTGAAGTTTGAAATTAGCTACAATTAGGTAACTAACTAATTATATGCTTTAATTTCAGGTCATCCAAGTAAGATTATTTTATATTTGTTTCAGAATGCTTCAATATATGATAACTGAAAATTTCATTCAGTTCTCTTAATTTTTAAGAAAGTTATGGGCTTTTGACTGTCCACGATCACAGCTTTTTTGTTATGTCCATAGAAAATCAATAGGGAACAAGATGCTAATTTCCGAGTATGAAAATGGCCATAACTTTTTAAATACTTGAGATATGAAAGTGAATTAGGTATCAAATTAAACTTATTTTTATGCTTTAACTGATACATATTTGGAATGTTGGAGGAAACCGAAGTTCTCGGAGAAAACCCACGCAGGTCACGGGGGGGACGTACAAACTCAGTACAGACAGCACCTGTAGAGAACCCGGGTCTCCGACACTACATTCGCTGAAAGGCTGCAACTCTACCACTGCGCCACCGTGACCAGTCTCTCTTTAGATTCTTCCAAACAAAAATGAAACCTCACACTGCCCCATATTAATCATAATTTGCTAACTTATTCAGTTGTAGAGGCCTAATGACAATATGTTCTCCCAAACACAGTTCTCTTGTTCATGTCATAAATATAAATATTAAATAACTGAGGCCAAGAATTATATTATATTTCAAGAGAGAGTTAGATTTATCTCTTAGGGCTAAAGGAATCAGGGGGTATAGGGAAAATATATATTTTCCCATACTGGCCTTTCTGTCCCAAGCCTCCTCCATTGTCAGATTAAGGCCACATGTAAATTGGAGGAACAGCACCTCATATTTTGCTTGGGCAGTTTACAAACCAGAGGTTTGAAACCTTGAAACCTTGATTTCTCTAATTTAAAGTAATTCATGCGTTTCTCAAACCCCCCCCCCCCCCCCCCCCCCCACCCGCCCCTCCCCCACCCTGGTCATTCAACTAGTTCCACTGTTCCAATTCATGTATCCCTGATTTTTACACATTCTATCACCTATTCCTTTTCTCCAGAGATGCCGCCTGACCCGCTGAGTTACTCCACCATTTTGTGTCTATCCTAGATATTGATCTAGTTATAGTGAATGAGGACCCATGTTCCTTGGATCCTAATGGTTTTTATTCTTCTCTTTCACAGGACATATTATGCCTTCATCTAATAAATGGATTTTGCAGATCTTTCTAATTCCCATCATCAGTTTATTCTGCATTTATGCCTCGTTTATGCTCTATGCTAAGCCAACAAACAGATGGATTCTTCCTCCCATGAAATCGGCCACCTCAAATCAAAGCATGAAAAACATCCTTGGTTCACGACACGAAGATAATCAAACTATTGTGCTCATTTGGCTGTGGCCTTTTGGTCAGAAATTTGAGCTCAATTCTTGTGGATCTGTTTTTAACATCCATGACTGCCATTTGACAGTAGATAAGAACATGTATAACAAATCCCACGCTGTTCTTTTCCATCACAGGGATATCAGAGGAGACCTGTCCAATCTGCCCACACAGCCTCGACCAGTTTTCCAGAAATGGGTTTGGATGAATCTGGAGTCACCTACAAACACTCCCAAAAATACAAAGCTTAACCGACTCTTCAATTTGACCTTAACATATCGAAGAGATTCAGATATCCCTGTGCCTTATGGATCGCTAACAATAAACAGAGTTCAGTTAGCCTTTGAATTGCCAAAGAAAAGCAGCCTAGTGTGTTGGATTGTAAGCAACTGGAATATTAAGCATGCCAGGGTAAAATATTACAATGAACTTCGAAAATATGTTCCAATTAACACATATGGTCGAGCTTTCAATAAATATCTGAGTAATAATGATTTTGTCCCAACGGTATCTAAATGTAAGTTCTACCTTTCCTTCGAGAACTCGATACATACAGATTACATAACTGAAAAGTTCTACAATGCTCTGCTTACGGGTAGTGTTCCTGTGGTCCTGGGCCCATCCAGGGACAACTATGAAAATTACATTCCAGGTGATTCCTTCATTCACGTGGATGACTTTCATTCAGCCAAAGAGCTTGCTGATTACCTTCACAAGCTGGATGGTGATGACAAATTGTACATGAGCTACTTCAAATGGAAAAAATACTATAAAGTGAGGATGGTTCAATTCTGGCAAGAACATGCATGCTCTGTCTGTGAAAATATTCGGAAACATAAAGAATATACGTCCCTCTCCAATTTGATGGAATGGTTTTGGAATTGAACTGAAGTATGTAAATAGTGTCAATCATCAGCAGCATATGATAATTTTTAGTGGCTTTTATCTTCAAAATAACTTTTATAGATTAATTTTCTAAATTAATAATAGAACTTGATTTTATTCTATTGTGCAATAATTCAAAATAGATTGCAGGATTGTTGGAGAGCTCTGGGCTCTCACAGGGGTCTCCTCTATATCCCGCAGCTCTGCTCCTACTCCCCATCCCCCTACTCGTAACAAGGACAGAGGCCCCCTTGTCCTCACCTTCCACCCTCTCAGCCGTCGCATACACCATATAATCCTCCGACATTTTCGCCACCTCCAACGGGATCCAACCACTAGCCACATCTTCCCACCTCCTCCCCTTTCTGCTTTCCGCAGAGGCAGTTCCCTCCTTAAGTCCCTGGTCAATTCGTCCTTTCCTACCCAAACCACCCGCTCCCCGGGTACTTTCTCTTGCAACCGCAGGAAATGCTACACTTGTCACGTTATCTCCCCCCTCGTCTCCATCCAAGGACCCAATCAGTCTTTCCAGATTAGGCAGTGGTTCACCTGCACCTCCTCCAACCTTATCTACTGCATCCGCTGTTCCACATGCCAACATCTCTACATCGGCGAGACCAAGCGCAGGCTCGCCGATCCCTTCGCCCATCACCTCAGCTCAGTTCGTATTAACCAACGTGATCTCCCGATTGCTCAGCATTTCAACTCCCCCTCCCCCTCCCAACTCCCCCTCCCATTTTTCACACAGAGAGCGGTGAATCTCTGGAACTCCCTGCCACAGAGGGTAGTCGAGGCCAGTTCATTCGCTATATTTAAGAGGGAGTTAGATGTGGCCCTTGTGGCTAAGGGGATCAGAGGGTATGGAGAGAAGGCAGGTACGGGATGCTGAGTTGGATGATCAGCCATGATCATATTGAATGGCGGTGCAGGCTCGAAGGGCCGAATGGCCTACTCCTGCACCTAATTTCTATGTTTCTATGTTTCTATGTTTCTATTCCCAATCTGACCTTTCTCTCCTGGGCTTCCTCCATTACCAGAGTGAGGCCCAGCGCAAATCAGTGGAACTTTCTCCCTCCTTCCCCTCCCCCTTCACAGCTCCTTTGTCAGAACTGCAGAAGAAACATAACACGTTAATTTTACATTTCAGTGAGGGTGGGGCGTGAAATGTAATGAATTAAAAGGTGTTATGGGTATGATGCAATTCTGAAGGACGGGCGGGCTGTGCGGCCAGGAGGAGGGACCGGTGGGTCACGGTGGTGCAGTGCTAGAGTTGCTGCCTTATAGCGAATGCAGCGCTGGAGACTTGGTTCGATCCCGACTACGGGTGCTGTCCCTACAGAGTTTGTACGTTCTCCCCGTGACCTGCGTGGGTTTTCTCCGAGACCTTTAGTTTCCTCCCACACTCCAAAGACGTACAGGTTTGTAGGTTAATTTGCTTAGTAAATGTAAAAATTGTCCCTTGTGGGTGTAGGATTGTGTTAATGTGCAGGGATCGCTGGTCGGCGCATACCCGGTGGGCCATAGGGCCTGTTTCCGTGCTGTATCTCTAAACTTAACTAAAACCTGTAGAGGGGAAGCTGCCGAGCCGGCCCTAGCTTGTCCCCCAGGGCCAAAGAACCGGAGAGGAGGATGGAGGGGAGCGTCAACGGCAGGTGCTAGTTCAAGGGCCAGTATTGAACCGGGGTCTTACCTTACCTAAGCTAGACACAAAAAACTGGAGTAACTCAGCAGGACAGGCAGCATCTCTGGAGAGTAGGAATGGGTGACATTTTAGGTCGAGACCCTTCTTCGAACTGAAAACCACGGGATCGGGAAACGAGAGATAATGTAGAGAGATATAGAACTATGAATGAAAGATATGCAAAAAAGTAACAATGTTAAAGGAAACAGGCCATTGTCCATTCCTACACATTTTGTCTTACCTTAACTGACTGTTTTACTTTTCGATTTTTATATTGTCAACGTCACAGATTTTGTACTATTATCAATAAATTCACTTTGTTACATCTTGAAACTTGTAAGTACCATTAACTTTTACTGAAGTAATCAGCTGTTGGAAATGAATGAAATCTTTAAAAGTATTAAAGGTTTGATAATTGCACATTGAAATTTTCAGACTGAATGATATGGGAGAAGAAACATTCCATTCCATTCAAATGTAAATAATATATTCAAATAACTTAAATGTTCTTAATAAAGCTGAAACAAACATAATTATACATAGAGGAAGGAACTGCAGATGCTGGTTTACACCGAAGATAGAGACAAAATGCTGGAGTAACTCAGCGGGACAGGCATTATTTCTGGTGAGAAGGAATGGGTGATATTTCAAGCTGACACCCCTTCTTCAGGCTGAGGGTCAGACAGTTTGAAGAAGGGTCTCGACCCGAAATACCACAGGCTGGTATTGAGAACTTCACAGACACACAGAAACCCAATGCCTGGATGGAGCAGAGCACTTCACAAACTATCCAATATCATTCTTTCCGTTACTCTTTGCTCCGTGTGCAGTAGTGTCTATAGTTCTCACACTGCCACATGTGAACATGCAAAAACAGATGGGGGAAAAAATCATCCTCAATCAATCAATCAATCAATCAATCAATCAGATTTATTCATCACATACACAATAAAGTGCAGTGAAATGAACTTGCCAGCAATGGAAGCAAAGAATGGGGAGATAACGAGCAATATGATAACTGATTAGGAATTGATGTTGGAATGCATCCTAGGTTGTTGTGGGAAATGGCGGTGGAAGCTGCAGAAAATCTTTTCAAAACCTTCCCCTTCCCCCCCCCCCCCCCCCCCCCCCCCCCATCCCTGCTCTTCCCCTCCCCCGCCTATATTCAGCAGAGGTACCAAAGGATTGGAGAATGGGCTGGAGTACAAAGAGAGGCATAAGGGCATACCCGGTATCAGCAAGATGTTGAGTGTAAAGTCAAATGTGGATTCAAGCCAGGAAATTACTGACCGGTCCATTGAACTTCACCTGCAGGAAAATGGTTCGAAATATTACAGGGGAAAATGATAGGAATATGGAGAAATTCAATAAAGGAATATCCGCACATTGCCCAGAGCAGAACTCCAAGGCACATGGAGCAAGCATCTACAACAGCAGGGGGGAGACCATGTTTCTTACCTTTCACCCCAAGCCTCCATATCCAAGCATCATTCCACAACGTTTTTCGCCACCTCCCACCTTATCCCAGTCACATCTTCCCATCTCGTCCCCTCTGCTTTCTGCCAAGACCACTCCTTCCACAGCTCCTCAGTTCACTCATCCCTCCCCACCCAAACCACTCCCTCCCCAGGTACTTGCCCCTGCAACCACAGGAAATGCAACACCTGTCCCCACACCACCTCCTTCATATCCATCCAGAGACCCCAGCTGCCCTTGCAGGTCAGACAGTAATTCACATTCACCTTCTCTAACTTCATCTCCTGCATTGCATCTCCTGATGTGGCCTCCTTTACATCAGTGAGACTAAGCGTAGATTAGGTAACTGTTTTGCCAAACACTTGCACTCGATGTGCCTAGGCCTGTTAGATGTCCCTTTAGCTGGCCATTTTAAATCTTCTGCTCATTCCCATACTGACCTTAGTGTCATGGGCCTCCTCCATTGCCAGTGATTGTATGCCTCATTGTCACCTTCGCCTCAGGTATCAACGATCCATTCTACATTTTCCCTGATCTTCCCCTTTGATCTCTCATTTTCACACTTTACCCTTTCATATCTCTATATCTCTTTCTCCTCTGGCTCTCAGTCCCCTGACTCTCAATCAGAAGAAGGGTCTTGACCAGAAACGTCAACCATTTATTTTCTCCAGAGATGCTGCCTGTCCTGCTGAGTTGTTCCAGCATTTTGTGTCTATCTTCATGCTAGGACTTCATGCTAACTCACACAAAACTTCATGCTAACTCACACAACAGTTTAATGCTGATTGGAGCAAATAACATTTGTGCCAGATATATTTCAGGCACGTTGCAAAAAATATATTTTTAACTAGTGGGCGAGTCTCAAATAAGAGGACATGACTAAAAGAGTGTGTTGAAATTTCTTCTGCAGAAGGTGTCGAATCTCTGCAAATCCCAGAGGGCTGTGGTAACCGGATCATTATATATATTAGGTGGAGGTGGATACATTTTCGAAACGAAGTGTGCAGGCAAACATTCATTGCCATGACCACTTGAAGGGTGAGGCATGATTGCGGAGCTATGTGGTCGACTGATAAGAGTCATAGAGTGATACAGTGTGGAAACAGGTGCTTCAGCCCAACTTGCCCACACTGTCCAACATGTCCAGGCTACACTAGTGCCACATTTGGTCCATATCCCTCCAAACCTGTCCTATCCATGTACCTGTCTACCTGATTCTTGCATGTTGGGATAGTCCCTGCTTCAACTACCTTCTCTGGTAGCTTGTTCCATACACCCACCACCCTTTGTGTGAAAAAGCTACCCCTCAGATCCCTATTAAATATTTTCCTCATTCACCTTAAGATTATGTCCTTGGGTCCTCGATTCACCTACTATGGGCAAGAGACTCTGTGCATCTACCTGATCTATTCCTCTCATTATCTTATACACCTCTATAAGATCACTCCTCATCCTCCTGCACTCCAGCGAATAGAGTCCCAGCCTACTGAACCATTGCCTATAGCTCAGACCCTCTAGTCCTGGCAACATCCTCATAAATCTTCTCTGTACCCTTTCCAGCTTGACAACATCTTTCCTATAACACAGTGCCCAGCACTGAACACAATAATCGAAATGTGGCCTCACCAACGCCTTATAAAACTCAACATAACTTCCCAGCTTCGATACACAATACTCTGGCTGATGAAGGCCAATGTTTCAAAAACCTATTTGACCACCCTATGTACCTGCGACTCCACTTTCAAGGAGCGATGCACCTGCTCTCTTAGATCCCTCTTCCCTACAACACCACCCATAGCCCCACCATTCACTGTATAGGTCCTGCCCATGTTAGACTTGACAAAATGCAACACCTCACATTTTTCTACATTAAATTCCATCAACCTTTCCTCGGCCCACTTGGGAAATTGATCAAGATCCTGCTGCAATTTTTCACAACCATCTTCACTATCCGCAAAACCACCCACTTTTGGATCAACTGCAAACTTGCTAATCTTGTCATGTATGTTCTCATCCCAATCAATGATATAGATGCAAAACAGTAACAGGCCCAGCACCGAATCCTGAGGCACACCACTAGTCACAGACCTCCAGTCCGAGAAGCAACCTTCCACGATCCAATTTTCTATTCATTCAGCTATCTCTCCTTGGATCCCATGCGATCTAACCTTCCAGAGCAGCCTACCATGAGAAACCTTGTTGAATGCTTTACTGAAATCCATGTATACAACATCTACAGCTCTGCCGTCATCGACCATTTTGGTAATGTCTTCAAAAAACTCAATCAGATTTGTGAGACTCGCCCTTCCATGTACAAACCATGCTGACTGTCCCTAATCAGCCCTTAAAAACATAGAAACATAGAAACATAGAAAATAGGTGCAGGAGTAGGCTATTCGGCCCTTCGAACCTGCACCGCCATTCAATATGATCATGGCTGATCATCCAACTCAGTAGCCTGTACCTGCCTTCTCTCAATACCCCCTGATACCTTTAGCCACAAGGGCCACATCTAACTCCCTCTTAAATATAGCCAATGAACTGGCATCAACTAACTTCTGTGGCAGAGAATTCCAGAGATTCACCACTCTCTGTGTGAAAAATGTTTTCCCCATCTCGGTACTAAAAGATTTCCCCCTTATCCTTAAACTGTGACCCCTTGTTCTGGACTTCCCCAACATCGGGAACAATCTTCCTGCATCTAGCCTGTCCAACCCCTTAAGAATATTGTACGTTTCTATAAGATCCCCCCTCAATCTTCTAAATTCTAGCGAGTACAAACCGAATCTATCCAGTCTTTCTTCATATGAAAGTCCTGACATCCCAGGAATCAGTCTGGTGAACCTTCTCTGTACTCCCTCTATCGCAAGAATGTCTTTCCTCAGATTAGGAGACCAAAACTGTACGCAATACTCCAGGTGTGGTCTCACCAAGACCCTGTACAACTGCAGTAGAACCTCCCTGCTCCTATACTCAAATCCTTTTGCTATGAATGCTAACATACCATTCGCCTTCTTCACTGCCTGCTGCACCTGCATGCCTACTTTTAATGACTGGTGTACCATGACACCCAGGTCTCGTTGCATCTCCCCTTTTCCTAATCGCCCACCATTCAGATAATAGTCTACTTTCCTGTTTTTGCCACCAAAGTGGATAACCTCACATTTATCAACATTATACTGCATCTGCCATGCATTTGCCCACTCACCCAGCCTATCCAAGTCACCTTGCAGCCTCCGAGCATCCTCCTCACAGCTAACATTGCCCCCAGCTTCGTGTCATCTGCAAACTTGGAGATGTTGCATTCAATTCCCTCATCCAAATCATTAATATATATAGTAAATAGCTGGAGTCCCAGCACTGAGCCTTGCGGTACCCCACTAGTCACTGCCTGCCATTGTGAAAAGGACCCGTTTACTCCTACTCTTTGCTTCCTGTCTGCCAGCCAGTTCTCTATCCACATCAATACTGAACCCCCAATACCGTGTGCTTTAAGTTTGTATACTAATCTCTTATGTGGGACCTTGTCGAAAGCCTTCTGAAAGTCCAGATATAACACATCCACTGGTTCTCCCTTATCCACTCTACTAGTTACATCCTCGAAAAATTCTATAAGATTCGTCAGACATGATTTACCTTTCATAAATCCATGCTGACTTTGTCCAATGATTTCACCACTTTCCAAATGTGCTGCTATCCCATCTTTAATAACTGATTCTAGCAGTTTCCCCACTACCGACGATAGACTAACTGGTCTGTAATTCCCCGTTTTCTCTCTCCGTCCCTTTTTAAAAAGTGGGGTTATATTAGCTACCCTCCAATCCTCAGGAACTACTCCAGAATCTAAAGAGTTTTGAAAAATTATCACTAATGCATCCACTATTTCTGGGGCTACTTCCTTAAGTACTCTGAGATGCAGCCTATCTGGCCCTGGGGATTTATCGGCCTTTAATCCATTCAATTTACCTAACACCACTTCCCGGCTAACCTGGATTTCACTCAGTTCCTCCATCTCATTTGACCCCCGGTCCCCTGCTATGTCCGGCAGATTATTTATGTCTTCCTTAGTGAAGACAGAACCAAAGTAGTTATTCAATTGGTCTGCCATGTCCTTGTTCCCCATGATCAATTCACCTGTTTCTGACTGCAAGGGACCTACATTTGTTTTAGCTAATCTTTTTCTCTTCACATATCTATAAAAGCTTTTGCAGTCAGTTTTTATGTTCCCTGCCAGTTTTCTTTCATAATCTATTTTCCCTTTCCTAATTAAGCCCTTTGTCCTCCTCTGCTGGACTGAATTTCTCCCAGTCCTCTGGTATGCTGCTTTTTCTGGCTAATTTGTACGCTTCATCTTTTGTTTTGATACTATCCCTAATTTCCCTTGTTATCCACGGATGCACTACCTTCCCTGATTTATTTTTTTGCCAAACTGGGATGAACAACTGTTGTAGTTCATCCATGCAGTCTTTAAATGCCTTCCATATCATATCCACCGTCAACCCATTAAGAATCAATTGCCAGTCTATCTTGGCCAATTCACTTCTCATACCCTCAAAGTTACCTTTCTTTAAGTTCAGGACCCTTGTTTCTGAATTAACAATGTCACTCTCCATCCTAATGAAGAACTCAACCATATTATGGTCACTCTTGCCCAAGGGGGCACGTACAACAAGACTGCTAACTAACCCTTCCTCATTACTCAATACCCAATCTAGAATAGCCTGCTCTCTCGTTGGTTCCTCTACATGCTGGTTTAGAAACTATCCCGCATACATTCCAAGAAATCCTCTTCCTCAGCACCCCTGCCAATTTGATTCACCCAATCTATATGTAGATTGAAGTCACCCATTATAACGGTTTTGCCTTTGTCGCACGCATTTCTAATTTCCTGTTTGATACCATCTCCAACTTCACTACTACTGTTAGGTGGCCTGTACACAACACCCACCAGCGTTTTCTGCCCCTTAGTGTTTCGCAGCTCTACCCATACCGATTCCACATCCTCCAAACTAATGTCCTTCCTTTCCATTGCGTTAATCTCCTCTCTAATCAGCAACGCTACCCCACCTCCTTTTCCTTTCTCTCTCTCCCTCCTGAATATTGAATATCCCTGGATGTTCAGCTCCCAGCCTTGGTCACCCTGGAGCCATGTCTCCGTGATCCCAACTATATCATAGTCATTAATAGCTATCTGCACATTCAACTCATCCACCTTATTACGAATGCTCCTTGCATTGAGACACAAAGCCTTCAGGCTTGTTTTTACAACACTCTTACCCCTTATACAATGATGTTGAAAAGTGGCCCTTTTTGATTTTTGCCCTGGATTTGTCTGCCTGCCACTTTTACTTTTCACCTTGCTACCTATTGCTTCTACCCTCATTTTAAACCCCTCTGTCTCTACGCTCACACATTTAAGAAACCCTTTCCCTTTAACTCCATCCTCAACTAGCCCTTGTCCATCTAAATGCCTGCATATCCAATCCCTCAGAATACCCTCTAGTAACTTTCCAACTACAGATGTTAAGCTCACTGGCCTATAGTTCCCAGAATTTCCCTGCAGCCCTTCTTAACAAACCATATAACCATTTAACAATTACAGCACGGAAACAGGCCATCTCGGCCCTACAAGTCCGTGCCGAACAATTATTTTCCCTTAGGTGGGACTATAACCATATAATAATAACCATATAACTGTAATTGTTATATGGTTATTATTATATGGTTATAGTCCCACCTGCCTGCACTCATACCATAAACCTCCATTTCCTTCTCATCCATATGCCTATCCAATTTATTTTTAAATGATACCAGCGAACCTGCCTCCACCACTTCCACTGGAAGCTCATTCCACACCGCTACCACTCTCTGAGTAAAGAAGTTCCCCCTCATGTTACCCCTAAACTTCTGTCCCTTAATTCTGAAGTCATGTCCTCTTGTTTGAATCTTCCCTATTCGCAAAGGGAAAAGCTTGTCCACATCAACTCTGTCTATCCCTCTCATCATTTTAAAGACCTCTATCGTCCCCCCTTAACCTTCCGCGCTCCAGAGAATAAAGACCTAACTTATTCAACCTTTCTCTGTAACTTAGTTGTTGATACCCAGGCAACATTCTAGTAAATCTCCTCTGTACTCTCTCTATTTTGTTGACATCCTTCCTATAATTGGGCGACCAAAATTGTACACCATACTCCAGATTTGGTCTCACCAATGCCCTGTACAATTTTAACAGTACATCCCAGCTTCTATACTCAATGCTCTGATTTATAAAGGCTAGCATACCAAAAGCTTTCTTGACCACCCTATCTATATGAGATTCCACCTTCAAGGAACTATGCACGGTTATTCACAGATTCCTCTGTTCAACTGCATTCTTTAATTCCCTACCATTTACCATGTACGTCCTATTTTGATTTGTCCTGCCAAGGTGTAGCACCTCACATTTATCAGCATTAAACTCCATCTGCCATCTTTCAGCCCATTCTTCCAATTGGCCTAAATCACTCTGTAGACTTTGGAAATCCTCTTCATTATCCACAACACCCCCTATCTTGGTATCATCTGCATACTTACTAATCCAATTTACCACACCTTCATCCAGATCATTGATGTACATGACAAACAACAAAGGACCCAACACAGATCCCTGAGGCACCCCACTAGTCACCTGCCTCCAACCCGACAAACAGCCATCCACCATTACTCTCTGGCGTCTCCCATTCAGCCACTGTTGAATCCATCTTGCTACTCCTGCATTTATACCCAACAGTTGAACCTTCTTAACCAACCTTCCATGAGGAACCTTGTCAAAGGCCTTACTAAAGTCCATATAGACAACATCCACTGCTTTACCCTCGTCAATTTCCCTAGTAACCTCTTCAAAAAATTCAAGAACATGACCTTCCAGGCACAAATCCATGTTGACTGTTCCTAATCAGACCCTGTTTATCCAGATGCTTCTATATATTATCTCTAAGTATCTTTTCCATTAATTTGCCCACCACTGAAGTCAAACTAACAGGTCTATAATTGCTAGGTTTACTCTTAGAACCCTTTTTAAACAATGGAACAACATGCGCAGTACGCCAATCCTCGGGGACTATTCCCGTTTCTAATGACAATTGAAATATTTCTGTCATAGCCCCGGCTATTTCTACACTAACTTCCCTCAATGTCCTAGGGAATATCCTGTCAGGACCTGGAGACTTATCCACTTTTATATTTTTCAAAAGTGTCAGTACTTCTTTTACTTTGAAACTCATAGTATCCATAGCTACTCTACTAGTTTCCCTTACCTCACATAATTCAATATCCTTCTCCTTGGTGAATACCGAAGAAAATAAATTGTTCAATATCTCCCCCATCTCTTTTGGCTCTGCAGATAGCTGTCCACTCTGTCTCTCCAATGGACCAATTTTATCCCTCGTTATCCTTTTGCTATTAATATAGCTGTAGAAACCCTTTGGATTTACTTTCACCTTACTTGCCAAAGCAACCTCATATCTTCTTTTAGCTTTTCTAATTTCTTTCTTAAGATTCTTTTTACATTCCTTATACTCCTCAAGCACCTCATTTACTTCATGCTGCCTATAATTATTGTAGATCTCCCTCTTTTTCCGAACAAGATGTCCAATTTCCCTTGAAAACCAGGGCTCTTTCCAATTCTTGAGTAAAGGCACAACATTTGCTGCCCTCCAGTCTTCCGGCACCTCTCCTGTATTTAAAGATGACTCGTAAATGTCAATCAGAGCTCCCACAATTTCCTCTCTGGTTTCCCACAATGACCTCGGATATATATGATCAGGCCATGGAGATTTGTCTACCTTCTCGTAACCGATAGTACCTTCAGCATCTCTTCAACTGTAACACTGAATGTTCGCAAGACACTTCCATTAACTGCCTCAAGTTCCTCCTTCCTCCTGTCTTTCTCCTTGATAAATACAGAGAAATACTCATTGAGGACCTTGCCCATCTCCTGTGGCTCCACACAGAGTTGACCTCTTTGATTCCTGAATGGTCCCACTGTCTCTCTAGTTACCCTTTTCCCCATTATGTATTTATAAATTCTCTTTGGGTTGTCCTTGCTATCTGCCAGAGCTATCTCCTGGCCCACTTTTGCCCTTCTGATTTCCTTTTTTACTTTTCTCCTTACTTAGTTGCCAAAACTCCTCCAGGGATGCACTTGATCCCAGCTGCCGATACCTGTCCCATGCGTGCTTTTATTCTTAACAAATGCCTCTATTTCTCTCATCATCCAACTTTCCTTATGTTTGCCTGCCTTGCACTTTGCTCTAACGGGATGTGCATATCCTGAGATTTTGTCAGCTCACTTTTAAAAACATCCCACTTGGCTGATGTTCCTTTCCCCTCATACAACCTGCCCCAATCAACTTGAACGAGACTTTCTCTCATACCCTGAAAGTTGGCCTTACCCCAATTTAGCATTTTAACACGTGAGCCCTCTCTGTCCCTATCCATAACTATCTTAAACCTAATTGAACAGTGATCACTGGTCCCAAAAGGCTCCTCCACGAACACTTCATTCACTTGCCTGTCCCAATTTCCCAAGACTAGATCAAGTGTCACCCTCTCACACGTGGGGTCCTCTACATATTGTTGGAGAAAACTCTCAACACCTTTGAGAAACTGCCCCCCACCTAAACCTTTCACACTATGATGTTCCCAGTCAATATTTGGAAAGTTAAAATCCCCTACTATAACAACCTTATTTGACTTGCAGCTGTCTGCAAACTCTTGGCATTTTGTTCTTCTAATTCCCATTTGACTATTTGGGAGTCTGTAGTAATCATCCCTTTCTTGTTCCTCAACTCCACCCATATAGCTTCATTAGACGAACCATCTGTAATGTCACATCTAATTACTGCTGTGACATCCTCCTTAACCAACAATGCCCCCTCTTTTATCATCACCCCTGTCTCTCCTGAGGCACCTGTTTACTGGAACATTGAGCTGCCAGTCCTGTCCTTCTGTTAACCAGCTTTCTTAAACAGATGCACATACATATCCATGCCCTAAGCTCATCTGTCACCCTTCAGGCCCTTTGCATTAAAATACATGCAGTTTAAACCAACCTACCTTCCTCGCTTGCCGTCTTTCTCCAGCATATTCTGTCCTCCAACTTTTCTCTCACCACCCTCTATACCAACTTCTAGCCTGTCCAACCCTTTAAGAATTTTGTACGTTTCTATAAGATCCCCCCTCAATCTTCTGTACTCGCTAGAATTTAGAAGATTGAGGGGGATCTTATAGAAACGTACAAAATTCTTAAGGGGTTGGACAGGCTAGATGCAGGAAGATTGTTCCCGATGTCGGGGTAGTCCAGAACAAGGGGTCACAGTTTAAGGATAAAGGGGAAATCTTTTAGGACTGAGATGAGAAAAACATTTTTTACACAGAGAGTGATGAATCTCTGGAATTCTTTGCCACAGAATGTAGTTGAGGCCAGTTCATTGGCTATATTTAAGAGGGAGTTAGATGTGGCCCTTGTGGCTAAAGGGATCAGGGGGTATGGAGAAAAAGCAGGTACAGGATACTGAGTTGGATGATCAGCCATGATCATATCGAATGGCGGTGCAGGCTCGAAGGGCCGAATGGCCTACTCCTGCACCTATTTTCTATGTTTCTATGTTTCTATCCTCTCATCTGCTTCTGTCCTGTATGAGACACCACCCTCCATTTCATTTGAGGTAAAAAGTAATGCTGTAGTTGTTCAAAATAATTATATGCTCCCATTCACTAATATTAACCTCGTCAAAGTGATGCAAATACAGTTTCCTTTGCTAATTAGCTCCTCCTGGTGGCGAAGACATACTCTGTAGCTATAATGAGGATCAACAAATACAAGGGCCATTTATTAAGAAGCCAGTAAAAGAAGAATTTTGGTGGTTTTTCAATTCAGTTTAACAATGACTGATTTGGTAGGAGGTCATGATGTCACATTATTTGCAGATGATTGCAGACATAATCAAGTTTGCTGATGACACTGTAGTGGTGGGCCTGATCTCCGATAACAATGAGAAGGCCTACCGGGAGGAGATGGCTGATCTGGCACTCTGGTGTCAGGACAACAGCCTCCTCTTGAATGTCATAAAAACTAAGGAGCTAATTGTGGACTTTAGAGGTGCACAGCATCCGAGGACGTACACGCCACTGGAGATAAATGGGGCTACTGTGGATAGGGTGAGCTGCTTTAAATACCTGGGAGTCCACATCACAGAGGATCTGACATGAACAACACACACTGCTGCACTGGTGAGTAAGGCAAGGCAGCGCCTTTACCACCTCAGGCAGCTGAGGAAATTCAGAGTCTCTCTGAGGATCCTTCAGTGGTTCTACTCTGGGGCTGTAGAAAGCATCTTGTCCAGCAACATCACTAACTGGTTTGGGAACTGCTCTGCCCAGGACAGGAAGGCTCTGCAGAGAGTAGTATATTCGGCCGAACGCACTATGGGAACTACACTCGCCCCCTTGCAGGAACTATACATCAGAAGGTGCAGGTCCAGAGTCAGCAACATAATGAAGGACCCCTACCACCCAGCAACGGACTGTTCCAGCTGCTACGGTCAGGCAAATGCCTCCGCTGTCATGCTGTGAAAACAGAGAGGATGAGATGGAGTTTCTTCCCACAGGCCATCAGGACTGTAAACTCTTTTCTCACCAGGGACTAATTTACTGTTGTGTTGTGTCTTTTTAAAATTGTTGTTTTTTTTCTTACATGGAAATACTAATTCTTTTCTATTCTGTTCTGTAGTTTTTGCACAATCCGCAGGCATTGCCACTTTCATTTTACTGCACATCTTGTATGTGTATGTGACAAATAAAGTTGACTTGACTTGATGTGATTTGATCACTTTTTTCATATGCTTCTTGGACTTGTTTCTTACCTATCAACACAAATGTTAGACAGCACCACCAGGATTGTACCTTCTGAATTTTGTAGTCGGCAGGGCAGTACTCTGCATATCGCCAACTTTGGACAATTTAACATTTTTATCAAGCCAATTAACCTACAAATCTGTGCGTCTTTGGAGTGGGGGAAGAAACCGAAGTTCTCAGAGTAAACCCACGCAGATCACGGGGAGAACGTACAAACTCCATACAGACAGCACCCGTAGTCGGGATCGAACCCAGGTCTCTGGCGCTGCATTTTGCTGTAAGGCCGCAACTCTACCGCTGCGCCACCGTGTACTACCACAGCGTTTCCCACTTGCCCCAGCCAACATTCAGACTCTTTCCCTTCATCCCACCACAATCACCAGGCTAATCCTTCATGGGAATCGTTTTGGCATTCGTCACAATCATTATTATTAGGAAGCTTAGTAACCTGGTATCAGGACAATATTGTCCCTCCCGAAAGGTCCCAAACCGAAACATCACCTATTCATGTTCTCCAGAAATACTGCCTGAGCCGCTGAGTTACTCCAACATTTTATGTCTTCTTTTCCAAACCACCATTCCAAATTCCACATTTCTCCAACCTTTCCCTCATTGATAGCAAGACGAAGGAACTAGATTCGGGAAGTGTGGTGGAGATAATACCCCAATCAGCATCAATAGTGCTGAAGTGGAAATGGTTAAGAACTTCAAGTTCCTAGGCATAAATATTACCAAAGATCTGTCCTGGATCAACATCATTGGAGACGAGAGCAAGAAAAGCACACAAATGCTTCTACTTCCCCAGAAGTCTGAGGATTTGGGACATTTCTCCCTGGGACAACTCTTCCCAATTTCTACACGTGCCCCATAGAAAGCATAGTGTGAGAGGGCATTATGAGACTGCCCGAGACTGCAAGAAATTGCAGAGAGTTAGAGAGTCATACAGCACGTAAACAGGCCCTTTGGTCCATCTTGCCCATGCTAACCAAGGTGCCCCATCTGCACTAGTCTCACGTGCCCATAATTGGCCCATATCACCCTAATCACTTTCTATCCATATGCCTTTCCAAATTTATTTTAAATGTCACAAAGAGCGTGGGGAAGGGATGGATATAACCATATAACCATATAACAATTACAGCACGGAAACAGGCCATCTCGGCCCTACAAGTCCGTGCCGAACAATTTTTTTCCCTTAGTCCCACCTGCCTGCACTCATACCATAACCCTCCATTCCCTTCTCATCCATATGCCTATCCAATTTATTCTTAAATGATACCAACGAACCTGCCGCCACCACTTCCACTGGAAGCTCATTCCACACCGCTACCACTCTCTGAGTAAAGAAGTTCCCCCTCATGTTACCCCTAAACTTCTGTCCCTTAATTCTGAAGTCATGTCCTCTTGTTTGAATCTTCCCTATTCTCAAAGGGAAAAGCTTGATCACATCAACTCTGTCTATCCCTCTCATCATTTTAAAGACCTCTATCAAGTCCCCCCTTAACCTTCTGCGCTCCAGAGAATAAAGACCTAACTTATTCAACCTATCTCTGTAACTTAGTTGTTGAAACCCAGGCAACATTCTAGTAAATCTCCTCTGTACTCTCTCTATTTTGTTGACATCCTTCCTATAATTGGGCGACCAAAATTGTACACCATACTCCAGATTTGGTCTCACCAATGCCTTGTACAATTTTAACATTACATCCCAGCTTCTATATTCAATGCTCTGATTTATAAAGGCTAGCATACCAAAAGCTTTCTTTACCACCCTATCTATATGAGATTCCACCTTCAAGGAACTATGCACGGTTATTCCCAGATCCCTCTGTTCAACTGTATTCTTCAATTCCCTACCATTTATCATGTACGTCCTATTTTGATTTGTCCTGCCAAGGTGTAACACCTCACATTTATCAGCATTAAACTCCATCTGCCATCTTTCAGCCCATTTTTCCAAATGGCCTAAATCACTCTGTAGACTTTGGAAATCCTCTTCATTATCCACAACACCCCCTATCTTGGTATCATCTGCATACTTACTAATCCAATTTACCACCCCTTCATCCAGATCATTGATGTACATGACAAACAACAAAGGACCCAACACAGATCCCTGAGGCACCCCACTAGTCACCTGCCTCCAACCCGACAAACAGCCATCCACCATTACCCTCTGGCTTCTCCCATTCGACCACTGCAGAATCCATCTTGCTATTCCAACATTTATACCCAACAGTTTAACCTTCTTAACCAACCTTCCATGAGGAACCTTGTCAAAGGCCTTACTAAAGTCCATATAGACAACATCCACTGCTTTACCCTCGTCAATTTCCCTAGTAACCTCTTCAAAAAATTCAAGAAGATTAGTCAAACATGACCTTCCAGGCACAAATCCATGTTGACTGTTCCTAATCAGACCCTGTTTATCCAGATGCTTATATATATTATCTCTAAGTATCTTTTCCATTAATTTGCCCACCACGGAAGTCAAACTAACAGGTCTATAATTGCTAGGTTTACTCTTAGAACCCTTTTTAAACAATGGAACAACATGCGCAGTACGCCAATCCTCGGGGACTATTCCCGTTTCTAATGACATTTGAAATATTTCTGTCATAGCCCCGGCTATTTCTACACTAACTTCCCTCAATGTCCTAGGGAATATCCTGTCAGGACCTGGAGACTTATGCACTTTTATATTTTCCAAAAGTGTCAGTACTTCTTTTACTTTGAAACTCATAGTATCCATAACTACTCTACTCGTTTCCCTTACCTCACATAATTCAATATCCTTCTCCTTGGTGAATACCGAAGAAAAGAAATTGTTCAATATCTCCCCCATCTCTTTTGGCTCTGCAGATAGCTGCCCACTCTGTTTCTCCAATGGACCAATTTTATCCCTCGTTATCCTTTTGCTATTAATATAGCTGTAGAAACCCTTTGGATTTACTTTCACCTTACTTGCCAAAGCAACCTCATATCTTCTTTTAGCTTTTCTAATTTATTTCTTAAGATTCTTTTTACATTCCTTATACTCCACAAGCACCTCATTTACTTCATGCTGCCTATAATTATTGTAGATCTCCCTCTTTTTCCGAACAAGATGTCCAATTTCCCTTGAAAACCAGGGCTCTTTCCAATTTTTACTGTTTCCTTTCAACCGAACAGGAACATAAAGATTCTGTACTCTTAAAATTTCCCCTTTAAATGTCCACCATTTCTCTTCTACATCTTTCCCATAAAACAAAATGTCCCAGTCCACTCCTTTTAAATCATCTCGCATCTCATCAAAGTTAGCCTTTCTCCAATCAAAAATCTCAACCCTAGGTCCAGTTCTGACCTTCTCCATAATTATATTGAAACTAATGGTATTGTGATCACTGGACCCGAAGTGCTCCCCAACGCATACCTCCGCCACCTGTCCCGTCTCATTTCCTAACAGGAGGTCCAGCACTGCCCCTCCTCTAGTAGGTACCTCTATGTATTGCTGCAAAAAACTATCCTGCACACATTTTACAAACTCCAAACCATCCAGCCCATTTACAGAATGTGTTTCCCAGTCTATGTGTGGAAAGTTGAAATCTCCCACAATCACTACCTTGTGCTTACTACTAATATCTGCTATCTCCTTACATATTTGCTCTTCCAATTCTCGTTCCCCATTTGGCGGTCTATAATACACCCCTATAAGTGTTGCTACACCTTTCCCACTTCTCAGTTCCACCCAAATAGCCTCCCTAGATGAGCCCTCCAATCTATCCTGCCAAAGCACTGCTGTAATATCTTCCCTGATTAGCAATGCAACACCTCCACCTCTTGCCCCTCCAATTCTATCACACCTGAAGCAACGAAATCCTGGAATATTTAGTTTCCAATCACAGCCCTCCTGCAACCATGTTTCACTGATCGCCACAACATCATACTTCCAGGTGTCTATCCAGACTCTAAGCTCATCCACCTTTCTTACAATGCTCCTAGCATTAAAATATGCACATTTAAGAAACCCCCCGTCTCTTCTTCTCTGTTTATTTCCTTTTTTTTCTCTCTCCTCTTGTGTCCGAGTGCTTCCCTTTTCTGCTTCCTGCCTCCCATTCTGTCTACTAGCTTTCTCTATTTGAGTCCCTCGCCCCAACCATTCTAGTTTAAAGTCTCCCCAGTGACCTTTGCAAATTTCCCCGCCAGGATATTGGTCCCCCTCGGGTTCAAGTGCAACCCATCCTTTCTGTACAGGTCCCACCTTCCCCAAAAGAAGTCCCAATGATCCAGAAACTTGAATCCCTGCCCTCTGCACCAGTCTTTCAGCCACGCATTTATCCTCCACCTCGCTCCATTCCTACTCTCACTGTCGCGTGGTACAGGCAGTAATCCTGAGATTGTTACCTTTTTGGTCCTTTTCCTTAACTCTCCTCCCAACTCCCTAAATCCTCCCTTCAGGACCTCTTCACTTTTTTTACCTATGTCATTTGTACCAATATGTACCACGACCTCAGGCTCCTCTCCCTCTGATTTCAGGATATCTTGGATGCGTTGAGACACGTCCGAGACCTTGGCACCAGGGAGGCAGACCACCATCCTGGTCTCCCGACTGCGTCCACAGAAACGCCTATCCGATCCCCTAACAATAGAGTCCCCAATTACTATTGCCCTCTTCTTTTTTTCCCTACCTTTCGGAGCAACAGGGCCGGTCTCTGTGCTGGAGGCCCGTCCGCTGTTGCTACCCCCGGGTAGGCTGTCATCCTCATCCGTACTCAAACAGGAGTACTTATTTGCAAGGTGTACCGACATTGGAGTACTCCCTCGTTCCTGCCTCTGCCCCTTGCCCTTCCTTAGCGTGACCCACATGTCTCTCTCCCGTGGTTTTGGAGTGACCACCTCCCTATAACTCCCCTCTATGACCTCGTCACTCTCCCTGACCAGACAGAGGTCATCGAGCTGCTGCTCCAGGAACCTAATACGGTCCCTTAGGAGCCCCATCTCTCTGCACCTGGTGCAGTTGTGGACGTCTGGAGGACCATCCGACACCATGACCTCCCACATCTGACATCCAGAACAATACACTGCTCTGACTGTCATTCTCTCGCCTTACCCTGGATCCGATACCAGTATAATACAATAGAAACTGCTGGGAGAAATCAGCAGGTATCTGACACAAACAGCTGCTCCCTCTTGCCCTTTAAACTGTACCTTTATTATATAAACAAAAAGCACTGTACCTTTACTAAAGCACTATACCTTTAGCCCACTGTACCCTTAGCCCACTGTACCTTTACTAGCCCACTGTACCTTTACTAAAGCACTGTACCTTTAACCAGAAAGCAGAAATGCTAACCTGAGGTTGCACCCAATCAGCTGCTTCCACTAGTCTGCTTCCACCAATCAGCGGCTTCCACCAGAAACCCTCCCTATGGAGTGTGGAACGTTACAGACTTTGGTAAGTCCTGACCCTCCTCCACTGTCTCCAACGGTCCCGGGCCTCTGTGAATAAGGATAGGGCAAAATATATATCTTGATAGGGTGAAATTCAAGTTACTATGAGGATAAGTTGATGAACAATCTTTCGAACTATACAATGGTTGGATCAGAGATGAGGTGAGGACTTGAAATATTCTCATGGACATCCTGGCGGCATAACATAGTGCAGCCAGTCACCGATATCACAGGCATTCTATAAGCCTGTATAGGCATCAACATGTTAAGTAGCAGAAGGTTAGGAAGATATTAGATGAGTTGGCACAAGCAGGTGCCAGTTGTCTGCACATGAAGTGGAGTTGTGTCACTTTTTCATACTCAATTCTGCATCACTTAAAAGAAGACTCTTAAAAAGTTCACCTATGGGTAAGGGAATTGCAGTAGATGTCAATAGGTTCTGAAAACACAATGGATCCAAGGACTTAAGATAGACACAAACAACTGGAGTAACTCAGTGGGTCAGGCAGCATCTCTGGAGAAAAGGAATTGGTGGCGTTTCTGGTCGAGACCCTTCTTCGGACTGAGAGGCAGGGAAAGGGGGAATAAGAGATATAGATGGCACATAGAACAAATAAATGAAACATACGCAAAAAGCAACGATGATCAAGGAAAGGTGGAGCCCACAATGGTCCATTATAGGCTGTGGGATAGGTAACATAGAAACATAGACATAGACATTAGGTGCAGGAGTAGGCCATTCGGCCCTTCGAGCCTGCACCGCCATTCAATATGATCATGGCTGATCATCCAACTCAGTATCCCGTACCTGCCTTCTCTCCATACCCTCTGATCCCCTTAGCCACAAGGGCCACATCTAACTCCCTCTTAAATATAGCCAATGAACTGGCCTCGACTACCCTCTGTGGCAGAGAGTTCCAGAGATTCACCACTCTCTGTGTGAAAAAAGTTCTTCTCATCTTGGTTTTAAAGGATTTCCCCCTTATCCTTAAGCTGTGACCCCTTGTCCTGGACTTCCCCAACATCGGGAGCAATCTTCCTGCATCTAGCCTGTCCAACCCCTTAAGAATTTTATAAGTTTCTATAAGATCCCCTCTCAATCTCCTAAATTCTAGAGAGTATAAACCAAGTCTATCCAGTCTTTCTTCATAAGACAGTCCTGACATCCCAGGAATCAGTCTGGTGAACCTTCTCTGCACTCCCTCTATGGCAATAATGTCCTTCCTCAGATTTGGAGACCAAAACTGTACGCAATACTCCAGGTGTGGTCTCACCAAGACCCTGTACAACTGCAGTAAAACCTCCCTGCTCCTATACTCAAATCCTTTTGCTATGAAAGCTAACATACCATTCGCTTTCTTCACTGCCTGCTGCACCTGCATGCCTACTTTCAATGACTGGTGTACCATGACACCCAGGTCTTGCTGCATCTCCCCTTTTCCTAGTCGGCCACCATTTAGATAATAGTCTGCTTTCCTGTTTTTGCCACCAAAATGGATAACCTCACATTTATCCACATTATACTGCATCTGCCAAACATTTGCCCACTCACCCAGCCTATCCAAGTCACCTTGCAGTCTCTTAGCATCCTCCTCACAGCTAACACTGCCCCCCCCCAGCTTAGTGTCATCGGCAAACCTGGAGATATTGCCTTCAATTCCCTCATCCAGATCATTAATATATATTGTAAATAGCTGGGGTCCCAGCACTGAGCCTTGCGGTACCCCACTAGTCACTGCCTGCCATTGTGAAAAGGACCCGTTTACTCCTACTCTTTGCTTCCTGTTTGCCAGCCAGTTCTCTATCCCACATCAATACTGAACCCCCAATGCCATGTGCTTTAAGTTTGTATACTAATCTCTTATGTGGGACCTTGTCGAAAGCCTTCTGGAAGTCCAGATACACCACATCCACTGGTTCTCCCCTATCCACGCTACTAGTTACATCCTCGAAAAATTCTATAAGATTCGTCAGACATGATTTACCTTTTGTAAATCCATGCTGACTTTGTCCAATGATTTCACCACTTTCCAAATGTGCTGCTATCCCATCATTAATAACTGACTCTAGCAGTTTCCCCACTACCGATGTTAGACTAACTGGTCTGTAATTCCCCGTTTTCTCTCTCCCTCCCTTCTTAAAAAGTGGGGTTACGTTTGCTACCCGCCAATCCTCAGGAACTACTCCAGAATCTAAAGAGTTTTGAAAGATTATTACTAATGCATCCACTATTTCTGGAGCTACTTCCTTAAGTACTCTGGGATGCAGCCTATCTGGCCCTGGGGATTTATCGGCCTTTAATCCATTCAATTTACCCAACACCACTTCCCGGCTAACCTGGATTTCACTCAATTCCTCCAACTCCTTTGACCCGCGGTCCCCTGCTATTTCCGGCAGATTATTTATGTCTTCCTTAGTGAAGACGGAACCAAAGTAGTTATTCAATTGGTCCGCCATATCCTTGTTCCCCATGATCAACTCACCTGTTTCTGACTGCAAGGGACCTACATTTGTTTTAACTAATCTCTTTCTTTTCACATATCTATAAAAACTTTTGCAGTCAGTTTTTATGTTCCCTGCCAGTTTTCTTTCATAATCTATTTTTCCTTTCCTAATTAAGCCCTTTGTCCTCCTCTGCTGGTCTCTGAATTTCTCCCAGTCCTCCGGTATGCTGCTTTTTCTGGCTAATTTGTACGCATCATCCTTCGCTTTGATACTATCCCTGATTTCCCTTGTTATCCACGGATGCACTACCTTCCCTGATTTATTCTTTGCCAAACTGGGATGAACAATTTTTGTAGTTCATCCATGCAGTCTTTAAATGTCTTCCATTGCATATCCACCGTCAACCCTTTTAGAATTAATTGCCAGTCAATCTTGGCCAATTCACGTCTCATACCCTCAAAGTTACCTTTCTTTAAGTTCAGAACCATTGTTTCTGAATTAACAATGTCACTCTCCATCCTAATGAAGAACTCAACCATATTATGGTCACTCTTGCCCAAGGGGGCACGTACAACAAGACTGCTAACTAACCCTTCCTCATTACTCAATACCCAGTCTAAAATAGCCTGCTCTCTCGTTGGTTCCTCTACATGTTGATTTAGATAACTATCCCGCATACATTCCAAGAAATCCTCTTCCTCAGCACCCCTGCCAATTTGATTCACCCAATCTATATGTAGATTGAAGTCACCCATTATAACGGTTTTGCCTTTGTCGCACGCATTTCTAATTTCCTGTTTGATACCATCTCCAACTTCACTACTACTGTTAGGTGGCCTGTACACAACACCCACCAGCGTTTTCTGCCCCTTAGTGTTTCGCAGCTCTACCCATACCGATTCCACATCCTCCAAACTAATGTCCTTCCTTTCCATTGCGTTAATCTCCTCTCTAATCAGCAACGCTACCCCACCTCCTTTTCCTTTCTCTCTATCCCTCCTGAATATTGAATATCCCTGGATGTTCAGCTCCCAGCCTTGGTCACCCTGGAGCCATGTCTCCGTGATCCCAACTATATCATAGTCATTAATAGCTATCTGCACATTCAACTCATCCACCTTATTACGAATGCTCCTTGCATTGAGACACAAAGCCTTCAGGCTTGTTTTTACAACACTCTTACCCCTTATACAATTATGTTGAAAAGTGGCCCTTTTTGATTTTTGCCCTGGTTTTGTCTGCCTGCCACTTTTACTTTTCACCTTGCTACCTATTGCTTCTACCCTCATTTTACACCCCTCTGTCTCTATGCTCACACATTTAAGAAACCCTTTCCCTTTAACTCCATCCTCCACTATCCCATTCGACACCCCACCCCCCTTATTCAGTTTAAAACCACCCGTGTAGCAGTGGCAAACCTGCCTGCCAGAATGCTGGTCCCACACCTGTTAAGATGCAATCCATCCCTTTTGTACAGTTCCCCCTTACCCCAAAACAGATCCCAGTGATCTAAGAATCTAAATCCCTGCCCCGTGCACCAGTTCCTCAGCCACACGTTCAGGTCCCGTATCTCCCTGTTCCTGCTCTCACCAGCACGAGGAACTGGAAGCAAACCGGAGATAACAACCCTGGAGGTCCTGCTTTTCAGTATTTTTCCGAGCTCTCTAAAGTCACGCTGCAGAATATTCATCCCCTTCTTTCCGACATCGTTTGTGCCGACATGCACTACCACTTCCGGATGTTCACCTTCGCCCTTGAGGATTTTCTGCACTCTGTCCGTGACATCCTGGATCCTGGCACCAGGAAGGCAGCACACCATCCTCGCATCCCGTCTGTTGCCGCAGAAACTCCTGTCCGTACCTTTCACAATGGAGTCTCCCACTACAATGGCGTTGCCTGCCTTAGGCCTTTTTGGTTTTGGCTCAACAGCCCTATTCGCATCACAAGCCAGTCCGCCGCCCAGTGTAAACACCTCTTCTGTCCCGACAGCTTCTAAGTGGGTGAACCTGTTCACAAGAGGTACAACACCCGGGGATGTTGGCATTCCATGCTTCCCTCCCGTTCTCACTGTCTCCCACCTTCTCTCTTCCAGTACCTTAGGTGTAACAATCGTACTGTAGGACTTGTCGAGGAACGACTCCGTTTCTCGGACGAACCGGAGGTCATCCACTTGCTTCTCCAGTTCCCCAACACGGCCTTTCAGGAGCTCTACCTGGATGCACTTCTCACATTTGTAGCAGCCAGAGGCACCAGCGGTGTCCTTGACCTCCCACATACTGCAAGCATCGCACTGAATCAGCTTGCCTGACATCTCCTTCTTTCGTCTCTACCTCTCAAGCGTATTGCGTGGTCTCCTCTCCTCAGCCTCCTCGCCAAAGACTCTCGAGCCAAAGACTCACACTTTTCTCACAGGGCACTTCCCTCGCAAGGCCGCTCACTCACTGCTGCTCGCTAAGAGCCGTCTTGCTTAAATTGGCTGATAAATTGCCTGATTTACCAATTTACAAACCAAATTCCTCAGTTTTCAACTGTTTTCCCGGCACTGACTCACTTCTCTCCTCCCACTTGGGCTAGAGCCAATCAGTCGTATCTCTTGCTAAACTCCTGCTGCTGTTGCTCCCAAATCTACAGCAGTTATGAGCAAAGTCTGCCTGTCCTTGGCCTCTACTTTAACTGTTTTTCACTTCTCTCCTCCCACTTGGGCTAGAGCCAATCAGTCGTATCTCTTGATAATCTCCTGCTGCTGTTGCTCCCAAACCTACAGCAGTTCTGAGCGGGTTATACAGACAGTGAAACTCAACAGGACCACAGTGAAACTAGTACGACAACTAGGGTGGGGGAGGGATGGAGAGAGAGGGAATGCAAGGGTTACTTGAAGTTAGTGAAATCAATATTCATACCGCTGGGTTGTAAGCGGCTCAGGCGAAATATAATGTACTGTTTCTCCAATTTGCATTTGACCTCACTCTGACAGTGGAGGAGGCTCAAGACAGAGAGGTTGGTGTGGGAATAGGAAGGGGAGTTAAAGTGTTTGACAACCGGAAGATCACGTAGGCCAAAGCAGAGGTGTTCAGCGAAATGATTGCCTAGTCTACGCCTGGTCTCTTAAGAGAAGGCAGGAGAATGAGGTTAGGAGGGAGACATCGATCAGCCATGATTGAATGGTGGAGTAGACTTGATGGGCCGAATGGCCTAATTCTACTGTTTTCACATGACCTTATGACCTTATGAACATTCTGCCGGAGCTACCGACCCCACGACCATGCACTGGGCCCCGAGCGAGAGCGGGTCCTGACATCACGGAGCACCCAAAATCGCGACCCCCTACATTAGGGCCCAAGGAGGCCAAGAGTGAAGAGCGACCTACACTGCAACCTGACCAGGCTGAGTACCCCACCTTCCAGAGTGCCCGATGCGGGACCCAACATCGAGGCCTGACCAGGCCGAGAGCTCGACCTTCCGCAACACTACTGTTACGATATATCCATGAACAGATCGGACATGGAGATAGAAATTATATGTTGTCGAAACTTCATAACAAATATTGGATTATCAAAGCTAACTCCGCTGCAAGAAAGATTATAAAAAATTGTACTATGTGTAAATGACAGCATGGAAACGTTGGAAAACAGAAAATGGCAGACTTACCTCTGGAAAGAATTTTACCTGACAAACCTCCATTTACAAATGTAGGAGTAGATTACTTCGGTCCTATAGAGGTCAAGAGAGGACGAAGTCTTGTAAAAAGGTATGGTGTAATTTTCACTTGCATGGCAATCAGAGCGGTACATCTTGAAGTTGCATCCACACTTGACACGGACTCCTGCATTCTTGCATTACGAAGATTAATCTGTCGACGAGGTCAAGTTTTATCATTAAGATCAGATAATGGTACAAATTTTTTTGGAGTGGAAAGAGAGTTGAGAGAAGCACTTAAAGGCTTAAATCAGGATAAATTCCAGTATGCTATGCTTCAGCAAGGGATACGATGGAATTTTAATCCCCCTGCGGGATTCCATCACAGGAACGATTGATCCGCATGGTTCGAAATGTGCAACGCTCTGTTCTTAAACAACAAGTTCTGGACAATGAAGGATTACAAACTTTATTTTGTGAAAATGAAGCAATTTTAAATGATTGACCCATTACCAGGAGTTCTGATGATCCAAGTGACCTGGAAGCACTTACACCAAATAATCTTCTTCTATTGAAGACCAATCCAATACTACCACCTGGGCTCTTTGTGTAAGAAGATTTGTATACTAGATGCAGATGGAGACAGGTGCAATATATGGCAGATCTTTTTTGGAAACGTTGGACACAAGAATACTTGCCTCTAATCCAAGAACGACAACGAATGTCAAGGGTTAGAAGACATTTTATTCCTGCTGCACCTGCATGCTTACTTTCGGTGACTGATGAACAAGGACACCCAGATCTCGATAAACCCCCTTTTCCTAACTTGACACCATCCAGATAATAATCTGCCTTCCTGTTCTTGCCACCAACATGGATAACCTTAGATTTATCCATATTAAACTGCATCAGCCATGCATCTGCCCACTCACCTAACCTGTCCAAGGTGATATTGTTTAGTTGGTTGATTCAACTGCACCACGAGGCTCTTGGTTGATGGGCAAAATACTGGAGATTATGCCAGATGTTAAAGGTTTGGTGCGTAATGTACGACTTCAGACTAAGAACAACATCTTGGTACCGATACCCAAGATATGTCTGTTACCGATAACCAAGATATGTCTGCTCCTTCAAGCCGAAGAGGAAGAGAAGAATCGCCAAAGAAGTCTGAATGCTCACATATAGTGCATATTTATTTTTATTTATTTTTAATGTTAAGCTTATAGCTCCTATTAATGTTTATTGATAATTGCTTCGTATTTTTACGTAGAACAATTAGGGGCCGGTGTATAGGAGTCATTTATGCTTAGGTTAGTAACTGTTAGTATTTCTGTATCTTTTTCCTAGCTTATGCGTGGGATTATGTCTACACACCGTAGATGGGTGTGTCTACATCTGAGGAGGCTAGCGCAGACTCATAGATTGGGAATTTTAGTTTGCCTCGAGGGATGGTGAGGACAACAGTTTTTACCATGTTCACATTCATGTTCACAAGACGCCACATGGAAGAAACAGTTGGTAAGAACGAAAAGTTATGAATTATTTCTTTGTTTTGTATTACTTCAATAAAAGACCAATTAATCAAGAAACAATGACTGGAAGATTCATTTTTGTTATCTGTTAGTGCGTAAACTATATCTCCAACACATCCTTGAGTAGTAACGGTAATTAAAAGCTGGAAATTGAAAAGTTTAGAAATTGCCGTTACACCTATAATAGCCGGGGACTTCAATCAGGCTAATTCAAGAGTACACTACCAAATACTATCAGCATGTCCCCATCCACCTTTCGCACAAACACGCTCAAGTTTAGACGGACAAAAGGATATTTCATTGAAACCTGCTGAATAATGAAAGGCCTAGTGGGTTGCTGGGACCGCAGCTAGTGAAGGGATTAAAAGTAATATTAGCAAATTTGCAGATGACACAAAGCCTGGTGGAAGTGTGAACTGTGAGAAGGATGCTTTGAGGATCCAGGGTGACTTGGACAGGTTGGGTTAGTGGGCAGATGCATGGCAGATGCAGTTTAATATGGATAAATCTGAGGTTATCCACGTTGGTGGCAAGAACAGGAAGGCAGATTATTATCTGGATGGTGTCAAGTTAGGAAAAGGGGAAGTTCATCGAGATCTGGGTGCCCTTGTTCATCAGTCACTGAAAGTAAGCATGCAGGTACAGCAGGCAGTGAAGAAAGCGAATAGCATGTTGGCCTTCATGACAAGAGGAGTTGAGTATAGGAGCAAAGAGGTCCTTCTGCAGCTGTACAGGGCCCTTGTGAGACCACACCTGGAGTATTGTGTGCAGTTTAGGTCTCAAAATTTGAGGAAGGACATTCTTGCTATTAAGGGAGTGCAATGTAGGTTCATGAGGTTAATTCCCGGGATGGCGGGGCTGTCATATGTTGAAAGAATGGAGCGACTGGGTTTGTATACACTGGCATTTAGAAGGATGAGAGGGTATCTTATTGAAACATGTAGGATTATTAAGGGATTGGACACACTAAAGGCAGGAAACATGTTCCCGATGCTGGTGGAGTCCAGAACCAGGGGCCACAGTTTAAGAATAAGTGGTAAGCCATTTAGATCGGAGATGAGGAAAAACGTTTTCACCCAGAGAGTTGTGAATCAGTGGAATTCTCTGCCTCAGAAGGCAATGGAGGCCAATTCTCTGGATGCTTTCAAGAGAGATTGAGCTCTTAAAGATAGCGGAGTCAAGAGATATGGGGAGAAGGCAGGAACGGGGTACTGATTGTGGATGATCAGCCATGATCACAGTGAATGGCAGTGCTGGCTCGAAGGGCTGAATGGCCTATTCCTGCATCTATTGTCTGTTGACCCCCCCTCCCCCTGTGGGTAAAGCAGGTGAACATAGAGCCTGTATAAGTGCTTGGACTCTGAAATTGTAGTCACAGTTGTGTGAATGACGCAACTGGCAGCTGAATGGTGCATGGTTGCAGTGCTTCAGATATGATAGAGAAGGAGGTAAAAGAGGAGGAGGAGGTGCATTACTGATCATGGAAAGTGTCACTGCCATTCCCAGAGAGATCCCGCTGGAGATTCGTACATGAAGGCGATATGGGTAGAGCTCAAAAATAAAAAGGTACAATCACTCTCATGGGATTGTACAGTAGAACACCCAATAGTCAGCGGGAGATAGAGGAACAGAGATGTAGACAGCTTAAAAAAAGATGCAAAAGCATCAGAGTTGTCTCAGTGAGTGACTTTAACTTCCCCAATATTGACTGGGACTTGCTCAGTGCCAAAGTCCTAGATGGAAAATAATTTGTTAGGGGTACCTAAGAGGGCATCCTAAAACAGTATGTGGACAGTCCAACCTGACAAGGGAACATAGAAACATAGAAACATAGAACATAGAAAATAGGTGCAGGAGTAGGCCATTCGGCCCTTCGAGTCTGCACCGCCATTCAATATGATCATGGCTGATCATCCAACTCAGTATCCTGTACCTGCCTTCTCCCCATACCCCCTGATCCCTTTAGCCACAAGGGCCACATCTAACTCCCTCTTAAATATAGCCAATGAACTGGCCTCAACTACCTTCTGTGGCAGAGAATTCCAGAGATTCACCACTCTCTATATGAAAAATGTTTTCCTCATCTCGGTCCTAAAACATACTGAACCTTGTGTTGGAAAATAAGCCTGGCAAGTGACCGGTCTTTCAGTGGAAAAGCATTTTGTTGACAGTGATCACAACTGAAGAAGGGTCTCAACCCGAAACGTCTCCTATTCTTTTTCTCCAGTGATGCTGTCTGACCCGTTGAGTTATTCCAAGTTTTTGTGTCTATCTTTGGTTTAAATCAGCACCTGCAGTTCCTTCCTACACATATCCATATGTTTTAAGATTGTTTGGATTAAGGATAATTCTGGACGTTGTGTGAAGGTGCTAAATTAGAGTAAAGGCAGGTTATAATGTCTCCCTGTAACTCAGTCTCTTGAGTCCTGGCATCATCCTTGAAAATCTTTTATTCACGCTTTCCAGCTTAATTGCAGCTTTCCTGTTGCAAGGTCACCCATAAATAAACACAATACTCCAAGTGCGGCCTCACAAACATCTTGCGGAATTATAACATAATGTCTCAACTTCCAGAACTCAATTCCATGACTGAGAAAGGCTAGCATGCCAAACACCTTCTTCACTATACTGTCTACCTGTGACGCCCCTTTCAGGGAGCAATGTGTTTGTACTCATAGATTCCTCTGTACTACATCACTCACCAGGGCCCTGCCGCTCATTCTGAAAGTCCTACCTGTGAAAGTGCACATCTTGCACTTATCTGATTTGAACTACTTTTGCCATTCTGCAGCCCACTTACCCAGCTGATCAAGATCTCAACGTAATTATTGATAATTACACATAGTAAATACATCTCCGCATCTTCCTTTCATCAAACTTTTTCACCCAGAGAGTTGTGAAAGTGTGCAATATGCTGCCACAGAAGGCAGAAGGCTAATTCACTGTGTGTGTTCAAGAGACAGTTAGATTTAGCTCTTATGGCTAACGGAATCAAGAGATATGGGGAAAAAGCAGGAGCGGGGTACTGATTTTGGATGATCAGCCATGATCATATTGAATGGCAGTGCTGCCTCGAAGGGCTGAATATCCTACTCCTGCACCTATTTTCTATGTTTCTATGTCTATCACTTCATCTTGCCTTTTATCACCGTATTTTAACTTTTATCTTTTCTTTTTATCACCGTTACCTCTAAAAGCCTCACATTCCTGAAAGGTAATTTCCCACTCTACAACTCAGTCTGGAAATATATGTAAGGCACTGAGCCCTTTCTGGAAATATCAAAGTAGAAAATGCAATTGCAGGTAGTATGTACATTTTATTCCATACTAATGGCTGACTCAAAATTGCTCGAAAGTTCAAATTCAGCCACACCAAACATTTGAATCACATTGTTATACAAAACTATTGTGAGAAACACCAGAGATATTGCATTTTTCAAACATCTGAACTATATATTTCACTACCAGCAATACCACAAATCTCCATCCCAAACAAACACAAAAACTGACCCTTGTTTCTACATAATAAATCCTGTTAAGCTTCAGAAATTTGGGGCAGCTCTTTTAGTTATCGGCTCTGCACATATGAAAAAAATCCAATAAAGCTAAAACAAAATTGAGTACAAATGGGACCCAATGTTCTCACAAATGTAACCAAAGAGGAATTGTTGCCTGAACACTAATTGCTTCTTGGACAGCAATATCTCTCCCAAAGTATAAACAGTGCAGGGTCATATGAACACAATGGTAACATTTCCTTTTCCATCCACATAACAGCCTTCATTAAAGCAAATTCATTCTTAAACCATCTTTCTTTCACAAAATTCACAATGCATTAAACGCAGCCTTGCCAAAATACGTGGGAGACACGTGCAGCAAATCTCCTTCCCTCCAGCATGCCATAGATGCGGGTCCTGACTGCGAGGTGGCTGATCCATTGCCTATTTTGAAGCGGGCAACGTGCCAGCCGCCACCTGCGGAAGACATGATTCAGGGTCCTTCCCACCTGTGAGGGATGAGACAAAGAAAACTGAGAGAAGACGAAGGGAACCCCCCACATCCTGAATTCGTCCGAGAGTCCGGGAATTCTGGTAACTCTCATTAATTACCAAAGATTCCGGGTCAGATCCAGAGAACTAGCACAGTTGGCTCTAAGCCAAGGCCATCAACTTTTTCATGTTTCTCTCTTCACGTTGCTATCTGGAATTCTGAGTATTCTCAGCATTTTCTACTTAAACCCTACTAATTATTTTTACAAAATACAAAACAAAACAATGCAGGCGTTGGAAATCTGATGTGGAAACAAAGTGCTGGAAATGTTCAGTAAATCAGATAAATCGGTGGGAAGGGAAAGCAAATTAACATTATAACTTTCTCTCTCTGCCCAGGTGCCGAAAGACCAGCTGAGTTTACCCAACTGAGTTTGGATTGTTGCCTAACCAATGCATAAATAGGCAAAGGGATATACAATTTAGCATAAATTAAGTTTAATAGATAGTGAAAATGAATGGTGAAAGAGAAAATGAATGTGGGAGACAAGTATTTTGATTGAAGACTGGCAACAATACTGGGGAAACAGCTGATCCTCTGGAACAGATCCTACTTAAAACAAATCAAATAACTTAGGTAGAAACATAGAAAATAGGTGCAGGAGTAGGCTATTCGGCCCTTCGAGCCTGCACCGCCATTCAATATGATCATGGCTGATCATCCAACTCAGTATCCTGTACCTGCCTTCTCTCCATACCCCCTGATCCCTTTAGCCACAAGGGCCACATCTAACTCCCTCTTAAATATAGCCAATGAACTGGCCTCAACTACCTTCTGTGGCAGAGAATTCCAGAGATTCACCACTCTCTGTGTGAAAAATGTTTTTCTCATCTCGGTCCTAAAAGACTTTCCCCTTATCCTTAAACTGTGACTCCCAAAGAAGTTATTTGAATGTTAGAAATAATCTTTTTTTTTCTTCGGGCACGGAGCTGGAAATTTTTTTTTTTTACAAAGGCTACGGAAGTCTTTAGAATTCTAGCCACGTTAGTGTGGCTATCACTAACTACACTAATTGTAGATGTAGTTCTTTTTCTTTCACCCTATACTAACCAACTCTATCACTTTTTTCACTTTAAATATTTTTATAATTTAATGTTTGAATGGAAAAATAAGACTAATACAAGGAGATGTGTTCGGAAGAGCGATGTATATGATTTTAAATTCATCTATTTGAGGTTCGGGAGCAGGGTCAGGTTCTATGTGTTGTACCTTCTGCTCGGTTATAGACCACCTTAGAAACAATATGCAAGATGTTAATATGATAAGAGGGGGTCAGGGAATAACATTTTGTAGTTGGAATGTCAAGGGAATTAATGAACCAATTAAGAGAGGTAAAGTTTTGGCACATCTAAATTTAATCAAAACAGATATAATATTTCTACAAGAAACACACCTTAAAAAGGAATCTCAACATAGACTTAAAGCTAAGTGGATCGCTGAATCATATCATTCCTCCTTTTCCCATAAGTCCAGAGGAGTTGCAATACTAATTCGTAAAGGAATACCTTTTAAGAACTCTTCAACAATAGTGGATATTGATGGTAGATATATTATATTAGTTGGAGAGTTAAATGGAGAAAAAGTGATTCTTCTTAATGTTTATGGGCCTAATTTTGATAACCCCAAGTTTTTTAATAAAACATTTAATAAAATTCCTGAATTTACACAATATAAATTAATAATTGGAGGAGACTTCAATTGTACATTAGATCCATACTTAGACAGATCATCAAGGCAAAAAAAAGTAAAATCTCAATCAAGTGTATTTCTAAATTCATTTATTAATACCACTAATATTAAGGATATCTGGAGAATAGAAAACCCAACGGGACGGGAATATTCATTTTACTCACCAGTACACAAAACATACTCAAGAATAGATTATTTTTTAGTTGACTCTACGTTTATCCCATTTATTTATAATTCAAAATACCATAACATTATAATCTCAGATCACGCACCTGTAACATTCATGATTAAATTAAATGGAATGTCCGAGAAACAATCATATTGGAGATTTAACCCACAAATTTTGAACGAAAGATCATGCCAGGAATATATTATTAAACAGATTCAAATATTTTTTGAGGTAAATGACAACCCTGACACACCTACTTCTCTTATGTGGGAAACGTTTAAAGCGTATGTTCGAGGTACATTAATTTCTGCTCAAGCATTTTATAATAAAGAGAACAGGATTAAGCAACAAACATTGGAAATTGAAATCAAGCAACTAGATATAGAAAATGCGAGAATGCCATCTATTTTAAAACATAATAAAATTGCTGTATTGAAATATAAATTAAATAAAATGTATTCAGAACAAGTAATAAAACTTTATCAAAAAACCAAACAACTACATTTTGAATTTGGAGACAAACCACAAAAATTATTAGCACGTCAGTTACGAAAAATGGAAGGGGAAAAAACAATTCATAAAATTAGAACAGAGACAGGAGAATTATTAAAAATGCCCAAGGATATAAATGATAGATTTCTCCAATACTATCATAACCTTTATTCAACTAAAACCGTAGCACAATCAGAAGGAATAGCAGATTTTTTAATAAAATGTAATTTAAAAGGTTTAGATTCAAACGATAGAGAATTATTAGAAAGGGAGATTACGATAAAGGATATTGAGGAGTCTATTGGCTCTTTAAAAAATGGTAAAGCAGTAGGACCAGATGGTTTAGGTTCCGAATTTTATAAAAAATTTTATGATTTGCTTAGCCCACGTTTACAAAGACTGTATGAGTATATATATACTCAACAGAAACTTCCAGACACTTTAAATGAATCAATAATAACACTTATTCCTAAAGCTGATAAAGATCTGGAAGACCCGGGATCATACAGAGCAATTGCACTTTTAAATACAGATCAGAAAATTTTAACTAAAATACTAGCGCATAGATTAAGTACAGTGATGAATAAATTAATACACCCTGACCAAACAGGCTTTATTCAGAAACGGTACTCATATTATAATCTAAGAAGATTATTTAATATTATATATTCTAAGAGAATTATTAATGAAGATCTAGCAATAATTTCACTTGACGCTGAAAAAGCATTTGATCAGGTCGAATGGCCTTATTTATTTTCGGTGATGGAAAATATGCAGCTAGGGGAGAAATTCTGTACATGGATAAAACTGTTATATACAAATCCCACGGCTAGAATATTTACAAACCAAAGGTTGTCACCTAAATTTAGCCTATCTAGAGGTTGTAGACAAGGATGCCCATTATCTCCATTATTATTTGCGCTTGCTATTGAGCCACTGGCAGAAAGAGTTAGGGGGCATCCGGAAATACATGGGTATAACACAAAGGACACAGTGAATAAAATTTCTCTATACGCAGATGATGTATTAATTTACATTACAAAACCAGAAATTAGTATTCCAAATTTATTAAAGCTAATAACCCAATTTGGTTCACTTTCAGGATACAGAATAAATTGGAATAAAAGTGAAATTATGCCAATAAGGGAACATAACAAACAGACAATACAACAATTTCCATTTAAAATAGTAAATGAAAAATTTAAATATCTAGGTATTTATGTAACTAAGATATATACATCATTATTTAAAGCAAATTTCCCCCCATTATTGAACAAACTACATAAGAATATTCAATACTGGAAAACACTTCCTATCTCAATGGTAGGCAAAATCAATGCCATAAAAATGATTTTTTTACCGCAAATATTATATCTTTTTCAGACAATTCCGATATATCTGGCAAAAAACTTTTTTAAAAAATTGGATTCTATTGTTAATGATTTTATCTGGGATTATAAGAATCATAGGATAAACAAAAGACACTTGTGTAAATCAAAAATAAATGGAGGCTTGGTTTTACCCAATTTTTTGTTTTATTTCTGGGCAGTTAACATTAAAAATATGAATTTCTGGTTGGAAGATATAGATCATCAACCAGACTGGTTAAAAATGGAAAAGGAAGATTGTTTACCTTTTGATATCGGTTCGATATTATTTGCTACGTCTAAATTAAACAAAAAAATTTATAGGGAAAACCCTATAATATTTAGTGCTATACGAATCTGGAAACAATTAAAAAAGACATTAAAATTAGATAATTTATCACTTTTTCTTCCAATTGTGAATAATCCTTTGTTTAAGCCTTCATGGTTGGACGGGGGTTTTACACAATGGAAGAATTATGGAATTAAAAATATGGGACAACTTTACAAGGAAGGCACTTTTCTGACATTTCAGGAATTGCAACAGACTTATGGACTTCGAGGAAATGATTATTTCAGATATCTTCAACTTAGAGATTATGTAAAATCGAACTCCCAAAATTTTCGAATTAGAAATTCAGAAATTCTTGATGAATGTTGGAACAAACATCCTAATACAGAAAAATTAATATCTTATATATACAATATCTTATTAGACAGTGACATTCCCTCGACGGACTTACACAGACAAACATGGGAAAAAGAATTAAATCAAGTAATAACGAAAGATACTTGGGAAGAAAGTTTGCAACACATACATCAGTGTTCACTAAACGCCAGACATTCTCTAATACAATTTAAAGTAATACATAGGTTACATTATTCAAAAACAAAACTACATAAAATTTTTCAACATATCTCACCTATATGTGATAAATGTCAACATTTAGAAGCTACATTATCTCATATGTTTGCAAACTGTATAAAAATTAAAAAATTCTGGGTAAATATTTTTAGTATAATATCTAAAGTAACCAGCACACAATTGGACCCAGATCCAAAATTAATAATACTCGGAATATTAGAATTAAATCAAACACTTAGAACAACACAAAGAAACTTTATTGATTATAGTTTAATAACAGGAAAAAAATTAATTCTAAAATTTTGGAAAGGCCCTACGGCCCCCACAATCAAAATGTGGATTATAGAAATGACGGAGACCTTAAACGTGGAAAGAATCAGATTTTCCCTGTTGGACAAACAGGAATTATTCGTTGGAACATGGTCTCCTTTTATTGATTACTTAAAGGGTCAGAATGGTTCAGCACAGGAACCTGACTAGCACGCGGGCTAAAGAATGGATGAAATACTATACTCTGAAATGTACGAATATATCTCGAATGAAGTCTTTTTTATTTTAACAAATTTTTCCATTCTTCTTTAACTACCTTTTTTTTTTTTTTTTTTGTTGTTTTTGTTTTTTTGTTTTTCTTCTCTTTCTTTTCTTTCTTTACTTCATCTATCTCTTTAGTTCTATCTAGTTTAAAAAAAAAAAAGGCAAAAAGTATTGGAGACAATGTAATAATAATTGACAATATTATCAATTTAAAAATGTAAGACTGTAATGATGTATTTTGGTTATGTACCTATCTCCAATAAAAAATATTTTCAAAAAAAAAAAAAAAAAAAAGGGGAAAAAAAAAAAAAAAAAAAAAAAAAACTGTGACCCCTTGTTATGGACTTCCCCAACATCGGGAACAATCTTCCTGCATCTAGCCTGTCCAACCCCTTGATAGGTAATTGATGGAACTCTAAATCAATGAGTGCATGGGAGGTGCACATTCAGGAAATATTACATTATAAAGCTGCAGAAATCACGACCCAAGTGCAAAGTAACTGCTTGGGTGAATTTGAGCAAAGTATGCTTGGAAAAGTCATTTCAAAACATACCATGAGTTAATGAAGTTAATTCAGGTTAAAAAAAAACTAGAAAAGTATAAACCCAAAGGAACTGTATTAAACTGTGTGAATATATAACAGATTACAAGCCAAACCCTTCTAGCCATCTGCTTTCTACTTTTCTTTCTACTTTTTTTATGGTATCTTCTGGCCTGCCAGGCATGTTCCAATAGTCAAAATCTGCACAACATCACACAAACTATACATTAGCAAAATATCAACAAGTTTATTTGCATAGGGAGCTGGGATCAAGTGAATCCCTTGAGGAATACAAGGGATGTAGGAAAACACTTAAAAGAGAAATCGGGAGGACAAAAAGAGGACATGAGATTAGGTATGTTGCAAAGCCTACCTGAAGCGTCTTTGAAAATCTGCCGCTGAGGGTGTGCGCGATTTTGGCGCCGTTTAGAGGGGGCGGGTTTAAAACGCGATTTTCTCTAGGCTGTTCAAATCGAAGATGTTCAGCCTAGTTAATTATTAACGAAAAATCGCTGGAAGACCCCGTCGCAAAAGCTATTATTAGGTTTAAAGGCCTTGAATAATAGTTATAGTAGTTTAAAAATCAATCTCTAAACCCGCGAGCGCCAGCAACCGCAGGGTCTCATAAAGAAAATAGCAGAAGTTAGGTTGTATATTTTTACATTCAAAAGGGCTTCTAAAGATCCTTTTATACAAAATTTAATATTGCGAGTAGCTCAATTTGGGCCCATTATATCGCGCAGTATTTTTCTCGGCATTTGAGGCACAAATCTACCGCAATGTGAACGTTCTAAACCAGCGCGTTCCACAGGGACCCACTGGAAAGCTGATTTAAATGGGCATTTATTTACAGCAATTGAACACTGAATTCCTTCCATTTGGCCTATAAATTAATGTAAATGAGATTTAAAAATCATGTTTTATTGTGAATTATTTGTGAATATTATTTGGACATTTAGGCTATTTAAAAATGTTAATCATTTATTAAGAAATGGATAGATGTTTAGATCTAGTAATTGAAGTCTGAAATTAGCTACAATTAGGTAACTAACTAATTATATGCTTTAATTTCAGGTCATCCAAGTAAGATTATTTTATATTTGTTTCAGAATGCTTCAATCTATGATAACTGAAAATTTCATTCAGTTCTCTTAATTTTTAAGAAAGTTATGGGCTTTTGACTGTTCACGATCACAACTTTTTTGTTATGTCCATAGAAAATCAATAGGGAACAAGATGCTCATTTCCGAGTATGAAAATGGCCATAACTTTTTAAATACTTGAGATATGAAAGTGAATTAGATGTCAAATTAAACTTATTTTTATGCTTTATCTGATGGGATAAATTACAGACTTGATTTTTAAAATCTCAAAATTTTGTAACATTGCTAATGAGATAGCTTTGGCAGACATGGTCAAAAGGAATAGGAGTAGATTAGGCCATTCGGCCCATCAAGTCTACTCCATCATTCAATCATGGCTGATCTACAGTATCTCTACCTCCTAACCCCATTCTCCCGCCTTCTCCAAATAACCTCTGACACCTGTACTAATCAAGATTCCATCTATCTCTGCCTTAAAAATATCCACTGACTTGGCCTTCACAGCCTTCTGTGGCAAAGAATTCCACAGATTCACCACCCTGCGACCAAATAAATGTCTCCTCATCTCCTTCCTGAAAGAACGTCCTTTAATTCTGAAGCTATGACCTCTAGTCCTAGACACTCCCACCAGTGGAAACACCCTCTCCACATCCACTCTATCCAAGCCTTTCACTATTCTGCATGTTTCAATGAGATCCCTCCTCATTTTTCTAAACTCCAGCAAGTACATGCCCAGTGCCGACAAACGCTCATCATAGGTTAACCTACTCACTCCCGGGATCATTCTTGTAAACCACCTCTGAATCCTCGCCAGAGCCAGCACATCCTTCCTCAGATACGGTGCCCAAAATTGCTCACAATATTCCAAATGCGGCCTTATAGAGCCTTAAGAGAGTTCAAGAGAGAGTGTTTATTGTCACGTGTCCCAGATAGGACAATGAAATTCTTGCTTTGCTTCAGCACAACAGAATATTGTAGGCATAAATAAATACAGAACAGATCAGTGTGTCCATATACCATTGAATATATATATACACACACACATAAATAAGCATATAAAGTGCAATAGGCTATTAAAGTTCAGATTTTTGTTTAAGTTGAGTTTGATAGTCTGATGGCTGTGGGGAAGTAGCTGTTCCTGAACCTGGAAGTTGCATATTTTAGGCTCCTGTACCTTCTACCTGAAGGCAGCGGAGAGATGAGTGTGTGGCCAGGATGGTGTGGGTCCTTGATGATGCTGCCAGCCTTTTTGAGGCAGCGACTGTGGTAGATCCCCTCGATGGTAGGGAGGTCAGAGCCGATGATGGACTGGGCAGTGTTTACAACTTTTTGCAGTCTTTTCCGCTCCTGGGCACACAAGTTGCCGAACCAAGCCACGATGCAACCGGTCAGCATGCTCTCGACTGTGCATCCGTAGAAGTTAGAGAGAGTCCTCCTCGACATATCGAGTCTCTGTAATCTTCGCAGGAATTAGAGGCGCTGATGTGCTTTCTTTATAATTGCATCAGTGTTCTGGGACCAGGAGAGATCTTTGGAAATATGCACCAGGAATTTGAATTTGAATTTCCACCATTGACCTGATGATATAAACGGGACCATCATTACATCCCTGTTTTTGTATACAAGCCCACTTGAAATATATGTTAGCATTGAGTTTGCTTTCCTTACTACCGATTCAACGTGCAGATTAATATTTGGGAATCCTGCACCAGCACTTCCTTTGCACCGCCGATTCTTATATTCTCACCCCATTTAGAAAATAGTCTGCACCTTTATTCTTCATAGAAACATAGAAAATAGGTGCAGGAGGAGGCCATTCGGCCCTTCGAGCCAGCACCGCCATTCATTGTGATCATGGCTGATCGTCCCCTATCAATAACCCGTGCCTGCCTTCTCCCCATATCCCTTGACTCCACTAGCCCCTAGAGCTCTATCTAACTCTCTCTTAAATCCATCCAGTGACTTGGCCTCCACTGCCCTCTGTGGCAGGGAATTCCATAAATTCACAACTCTCTGGGTGAGAAATATTTTTTTCACCTCAGTCTTAAATGACCTCCCTTTTATTCTAAGACTGTGGCCCCTGGTTCTGGACTCGCCCAACATTGGGACCATTTTTCCTGCATCTAGCTTGTCCAGTCCTTTTATAATTTTGTATGTTTCTATAAGATACCCCCTCATCCTTCAAAACTCCCGTGAATACAAGCCTAGTCTTTTCAATCTTTCCTCATATGACAGTCCCGCCATCCCAGGGATCAATCTCGTGAACCTACGCTGCACTGCCTCAATCACAAGGATGTCCTTCCTCAAATTAGGAGACCAAAACTGTACACAATACTCCAGATGTGGTCTCACCAGAGCCCTATACAACTGCAGAAGAACCTCTTTACTCCTATACTGAAATCCTCTTGTTATGAAGGACAACATTCCATTAGCTTTCTTCACTGCCTGCTGTACCTGTAAGCCAACTTTCAGTGACCGGTGTACAAGCACACCCAGGTTTCGCTGAACCTCCCCCTTACCTAACCTAACCCCATTGAGATAATAATCTGCCCCCTTGTTCTTGCTGCCAAAGTGGATAACCTCACGTTTATCTATATTATACTGCATCTGCCACGCATCCACCCACTCACTCAACCTGTCCAGGTCATCCTGCAACCTGCTAACATCCTCTTCACAGCTCACACTGCCACCCAGCTTTGTGTCATCCGCAAACTTACTAGTGTTGCTCCTAATTCCCTAATCATTAATATATATGGTAAACAGTTGCGGCCCCAACACCGAGCCTTGCGGCACTCCACTCGCCACTGCCTGCCATTCTAAAAAGGACCCTTCCTGCCAAAAAGCATGACTCTGCATTTTGCTACACTATATTCCATCTGCCACTTCTTTGCCCACTCTCCCAACCTGTCCAAGTCCTTCTGCAGTCCCTGCTTTCTCTACACCACCTGCCCCTCCAACTATTTTCATTTCATCTGCAAACAGGTTGAAAGGTATAGGAGAAATAAGTAAATTCTGAGCAAAAGGGTAACTAAAGAGAGAATATGGTCCCTTATGGGTCAACACGATTGTCTGTGATAACCACAGGAGATAAGCAAGGCCAATTAATACTTCTTGTCTCTATTTGCCCTGGAGAAGGTCATGGAAACTAGGGAATTCAGGGAAGAGAATAGTGATGTCCTGAACTATATCCATATTACAAAAGAGGATGCCCTGGTGTTTTAAAGCAAATACAAGTGGATAAATCAACAGAATCTGACCAAGTCTACCTGGGAGCTAGGAAAGAAATTGCAGGCAGAGATATTTGCAAGATTGTAGACATGGTTGAGGTACTGGAAGAATGGAGGGTGACTAATGTTGTGTCTTTATTTAAGTCGCTGAGTATCTGTATCTTGTCTCCATTCTTTACTTATTTCCTTCTGTCTACTACCTTGGACAACTCTTTAATCGATCTCCTTATCACTTCATCCTTTTGCAACATTGCTGCTCCGTTCCATGCCTTTAATCTCAACAGCCAAACCGTTGCCAATCTCCCTTGATGATGGGCAATTAAGCCCACCACCCAGAGTATATTTTGTCTCCCTGTTACTCTTAAGAGTACACACGGAAAAAGACCACTGAGAGACTAAGTTACTTGGTATCAGGTGGTCATCTCATTTATATGCATTTTCTACTGTACATTATTGGCTGCTGCACATTCAGGACACTCTGATGTTACAATATAAAAGCAAGTTACCAGTTTCATTAATGGTCTTACATCTGTAACAACATATTACTCCAGCTTACAACACCACATTACCCCAGCTTACAACACCATATCTACAAATCAGTTAGTAAGCCATTCACATAACAACTAAGCTATCCAATCATGTAGGAAGGAACTACACTAAAGATACTCACAGATACTAATCATTAATATATATGGTAAACAGTTGCGGCCCCAACACCGAGCCTTGCAGCACTCCACTCGCCACTGCCTGCCATTCTAAAAAGGACCCTTCCTGGCTGAATGGGAGAAGCCAGAGGGTAATGGTGGATGGCTCTTTGTCGGGTTGGAGGCAGGTGACTAGTGGGGTGCCTCAGGGATCTGTGTTGGGTCCTTTGTTGTTTGTCATGTACATCAATGATCTGGATGAAGGGGTGGTAAATTGGATTAGTAAGTATGCAGATGATACCAAGATAGGGGGTGTTGTGGATAATGAAGAGGATTTCCAAAGTCTACAGAGTGATTTAGGCCATTTGGAAAAATGGGCTGAAAGATGGCAGATGGAGTTTAATGCTGATAAATGTGAGGTGTTACACCTTGGCAGGACAAATCAAAATAGGACGTACATGATAAATGGTAGGGAATTGAAGAATACAGTTGAACAGAGGGATCTGGGAATAACCGTGCATAGTTCCTTGAAGGTGGAATCTCATATAGATAGGGTGGTAAAGAAAGCTTTTGGTATGCTAGCCTTTATAAATCAGAGCATTGAGTATAGAAGCTGGGATGTAATGTTAAAATTGTACAAGGCATTGGTGAGACCAAATCTGGAGTATGGTGTACAATTTTGGTCGCCCAATTATAGGAAGGATGTCAACAAAATAGAGAGAGTACAGAGGAGATTTACTAGAATGTTGCCTGGGTTTCAACAACTAAGTTACAGAGATAGGTTGAATAAGTTAGGTCTTTATTCTCTGGAGCGCAGAAGGTTAAGGGGGGACTTGATAGAGGTCTTTAAAATGATGAGAGGGATAGACAGAGTTGATGTGATCAAGCTTTTCCCTTTGAGAATAGGGAAGATTCAAACAAGAGGACATGACTTCAGAATTAAGGGACAGAAGTTTAGGGGTAACATGAGGGGGAACTTCTTTACTCAGAGAGTGGTAGCGGTGTGGAATGAGCTTCCAGTGGAAGTGGTGGCGGCAGGTTCGTTGGTATCATTTAAGAATAAATTGGATAGGCATATGGATGAGAAGGGAATGGAGGGTTATGGTATGAGTGCAGGCAGGTGGGACTAAGGGAAAAAAATTGTTCGGCGCGGACTTGTAGGGCCGAGATGGCCTGTTTCCGTGCTGTAATTGTTATATGGTTATATGGTTAGTATGCTGGAGTAACTCAGTGTATCTGGCAGCATCTCTGGAGAAAAGGAATAGGTGATGTTTCGGATTGAGATCATTCTCTAGACCGTCTGAGTTAATCCAGCATTTTGTGTCTAACCAATTGTCTGCCTTACTGGCAATGCCCATGTTATGTGAGTAAATTGAATAGACTTTTTTTTTGTGTGGGAGCTGAGGACCTTGTTGTTATTTAAAAGCCAAGAAGCTATGATTGTGATTCTCCACATTTTGTTTTATTTTCACAGAACACAAAATGATAACAGTACTGAATATAAGGATATTGCGCATTTTTTTGCATTCCATTATCATTTTGGGCTGTTTATCAACTTTGCTCTTGCTGTACATGAAACCATTGCATAGCTGGATATATGGACCCACAACAGTTGTCGACATTAATCCTTCTAGTCCTTCGAAGAATGAAACCATTGTGCTTATTTGGCTGTGGCCTTTTGGTCAGCCATTTGAGCTCAGTTCTTGCAAATTAGAGTTCAACATTGAAGATTGTTATTTAACTGCAGACCGGAAACTGTATAACAAATCTCATGCTGTCCTTTTCCATCACGAGGACATCAGAAGGGATTTGGCCAACCTCCCCTTAGAACCACGGCCACCTTTCCAAAAATGGGTTTGGATGAATCTGGAATCGCCTACTCACACTTCAAAAAGGTATGGCCTCAATCAACTCTTCAACTTGACCTTAACTTATAGACAGGATTCCGATATCCAAGTGCCTTACGGATCTTTGACAAAGAGCAAAGTTCCATTAGATTTTAAAATGCCAAGCAAAAATGTCTTGGTATGTTGGATCATCAGCAACTGGGACTATGAACATCCGAGAGTGAAATATTACTACATGCTCCGCAAATATGTGAAAATTATCATATACGGTCGATTCCTCTGGCATCGCCTGAGTGATGACGACTTGATCCCAACGATATCAACTTGCAAGTTCTACCTTGCCTTTGAAAACTCGATACATAAAGATTACATAACTGAAAAGCTCTACAATGCTCTGCTTGCGGGTAGTGTTCCTGTGGTCCTGGGCCCATCCAGGGAAAACTATGAAAATTACATTCCAGCCAATTCCTTCATTCACGTGGACGATTTTCTCTCACCCAAAGAGCTTGCTGATTACCTTCAAATGCTGGATGGTAATGAAAATTTGTACATGAGCTACTTCAAATGGAGAAAATACTATGAAGTGAGAATAACTCGTTTCTGGAGTGAACATGTATGCGCCGTCTGTGAAAATATCCAGCAACACAAAGAACATAAATCCCTCTCCAGCTTGGAGAAATGGTTTTGGAATTGAATATTAGTTCGTCTCCAGTAAATATCATTATTTTAAATACACTATAATTGCCTTTTCAGCAGTACGTATGTTTGATTAAAATGTATGTATGTTCTTGTTTGATCTTATGCTAGATTCTTTGAGAATTTATTGAGCATTGTCTGGAATCCTGAGCATAAATTTGCATTTTAAGCAGACCAGCGGGAGTACGCAATGGCTTTTCAATTTGAACATTCTAATTTTAAAGGAACTTTACATCATGTTCTGATACCATTACAATTGGAGGTAAATAACTGGAAATTATAAACTTCACTAGAAATAAAGAAGTTGTTCTTCCATAAACTGAATGACTGATCTTTCTGCTGGAGCATTGTTATTCCCACCTTACGGTAATTTAAAGAAATGTAAATGATTTCAAAACATAGTAAATGTTCATTTATCTAATGCTTTCTTTTTGTGAATATAATTTTTTTGTCTGTGTGGAGTTTGCACGTTCTCCCTGTGAGACGTGGGAGGAGGCTCCACGGCCAGTGTGAGGACCACTGTAAATTGGAGGAGCAGCACCTCATATTTTGCTTGGGCAGTTTGCACCCCAGCGGCATGAACATTGACTTCTCTAATTTCAGGTAATCCCTGCTTTCTCCCCCCCTTCTCAACTCTCCCTCAGTCCACTGTCGCCGCCTCTTCCTTTTTTCTTCCCGCCCCCCTCCCCCTCCCCCCCCCCCCCATCCTCACATTAGTCTGAAGAGGGTCTCGACCCGAAACGTTGCCTATTTTCTTCGGTCCATAGATGCTGCCTCACCCGCTGAGTTTCTCCAGCATTTTTGTCTACCCTTTCAGATAATTGTGAATCTGTGGAATTCTCTCTTCCAGGCAGCCACACTTTTTTTCCCCTACAAGGGAATCATAGATTATGCGGCAACAAAAGATCAGATAGGTCATCAAGTTGGTTACCACTTGGTCCAGGATGTTTTGATTCACTCCTCCTTCTCTTCCGATATTCATTCCCTTCCCATATAGACAATAGACAATAGGTGCAGGAGTGGGCCATTAGGCCCTGCGAGCCAGCACCGCCATTCAATGTGATCATGGCTGATCATCCCCAATCAGTACCCCTTTCCTGCCTTCTCCCCATATCCCCTGATTCCGCTATTTTTAAGAGCCCTATCTAGCTCTCTCTTGAAAGCATCCAGAGAACACGCCTCCACCGCCCTCTGAGGCAGAGAATTCCACAGACTCACCACTCTCTGTGAGAAAAAGTGTTTCCTCGTCTACGTTCTAAATGTCTTACTCCTTATTCTTAAACTGTGGCCCCTAGTTCTGGGCTCCTCCAACATCGGGAACATGTTTCCTGCCTCTAGCGTATCCAAGCCCTTAAAAATCTTATATGATTCAATGAGATACCCTCTCATCCTTCTAAACTCCAGAGTGTACAAGCCCAGCTGCTCCATTCTCTCAGCATATGACAGTCCCGCCATCCCGGGAAATAACCTTGTAAACCTACGCTGCACTCCCTCAATAGCAAGAATGTTCTTCCTCAAATTAGGGAACCAAAACTGCACACAACACTCCAGGTGTGGTCTCACTAGGGCTCTGTACAACTGCAGAAGGACCTCTTTGCTCCTATATTCGATTCCTCCTGTTATAAAGGCCAACATGCCATTCACTTTCTTCACTGCCTGCTGTACCTGCATGCTTACTTTCATAGACTGATGTACAAGGACCCCCAGATCCCGTTGTACTTCGCCTTTACCCAACTTGACGCCATTAATCTGCCTTCCTGTTTTTGCTACCAAAGTGGATAACCTCACATTTATCCGCATTAAACTTCATCTGCCATGCATCTGCCCATTCCCCCAACCTGTCCAAGTCACCCTGCACTCTCATAGCATCCTCCTCACAGTTCACACTGCCACCCAGCTTTGTGTCATCTGCAAATTTGCTAATGTTACTTTGAATCCCTTCATCCAAATCATTGATGTATATTGTAAATAGCTGCGGTACCAGCACCCAGCCTTGCGGTACCCCACTAGTCACTGCCTGCCATTCTGAACGGGACCCGTTAATCCCTACTCTTTGTTTCCTGTCTGCCAACCAATTTTCTATCCATGTCAGCACTCTAGCCCCAATAGCATGTGCCCTAATTTTGCCCACTAATATCCTATGTGGGACCTTATCAAATGCTTTCTGAAAGTCTAGGTACACCAAATCCACTGGCTCTCCCTTGTCCATTTTCCTAGTTAAAAAATTCCAGACGATTAGTCAAGCATGATTTCCCCTTCGTAAATCCATGCTGACTCGGACCGTTCCTGTTACTGCTATCCAAATGTTCGGCTATCTCATCTTTTATAATTGACTCCAGCAACTTCCCCACCACCGATGTCAGGCTAACTGGTCTATAATTCCCTGTTTTCTCTCTCCCGCCTTTCTTAAAAAGTGGGATAACATTAGCTACCCTCCAATCCACAGGAACTGATCCTGCGTCTATAGAACATTGGAAAATTATCACCAATGCATCCACGATTTCGAGAGCCACTTCCTTAAGTACCCTGGGATGCAGACCATCAGGCCCTGGGAATTTATCAGCCTTCAGTCCCATCAGTCTATCCAGCACCATTTCCTGCCTAATGTGGATTTCCTTCAGTTCCTCCGTCACCCCAGATTCTCTGGCCACTACTATATCAGGAAGATTGTTTGTGTCCTCCTTGGTGAAGACAGATCCAAAGTACCTGTTCAACTCATCTGCCATTTCCTTGTTCCCCATAATAAATTCACTGTTTTCAGTCTTCAAGGGTCCAACTTTTGTCTTAACTAATTTTTTCATCTTCACACACCTAAAGAAGCTTTTACTATCCTGCTTCATATTCTTGGCTAGTTTACCTTCGTACCTCATCTTTTCTCCCTGTATTGTCTTTTTGGTTATCTTATGTTGTTCTTTAAACATTACCCAATCCTCTTGCTTACCCCGCTCATCTTTGCTACGTTGTACTTCTTCGCTTTAATTTTTATACTGTCCCTGACATCCCTTGTCAGCCATGGTCGTCCCTTTCTCCCCTTGGAATCTTTCTTCCTCCTAGGAATGAACTGTTCCTGCACCTATGTGGGCGGCGTGACTCTTGTCAGCAGCGGCCTCTGCAGTCCGTCTGTGTTTTTTTATTTTTTGTCTCGTTTTTATGTAGTTTTTTGGGGGGGTTTTTTGTTGGGGTATGTGTGTGGGGGGGAGGGGAGGGGGTAACTTTAAAATCTTTCCCTGCACGGGAGACCCGACCTTTTCTTTGTCGGGTCTCCGTTGTCGTTGGGGCTGCAGCGTGGAGCGGCTTCCAACAGGAATGACCTGGGGCTCCAGTTGTGGAGCTGCCGACTACTCACCTCACCGTTGCGGAGCTGGCCGAGTCCGGAGCAGGTGGAGCGGTGGTGGAGCGCTGCTGCCTCCCGACCCCTGGAGATTCGGAGGCTGCAACTGCGGGTCTGGCGGATGGCGGCGCCGGGAGCCCGCGGGTCCCTGCTGGGTGACCGCTTTTCGGGGCTTCTGCAACGGCGACTTCTCCCGCCCGAGTTGCGGGGTTGAAGAGCACCTGGAGCGGGGCCTTACAGCACTGCCCCACGCGGCTTGGAATGGCCGCGGGACTTTGCGAGCGCATGCCGGGGGCTCTAACAACAAGACCCGGTGTGCGACCTTGCATCACCCGGCGTGGCTTTAATGGCCGCGGGACAATCGCCATCGCCAGCCGGGGGCTTTGACTTTGACTCTGACATCGGGGGGGGGGGGGGGGAGTGCAGTGGATAGATAAGTTTTTTTGCCTTCCATCGCAGCGATGTGATGGATGTTTGTGTAAATTGTGTTGTGTCTCGGGTCTTTTTGTTTTTGTAATGTATGGCTGCAGAAACGTCATTTCATTTGGACCTCAAGGGGTCCAAATGACAAATAAATTGTATTGTATTGTATTGTATTGTATTGTATTACTCGTAGAAACACCTGCCATTTTTGTTCCACTGTCATCCCTGCTAGTGTATCTATCCAGTCAACTTTGGCCAGCTCCTCCCTCATGGCCCCATAGTCCCCTTTATTCAACTGCAACACTGAGACTTCCGATCTACCCTTCTCCCTCTCCAATTGTAGATTAAACCTGACCATGTTATGGTCACTGCCTCCTAATGGCTCATTAATCTCGAGGTCCTTTATCAAATCCGGTTCATTACATAACACTAAATCCAGAATTGCCTTCTCCCTGGTAGGCTCCAAAACAAGCTGATCTAAAAATCCATCACAAAGGCACTCTCCAAAGTACCTTTCTTGGGGTCCAGTACCAACCTGATTTTCCCAGTCTACCTGCATGTTGAAATCTCCCATAACAACCACAGCATTGCTTTTTCTACATGCCAATTTTAACTCCTGATTCAACGCGCCCTATGTCCAGTCTACTGTTTGGGGGCCTGTAGATTAGTCCCATTAGGGTCTTTTTTACCCTTGAAATTCCTTAGTTCTATCCATACTGACTCCACATCTCCTGTTTCAATGTCACCCCTTACAAGGGACTGAATTTCATTCCTCACCAACAGGGCAACCCCACCCCCTCTGCCCACCTGTCTGTCTTTTCGATAGGAGGTATACCCTTGAATATTCAGTTCCCAGCCCTGGCCCTCTTGCAGCCATGTCTCAGTAATTCCCACAACATCATACTTGCCAGTTTCTAACTGAGCCTCAAGCTCGTCCACTTTATTCCTTATACTTCGCGCATTCATAAACAGCACTTTGACCTCCGTATTCACTTCCCCCCTCGCACCGCTCGCAACTGGCCCTGACCTTACTCTGTTGTCCCTTCTCCAGCTTTCCTTCCCATTAGTTCGAGAATCTTTTGTAATTTTTCCTGTAGTCACCCTCTTCAACTCCATCTTTATACTCCCAATTTGTCAATCCCTCCCCCCCACTATTTAGTTTAAACCCGCACTTGTAGCCATAGCAAAGCACAATGTTAGAAATGTCTGAAATAGAAGAAAACGGTCCATTGACTGTTGAGGCTGACGTGATTGAAAGTGAGGTCAAGGAGAACCTTCCCTACTCTTGGGAGGGAAGAGAACTGCCATCCTCACCTACTCTGATATATGTGGGACTTCAGACCCTTTCCATTGCAATCACAGGAGATATATCACATACCTTTTAAACCTCCTCCCTTCCCACATTCTAAGGTATCAAATATTCAGTGAATCAGTGATTCATATGCACTTTTTCGAGTTGAATTTGTTACTCAGTGCAGTCTCTCCACTAGAACACAATCATGCATTTTGCAATTGTAACCCAAGCTTTTAGACACGAGTGACTTCAATTCTCTATCAAACTCTCACTCTGACCTCTTTGCCATAGGCCTACTACAACCTAAGTTGAAGGTAAGCATTAGAATAGCACTTCATCTTACACATTACAGCCTTCTGGACTCAATTGTTGAGATTACCAATGTCAGTAATGGGTATTTGCCATTATTTTCAATATGATTTCAATTTTCCATCATCCACTTTATTTTCCTTTAATAATTTCAGATAATGGTTGTTTTTTCCCATTCCCACCACTTGATGAGTATTTTGTTATACATATTTTTCTCTTTTTCTTTTGGCACCATGTAATCGTTGAATGTCCATAACTTCATACCTGGTTCACATTTAGTGTTTCTGACCCTCCCCCCTATCTCCAAATCTTAGAACACTACTTTTCATGGTCTGATTACAGGTCATTCATATGAAATTTTAACCCTCTCCACAGATGCTGCCTGACTTACTATTACAGGCATTTTATTTTTACTTCAGATTTACAGCACATGCACTACTTCACTTTGGTTGCAAAGTACTGATTAGTTGCAAGAAATTTAAAAAATATATACTTAAAATAATCTCCAAGTAAATATTTTGCACATATAAATATCGAGGATACTAGATGGTGAAATTATCTTTGTACCAAATCCTGATGTGTTTTGGTTTTTATTGATGTTGAGGTTTCTTTGTTATTAATTATCATCTCAGCAGATAACATATGGGTTTCCTGGATTACGCAAGACCTGATTTACAGATATCTGACAGATTTGTCTATGAATAAGACAAAAGGGCCACTCTCCAGTCATCACTTGTAAACATTTGTAAGGAAGGTTGAACGGCTTGTGTCTTCCTTAAGGGGCTGTCCCACTGCGGCGACCTAATTGACGAGTTTAGAAGAGTTTAGGAAAGTTTGAAAAAGTGTCATGTTGAAGACCTCCTTTGACTATGCAGAAGACTTGCTTCGACCTCCTTCGACTATGTTGAAGACTAGCTTCGACTAGTTTCGGGAAAATTGGACACCGAAAAGTGGAGAGTGAAGACGACCTCCTTCGATCTCCCTTTGACTATGTTGAAGACTATCTACGACTACTTTTGATTACCTTTGATTACCTTCGACTACCCTCAAATACTTACGAATAACATGCCGACTTACTACGACCTACTTCAACTAAACCTACGAGTAAAAAAATATGGATTTTTTCCACGGCAACCTTTTTTTACCTGCGGGCATTTTTCAGCATGTTGAAAAATACGCGCGACCAAGCTGAGGCCTCGAGTACGTGGGGACTACTCTCGAGCATGAAGGAGAGTTACAAAGACCTCCGAGGACCTCGTGTCGACCAAGCTGCGAGTATGAGTCAAGGGCAAACTCTTATAAACTCGCCAATTAGGTCACTGCAGTGGGACAGCCCCTTTATCTCACAATGTTCTACCTCATCTCCCTCTTTATTTCATGAGTTATCTATTATACCCCTTTTATTTAACAGATGGGGTTAACAACATTTAAAAGATGCTTGGACGTGAATATGATTAGGAAAGTTTCAGAGGGATATGGGCCAAATACGGGCATGTGGGACTACAGTAGATAGAGCATCTTGGTTGGCATGGAGAAATTGAGCTGAAGGGCCTTTTTCCTTGCTATATGACTCTAGTTTAGTTTAGTTTATTGTCACCTGTGCCATGGGTATTGATTATAGGTCTACGGGTATACGCTATGTGGTATATGGGTATACAGTGTATGGGTATTGAGTATAGATAGTGGGATGTTATATTAAGTTGTACAAGGCGTTTCTGAGGACACATTTGGAGTACTGTGCTCAGTTTTGGTCACCCTGCTATAAGAAGGATGTCATTAAGCTAGAAAGAGTGCAGAGAATATTTACGAGGACTTGGGGCCTAAGCTAGAGGGAAAAGTTGGGCAGGAATTTTATTCCTTGCAGTGTAGGAGGCAGAGGAGTGATCTTATAGAAGTGTACAAAATCATGAGGTCAGTAGATAGGGGAAATGCACAGAATAGTTTACCCAGGGCATTGGAAACAACAATGAGAGGACATTAGTATAAGGCAAGAGCAGCAAAATATATTAGGAATCTGAGGCATAATTTTTTATTCAGGGCGGTAGGTATAAGGAGCAGGCTGCCAGAGGAGGTAGTTGAAGCAGGTGCTATTACAGTATTTAAGAGACACTTGGACACGTACATGGATAAGGAAGGTTTTGAGGGATATGGAGCAAACGCAGGCAAATGGGACTAGCTTAAATGGGATAATTTTGTCAGCATGCACATATTGGGCATAAGGGTCTGTTTCCTTGCTGCTTCACTCTATAACTATAATTATATTCTAATCGTTTGCAATCTCAGACAACCTTCAGAAGTTAATGTGTTATTAGCCTAACAAGTAATATTAATGTTTTGTGGTATTTACTAACATCTGGATAGAATACATGTTCCATTATTTTAATAATGGCTAATGGTTAGGATGTATGTAGAAGATATTCCATGAAATGAAAGAATTATACGAAGTGTATGCAGCGCGATATGATATGGATAGCTGTCGAAAATGGATGACAGTGCAATGGTGTTCTAAAAGAAAACTAAGTACAGTAATACATCAGCGATTGGAGGGTGGCTAATGTTATCCCACTTTTTAAGAAAGGCGGGAGAGAGAAAACAAGGAATTATAGACCAGTTAGCCTGACATCGGTGGAGGAAAGATGCTGGAGTCAATTATAAAAGATGAAATAGCCGAACATTTGGATAGCAGTAATAGGATCGGTCCGAGTCAGCATGGGTTTACGAAGGGGAAATCATGCTTGACTAATCTTCTGGAATTTTTTGAAGATGTAACTAGGAAAATGGACAAGGGAGAGCCAGTGGATGTAGTGTACCTGGACTTTCAGAAAGCATTTGATAAGGTCCCACATATGAGATTAGTGGGCAAAATTAGGGCACATGATATTGGGGGTAGAGTGCTGACATGGATAGAGAAGTGGTTGGCAGACAGGGAACAAAGAGTAGGGATTAACGGGTCCCATTCAGAATGGCAGGCAGTGACTAGTGGGGTACCGCAAGGCTCGGTGCTGGGACCGCAGCTATTTACAACATGCATCAATGATTTGGATGAAGAGATTCAAAGTAACATTAGCAAATTTGCAGATGACACAAAGCTGGGTGGCAGTGTGAACTGTGAGGAGGATGCTATGCGAATGCAGGGTAACTTGGACAGGTTGGAGGAGTGGGCAGATGCATGGTAGATGAAGTTTAATGCGGATAAATGTGAGATTATCCACTTTGGTAGCAAAAACAGGAAGGCAGATTACTATCTAAATGGCGTCAAGTTGGGAAAGGGGGAAGTACAACGGGATCTGGGGGTTCTTGTTCATCAGTCTATGAAAATAAGCATGCAGGTACAGCAGGCAGTGAAGAAGGTGAATGGCATGTTGGCCTTTATAACAAGAGGAATCCAATATAGGAGCAAAGAGGTCCTTCTGCAGTTGTACAGAGCCCTAGTGAGACCACACCTGGAGTGTTGTGTGCAGTTTTGGTCCCCTAATTTGAGGAAGGACATTCTTGCTATTGAGGGAGTGCAGCGTAGGTTTACAAGGTTAATTCCTGGGATGGCGGGACTGTCATATGCTGAGAGAATGGAGCAGCTGGGCTTGTACACTCTGGAGTTTAGAAGGATGAGAGGAGATCTCATTGAAACATATAAGATTGTTAAGGGTCTGGACACGCTAGAGGCAGGAAACACGTTCCCGATGTTGGGGGAGTCCAGAACCAGGGGCCACAGTTTAAGAATAAAGAGTAAGCCATTTAGAACAGAGAGGAGGAAACTTTTTCACAGAGAGTGGTGAGTGTGGAATTCTCTGCCTCAGCGGGCGGTGGAGGCAGGTTTTCTGGATGCTTTCAAGAGAGAGCTAGATAGGGCTCTTAAAAATAGTGGAGTCAGGGGATGTGGGGAGAAGGCAGGAACGGGGTACTGATTGGGGATGATCAAATAATGATCACATTGAATGGCTCGAAGGGCCCAATGGCCTACTCCTGCACCTATTCTCTATTGTTTATTGGAAGGGTCCAATATTTCTCACGTTTTTTAATTAAACTTTCTTAGGTTTTTATTCTTAGTTTTGTGGGTGATCGCTCATTTCTAACATTGAAAAATCACTTAATGCACAGATATGGACATAACCCTTATGTAACCGAGAGACTGTTTGTTTCTCAATTGGTTTATGTTGATATACCATTCAGAATGCACGATACTAATCAGGGAAACAATCTAGTTGCTTAAGCATTAAACAGTTAACAAGACCCCATTCCATCAGAGGTTTTCTCCTTGTCCAGGAGAATAACCATATTTGGGAAAGCACACGAAGGTTACAGTATTACATAATGGTAATGTTATGAGATATTCTGTTAAAATCTATCTCATTATTATGCTCATTTTTATAAAGGACAGATAAAATATCTAGCTCCCTTTCTTAACTCAACTTAGACACTGTGAAGCGTAGGAAGGAATCAGTTTTGACCCAAAGTAGATTCTGAGCTGGTTTTGCTTGTGGGTGGGGTTAGGTTTAAGTCCCAGAGTGTTTATGACTGTAAACGACTCAGTTTACCTCCTGCTGGACTGTAGGGAAATTGAGGTGGGAGTGTGGGAATGTCCTTGGTGAGGCAATGAGGGGGATCTAATGCAAATTTCTAAGTGGGGCTCAGAGAAGCCATCCCATATACCCTGGCTTCTCATGGAAAATGTGTTGGAACAATTGAAGGCGTCTTTATTCTTCTATAAGGATCAGACTAGTGGAAACGTAACAATGCATGTCTGCTTAGCTTCCACCTTAAATGGTATCAGATTCCTATTAACACAAGGGACAGTTTACACATCTTTTTTTAATTTTATTTAAGACGTGTGTTTAATTTCCTTTGTTATTTTGTAGAGCTGAAAACATCTAATCAACGTGAATACAAGTGCAATATTATGCAGAAAGCAGAACTCCATCATCCTGGGATGGCAGGACTTTCATATGAAGAAAGACTGGATAGACTCGGCTTGTACTCGCTAGAATTTAGAAGATTGAGGGGGATCTTATAGAAACTTACAAAATTCTTAAGGGGTTGGACAGGCTAGATGCAGGAAGATTGTTCCCGATGTTGGGGAAGTCCAGAACACGGGGTCACAGTTTAAGGATAAGGGGGAAGTCTTTTAGGACCGAGATGAGAAAAACATTTTTCACACACGAGTGGTGAATCTGTGGAATTCTCTGCCACAGAAGGTAGTTGAGGTCAGTTCCTTGGCTATATTTAAGAGGGAGTTAGATGTGGCCCTTGTGGCTAAAGGTATCAGGGGGTATGGAGAGAAGGCAGGTACAAGCTACTGAGTTGGATGATCAGCCATGATCATATTGAATGGCGGTGCTGGCTCGAAGGGCTTAATGGCCTACTCCTGCACCTATTTTCTATGTTTCTATCCTTAGTACATCTGAAGAAGGGTCCTGACCTGAAATGTCACCTATCTATGTTCTCTGGAGATAATGCCTGGCACATTGCATTAATAGAACACTGTGTGTAATTTTTTCCATCATGCTGATGGGAGTTATTTGCAGGCCTCTGAGCAGTAGCCAGGATATTGGGGTACAAATTACATCGTGATACAATCGGCATGTAAAAAAGGTAATGTTACAGTGGTCATGGGGGATTTCAATATGCAGGTAGACTGGGAATTTCAGGTTGGTACTGGACCCCAAGAGAGGGAATTTGTAGAGTGCCTAGGAGATGGTTTCCTTAGAGCGGTTGTCGTGGAGCCCACCAGAGAAAAGACAATTCTGGATTTAGTGTTGTGTAATGAACCAAATTTGATTAGGGAGCTTAAGGTAAAGGAACCACGAGGAGGTAGTGACCATCATACAATTCATAAAACTCTGAGCTTGGATGTGCATGTATTTGAGTGTGTGTGTGTCTTTTCATATGTGATTCACATCTCCTCAAAAACCCGACACGGTAACGGTGAAATTTTTACATATTCTGGTAGAGATCCTGTAGGATCTTTGGTCAGTAGATGCAGCTCACGCTTCGGTCGAGGCTTTCCAGGCGAGTGACCAAAACCTCTGGCGACTCATGGAAACCTTGGGTGGGGCGCAAGGTCACCAGAAGTTTCCGTTCAGGTTTCCTAAGTGGGACAGGGCATAAGTAGACTGGCTATTACTGAGGAGAAGATGCATGAGAAGCTGATAGTGGATAGATCACCTGGACTGGATGGACTGCACCCGAGGGTTCTGAAAGAGGTGGCTTCAGTGATTGTGGAGGTAGTTCGATGCGGTGCATTTTCAGGTACTTGTTGTGACTACAGCATTGAGAGATCATGCAGTTGTAAATCGCAACTTTATACACATCTCACCCCTCTCCTCTTGTTTTAACCTATCAATATAATTTTACGCCTCCTTCTCCTTCATTTCCTTATGCATCTTCCCTTTGTATGCATCTTTCATCGAATGCATCTTCCTGTGTGAGATGCGCTGGCAAAGCCACCAATTAATGACTAACTTAAAAAGAAAAGTGGCGAGCGGCTGCCTTTCCGACCACTGCGATAATCCTGAGACTGAACGTGCAGAGGAGGAGATCCAGGTTTTCTGTCCAACCTCGATAAGATACATACGCATGTCCACAAAAAAATATCTACTTGGTTTTAAGTATATTGCACCTTAAATTTTCCAAAATAAAGGACACCATGGTGGGCCGAAAGTCTAATTCTGTTCCTATAACTATGAATACATGACAAAGTACACTTGAGCGAATTTCGCAACACCAAACGATTTTCCCCAAGGGGGAGTTAGTTGGTTTGTGTGCACTGCCTGCCCGTAGCCGCCAGTGTTGACGTGTGGCTTGCAGAGTCAGGGAGAGCGAGCTCCGAGCTGATTGTGGCCGGTCGCAAAGCGCCCATTTGCGAAGAGCAGCCGTCCCTGGGCCGCTGCAGCCCGGAGCGCGAGTCACTGTCCCTGGGCCGCCGCAGCCCGGAGCGCGAGTCACTGTCCCTGGGCCGCCGCAACCCGGAGCGCGAGTCACTGTCCCTGGGCCGCCGCAACCCGGAGCGCGAGTCACTGTCCCTGGGCCGCTGCAGCCCGGAGCGCGAGTCACTGTCCCTGGGCCGCCGGAGCGCGAGTCACTGTCCCTGGGCCGCCGCAACCCGGAGCGCGAGTCACTGTCCCTGGGCCGCCGCAACCCGGAGCGCGAGTCACTGTCCCTGGGCCGCCGCAACCCGGAGCGCGAGTCACTGTCCCTGGGCCGCCGCAACCCGGAGCGCGAGCTGCCGCCACCACCACCATCACCAGCAGCAGGAGCAGCAGACTGAAGGGCGGCTCGCCATGGCTGCAGACTGGGCTGAAATCCGGCGTCTGGCAGCCGACTTCCAGAGAGCGCAGTTCACTAGCACCGTGCAGAGGTAGGTAGGAAGAGAATGGAAAGGATAAGAAAGGAAGCGAGAGAAGGGGGGGTCGGGTCACAGTACGAGCCTTTGCAGCCACTCTCCTGCCTGGCACCAACTGCTTTGCAGGTCAGGCCCGGATAGATCCCCCCCTTTCGCCAGCCAGGATAACTTTTGATGACTACTCACTGGTGATCTTGAGGCAGCCGTGCATCCTGCACTAAAGGCCGCACTGCCTCCAGGTTGTGTGACTACTGAAACAGTTTAGCTCAATCCTTCCATCAAACCCGTTTTCTTATTTAGCAGTAGTGAACTTCAGACGGACTAGTTCTCTAATCGCTGTCATTTTAAGGCTGCGCGACTTCATTAACCGCCAAGAAACAAACTAAACATAACTGCATCGCTGAAAATCAATATTATCACTGTTGACGAAAGGCATTGTTATAAAATTGCCAGTTTTAATAAAAACATGTTTGTGAAGCGATCGAATTATTTTAGAATGGTCATTGCCTCCATATGTTTGGGAAATGCAAAGTTCTTGTGCATAGATAAGACATTGCCTTTTATATAAAAACTGTAATGTCTTACTTTTCCTACCGAATCAGAATATATTCTATAAAAATATGCCCAAGCTATCCTGCATGGTAACATTAAGTTGTTGTTTAGATTGTGTCCTGAAGTTACCTAAAATGCATCTGGGAAAATTAAATCCAGTAACTGTCCAATGTTTTGTCCAAATATTCTCCCAATCTTATTAGCACGTGCTTTAGTTTAGTTATACTTTAGTTATGAAATATTTAAGTTTCAATTTTTTAAAATCATGCGAATACTGCTACCACTGGGACAAGATCACCACAAAGGATTCGTAACTCGAACTGACGTGTATTTCATTCCAATTTGTTGACAAACAAACCTGGATAGTAAACCCAGGAAAAGAATCCGTTATAAAACAGTAAATGGATTTGAAGAAAGAGAAGACCATGTACAACCGTAACATCAGAACACAGTGCATTGGCATTTAAAGACTTAATTATAGAAATTAAATGGTCAGTGTTGATTAGAAGTGAGATTAACATTTGATTAGTTTATTCGTTTTTGGATCAGTAAGGATATAAGGGGGTCATGGGGAGAAGGCATGAGAATAGGGTTGAGAGGGAAAGATAGATCAGCCACGATTGAATGGCGGAGTAGACTTGAAATACTAGGGAACCGAGGATCTAGTGGGAGGGAGGAACTGAAGGGAATCCACATCAGTCAGGAAATGGTGTTAGATAAACTGTTGGGACTGAAGGCAGATAAATCCCCAGGGCCTGATGGTCTGCATCCCAGGGTACTCGAGGTGGCCCTAGAAATTGTAGATGCATTGATGATCGTTTTCCAATGTTCTCTCGATTCTGGATCAGTTCCTGTGAACTGGAGGGTAGCCAATGTAACCCCACTTCTTAAGAAAGGAGGGAGAGAGAAAACGGGGAATTATACACCAGTTAGCCTTACATCGGTAGTGGGGAAGATGCTTGAGTCGATTGTCAAAGTCAGCATGGATTTATGAAGGGGAAATCATGCTTGACTGATCTTTTGGAGGTTTTTGAGGATGTAACAAGTAGAATGGATAAGGGAGAGCAAGTGGATATGGTGTATCTGGACTTTCAAAAAGCCTTTGGCAAGGTCCCAAACAAGAGATGTGCAAAATTAGAGCACATGGTATTGGGAGTAGGGTATTGACATGGATAGAGAACTGATTGACAGACAGAAAGCAAAGAGTAAGAATTAACAGGTCAATAGACAATAGGTGCAGGAGTAGGCCATTCGGCCCTTTGAGCCATTCAATCTGATCATGACTGATTATCCACAATCAGTACCCCGTTTCCCATATCCCTTGACTATGCTATATTTCAGAGCTCTATCTAACTCTTTCTTGAAAGCATCCAGAGAACCGGCCTCCACCGCACTCTGAGGCAGAGAATTCCACAGACTTACAACTCTCTGTGTGGTAAAAGTATTTCCTCATCTCCGTTCTAAATGGCTTACGCCTTTTTCTTAAACTGTGGCCCATGCTTCTGGACTCCCCCAACATCGGGATCATCAGTCTGAAGAAGGGTTTCGGCCCGAAACGTTGCCTATTTCCTTCACTTCATAGATGCTGCTGCACCCGCTGAGTTTCTGCAGCATTTTTGTGTACCTTCGAATTTCCAGCATCTGCAGTTCCTTATTAAACACTCGGGAACGTGTTTCCTGCCTCTAGCGTGTCCACGCCTTTAATAATCTTTCATGTTTCAATAAGATTCCCTCTCATCCTTCTAAATTCCAGAGTATACAAGCCCAGCCGCTCCATTCTATCAACATATCAATAGCAAGAATGTCCTTCCTCAAACTTGGAGACCAAAACTGCACACAATACTCCAGGTGTGGTCTCACTAGAGCACTGTACAACTGCAGAAGGATCTCTTTGCTCCTCTACTCAACTCCTCTTGTAATGAACGGCAACATGCCATTCGCTTTCTTCACTGCCTGCTGTACCTGCATGCTTACTTTCAGTGACTGATGAACAAGGACTCCCAGATCCCATTGTACTTCCCCTTTTCCCAACTTGACACCATTTAGATAATAATCTGCCTTTCCTGTTTTTCACATTTTTCCACATTAAACTGCATCTGCCCACTCACCCACCTATCCAAGACACCCTGCGTCCTTCCTCATAACATCCTCCTCACAGTTCACACTGCCACTCAGCTTTGTGTCATCTTCAAATTTGCAAAAAATACTTTTAATCCCTTCATCTAAATCATTAATGTATATTGTAAATACCTGCGGTCCCAGCACTGAGCCTTGCGGTACCCCACTAGTCACTGCCTGCCATTCTGAAAGGGACCCGTTAATCCCTACTCCTTGTTTCATGTCTGCCAACCATTTTTCAATCCATGTCAGCACTCTACCCCCAATACCATGTGCCCTAATTTTGTCCACTAATCTCCTATGTGGGACCTTATCAAATGCTTTCTGAAAGTCCAGGTACACTACATCCTCTGGCTCTCCCTTGTCCATTTTCCCAGTTACATCCTCAAAAAAATTCCAGAAGATTAGTCAAGCATGATTTCACTTCATAAATCCATGCTTACTCGGACCGATCCTGCTACTGCTATCCAAATGTGCCGCTATTTCATCTTTTATAATTTACTCCAGTATCTTCCCCACCACCGATGACAGGCTAACTGGTCTATAATTCCCTGTTTTCTCTTCCACCTTTCTTAAAAAGTGGGGTAACATTAGCTACCCTCCAATCCACAGGAACTGATCCTGAATCTATAAAATATTGGAAAAGGATCACCAATGCATCCACGATTTCTAGTGCCACTTTTTTAAATACCCTGGGATGCAGACCTTCAGTCCCATCAGTCTACCCAACACCATTTCCTGCCTAATGTGGATTTCCTTCAGTTCCTCCGTCACCCCAGATCCTCTGCCCACTAGTACATCAGGGAAATTGTTTGTGTACTCCTTAGTGAAGACGGATCCAAAGTACCTGTTCAACTCGTCTGCCATTTTCTTGTTCCCCATAATAAATTCACCTGTTTCAGTCTTCAAGGGTCCAATTTTGGTCTTAACTAATTTTTTCCTCTTCACATACCTAAAGAAGCTTTTACTATCCTCCTTTATATTCTAGGCTAGCTTACCTTCGTACCTCATCTTTTCTCCCCATTTTGCATTTTTAGTTATCTTCTGTTGCTCTTTAAAAGTTTCCCAATCCTCTGGCTTCCCGCTCATCTTTGCTATGTTATACGTCTTGAACTGATCCTGCACCTTATGTATTATTCCCGGAAATACCTGCCATTGTTGTTCCACTGTCAAACCTGCTAGGGTATCTTTCCAGTCAACTTTGGCCAGCTCCTCCCTCATGGCTCCATAGTTCCCTTTGTTCAACTGTAATACTGACACCTCCGATTTACCCTTCTCCCTCTCAAATTTTAGATTAAAACTTATCATATTATGGTTACTGCCTCCTAATGGCTCCTTTACCTCGAGTTCACATCAAATCCGGTTCATTACACAACACTAAATCCAAAATTGCCGTCTCCCTGGTAGGCTCCAGTACTAAAGACTAAAAGACTTCCCCTTTATCCTTAAACTGTGACCCCTTGTTCTGGACTTCCCCAACATCGGGAACAATCTTCCTGCATCTCGCCTGTCTTTGTGAAGTTTGTGTATTTTCCACTTTTGTTTTGCCTGGATGATCTACCTGGTTGTCAGGTCAATTGGCTGTTGCACAGTGCCCGCCATAATGTTTGGGACAAAGACCCATCATTTATTTATTTATTTGCCTCTGTACTCCACAATTTGAGATTTGTAATAGAAAAAAAAAATCACATGTGGTTAAAGTGCACATTGTCAGATTTTAATGAAGGGTATTTTTAAAATCCATTTTGGTTTCACAATGTAGAAATTACAGTTTATACATAGTCCCCCCCATTTCAGGGCACCATAATGTTTTGGACACAGCAATGTGATGTAAATGAAAGTAGTTATGTTTAGTATATTGTTACATATCCTTTGCAAGCAATGACTGCTTGAAGTCAGTTGCTGGGTGTCTTATCTGGTGATGCTCTGCCAGGCCTGTTTTGCAGCCATCTTTAGTTTATGCTTGTTTTGGGGGCTAGTTCTCTTCAGCATATAAAAGGGATGCTCAATAGGGTTCAGATCGGGTGATTGACTTGGCCATTCATGAATTGACCTTTTTTTTTTGCTTTGAAAACCTCCGTTGTTGCTTTAGTAGTATGTTTGGGATCATGGTCTTGCTGTAGAATGAACTGACGGCCAATGAGTTTTGACGCATTTGTTTGAACTTGAACAGTTAGGATGTGTCTATACGCTTCAGAATTCATTATGCTACTACCATCAGCAGTTGAATTATCAATGAAGTTAAGTGAGCCTGCACCTTCAGCAGCCATACATGCCAAGGCCATAACACCCCCACCACTGTGTTTCACAGATTAGGTGGTATGCTTTGGATCTTGGGCAGTTCCTTCTCTCCTCCACACTTTGCTCTTACCATCACTCTGATATAAGTTAATCTTCGTCTCATCTGTCCACAAGACCTTTTTCCAAAACTGTGATTGCTATTTTAAGTACTTCTTGGCAAACTGTAAACAGGCCATCCTATTTTTGCAGCGAACCAGTGGTTTGCATTGTGCAGTGTAGCCTCTATATTTCTGTTCATGAAGTCTTCTGTGGACAGTGGTCATTGACAAATCCACACCTGACTCCCGAAGAGTGTTTCCGATCTGTCGGACAGGTGTTAGGGGATTTTTCTTTATTATAGAGAGAATTCTTCTGTCATCAGCTGTGAAGGTCTTCCTTGGCCTGCCAGTCACTTTGCGATTAGTAAGCTCTATCTTCTTAATGATGTTCAAACAGTTGATTTTGGTAAGCCTAAGGTTTGGCTGACGTGTCTAACAGTTTTATTCTTGTTTCTTAGTCTCATAATGGCTTCTTTGACTTTCATTGGCACAACTTTGGTCCTCATGTTGATAAACAGCAATAAAAGTTTCCACAGGTGATGGAAAGACTGGGGGAAAGACTAATGCCCCTGTCCCACTTAGGAAACCTGAACGGAAACCTCTGGAGACTTTGCGCCCCACCCAAGGTTTCTGTGCGGTTCCCGGAGGTTGCAGGTGGTTGCCGGAGGTTGCAGGTAGTGGAAGCAGGTAGGGAGGCTGACAAAAACCTCCGGGAACCGCACAAAAACCTTGGGTTGGGCACAAAGTCTCCAGAGGTTTCCGTTCGGGTTTCCTAAGTGGGACAGGGGTATTAGGTGCTGCGAGCTCTCTTATACCTGCATTAAAGAGGCAATTAAACACACCTGAGCAATTACAATCACCTGTGAAGCCATGTGTCCCAAACATTATGGTGCCCTGAAATGGGGAGGACTATGTATAATCACTGCTGTAATATCTACATGGTGAAACCAAAAATGTATAAAAATACCCTTTAACAAAACGTCATGTAGAGCACTGTATATTATCCCAGTAATAGGTGGGTGGAATGAGAATCAAGGGGATATGTTGAGCAAGTGAGAGGAAACACATTACTGGAAAATATTTGGGGGGAGTGGGATTGCTCTGAGAACACTAATGACTCTGAGCAGAATGGCCTCCAATGTCATGAAGAATATGATAAAATAAATATATGATATAAACTGCAGTGATGTAAATATTTATTTGAAAATTAGATGCTTTCTCAGAGTGGTACTTTCCATTGTTAATGTCTGCATACAAAAAAGAAATGAAAGGCATGGATTACACTTTTAAACTCATATATAATATAATTTCATTTATGTAGGTTGTCTGATCGAAACTGCGTTGAAATTGTTGCTAAACTAATAGCAGACAAACAATTGGATGTGATATATACATTGGATGGTAAAGAGTATATCACCCCAGCTCAAATTGCCAAAGAGATACGAGATGAGCTGTACGTTCATGGAGGTGAGTTTGCAAATTGCATACAATGAGATAACAGATTTGATTAAACCAGAATATTTGTTTTCTGAAGAAAACAAATAATAATTATACAAATTTTAATTTATCCATTTAAATATTTATTTTAATTTTCAGGCAGGATAAATATTGTGGATCTGCAGCATGTGAGTAATATTTTAAATCCTGTTGATTATATTTTAATTGTACACATTGAATATCTAGTTTTAATTTGCATTGAGGTACAGACATACACTGTCCTTTGAACGTTGAATTGTTAGCAGAAGTTGAAACAGTAAAGGTTTCTATCTGGTAGGTGCCTATATGACTACAGATTAGGATACGATTATAAAATCTGGAACATAATCACTGACTAGCTTCCCTTAAAATTCCCGTCCAATCAACAAATCAGTCTCCTCTCGTCCAATCAGCCGCTGTCTCCAAGGGCATTGTGTCCAATCACATAATGCGCTGGTTACTCGGCGACCAATCAGACGCAGGCTCCGAAGGGCGTTGCGACCAATACAGCCAACACCGAGAGAGACAGAGAGAGAGAGAGAGAGAGAGATACACAATAAGCTGTATTACAAATACACAATAAACAAGTGATGCATTCTTGTACTTTTACATAGGTATGACGGCACATTAAAAAACATTTCAGCAAAATGGCACCACGTAAAAATACTGATTTCCTCAGCAAAATACTGATTTACTAGAATACTGAAATACTCTGTCAAAACTTGGCAGCTCTGTATCTAGCCTGTCCAACCCCTCAAGAATTTTATGATTCTACTAGACTAACTGGTCCCCCAACGCAATATTGGATCTGCGCTCACTCCGGAGACAGCCGCCCCCCACAAGTAAAATTATGAAATTTATGGAGGCAATCAATCGTTCCCACGTTTGGGGGGGGGGGGGGGGGGGGGGGGCAGGGGAGAGAGCGGGTGGTTGGGGGGGTGGAAGTCAAGAGTGTTTTATTGTCATATGTTACCGCATAACCTTTTTGGCGAAAATATAAAGACACACACTTATACACACACACACACATATAAAATTAGATTTTTAAAGTTATAGAGGTAAGATATCCTCTCATCCTTCCAAATTCCAGTTTAAGAATAAGTGGTAGGCCATTTATAACGGAGATGAGGAAAAACTTTTTCACCCAGAGCTTTGTGAATCTGTGGAATTTTCATGCCTCAGAATGCAGTGGAGGCCAATTCTCTGGATGCTTTCAAAGGAGAGTTGGATAGAGCTCTTAAAGATAGCGGAGTCAAGGGATATGGGGAGAAGGTAGGAACGGGGTACTAATTGTGGATGATCAGCCTTGATCACAGTGAATGGTGGTGCTGGCTCGAAGGGCCGAATGGCTTACTCCTGCACCTATTGTCTATTGTCTATTGTCGGTGAATATAAGTCCAGTCGATCCATTCTTTCATCATATGTCAGTCCCGCCATCCCGGGAATTAACCTGGTGAACCTACGCTGCACTCCCTCAATAGCAATAATGTCCTTCCTCAAATTAGGAGACCAAAACTGCAAACAATGCTCCAGGTGAACTGTACAACTGCAGTAGGATATCCTTGCTCTTATACTCAAATCCTTTCGCTATGAAAAATTGTACTAAATCTACCTGTACTAAATATATTCCAGCAGATTTTGGTCACCCCGAACATCAATTTAGATCAACTCAACAGAATAGCATGTTGGTATTGTTACCAGCATAAAATAACTTCCGTTCAGTTTGTTGTAATAATTTGTAAACTGTCCAGATTGTAATCCAGGCAATGAAATTATCAATTCTCCTATGGCGACCCAAACAAGCAGTTCAGTCCACACTATGTTTTTAACAAAGTGTATATTCAAACCCAAACAGCTGTGTTGAAGTGATATTTGCTGCAACATTGCTTGGCCTTTGTTGGGTCCATTGTGCAACGATCAGTCTGCTGTAAGAAATTCTATGTGGATGATTAGCCATTGGGAAAGTTAGTAGCTGTGAACCGTCTGTAAGCTCGCCTCCCGTACCATCGGGAAATGCCCTACAATTTTGTGATCAGTTCGGGAAACGGGACATGGCAACCCCAGCGCACGGAAGCGGAGGAGTGGCAGCAACAAGTGACAGATGGCACGGTTGCAGTGTTTGCAGGTTGCGGTGTTGGTGGAGGCAGCCATTGGAGGCCCTACAGCAGCTGGGTAAACGAGCAGATTGAGCACAGCCTGCAGTAGCTGCACGGAGCGGCGGCAAAAGGAACGGGCAGCATGACGCTCAACCAGACCAACCCATACATTGGTGATCCAATGTCACCAGAACCCTTGAGAAAATTAGTAATTGTATATCTCCTTGGGCCACCATCAGACTTCTCAGAGACCCGAAGCACGGAAGTTGCAAGATGTTATTGGAACATGGTGACTCTTTGCATCCCAGAAAAGAATCAATTTACATTTTTTTCACTTGTGTTTGATTATACTTGTGTAGTATGATTTGGCTGGATAGCACGTAAAACACTCTTCACTGTATCACGGTGCACTTGACAATAATAAAATAAATTAAACCCCATCAAGCAATTTTCTGCAGGAAACACACTAAAGCTCCCAAGCTATCCACGTTTATACCATTCTTACCTGTGTGCCTAAAGCTAACATGATTAATGAAAGTTCAGTGATAGGTGGTTAGGCTATTTTGATCAGTTTCACATTTTATTATGTGAGAGGTCCTAGTTTAGTTTATTAATGTCAGGCGTGCTGAGATGCAGTGAAAAGCGATTTTTGTGACATGCTAAGAAATTATTAAGTTATTTATGCAAGGCTCTATCCATATCTTTTCTTCATCAGTTAATTTACATTCTTCTTCTTATGGTCTTCCTTCTCTGAAGTTGGTATGTTTGTTTATCATGTCAATGCTACAACTATATTTCTCACAATGTAGTGAAATACAACTTGTACCCACAACTTCACTCACAGTTAAGTGAGTAATTTGCTCTATAAAGTGATTTGTTGATTCTGTATGTCAAATGGTCCCCTCCACCAATCTTCAGCAGTGAGTATGTGCTATCACTTAGCTTCAGCTATCTCACTCCACCTTCCTTGGCTATTTGCCCAAAGAGTATGTGCTTTATCAATAGTTTGCTGAGGGACAATTAGGTTATCTTGTTAGGTTTCACTCCTTTATGCTGCAGTTAATATTGAAATGTATTTCTTTAGCTCTTGTGATGCACTCTGAGATGATTAGATGTCCATCCACAGATCAGTCTGCACCTCCCTGTATTTTATTCATTTCGAGTTGTTCTTCAAGGTATCCGTCAGTTTAGTTAAACATCCTTCCTTAGATGAGGTTTCCCAAGTAATAGTGCGTGCCGGGATTCCAATTAAATCCAGTCGCATTTAATTTAATCTTTATCCTATCCCACACCAACATCACCCATGGCCAGTTAGCTTCAACTTATAAATTATCTTTCGAAATTTAAAATGGTTCTGTGTGAAGTTAGGTATTTATCCCATATGTTTTTTTATTATTAGTTTAAGGAGTTTAAATCACATTAAAATTATGTTTTTCAATATTTTCTTAGATTCTTAATGTGGACCTAACACACATCGAGAGCAAAGCAAATGACATTGTTAAATCAAACAGAGATATCCAACTTGTGTTGGGCCAGCTGATTGATGAGTGAGTATTGACTGTTTTTTAGCCCTAGCATAGATTATTTACCTAAAACAGCCCAAAGATTTTCATGAATTAAAATTAATTTGATTTCAAAAGTGCATTCGCTTCTGCTTCATTCACCTCTGGTTGGGCACAAAACTAGAATTGTTGCTGCCTTACTTCACCAGAGGCCTGGGTGCAGTCGTATCCTTGGGTGCCGTCCATGTGGAGTTTGCATGTTCTCCCTGTGACCACATAGATTTTCTCGGGTGCTCTGGTTTACTCCAGCATCCCAACAAATTGGATTGATAGGTTGCAGTTAATATTGGTCAAGATAGGTCAATCGGCCAAAAGATTGCCACATAGTTGTGGGTCAGTGCAGACTCTTTTAAAATGCCTGCTTCTATGCTGTATCTGTCGGGTGTTGATGATTTCTCAAACCATTCCTCCAGCTATTTCCCATGTCTGTACTTAGGACTTAACTCCTCATTACCCTCTCAAGCCATTTACTTTGCCCTCAACCCCACTGTTCCATCCAATTCTACATAAATCAAGCTTCTGACCATACATCTTTTTATAGTGTTCGAGAGTAGCTGCCAACATTACCTTGTTCTTACTGCCAAAGACCCTGCTGAATCTTTCCCCAAGATAACCTTTTTTCTCAAAGGCAGCCACATATCTTGCATTAATAAACAATGAACAGCAGATGCTGGTTTACAAAATAAATCCAAAGTGCTGGAGTATCTTAGTGGGTCAGGCAGCATCTCTGGAGAACATGGATAGGTTGTTTCAGGTTAGGACCTTTCTTCAGACTGGGGGGTGGGGGGAGATTTTGTGTATTTTATGTAAATCAGCATCTACAGAATAGAAGTTGACGTCAGTTGTGAAGAAAGTGATGTAAAAGCGATGTAATACATAAAATTCAATAAGCAGTAAACATTTGGATTAACCAAGTTGTATGTTTAGATGATAATGATGAATCAAATAAGTCTGGAGGTATCAAAGTTTCATCAGTAGATGAACCACACCAGGGGTGGAGATGAATTTTAATATTTAACAAGAAAATGGGCAAATAATTACAGCATTTCAATAAATTTTAAACAGAACGTATCTGAATCAGATGGCTGAAGAGGTTAATGACCGACTGCAAGAAGCTGGACATGTTACAATAGCAGAGCTCTGTAAATTGTATGACCTGCCATGTGATTTTCTAACAGAGGTGAGTGGTTAATATTCCACAATATTTGGCATGTAAAAAAAGCAACATGGGAGTGGCCATGGGAGATTTCAATATGCTGGTAGACTGGGAAAATCAGATTGGTACTGGACCCCAAGAAAGGGAATTTGTAGAGTGCCTCTGAGATTGATTCTTGGAGCAGCTTGTAGTGGAGCCTACCAGGGTAAAGGCAATTCTGGATTCAGTGTTATGTAATGGACCGGATTTGATAAAGGGAACTCAAGGTAAAGGAACCATTATGAGAAAGTGACCACGATATGATAAGTTTTAATCTGCAATTTGAGAGGGAGAAGGTGAAATCAGATCAAGTTCGGAGGGATATGGACCAAGCGCAGCCAGGTTGGACTAGTGTAGCTGGGACAAATTGGCCTGGGTGGCAAGTTGGACCGAAGGGCCTGTTTCCACACTATCACTCTATGACTATGAAATGTGTCAGTATTTGCAGCTGAACTAAGGAGACTACAGAGGCATGATGGGTGAGCTGGTCAAAGTTGACTGGAAAGGGACCCTAGCAGGGATGAGGGGTGGAACAGCAATGGCAGGAATTTCTGAGATTAATCTGGAAGATGCAGGATCTTTTCATTCCAAAGAGGAAGAAAGTTTCTTGGGGGAGAAAGAGGCGACTGTGACTGACAAGGAAAGTCAAGGACAAAACTAAAAGAGAATGCGTTAAAAAAAGCAGAGGATTGGGAAGCTACTAAAGAACAACAGAAGGTAACTAAAAAGGCAATATGGGGAGAAAAGGAAATACAAAGGTAAGCTAGCCAATAATATAAAAGAGGATGGCAATAGTTTCTTCAGTTATATAAAGAGTAAGAAAGAGGCAAGAGTGGACGTTGGACCACTGAAGAATGATGCAGGAGAAGTGATAATGGAGAATAATGAAATGGCAGAGGAATTGAATAACTTTTTTGCATCAGTCTTCACAGTGGAAGACACCAGCAACGTGCCTGAAATTCAAGAGAGACGGGGTGGAAGTTAGTGGAATGGCTATTACTAGGGAGATGGTGCTTGGGAAGCTGAAAGGGCTGAAGGTGGCTAAGTCACCTGGATCGGATGGACTGCACCCTAGGGTTCTGAAAGAGGCGGCTTTAGAGATTGTGGAGGCATTCATAGTGATATTTTCTAAATGGGGAGAGAATCCAGAAATCGGAAGTGCAAAGGCACTTGGGAGCGCTGGTGCAGGATTCCCAAAATGTTAATCTGCAAGTCGAATCAGTAGTAAAGAAAGCAAACTCGATGCTAGCATTTATTTCAAGAGGGATTATTTCAAAATAAGGCACTGGTAAGGCCGCATTTGGAACATTATGAGCAATGTTGGGCACCATATCTGAGGAAGGATGTGCTGGCTCTGGAGAGGGTCCAGAGGAGGTTGACAAGAATGATCCCAGGAATGAGTAGGTTGACCTATAATGAGCGAATGTCGACACTGGACCTGTACGCGCTGGAGTTTAGAAGAATGAGTGGGGACCTCATTGAAATGTACGGAATAATGAAAAGTCTGGATAGAATGGATAGGGAGAGGATGTTTCCACTAGTGGGAGAGTCTAGGACTAGAGGTCATAGCCTCAGAATTAAAGGATGTTCTTTTAGGAAGAAGATGAGGATAAATGTCTTTAGTCAGAGGGTGGTGAATCTGTGGAATTCTTTGCCACAGAAGGCTGTGGAGGCCATGTCATTGGATATTTTTAAGGCAGAGATAGATAGATTATTGATTAGTACAGGTGTCAGAGGTTATGGGGAAAAGGCAGGAGAATGGGGTTCAGAGGGAGAGATGGATCAGCCATGATTGAATGGCAGAGTAGACTTGATGGGCCGAATGGCTTAATTCTACTCCTATCACATGACCTAATAGATCTAATATCACAAACAGCCGATGTACAGCAGTAAGGTTTTAAATAATTCACTGACAGTCGGTTGTGAAATTGGTTGCTAATACTACCAGGTTTTCTAACATAAAATTGGCAGAATGTGTTGCCATGGATTCTGTAGTTTTGAACAGTCAGTTGTAAATGGAAAACAATAAATGCTGCAAAACGTGGTACGGACAAATATCGAAGAGCATTATGAAAGTGGCACATAAACTGAAAATCAGGTCTGCATGTGATGCTTCATATTCTTTCACATGATGCCCCATAGTTGGAACCATGAAAATATGCTGAATATTTGCAGCATTTTCTGATTATATTCCAGATATCCATTATCTGAAGAACTTCATTGAGTTAAAATGAAAATTATTATCTGTAATAAATCTGAATAAAATAAAAACACAATATTGCGGAAAAAGTTCAAATTGACTGTGAAGAGAGAAACAAGATTAATGTTTCAGATTGATGGTCTTTCATCAGATTGGAAGCAACTATAAATCTGTGGCTGCTATGAATAGCCATGATACAAAATGTGAAGAATTGATTGATTTTACTAAGTGTGGTAACTTCATACGTCCTAGTCCCCATACTTTTTTAATCTAAACTTCACGTTACCATTATTATTAAGATTATATTTGGTGTGAAAAATCTGTTTCGAAGGATTCACATCTACTGAGGAACTTTGGGTGTTGTCACTAGATGGTGCTGTGATGAGATTTTGCGGACTGGCTCAATAGCATTTTTTTTAACGCCGAAATGCAGGGATTGAAGAGATATGAATTATGTGCCAGCAGATAAGAGGTGATCTAGGCATTAAGTTCGGCACAGATATTGTGTGCCGAAGGGCCTATTCCTGTGCTGTACTGTTCTATATTCTATGTAAACACTATGGCAGCATTCAATTTGAAAATGGTGCGTGTTGCATGTGGAGGCTTTTGTAGTGCATGATCCAACATGTGCTTCATGGGTGATGAAGTGCTATAAAATTATCGAATGCTCATCAGAAATATGCAGAGTAGGCCGACCAAGTCCAGTTAAAATTGAAAGCAGCAATGATATCATGGAGTGGACGAAACTTCTTCAAAGTAGACATACCTTGAGGAGATTTCGTAGTGAAAGCTTGGAGTTCAGTTTTCATTTGATGAGCTTGTAGATAAGTTGTCCAGAGTTGTACCACCAAATGAAACACCTAAAAAAATCTTAACCCACCCCCCCCCCCCCCCACCCCCAAAGCCTCTGCTTAGAGCCGCATTCCCTTGCTTTGCAGAGCTGAATATGTGTTCAAAAATAGGGAGGCCTCTTGCTGCCATTGAGAGAATCATTATTTGGTGTCTTTTCTACTGGCGATTGGTGCTTTCCAGAGTTTTATTTTGACACAGCGTGTGACGTGGAAGATGCTGAAAAACCTTGTCCTAATTTCTGCATCATCCAGTTATTCCAGACGTGGGTGCATTAGTTGTCCTCTAACATGTAGGACTGTAAGGGCAAATGGAAGATGCATGAATAGAAAAAGGAACACTACAGTATTGGAACAGACCCATTGGCCCACAATGTCTGTGCCAAACATGTCAAGCTTCTTAAAACACCACTATCATATCTGCCTCAACCACGACCCCTGCCAGCATGTTCCAGCCCACTACCCACTGTGTAGACAAGATCAAGATAAGACATCTGAGTAAGAGTGGGGGAAAAGGGCACTGCAGGGCCCTGTGCTTTCCTTTAGACTTCAGTGAGAACTTTGACAGGACAGAGCATCGAGATTCTGAAATTAAGTTTTTCTGTCGTGGATCAATTGGGAGAAGCCCTGCTATGCTCAGAATGAGTGTCAAGGATTGTTGCATTCTGGCTACATAACACAAGCTGACCACCACGAGGACCCTTGTTTTCAGCCACACAATAAACAAGAAGCAAGAAGATGTGCTGTGGAAAGAAAAGTATTATATTACTATAATATTGCTAATGGTGATTGTGTTATGGGCAGATTCTTTAAATGGCCTGGCAAGTCTTGGGGGGCAGTTAAGAATGGACAATAATCTTACCAGCCACCCTCAAATCCTCTGAATAACTAAATAATAACAGGACATTCACTTGCTTTTTTTTTAGTAAATTGACACTGCACTTTACTTTTAACTGTTGACTGTTACAAAATCCAAAGCCAGATTCAGAGAAGTAGTTAACTCCAAAAATCCGTTATTTCCAGCAAATGGTTTTAAGAAGTCATTAATTTTATAAAACTAATTTTGCTTTTGTATGCATATGTTCTTATTTTTCTGTCTAAATTTCAAAGGAATTGTCACGGCGTATAGGCAGAATTATAAATGGACAAATGGACACCTATGATCGAGGCGTCATTTTCACAGATGCTTTCGTTGCTCAACACAAGGCCCGGATTCGAGGACTTTTCAGTGCAGTAACTAGGTATCGATCAAGTGATGACATGTATTTATCTATCAAGTTACTCTAAAATAGAAAATATATTAGTCCTTTAGTTAACACTTTCAGCAAGACGCTATTTGTAAATTCCTCAATTATAGACTAGTTGACACATATTTTGTATGAATATTATCTGACCACATACACCTTCATAATCCAAATATTAATGAGTTTTGCTTTATCATTGCAGATACTTTCCAGTTGATAGCAATTCACTTTGCATCAATCTGTGCAGTAACATTAACGTAGTGCGAGACAAAATAAAATAGCCCATCACAATAAGTCTCGAATACAGCCAAATGCTACATTTGAAAAAGATTGTATGATGACAAGTTTGTGTTTACACTTATTTCAGCTTGGAATAAAATCCTGTTACTGCTATTGTGGGGTTTTTAAATCAGTATTAAAAGGAATCTGCTGGTGCAGGAAAAAAACATCCGTCTTTTTCAGATTGCCACATATTTCTTATGAACACTTTATAATATATAAAGTTACTGTAAAAAAATATACATTGCATTATCACAAACCATATCCAAAATAATACACTCCGTTGCCGATCAAATTTTAATAAATATTTCCTTACCCTAAAACTCATTATTTTGACACTTATGGGCCTGTCCCACTTAGGCGACTGCAGGAGACTATGCGGTCGCCACATGTTCGCGGGTGGTTTCCGGATAGTCGCCTTCATGGTCGTGAGGAGTTCCCGCATTCTGGGAACTAGTCGCGGCCTCATTATAGTCGCCGCAGTTTTTTCAACGTTGAAAAATCAGCGGCGACCAGAATGAAGCCACCATGGAGAGTAGCGAGAATTCTCGTGCCGTAGGTGCAGTGGTAGTGAGTTGCCAGGAGGTTGAAGGTTGTTGTTGGTTATCGTAGGTTGTAGCCGGTGCTGACCGGTGAATTTCATTGGCTCGTTGGGAAAAAAAACACGTAAGCAGTAGTTTTCAGAGCCAAGGATAACCGACCGGTAATGTTCATGTCCGCCGAGCTTCACAGCCGTGTATCTGTGGCTTCTTAAAAGTTGTCTTCACTCCTTCTCTCCCCTCTTTTCCCCCCCCCCCTTTCAAAGGACTTACATGACCCTTCCCGTACACTGTGCTTTCACCGTCTTAATTACAGCGCCAAACTTCCTGTGTGACTGTACAGTGGCCTCCTGTGTGTCTGTACCATTGGCTTTGCACAGTGTGAATTTCACGTAGACAGCATTCCCCCCCGCTTGCCCTGTCCCCCGCTTGCATAACGGGCTCAGCAAAGGAAGCGATGTGTGTGTGTGTGTGTGTTCCACTCTGACAGTCGCCGGTTTTTCAGGCAACTGCCGGCGACTTGACAGTCACCGGCAGTCACCTGAAAAATTGCCTAAGTGGGATTGGTCTATTTTTCCTTTTGAATATTATTATATCAAATATTTCTTTAAATTGTGGGGTAAATTTATAAACGTTTTGGATTAGAAAGCTAAACATGCTAACTGGAAGGTGTCTTGTTGAATTATCTTGGTGAACTCAAATTCAGCGCAATATATATTTTAATGTATTTTAGTCATGAATTTAAATGGAAAATTTTAATGTTCCTTTTCAACAGGCCAACGCCAGTAAGCTCTTTGATATCTCAGTATAAATTTCAGGAACATCTTCTTTATTGTAAGTATTCTATGGAATTATAATCTTTTGAGAAAATTGGTACAAAATTTAGTCATTGGAAAGTTATCTCCAGGTCAGTCTGTGCAGGTAAAGACATAATACTTGTAACATAATAGAGAATTTATTTATATTGGAGCAATGTTTGTAAAATATGATGTTCTAAAGAAATTTTAATTGGTTACAGCAATCAGGAACTTGCTGTATAGTGTTCAGTTTTTTCCTTCTGGATTCTCCATACATATTATGCATTAAGGAACAAAAAGCTTCGGACTTAGTCATTGACCTTCAACAGCACCCAGCTGAATGCCACTTCCATAGTTATATTACCACATGTTTTGATGTAATTGAAAGACTATCTGTCTGAGTTGGCCCAGATTCTAAGGCAAGCTTTAAACCAAAATAAATACTCCACCATCTCTAACTCCTCCCTACAATAGATCACAACCTCTCCTTTAAACACCCTTCACACCCCCACCCCTCCGCCATCCACCATCCCCCTCTTCGATTCCCAGACCCAGCATTTGATATCCTGAAGCTGTTTCTCCTACTCGTGCATGCAATGGTTTGGATTTCCTCCATAATGGCAGAGTAATACTCTTTCAGCATGTTAACCAGCTGGGATTTGTTCGATTCCACATAACATCTTCAACCTCACAAAACTCATCTTTAGTAAAAAAATACCTGTTTGCTCTTCCTCTTGTCTCATATATTGAAGCAGCACAGAAAAATGTTGCTTCAACACCATTTGAAAGTGTCACGGTTTATGGGGAATGGTATTAGGCAGGAGAATGGTGTTAGGAGGGAGAGATTGATCAGACTGAATTGAATGGTGACGTAGACTTGATGCCCTGAATGGCCTAATTCTGCTCCTATCACGTAACATGAAAGGCTACAGTACCTGATTTCTGTCAGCAGAGGGACCTTTAATCCACTAAAAACCCACATGTTTGCAAAGTGCCTCTTGATGTTACGGAAAGGTGCGCCCCGCATCTCAGCCCTTCTCCACCTCCCACAACTCTTTCAAAAATGAATCTTCGGACAGTTTGGTGCAGGTAAAGAGATTTGCACTTAGTTTAGTTTAGAGATACATCGCTGAAACAGGCCCTTGGGCCCACCGAGTCCACGCCGACCAGCGATCCCCGCACACTAACACCATTCCACACACACGAGGGACAATTTATACATACACCATGCCAATTAACCTACATACCTGTTTATGTATTTGGAGTGTGGGAGGAAACTGGAGATCTCTGAGAAAACCCACGTGGTCACGGGGAGAACTCTGCACTGACAACACCCGTAGTCGGGATTGAACCCGGGTCTCCGGGGCTGCGAGGGCTATAAGGCGCCACAGTCAAAACAAAATAACACAGTGGCAGACTTAGATTCATTTTTAAAAGCACTTTTTTTTAGTCTTCAATGCAACTTGTTTTCTGAAAGTGGTTGACTAATACTTAACAGTCAGACAACATGAAGGAACAGGCAGCTATAACGAGGTTTCAGTGTTTGCTGAGCTTTGCTGGATCATTATTCTGGTGCAGGCACAATATGATTAAGCATAGTGGAAAATAGTACACAGTCTGCAAATGTGGTGCTGAACTAAGAGAGATGAAGTGAGTCATCTTTTCCTTTTGTTCTTAAAATCGCAATGAAGCCTTGAAATGGCTTCGCTGATATGAATCGGTGTATCGGCAATAAATAAAATTGGTCTTAATAATAAGCAGTTATATAAATGTCCGCACCAAAACAAAATTACTGCATTCAGCCTCTCATTTGAAGAATCTGACAAAATAATTTTTTCCCCATATTGCCTGAAATTGCCTAGATCTTCACCAGGAATGTAGTCAAGGGACAAATATGTGGCTAGATTTCACAAGTTCCATTTGTTCTGTTGGTTTGTCCCAACTTTGTGGCATCACAAGATGTAGACAGATTGGATTACACTTTAATTAATTTAATTAATTTTTGAGCAACAATTTGTGGGACAGTGTGTTAATAACCTCTTGAAATGCCCTAAAAGCAGTGACCGAGGTCAGTGTATCACTGAAATAATAGTGCAGTCACATTTTATATCATTAAACACATGGAAACACACGGGGAACATGGAAATGGCAAAGGCATTAAACGAGTATTTTGTATCAGTCTTCACCATAGAAGACACAAAAAATATGAGGGAGATAGCGGTGGGGATTGTGGATGCATTGGTGATAATTTTCCAAAACTCCCTGGAGGCAGGAACGGTCCCAGTGGATTGGAAAATGGCCAATGTAACACCTATATTTAAAAAAGGAAGTAAACAGAAGGCGGGTAACTATAGACCGGTTAGTTTAACATCGGTGGTGGGTAAAATGTTAGAGACAATTATTAAAGAAACACTAACGGGGCACTTGGATAAACATGACTTCATCGGACAGAACCAGCATGGTTTTGTGAAGGGGAAGTCCTGTTTAACGAATCTGCTTGAATTCTTTGAGGAAGTGGATAAAGGGGAACCGGTGGATGTGGTATACTTGGACTTCCAAAAGGCTTTTGACAAGGTGCCACATAAGAGACTATTGCTAAAAATAAAAAATTATGGGATTGGGGGTAATATATTAGCATGGGTAGAGGATTGGCTAACAAATAGGAAGCAGAGAGTGGGGATAAATGGTTCATACTCGGGATGGCAACCGGTAACTAGCGGGGTTCCGCAAGGGTCGGTGCTGGGACCCCAGTTGTTCACAATTTATATAAATGATTTGGAGGAGGGAACCAAGTGTAATATATCAAAATTTGCGGACGATACAAAAATGGGAGGAAAAGTAGGGGATGAGGAGGATAGGAAGAGTCTGCAAAATGATATAGATAAGCTAGGTGAGTGGGCAACAACTTGGCAGATGAAATTTAATACTAATAAATGTGAAGTCATTCACTTTGGGGAAAAAAATGATAGGGCAAGTTATTTTCTAAATGAGGAGGAGCTGCGTTGTAATGCAACGCAAAGGGATCTAGGGGTATTAGTACATGAATCACTAAAAGTTAGTATGCAGGTGCAGCAAGCAATCAGGAAGGCCAATGGAGTTTTGGCCTTTATTGCTAGGGGGATTGAGTATAAAAACACGGAGGTCTTGCTGCAGCTGTACACAGTATTAGTGAGACCACATTTGGAATACTGTGTATAGTTCTGGGGTCCATACTTAAGAAAGGATGTACTAGCCCTGGAGGCAGTGCAGCGAAGGTTTACAAGATTAATTCCTGCAATGAGGGGATTGACATATGAGGAAAGGTTGGGTAGGCTGGAGCTCTACTCTTTGGAGTTTAGAAGAATGAGAGGCGATCTCATTGAAACATATAAGATCGTGAGGGGCCTTGATCGGGTGGATGCACCGAGGATGTTCCCAATGATCGGGGAAACTAGAACTAGGGGACATAGTTGCAGAATAAGGGGGGGCTCTTTTAAAACTGAGATGAGGAAGAACTTCTTCACCCAGAGGGTGGTTAATTTATGGAATTCACTGCCCCAGGGAGCAGTGGAAGCAGAAACGTTAAATATATTTAAGTCTAAAATAGATGGTTTTTTAGCTGCCAAGGGGATAAGGGGCTACGGGGAGAGGGCAGGGATATGGACCTAGGTATGGTTAGTATAGTAGACCTGAGTGATCTCCTGGACAAGTGTCGATCGCCTGGATTGGGGTCGGAGAGGAATTTCCCGGATTTTTTTCCCGAATTGGACCTGGGTTTTTATCCGGTTTTTTGCCTCCCCCAGGAGATCACGCGGTTCTTGGGGTGGAGAGGGGTGATAGCGGTATAAAGGGGAGGGTAGTGTTTTGTGTTCTGTGTCTTGTGTCTACTGTTTGTGGGTAAGTGTGTCTGTTTAGTGTTCAGCCATGAGCGAATGGCGGTGCGGGCTCGACGGACCTGGTGGTCTACTCTCGCACCTACTTTCTATGTTTCTATGTTTCTATTAGACATGGGTAAAAGTGGAAAATTGTTCTAAATTAATGCAAGTTGATGAAGAGTAAAAGAACCTTGAGGAGAACACAGTGCTGGAGCAACTCAGCAGGTCAGGTAGCGCTTGTGGAGATAAATGGACAGACAATGTTTTGGATCATGGCCCTTCTTCAGACTGATGGAATAGAGCAGGGGTCGGCAACCTTGTTCTGCATAGGGGCTGGGATGCATGTCTGTGAGCGGATGGCGGGCCACATCTATCACGTGTACACATGGATCCCACCCCGGATGGCAGGCACCAAATCACGTGTTCACATAGATCCCGCCCCTCCGAGGACACCACCCGGAGCACTGGCCCCTAGTTACAGGCAAAGATGGTTAAAGGCGCTCACGAACATGGCGCATCTACGGACCATTGCCTTGGCTCTGTCCTGAAGGCGGTGGCTCAAATACTCATACTCACTCGTCCCCGGCCTATTGACAGCCCCGATCCCGACAGCATGTTTAAGAAAGAATTGCAGATGCTGGAAAAATCGAAGGAAGATAAAAAAACTGGAGAAACTCAGCGGGTGAGGCAGCATCTATGGATTGAAGGAATAGGTGACGTTTTGGGTCGAGACCCTTCTTCAGACTGGTCTCAGAGCAATGCCAGCCGCTTCTGAAGAAGGGTCTCGACTTGAAACTTTGCCTATTCCTTCAATCCATAGATGCTGCCTCACCCGCTGAGTTTCTCCAGCTTTTTTGATTACCTCCGATCCTGACAGTGAAGCCCAGACACAAAAGGTGCGTGGCTGTGCCGGTGGCTTTGCGCAGGATGCGGTACAGCCAGAGCTTAGCGCAGCTCAGCGCTGCTTGGCAGCTCGACGGCGTCCACCGCCATTGCAGCCGCCAGCGCATGCATCCTTGCATCACTGCGCCTGGGCACCGCGGCTTCGGGCCCGGGAGGTACCGGAGATGATGGAAGTCAGCGGGCCGGATAAATATGGGGAGAAAAATACAGCTGCGGGCCGGATGATTTCGGGTTATGGGCCGCGTTCGGCCCGGGGGCCGTAGGTTGCCGACCCCTGGAGTAGAGGGAGAAAACTGGAAAAGAGTGTTGAGGTGAAGGCCTGGGACAAAAATTATTAAGTAATACATGGATGCAGATGAGAAGGGGTAATTGGCAGATTGGAGGAGATAGTAACAAAGGCTAGAAGTGAAATGGAATAAAAAAGATGCCAAAAAAGGAAGAAAGAGAAGTGAAATGCCAGAAGGAAGAGGTTTATGGGAAGGATAAAAGTAAAATGGAGGGCTTGAGATGGGGAGGTTGAGGGAGATGAGAAGGAGGAGGGGAAGGAGCAAGGTGAGAGGAGCAGTGGGAGAAAAGTGTGCCTCAACGGTGGAGGCTAATCAGCATGGATGAGATGGAAAGGTCGGGGAATGATCTGAAATTGGAGAATTCAATATTCACGCTGTTCGATTGTAGGCTACCCAAGCAGAATATCAGGTGTTAGTAATATACATATTTGAATAATTACCTGTGCACGTCAACATTTTAAGTTTTAGTAAATATTTATGTTGATAACCAAATTGGCCATTTTTCATTAATTTACAATGATATGTGTGTCATTGACAATGTCATCATATAAAACCCAACCCAACATTATTGGCTTATTATTGCTATGTGTACTGAGATACAGTGAAAACCTTTGTTTGGATGGTGACTGGGCAAAGCATATTCTGTGGAAGTTCATCAAGGTAGTGCAAGAGAAAATAAGAACCAGAATATAGTGTTACAGAGAAAGTGCAGATTTTAAAAAATCAACGGTCACGACGAGGTTGATTTCAGGAAATTTCTATTTTGCATCTATATAAGGTCATCAGTGATGAAGCAGAATTAAGCAATTTGGCCCATCAAGTTTACTCCACTATTCAATCATGGCTGATCTATATCTACCTCCTAACCCCATTCTCCTGCCTTCTCCCCATAACCCCTGACACCTGTACTAATCAAGAATCTATCTCTGCCTTAAAAATATTCATTGACTTGGCCTCCACAGCCTTCTGTGGATATATTTGTTTTTATCATCTGTATATTTGCTGGTTTTGTCATTCTTAAAGCTAAATCATGGATCATTGTTAATTTTTCTCCAAATCATTGTCTGTGTGGATGACTTTTTACAGCTTTTCTTGAAGAGTTTATTACCAATGGTCGCTTGAATGGAGCAGTGATTGGTGGGAGACAGGATAAGGCTGTCTATGTCCCTGATATCTACTCAAGAACTCAAAATAACTGGGTGGATTCATTTTACAAGCAAAACAGCTATTTAGGTAACTTTTAATACTTCAATATTAATTACCTTTAATATTTAACGTTCTGCAGTTTTTTATAATCTTTAGTGATGTGTAATTCAGATCCATTTGGACTGGTTTTAAGGTGATCAATACTCAATGTGGATCCAAACTTGAAGTGATAAGACAATTCATGTTCTTGCACCAAATTATTTCCTCCTTTTTATGAGACCCACACCAGATACCTATAATGGTAAATAATTACCCTCTATTTATGAACTAAAAGCTGACCTGGCAGGATTGTCGATTAAGTTACAGGACTATCACATGTTTAGTGCAGGTAACCAAAGGTGAGTTTCTATCTCATTACCTCTGAGCTGCGACTGCCTGAAGGGCCTGTCCCACTTACGCGACCTTTACAGACGTGATAGGTCGCCAAAATTATCAACATGTTGAAAATTCAGCGGCGACCAGAAAGACGCTACGACTCTTTGGAGACCTCTTACGACCATAGGAGACCTCTCACGGCCATACAGGCGACCCCTGGCGACATGTCGCAGGTGACCTCTCACGACCATAGCTGACCTCTCACGACCAAGGTCGTGAGAGGTCTCCTATGGTCGTGAGAGGTCTCCAAAGAGTCGTAGCGTCTTTCTGGTCGCTGCTGAATTTTCAACATGAGCGGTGGGCTGTCCGTAGCGGCGACTGCGGAGGGCTCCGGAGGCCCTGACCACGGGTGAACATCGAGGAAGAGACTAACTTTGGTGCCTTCCCTCACAGTGGGAAACTTTTGATTCTGCTGTGTGGGGATGTTTTATGTTGAATTCTATCGTGTGTTGTGTTCTTTATTTTATTGTATGGTGATCATATTTCACTGCCGTCTGGCACATGTGACAAATATATCTTGTATAACATGTTGAAAATTTTGGCGACCTATCACGGGTGCCGGCAGTCGCCTATAAAGATCGCGTAAGTGGGACAGACCCTTGACTCTTCTACTTAAAAGTTCAACATTTCTGTATCCTTTGCTATCAGTAGTTGCAATATCAATAGCTTTGTTGAAATATTTATAGATGCTACAACACTTTTGGGATCTTATTTTGTAACTACTATGCTAGAATTTTACATTTTGCCAAGTGCATAGTCTTTTTTTCTTGAAAGGTAAGCATTCCAATTTGTGGAATAAAAACAAGAATATCCAGTGGAAATGTCATTTTTGTTTATTACTCGTTTACTCATGCTTATCTTGAATAGACTGGGGTTTTTGAAACCAGGCTGTAATAAATATAAATTGGGATGGCACGGTGGTGCAACGGTAAAGTTGTAGCCTAGCAGCGCCAGAGACCAGGGTTCGATTCTGACTACAGGTGCTTGTACGGAGTTTGTGTGTTCTCCCCATGACCTACATGGCTTTTCTCCGTGATCTCCGGTTTTCTCCCACACCCCAAAGACATAGAGGTTTGCAGGCTTGCTTGCGAAAATTGTGATTTGTCAAAGTGATAGGAGTAGAATTAGGCCATTCAGCCCATTTGGTCTATTCTGCCATTCAATCATGGGTGATCTGTCACTCCCTCCTAACCCCATTCTCCTGCCTTCTCCCCATTACCCCTGGCATGCATACTAATCAAGAATTTATCTATCTTTGCTTTAAAAATATCCATTGACGGCCTCAACAGCATTCTGTGGCAAACAATTCCACAGGTTCACCACCTCTGACTAAAGATATTCCTCCTCATCTCTTTCCTAAAGGAACGTCCTTTAATTTTAAGACAATGACCTCTAGTCCTAGACTCTTCCCCTAGCGTGTGTAGGATTGTGCTAATGTGCGGGGATAGCTGGTTGGCGCGGACTTGGTGGGCCAAAGGGCCCGTTTCCACCATGTATCTCTAAACTCTGAACTAAACTTTAAAAATGCCATCCTCTCTAGTTTGATGGACACAAGCATTTCAAAAATTATACTGCTGATATTGATATCTGTTCAGAAAAATTATAGTGAATAGTATGAGAATATTGAATATCTGAAGAAGGGTCCTACACAAAATGTTACCTATCCATGTTCTGCAGCCTGACCTGTTGCATTACTCTAGCACTTGTAAACCAGCATCTGCAGTTCCTTGTATCTCCTCTCTGAGAATATTACCATTGGTTAATTCACTCATTGAGAGTTTGTTTTTGAACAGAATATTGTTCTTTCACGGAAATCACCTTATGTTTTCTAGAATTTGACACTTTGAGCAGGCTGGGAATTCCAGATCCAATAAATTATATCAAGAAGAGATACAAATCAGCATCGATGACCACTTTAACAGCCGTGTGTGTCGGCCATACCATTGTGGATCAGGTGGAAGCCTCAGTCGAGGAGGCTATAAGATCTGACATGTGGGTGGATATACAGGTACTGTTTCTCAAAGGCAATGTCATTAAACTTTCTTCTAAGTTAGGAATGGGAAAAGGAGAGTCAACTTTTGAAAAAATTAGTGCGGTTATTAGACCTAATTATATTGTGGAAAGTATAATATTGCATCAAAAATCACCAAATCAGTCACAGATGGAGGTCATGTTAATCATGTATTGTCTTCCCGCTGACTGGTTAGCATGCAACAAAAGCTTTTCATTGTACCTTGGACATGTGACAATAAACTAAATGCAACAGGTATACAGAACATTTCATGGGTAAAGAATGTACATATTTTAATAACATTTAGCTTTTTATACTCACCTTTTAAGAAAACATTTACTGTGGCAAAACTTTTAATCTCGATATCCACTTTGATGAGACATTTATTGATCCTTTGTTCAGAAACAGAAACTGGCAGAACAAAGTTGTGCTCATGTTTTGTTCACGTTATTCCCTTTATCCTCGCCCCGATCCTCACTTGGATTCAAGGCCCAGTTCCAGACTGAGAATCTGAAGAAAGGTCTCAATCCAAAACATCACCTATCCATCTTCTCCAGAGTTGCTCAAACACTTTGTAATCAACATCTACACTTCTTTGTTTCTCCTACTTGTACAATTATATTTTATTATTCGGTAATCCCTGACTGTTATAGCGGACAATCGACAATAACAGACACCATTCCCCCTCCAACATGGTCTGTTATAACGAGAGTTCACTGCACTATGTTTACATATCTGTTGTGCTGCTGCAAATAAAAAAGCAGTTATTCCGTTTTGGAACATACAACAATAATACACTCTTGACTCTTGAATTGTATTACCTTCTTCCTGATTAATAATTGTACAAGGCCCACCAACAGTGTTTGAATACGTGTTGTCTTGCTTGCAGCCCCTGTTGCCCAGTTCGTTCTCTGTGGAAGATGCCTCCATATTGCTCCAGCAGCTGATGAGGACAATGAACAAACAGTCTGATTCTTGGATCTTCGGCGATACCATTGTGGTCAGCGAGCAGTTCATTAACAGCTGTGCAGCACTTTTTGATCAGATGATGCAACACAAAGCTGAACAGGTAAAACTAATTTTCATCTTTGGACCCCATAGAAAATGGCATTAGTTGGGCAGCAGAAAGAATGTGGCATTGTGGATGTAAAGTTGACAAATGGCCTTGTATTATCTAATGATGACTTGTTGACGTGTTGCAGGCATTTTTTTTAGAGTTACAGCGCGGAAACAAGCCCTTCGGCCCACCGGGTCCCCGCCGACCAGCGATCCCCGCACATTAACACTATCCTACACCCACTAGGGGCAATTTTTACATTTACCAAGCCAATTTACCTACTAACTTATACGTCTTTGGAGTGTGGGAGGAAACCGAAGATCGCGGAGAAAACCCACGCAGGTCATGGGGAGAATGTACAAACTTCGTACAGACAGCCACCGCAGTCGGGATCGAACCCGGGTCTCCGGCGCTGCATTCGCTATAAGGCAGCAACTCTACCGCTGCACCACCTCCATTTCTTCACACTGTAACAACTGTTCTAGTCCCAGTCTGGAATTCTAATACTAATCCATTTATCTTGATTAGGCTTCCTAGGACTGATTATTTTTTCCATCATTTTTTTCTATGTGTCTTTTTACAATACTGCACACAAAAATGTGACAAAGGGGGTCAAATTTCAAATTCCTTCAAAAAAAGTTGACAAGCACTTTATTGGGTTCATGACTAACATAGTGTCAACAAAAAAATATAAGAAAAGATAGCATATTGATGGCAAGTTTACAAAAATGGCATCAGATTACACAAATGCATTTTGTGTAACGGTTATCGCGTGGTGTCCACCAGTGACCTGGTTGGCACAGTAAGTGCACGTATTTCTTATTCCTTTCTATGTTTATGATTACCACATGGAACAATAACATTGCAAACACTGTTTCCACTTCACTCACCTGATCATGTAGTAGAATACTACATGTAATGGAGACCGCAATGAGCGATACACATCATATATACAAAAGTACGTTGCGGTGGACACTAAAAGGTTTGGTGTCCCAGAAAACGAACGTTACATTATTAGCGAAAACCAAACATTTTCACCAATGTGATCTAAACAGTACATTACCTTATGGATTTGAGCTATATCGATGGTCGATGATTCGTTAGAATGTTTGATTTGGGCTGATTTTTTAGTGAGTAAAATGACTCAGTAACGATCGTTGCAAAGCTTCCCGAAGTTGACAAGTAGGAATGAAGTTAGCAACTTGGTCCGTACGAAAGGTAAACAAGAGACAGTGTGTTGCCAAATTAACGATTGGCTCAGTTTCTTAGTTTTGATGACCAATATATGTCCAAAAAATTTTTTTTCTTGATTTTAAAAAGTTGGAAAATATATCGTAAACGGTTGTTGCGTTTTTGACACCGCAATGTTTTTGATATATTAAATTGGAAAATACGAAAAAATAATTGACTCGCCCAAAAATCACTACTATCGTAGGATACCTCGTTGGGTTTTTGAAAAGCATTAGAGGTTTGGAGTCTCTGTGATTTAACTTACGGAGGTACCGACCCCGATAACGGTCGTTGTGACAATGGACACCAAGCACAACGGCTGTTACAGGATCTTTACTGTACTGTATTATCTTTATGTCACTGTATGTTTCTCCTGGTATTGATGAAGATATTTCCCTAGATTATTATCAAAACGTATATGTATGAGGGGCCATATGAAGTTTATTTATGAATTCATGACTAAATGTGGCAGCGTTTTTAATGTCACATTTTTGGTGTCCAAATTGGTGGTAAAATTATGAAGATTTGTCTGTCATAAAAAAAGTTTTTGACTTTCAGTCTTGAAGTAATCTAATTTCTATCTGTTATTTATAAGATTTCACATGATGGGTAGATTTTTGTTAAGAACAGTGTATTGGTGTAAAAACCTGAATAATAATCTTGTTCCTCAAAATCCAGCATTGTAAAAAGACACATATCTTATTATTTTACTTCTGTTCAAAGTATACTTTTCCGCTTTGAAACCCTTTATGATCTTTTATACTTTAGTGTAGATAACCACCAGAAAGTTTAGCTACATGCTGTACATATAGATTTACTGTCACTCTATAAATTTAAGAGCTGTGGTTCAAACCCAGGTTGCGATCCCAATAATGTTTGATTCCAGCCCAATAGCCTATGCACCCTTCAAACTATTTATATTATTGAAATGGTCCATTTTTTTAAATCTTGGTTTGTGAACTAGAAATTACTTTTCCTTTTAATATGAAATTCTGATCCCCAATCCACTGAATAAGCTTAAAGAATATCCACAAGCATTTGGTTTTAGCTCCATTGACTGTCATTTACACTTGCTGTTTGTTCTTGATATTCACTGTATGAATTAGGTTTAGTTTATTGTCATGTGTACATAGGTACAGATCACATCTAAGTCCTTGGCTCTCTGTACATTCTTTGTGGGGAATCATTGCACACCAATATATGTTTTCTTTGTTTTTATCAAACATTTAACCCATTTCTCATGTACATTGAGATTCATGTGGATTTATGCATGAATAGAGCAACTTTGAGCTGGGTACAGAATTGCAGTTAGACCCGAATATAGGGTGATACAGTGAGAAAACAGGCCCTTCGGCCCAACTTACCCACACCGGCCAACATGTTCCAGCTACACTAGTCCCACCTGCCCGCGTTTGGTCTATATCCCTCCAAACCTGTCCTATCCATGTACCTGTCTAACTGTTTCTTAAACATTTGGATAGTCCCAGAGTCAACTACCTCCTCCAGCAGCTTGTTCCATACACCCACCACCCTTTGTGTGAAAAAGTTACCCCTCAGGTTCCTATTAAACCTTTTCCCCTTGAATGTAAGCCTAATATCCTAAACCAAATCTCTTAAAGCTGTTGATAAAGAACCCATTTTTCATGTACGTTTTTCCATTGCCTACTTGTCATAATTTCAGGAGATGCAGAACAATCACGCCCACGTGTTGACAGAAGAGGACCTGAAGCAAGCTGCTATTATTGCCGAAAGTATGATTTCAGTTAAAAAGGACAAGCGAGAGGATAGGAAGAAGAAAACATCAGGTAGGTTTATCAATAACAAAGTTCATAGATGTACTTTTGTGAATGTTATCCAATTTTTGCATTCAGTTCCTACACATCATGGGCAATTTGGGGCAGGATCCATTGCAGGACTGAGGACAGTCAGAGGCTGAGAGTTGGGTTGGAAGATAATGAAAGAAAGTTCAGTGGACAGAATAGGCTGGAGCACAGCAGGGGCGAGGAAGGACTGTTGGATTGAATTGCATTTATTTTAATGCGAGAGGCCTGACGGGTAAGACGGACGAACACTGAGCGTGGATAGATGCGTACGACTGGGACGTTGTAGCCATTGCGTAAACAGTTTAAGTATAAAGGGTAGGCCATTTAGGACTGAGATGAGGAAAGACTTTTACACCCAGAGAGTTGTAAATCTGTGGAATTCTCTGCCACAGAAGGCAGTCGAGACCCACTCACTGGAAGTTTTCAAAAGAGAGTTGGATATAGCTCTTGCGGCTAACAGAATCAAGGGAAGAAATGCTGGAGTAACTCAGCGGGTCAGGCAGCATCTCTGGAGAGAAGGAATGGGATCAAGGGATAAGGGGAGAAAGCAGGAACGGGGTACTGATTTTGGATGATCAGCCGTGATCATATTGAATGACGGTGCCGGCTCGTAGGGCCGAATGGCCTGCTCCACCTTTTTTCTATGTTTCCTGGCTAAGAGGGACAGGACTGGCAGCATAATGTTCCAGGGTACAGGTGCTACAGGGGAGACAGAGGTGGGGTAAAAGAAGCTGGGTGGGGGGTCCTTTATTGATTAATGATATGTCTTTGCGGTATCTGAGATGACATTACTGATGCTATATGGATGAAGCTGCGCAATAAAAAGGGGATGATCACCTTGATGGGTGTGTACTACAGGCCCCTAAATAGACAACATGTATTAGAAGAACAAATAGGCCAGGAGATTGCAGGCAGCTATAAAACAAAATAGGTTGTTGTAACTTTCACAATATAGACCAAGAGTTTCATAATGCCAAGTGCTTAAACTGGTTGGAATTTGTCAAATGTGTTCAGGGAATTTCCTCAGGCAATATGTTGAGGGCCCTATGAGGGAGAGGGCAAAGCCTTATCTACACTGAGGAAATTGGGAAGGGCAAGTAGGTGAAGTGTCCATGAGCTAATCTTTTAGGCCCAGCGACCACTATTCTATTAGCTTTAAAATAGTTATGGATAAGGACAGGGCAGGGCAGGCTCACAAGTCAAAATTCCGAATTGGGGTAAGGCCAACTTCAGTGGTATTAGACAGGAACTTACTAAACTTGATTGGAGTAAGCTGCTTATGGGCAAAGGATCATCCAGAAAGAGGGACACTTTTAAAAGTGGGATGATAACAGTTCAGGGCATGCATGTTCCTGTTAGAGTGAAGGGTTAGGCTGTTGGGGGTGAGGAAGCTTGGATGATGTGAGAAATTGGGTTCTCTAATCAGGAAAAAGAAGGAGGCACGACACAAGTATGGGTAGCTGGGATCAAGTGTATCCCTGGAGAAGGTTTGGGGACTGCAGGGTATATTCAAGAAGGAAATCGGGAAGGCAAAATGGGATTCACTTGATCCTAGTTGTCAATACCTGCAGGGAGATGTTTAATCCCTGGTCAACTCGGGCTCCCTAATCCTGCCTGCCTGCCCCTTCGCCCTAGCAGGAAGGAGCATGCTGAGGATATGCTGAAACAGGAATCCTGTGTGTACATAAATCCTAAATGTTGGAAGTAAAATAAATGGGACCTTGGGATTCCAAATTAGAGGCACAGAGTAACAACAGATGGGAAATTATGGTGAACCTGTACAAAACACTGGTTTGACAACAACTGGAATTTTCTGGTCACCGATCTTTAGGAAAAGTGTAGACTCTAAACAGGCTACAAGGAAGAGTTACTAAAATGGTTCCAATGTGAAGAATTTCAATGGTTGGAGGGTGAAGATCTCCCCGTTGGATTGCAACCTTGTCGTGGTCGGGGAGCTTGTGTGTCTCAGTGACCCCTAGAGCTATGCCAGCGGGAGATTTGTCTCCTGTTAGGGTCTCCCGTGCTGGACAGGTCGAAGGGTAGAGGCGAGACGAAGAGCGATCCACTGGTCCTCCAGGTTGGGGGTTGAGCACAGGGCTAACAACTCTGTCTCATAAAACAAATATGTTACGGAAACAGTAACTGAAGGAATCAACACTACTGGGCGTGATGGACTTCCAGAGCTAACGACAAATACTAGGATGAATGTCAATGGTGAAAGCCGAAAGGAAGCCACTGGCAGGAAGGTGGAAGTTCTAAATGCCAAACATAAGAGAAGCTGCTAGAACTGGATTGGCCATATACTGAGAAGAGAACCAGACAGCATCCCAAGAATAGCCCTGCACTGGACACCGGAAGGGAAAAGAAAAGAGGGAGACCCAAAACCACCTGGCGTCGAACTGTAGAGGAGGAAATGAAAACAATGGACCTGACCTGGGGTAGTGTCCAGAAGCCAGCCCAGAACAGACAGGAGTGGAGGACCTTTGTTGCTGCCCTACATACCATGAGGCATAATAGGCAGTAAGTAAGTAAGTAAGTAAGTAAGTAAGTAAGTAAGAGGGTGAAGATATTGATTTTCAAGCTGTTATAAGGGATTTTGAAATTGCGAAAAGATTTTGTTTCAAATAATCTTTTAATTTGCTATTTTGGCTCCCTTTCCCTGTCTTCAGTCGTTCCACGTATAGGTTTTGACAATTAATTCTTCCATTCAAGTTTAAAGTTCCTAATCAACGGTAGATGCCTTTAATTTATTTTCCTTGTTGCACAATCAATTCTTCATTTTCAGCAAACTACCACACGCACAGTAAGGGCCATGTACACGCCAATGACGTTAGATGCTATGCTCAGCCCTATGTCTCTCTAACATAACATCAAAAGAGAACATAATCGAACTAGCGTGAAACATACTTATCAGCCCGCAGACTTCCAATTTGTGTTATTCTAGGGATGCCATTGTCGTTTGGAACTTTACATAGGAGGAATTATTTGGAACCACTTGAATTCATATTTTCTATCAAACAAAGAAGGCAAACCTTCATTGAGTGTTGAGAGCTTAGGGGGACCCGCGCCGTCAAGAAGGAAGGGGACCTGGTGTGGGGTCCCCAAGATCGAAGGGGGACCTAGCGGGGGACTTCTGAGAGCGAAGGAGCCCAGCAGGGGGGCGCCGAGAACTAAGGGACCCAGCGGGGTGATCCCGAGATCAAAAGGGGCCTGGCGGGTTGGGGACACTGAGAACAAGGAGCCACCTGAGGACCAGTGAGGCGACAGGCCTGGTTAGACGCTATGAGAAAAAAATAAGACTGGTCGATGAACCTTTTGTAACCAGAAACATAGTGACTCTTTGTGTGCTGCCTAGGTGAGGTCTGCTGTATGATTTTACCAGATTGTATGCAAGACAAAGAATTTCACTGTACCCAGGTACATGCGACAATAAACTATCTTTGAATACTGAGTCTGAGGCGGGGTCTCGACGCGAAACGTCGCCTATTTCCTTCGCTCCATAGATGCTGCTTCCCCCCTGAGTTTCTCCAGCATTTTTGTCCACCTTCGATTTCCCATAATCTGCAGTTCCTTCTTAAACATTGAATAAATTATCATTGATTTAATGCCTACATTTCAATCATCCTCCACCAGATGGCAGTGGAAGTGCCCGCGCTGGAGGTGGTGGTAACGCAAGGGAAATCAGGACCAAAAAGCACAAGAAGAGAGGAAAGCGAGATGAGGATAGTGATGAAGAGATGCCAATCACAGGTGTGTGTGTGTGTATGAAGACTAATTGCTGTCAATTCTTTCATTTTTTAATACAGTGAATTATAAACAGTACATTTCTAATATTTACTTCAGTTTGTTATAATTTTGTTCCCATTTATATGCCTCCTAAGGCTTAATTTCCTTTTTTTTTTTGTGAAAATCACTTTATAACAATGCACAATTAGTTACAGATTTAGGTTTAGGGCAGGCCCACAAGTTAAAGTTCTGAATTGGGGAAAGGCCAACTTTGATAATATTAGGCAGGAACTTGTTAGAGTTGATTGAAATAGTTTGTTTGAGGGCAACGGGATGTCTGAAAAATGTGATGCTTTTAAAGTATGTGATGGTGAGAGTTCAAAGCATGCATATTCCTGTCAGAGTACAGAGCAAGGACCACTCTCTACGCCACTCCTTCTACCCCCTCCCAAGCAACTGGAACTAAGGAAGTCTAGATGATGAGAGAAATTGTGTCTCAGGCCTGGGATAGTTATAGGCAGCTGGGATCAAGTGAAGGAGTTGAGGAGTACTGAGGGGCATATTTAAGGATGAAATCAGGAGGATAAAAAGGCCGGTGGATAGCTCTGGCAGATAAGATAAATTAAAATCCAAAGATATTCTGTGTATATTAAGGGAAAGAGGGCAACTAGAGAATAGGGCACCTCAGAACCCAAAGCGGAGCCCCATGAGATGAGCAGGATCCCTAATGAGTATTTATCCTGTTTCTACTGTGGAGAAAGACATGAATACTAGGGAACTTGGGATAGGTAGTGGAGATGTATTGAGGATAGCCCACATTACAGTGATGCTGGACATCACATGGAAAGCATGTGAATGCAGTTACATCTCCTAGGCCTGATCAGATATATCCAAGGACACTGGGAAACAAGCAAAGAATTTGTAGGAACTCTGGCTAAGATACATGTATAATCACTAGAGTGTTATGTAAAGATGAACAAATGTACCCCAATGAATGTTAAGAGTATTCCGGTATTGCTTTATTCCTGCCTATAAATTAATGCTTTCTATAACAATAGTTTAGTATAGCCTAGGGAAGTGGAGATTGTAATCCCCTAAACGAGTACTTAAAGGAAACTGAAAAAATAGTGATGACTAGACTAAGTGGGACCCGTTGGGTCCCTAACATAGGAGGCTTGGTCCCCTCAACGCAATATTCCACCACACACCCATAGCCCCGAACTGCACAGGCGTACCTCATTTCCCCTCATCCCTAGCACTCTCTCCCCCTCCTCTTCACCCTCCCTCTTCTTACCCCTCTCCTCCTCCCCTCCCCAATCCCTCCCTCACCTCTCTCTCCCTCTCCTTTCCCCTACCGTCTGTCACTTCCACTTTCCGTGCCACTCCCACTTAACTCCCCTCCCTACCCCCCTCCTATCCCTCTAACCCCCACCTCCCCCACACCTCACCTCCCACTATCCCTCCTCACCTCCCCGCTGCCCTCCTCTCCATCGATTCCCCACTCCCTACCTCCCCAACTCCCCCTCCTCTATTCCACCCCCATCTCCCACTATTCCTCCTCCTCCCCACTCTCCCTCCTCACCACCTCCCTCTTCTTTTCCCTCTCCTCCTACCCTCCCCCAATCCCTCCCTCACCTCTCCTTTCCCCTACCCTCAGTCACTCCATTCCCCCCTCCATAACTCCTCTCTACGCCACTCCTTCTATCCCCTTCTCCCCCAGGATCTCAAGGTTGTCGCTCCTCTCCCTTCTTGAGTGCCCCGGAGGAGCATTAGCCATCGGCGCCCTCAGAGCAGGCCTCTGGGAGCGGGGCGGGGGGGGAGGGGAAGGGTTCAGAGAAAAGACGGGGGAAGAGCCATGGGGGAGAGAAGGGGCAGGAGCCTGCAAGGGGGACCAAAGGGGAAGGGGCTGGAGCTGACGGTGCCCTTGGGACTCACAGCGGGCACCGGACGCTTTCCTCTGCCAGGATCAGATTCATCACTTTCCATTTGGCGACATTGCTGCGCTGGGCTGGGCCGCTTCCGGTCCCGCCGAAAATTGTGTCCGGTTGGAGACCTCCGCCAGTCTCCCTCAGCTCCAGTAAAGGCGCGATGGCGCAGGAAGGGGCAGACCGTATTGGGGAATGACAGGAGAAGAGACTAATCCGCGCGGCGCTGATGTGGGAGAGGAGATAGATCTGCGAACACGCAGTTTTTACGATTTTTAAACCTCGCTAACTTTTACATTATATCATCGATTGGAACGAAACTCGGTGCACTCGCAGCACAGGAGAACGGTGAGTGAGCTGACGAAAAATCGTAGCGCTATCGTGTTTAGAGAATGGTGCTCAACTTAACACTAATGTCTTAGGTTTTTCTTTGTGACTTGCAGGTAAACGCAAGCCAAAGGCAGCAATTTTCATGCCAAAAGAAGAAATTGAAAGCATTTTGAAAAATCATAATCAGGATTGTCCAGAAGAACTAATAAGTGAACTTGCAGAACATTTGATCAGGTAACAGCATAATAGGTGGAAAAGTGTCATCTGGAATGGAATGGATTGGAATACTTTATTGTCACATGTGACCAGGCGCAGTGAAATTCTTTGCGTGCATACACAATGTTTACAAATAGCAGACACCTACGGTGCTGACAAAGTTACAAAGCACGCCAGCACCTCCTTTTGTTCTCCCACGCTGGGTCCTTTGTTTTCCCCCCCCTTCCCCAATTGTCCATTGTCCTCCATGCTCTCGTCGACCCGCGATCTATCGCCACCGCCACGAGGCTTCACCACTGCCGAGACCCCATCGTCGCGAGGCCTCACTGCCGCCTTTGCCGAGGTTATACTGTCCAACCACATTCAAATACAACTTGACAGCTGTATCAATTATGCGATGAATTACAGATTGGGAGTCTGACGGCGAAATTGGTGTTACTGGAAAGATTGAGCTGGAAATTATAATGTCTACGATATTCAATGTCCTGTGAAGGTTGAGTTTTGATGACTGTTAAATGATTATATTGGCCTCTTGCACTGAAAGAGGACAGGTCTCTCAGAAAGTGCCCATGATCTCTTTGAACAGTCTGATTAAAGAGCTGAAGCCCTATTGAATAAAACAGTAAAATATAACTGCACTGTTAAAGAAAATACAGATTTTTAAAACTGATTTTCCATTCTTGCAGAGTTAGATTTACAATGCATTTCTTTTAACAGACGTTTAAATAAAAGCTATCAGGAGGTGTTGCATTCAGTGTTCACATCCACAGCCTCCTCTACCTCAGGAGCTAATCGGAAAAAGACTGTGAAAGAACTGCAGGAGGAGGTCTCACAGTTTCATAACAATATAAGGCTGTTTGAGAGAGGAGCCAGACTCTTTGCAGGTACAATCCCACTGCTTTAGTGCTGCGTAATGTGCTTCTCATCAAATCAATAAGGTGTTCCCATGAAATCAATGGGGATTTCTGGAAATGTACTTGAACCAGCTTATTGAATACAAAAGTACTATGAGTGACATATCGTGATTTACCAACATATTATTAGCCTGTGAAAATTGGATTGTCGTCTATTTACACAGCATGATGGTGATAAAAAAGAATGATGATTTGTTCATAATACGTCAGTGAAGAATAGCTAATTTTTAAATCAACTACATTTTGGAACAATTGGTCCCCATACAATGATTCCATAATCTAACTAATCTATCCTTCTATTTTTTAATCTTCATTTAATTCCATATCCATGGTCTTTTGGGTCACTGTGATTTCAATTTTAGATTACCTGCTTGTTTTCTAAGATCATGCCCTTTTCTGCCTCCCCTCACCAGAGAAAAGAGTTGCACGATATCCTATCCAAGCAACAATTTTAAATATGTTGGACAACTACCATCTAAGTGCAAAGGAATAATGGCTCTCCCTAAAAAAAACATGCCCTCAGTGTAATTAATCTTTTAGCTTCTCAATTATTTGACAAATCTGTACAGCAACCCCAGTGTATCGCCTGCTCTCACCAAGGTCAATAAATATAAACGTAAGACTCCAAATAAGGTCATACTCAATCTCTGTACAAGACAAACATTATTTCCTCAATTTTGAATGGAGCTCCCTTGAGAAAAGGTGAATGAATATTCTGTCAACCTTACTGATTACATCTCATATTGTGATATGTGTACATGGACACTTCATTCTCACATATAAAATTCTCACCTTTATGTTCAAATCTCTTAAAATATATTTGTCTTGTTCCTATCTTTGTTTTGCATAAATTGAAGCCAAGGAATATCTTCTTCTTCTCGCATATGGTGTGCACAGCCTAAAGTTGTAGGACAACTTGTTCTATTTGATTGTGCACACCAGGTTGATTGCATTTGTCGAAACAGGGCGGACCACGTGAAGGTTGCAATCTCCCACTCCCCAGGAATATCAGAGACAGAGACAGTATGGGTACACAAAACTGTTTTTTTTTTTTTAAAAGGCAGAAAGCAGTGTTTGCAATTTTTCTTTGAATAAAGAGATGTCGGTTCCTAGTGCTGTACCTCGAGATTTGGTGTGAGAACTGCTGATGCTTATGATGTCCAAATTTCTAACTTATGGAGCAAACTAAACTGCTGCAAGTATGGAGCAAACTAAACTGCTGCAAGTACTCGGTGGGTCGAGCAGCCTCCGTGGAAGCAGAGAGATAGTTGCTGTTTCAGGTATCAGGACTGTCTCCACGGGTTTCTAAATTTCCAGAGATGGCAAAATCTGGATACGTAGAGAACATTGAGAAAGATAATAATCAGCTTTCAGAGGACATAAACTTTAGGAGTGGGTGGACATAAATTAATAGAGAATAGGGAGAAAACTTGCCATTGGCTGACCATTGCCACATTTACATTGTTGAAAAATGAACCACAAGTCAAATCATATTGCTCAATGAGTTGAGTGAGCATTTGTGTTGAGAGTCAAGAGTGTTTAATTGTCATATGTACTGAAAAGGAACAATGAAATTCTTATATGTATGGTTATAATAACTGATCTCAGACTTGCACTAGAAGCAGCGTAATTGGCTTTTGCATCTCCAGGTAGAGGAACGTAATACTTCTTGGTATTATTCTCCTGATTGGTATCAGCAAGCTCTGTTAGTAATGCGATTGATAAACTATTGGATTTGATAAAATTTGGGATATTACAGAATCATGGGATATGCAGTTAGATCAGGAACTTGATGCTGATGTAAACCATTAGACATACACTGCTTGGATGAAGTGGAATGGACAATGTGCCAAATTGTCTACTTTGCCCTCTATTTCTTTTGTCCATCAAATTTAAAGAAAAGAACAATGAAGATGTTATTGGATGTTGATCTTTAGTTATCCTCAGTATCACATGAGTAAGTCTTCTCTGAATCCTCTGTAAGGCATTGACAGTGGTCTGAAGAAGCATCTCAACCCAAAACATCACCCATTCCTTCTCCTCACAGATGCTGCCTGTCCAACCTGCTCACTCCAGCATTCTGTGTCTATCTTCGATCCAAAAATATGGTACTTTCTCAGTGAAAACTTGTCTTCATATAACCACTGTCCTGTTCCTTTGCACCCCACAAGGTTTTAATTTTGCTAACTGGTTAATAGTTTGGTACTTTGTCAAGCAACTTTAGAAATCCCATAAACATCAACTATACCACCTGGAATAATTGTGCATTGCTTAAAATGTATATCTTTATACTGGCTATCAGGGCCGGCCCTAGGCCGATTGGACCGATTTTTCCAAATTGGGCCCCGCGCCCAAGGGGGGTCCCGCGTTAATTTTCCGTATTTCATATGGAAACTCAAATTCGCTTTGTTAAATAAAGATTTAAAAAAAACATTTGCCATACGTTTTTTTTTACAAAACTTACATGGTGTTATACATGGAATACAAGCGCTGTACGGCTATCAGACACAAACATAGAAACATAGAAATTAGGTGCAGGAGTAGGCCATTCGGCCCTTCGAGCCTGCACCGCCATTCAATATGATCATGGCTGATCATCCGTATCCCGTACCTGCCTTCTCTCCATACCCTCTGATCCCCTTAGCCACAAGGGCCACATCTAACTCCCTCTTAAATATAGCCAATGAACTGGCCTCGACTACCCTCTGTGGCAGGGAGTTCCAGAGATTCACCACTCTCTGTGTGAAAAAAAGTTCTTCTCATCTCGGTTTTAAAGGATTTCCCCCTTATCCTTAAGCTGTGACCCCTTGTCCTGGACTTCCCCAACATCGGGAGCAATCTTCCTGCATCTAGCCTGTCCAACCCCTTAAGAATTTTGTAAGTTTCTATAAGATCCCCTCTCAATCTCCTAAATTCTAGAGAGTATAAACCAAGTCTATCCAGTCTTTCTTCATAAGACAGTCCTGACATCCCAGGAATCAGTCTGGCGAACCTTCTCTGCACTCCCTCTATGGCAATAATGTCCTTCCTCAGATTTGGAGACCAAAACTGTACGCAATACTCCAGGTGTGGTCTCACCAAGACCCTGTACAACTGCAGTAGAACCTCCCTGCTCCTATACTCAAATCCTTTTGCTATGAAAGCTAACATACCATTCGCTTTCTTCACTGCCTGCTGCACCTGCATGCCCACTTTCAATGACTGGTGTACCATGACACCCAGGTCTCGCTGCATCTCCCCTTTTCCTAGTCGGCCACCATTTAGGTGGCCGATGTGTTAACGACTGTAGCAATTGTGTTAACAGCCAGTTGCGTTAACAGCCAGTAGTTAACAAGTCGTTATCCAATGTGTCATCAATGCATGGATCCGCATTCCTCAGTAAATGTGTAATTGTGTTTTAGAAGAAGTATTAATGACGCTGCGTTCCTTTGAATACAATTCACGCGGCGTCATTAAGACTTCTTCAAAACATAATTACATTTTACTGAGGAATGTAGATTGATGTATTAATGACACATTGAGAATTTCTTAAAACTCACCATCATGAGTGAGAACTTCTTCTTGGTCTGCAGCATGTTAGTCATTCAATTTACCTACCGACCCACGTTGTGTCTCTCTGTCTTTCGCTCTCTCCCTCCCTCTCTCCTGTGCGCTCTCTCTCTCTCTCTCTCTCTCTCTCTCCCGTTCCCCACCTCTCTCTCTAACTCTCTCGGCATTCCCGGAATCATTGACGTTTTGCGTTAGACCAAAATGTTAGAGAAACTTAGCGAGTGAGGCAGCATCTATGGAGCGAAGGAAATATGCAACGTTTCGGGTCAAAACCCTTCTTCAGACCCGGCTATTTCCTTCGCTCCATAGATGCTGCCTCACCCGCTGAGTTTCTCCAGCATTTTTGTCTACCTTCGATTTTCCAGCATCTACAGTTCCTTCTTAGACGTTTTGCGGTGATGGCTGCAGTTGCGGTTCCTTTCTGTTGTGGGGGAGGGGGGGGAGAGTCCTGGCCCGTGGCGGGTCCCTCCGTGGGCGCTGCCTTGCCCGCTGAGTTCCTCCAGCACTCTGTTTTTTGTTTGGCTCTGAAGTTGAAGGTGGACCCCCCTGTGTCTACCTTCAACTCCCTGTCTGTGGTGGCTCAGCAGGATTGGCAGGGGCTCTGGGGAGAGGGTTGCGGTTCTGGTCGAGACCCTTCTTCAGCCAATCACAAGTACTCTCACCGACGAGAGTTCAGTTCAGTCTGAAGAAGGGTCTTCTCTCTAGAGTATCTGCGCTACATGTCCTGCTGAGCTACTCCAGCTTTTGTCTATCTTCAATTTCAGAATTAGATAAAATTGCAGACTTGATTTTTAAAATCTCAAAATTTTGTAACATTGCTGGAAAATGTACCTGCTTCTTGGAGGCCGAAGGTTAGGTTGTTAGCCAAGAAGGATAGACTTCGTTATCCCTCAGTACAGCAACATCAAGAACGATGTTGCTGTACTGAGGTATAGCCAAGTCTATCCCTCATTGCTAGCAGCTGATGGGAAGCAGCTGTAAAGTGGGAAGCGGCTGAAAAAGGACAGCGCTGCTGGGGGGGGAGTTCCTTTCACAGCGTGTGGGTAGTCTGTCCAGAGGTAAAGTTGCGGGGAGGGCAGGGGGGTTGAGAAGGAGGGGGTCGGCCGGGGATCATCCAGCTCAAGAGCAGGTCAGGGGGCGATGGATAACAGGCAAGTGGGCGGTGGAGCTTACTCCATATGTCAGTGCGAGTAACCTCAATTGATCCCTTGTTCGCGCTAACACAAGAGTAAGCTCCACCGCCCGCTGTGATGCTATCCATCACCCGCTGACCCACTCCACTCTATGATCTTTGCTCTTGAGCTGGTCCCCTCACTGTTCAGACGGAGAGCACTGCCAGAGGTGAGCGGGCCGGCAGAAGGCGCTGAGATGGCAGTCGGTTCCGCTGTCCGGCGATGGAAGCCGCTCGTAGCCACGCGAGCTGCTTCCCTCCCCGGCCACAATGCGGTAGCGCCCGGAGCGCCGTGGCAGCGGTGAGTGAGTGTTACAGGCATGAACCCGACCCCCTCCTTCTCATCGCTCCTTCCCTCCCCGCAACTTTACCCCTGGCTAGACTCCCCACACGCTGTGAAAGGAACTCTCCCCCGAATTGTCATTTTACTCACGACACGTGACTCATTTATAATTATTTATTTATATTTCTACGAAACATTTTCACAATTGGGCCCCGCACCTCCTAAGGCCGGCCCTGCTGGCTATCTCCCCTCTACACTCTCAGTCGCTTTTGCCTTGCACAATCATTACCTTTGACATCGATTTATCTTCCTATTTCCATCATATTCCCTTCCCCTCTCCCATTTACGTGTCTTTTGTATTTTCCACAAAACACTCGCAACTCCAACAATATATATTTCTGTTGAAAGGTCATTGTTTAGTTTTGAGATACAGTGCGGAAACAGGCCCTTCAGCCCACTAAGTCTGTGCCGACCAGTGATCCACGCACACTAACACTATCCTACCTATCCTAGGGACAATTTTTTCACATTTATACCAAGCCAATTAGCCTACAAACCTATACGTCTTTGTAGTGTAGGAGGAAACGAGAGCTTCCCAGAGAATACCCACGCAGGTCACGGGGAGAAGATGCAAACTGTACAGACAAACACCCGTGTTCAGGATCGAACCCGGGTCTCTGGCGTTTTAAGGCAGCAACACTACCGCTGCACCACCGTGCATTGTAGTATTAGTTTTGTATCTCTCTCCATGATTGTTACTTAACAAACTTTAATTTTAGATTTCTGCTTTCTGCAATACTTCACTTTAGTGTGCAATGTATAGGTGTATGTTTTTTTTTAATGTCGAGTGATTGCATTTAATAAACAGCCTTTATGTATTTGATATTTCAATAATTGTTAGCCTCTTCAAACATCCTTTGTTTAGCATTTTCTTAGAACTATCGCAGCAGACATTTTCTTAGAGCTATTGCAGTGACCATTTTGTGCAGTGCAGCCAGGAAATATGACTGTTTACCAACTGTGATTTATATTGAGAATTTGAAAGCCAACACATGCTTGTTTAACACATTATTGACACCGTCTCCATCACAGGAAACACACTATTGACTGACATCTACTACAAACCTACTGACTCCCATAGCTATCTTGACTGCACTTCTTCCCACCCTGCTTCCTGTAAAGACTATCTCCTACTCCCAATTCTTCCGTCTACGCCGCATCTGCACCCAGGATGAGGTGTTCCACATCAGGGCATCGGAGATGTCCTCATTCTTTAGGAAACGGGGGTTCCCCTCTTGCATTATAGATGAGACTGTCACTACGGTATCCTCTATATCCCGCAGCTCCGCTCTTACACCCCCTCCCCCCATTCGTAACAAGGACAGAGTCCCCCTTGTCCTCACCTTCCACGCTATCAGCCGTCGCATACAGCATATAATCCTCCAACATTTTTGCCACCTCCAACGGGACCCCACCACTGGCACATCTTCCCTTCTCCACCCCTTTCTGCTTTTCGCAGAGACCGTTCCCTCTGAAACTTCCTGGTCAACTCGTCCCTTCCCACCCAAACCACCCAGGTACTTTCCCCTGCAACCGCAGTAGATGCAACACCTGTCCCTTTACCTCCCCCCTCGACTCCATCCAAGGACCCAAACAGTCTTTCCAGGTTAGCCAGAGGTTCACTTGCACCTTCTCCAACCTCATCTACTGTATCCACTGTTCCAGGTGTCAACTTCTCTACATCGGCAAGACCAAGCGCAGGCTCGGCAATCGTTTCGCTGAACACATCCGCTCAGTCCGTCTTAACCTATCTGATCTCCCGGTGGCTCAGCACTTCAACTCCCCCTCCCATTACCAATCTGACCTTTCTGTGCTGGGCCTCCTCCATTGTCAGAGTGAGGCCCAGCACAAATTGGAGGAACAACACCTCATATTTCGCTTAGGTGGTTTACACCCCAGCGGTATGAACATTGACTTCTCTAACTTCAGATAGCCCTTGCTTTCTTTCTCCATCCCCTTCCCCTTCCCAGTTCTCCCATTAGTCTTACTGTCTCCGACTACATTCTATCTTTGTCCCGCCCCCTCCCCTGACATCACTCTGAAGAAGGGTCTCGACCCGTAACGTTGCCCATTCCTTCTCCAGAGATGCTGCCTCACAAAATTACTCCAGCATGTTGTGTCTACATGCTTGTTAATCTCATTTATGTTAATGGTGCTCATTTTGTTGGTCATGCCATGCAAACTAGTCATGTTTTGGGATATTTTAGATGACACACAAGTTCAACTGGAAAAGCATTTATTGAAGACCATTTGCACTGACATCTCCAACCTCCTGTTCAACTTCATGGCTGGAGACCTAATGATGTCAGTCGAAATCTACACATCAATAACCTCTGAGGTAAGGAGAAGTCAGCACAACTATGTAACATTTATCTGAATGTTTCACTTGCAGAGGCTAAAGTTGTGTCCTTTTTAATGCTCAGCTCAGATTGAAAATGTTGGCAAAACTAGCTGAGGAAAGTAGAGGTCCTCTCTTGAAGCTTCATAACTCACTGAATGGCAAAGTAAGTTTTGATTCTTCCACTATGAATCAGTAAGTAGTTTTTCTCAACCTTGATTTTATAGCAGTTTCTGCATGTATGCAAGTTTAAGTTAGTAGGTATGTGTGTATTTATGTACGTATATATGTCTTTCATTATTCCAAGGGAAGGCTGCAAGTTCTCCCTCAAAATACACTCCCTCCAAATTCCATTATTATCACACCCTGTAGGTGACATCTCGCCCAAACGCCACCTATTACCTTTCTCCAGAGATGCTGTCTGACCCACGGAGTTACTCCAGCTTTTTTGTGTGTATCTTCGGTTTAAACCAGCATCTGCAATTCCTTCCTACACACTACCATATTTTATTGTTCACCCCTATTTACCTCTTCACTGAAAAGGCAGTTAAGTGTCAACCATATTGGTGTGTCTGGAAGCACATACTAAGTTAAGAGACCGTAAAGAGCAGAATCATTTGCTCCAGAGACTGAAACAAGAGTCCAGGTTGTAGGGGAATGGTCAGCTTGTAAATGAAATAGAAGTACTGAAGAAAGGATTGAGAGATCTTAGCAGCCCTGGTCTAATCATCAAAGTACTTAGAAAATGTATAACTGGGTTACCCATTGCAGACCTCCTCCACCATCTCTCCCCTCCTGCTATTCATTTGTCTGGAAATCTTTCTCCTGCCAGGAGAAGACATCCTATTTCCCGTTCACCTCCTCTCCCCGTGCTCTCAAAGCTGAGCTTTAAACCAGGCTATGAGAGGGAGTGTTCCTATTCCTGCAGTTGTAGGAAACATTTGGTGACAAAGGTGTACCCAAGTGTGAACTGATTTAAAAGAATAAGTGCTGCCCAATATTCCTACTTTTAGTTTAGAGATACAGCGCAGAAAAGGTCCTTCTGCCCAACGAGTCTGCTCCGACCAGCAATACCGCACACTAACACTATCCTACACACACTAGGGTCAATTTAATTTTTTTTATATCAAGCTAATTAACCTACAAACCTGTACGTCTTTGGAGTCTGGGAAGAATCTGAAGATCTCGGAGAAAACCCACGCAGCTCACGGGGAGAAGGTACAAACTCTGTACAGACAGCACCCATAGTTAGGCAGTAGTTCTACCCCTACACCACTGATATACTTGTGTCTGTTACTTTTATGCTTACCTTTACTGTGTCTTTTTTGTGAAGAGTTTAGTTTAGTTTAGTTTGGTTTGGAGATACAGTGTGGATAAAGGCCCTTTGGCCCACAGAGTCCATGCCAACAAACAATCATCTATCTTACACTTACTACGGTCAATTTTACCGAAGCCAATTAACCTATAAACCTATACATCTTTGGAGTGTTGGAGGAAACCGGAGTTCCCGGAAAAAACCTACGCAGTCACAGGGAGAACATACAAACTCCAGACAGACAGCATCTACAGTCAGGATCGAACCCGGGTCTCTGGCGCTGGAAGGCATTAACTCTACCATTGCGCCACTGTGCCGCACACTAAGAGAGTTGATATTGTAGGGGGTTCATGAAAAATTCATTCAAATTGCAGTTTTCATGACTGAATAATTAATTATAGCACAGAGTTGAAATAGGGTGTGACTTTTCTGCCTTTGCATAGTATTTGAGAAAGATAAATGCCATTAATTTTAAGATTATACATGTATACATTTGAGATTGAAATTAGTAAAATAAATTCTAGGTTAATAAAGGTTAGTTCCAGCTCAGCAATTGTATTTAACCTGCACTTGAAATTGGTGAAGCAACAAATCCAGATGCAATGAGTACTCATCAAAAGGTTCAGTGAAGTATTAAAACAGAACCAGCTCCTTTAAAAGGAAGGTTTCTGATTGACTTAATCAGGACTTTTGGTTGATTTACTTTTGTTTTCCCCATTCAGTGTATTGAAGAGTTTCTTTCCATTTTGGATGGTGTAACAGATGTTTGTGGACTTATGCTCAAAAAGATCGATAAAAAGAAAGAAAGGTAAAATTATAAGAAAAATGTGGACATTGGAAAATGTAATTTACAATGATGGGGTTTATGTTAGTGTGCATTGTACTTAGGTAAATCTGATTGCAGGCCTTTTAAGAGTAAATAACAAATAGTAACACCAGTTGCTTAGAAATTTGATCCATTTGCATCAGTTTATGATTTATAAATCACGTATAAAAAGCGATATTCTCCTGTATTGAAGTTCTTGTGTCCGTTTCCAGTCCAGTCACGCCCACAGGGAAATTGGACCAGATAGATGTAGAAGCCAATCACCCTAACGCAGGTTTCATTTGCCCTTCATGTGCCCCCACCCCCACCCGACAGGTGATGATATCCATGTGCACCGTATTCTTTAAAAAAATTAACAATTAGTTTAAAATGCCGCCATCAACAACCTTTATATAATCGGAGGCGCAAGCGACTGCAGATTAGATTTTAGTTTAGAGATGGGGCGTGGACACAGCCCTTCGGCCCACCGAGTCCAGGCCGAACATCGATCACCCGCATACTAGTTCTATCCTACACACCCTGACATCTTTGGAATGTGGGAGGAAACCGGAGCACCCGCAGAAAACCCACACAGTCACAGGGAGAACGTACAAACTCAGTTCAGACAGCAACTATAGTCAGCATCTAACCCGGGTCTCTGGCACCCTTAGATGCTTTAACCTAGAACAGAATCAAACGGCCTTGGAGGCAGAGGGATGGTCAGTGTTTCGGGTCAAGGCCTGCATCAGGGAGGGATGGCGGCTACTATAAAGAGATGAGATGCAGGGATGAGGCAGAAGATGGCAGACAATAGGTGGAACCAAGTGAGGAGGGAGATATTGGGCAGGCATAGCTAGGTTGAGGGGGGGGGGGGGGGGGGGGGAAAGAGGGAAGATGTTGGGAGACAGTGGCCGGTGGGTGAAAGGTATAGACATATGGAGAAAGAAGAAAAACAAAAAGGGGCAGATGGATCCATGTAGGGAGAGGGAAAGGGTTGGAGGTAGAGACTGAGGCTGGAAGGTGATGAGAGAAAACATAAGAAGGCTGCGGAGGCCAGATTCAGATTGCAGCATCTACAGCCTGTTGTGTATTTATTTATTGCCTTCTAACCGTTGTCTGTACCTCCACCCTCTTCACCCCCCCCCCCCCCCCCAACTGGCTCCATCTGCCTATCATCAACTCCTTCATCCCCAAGTTACACCTACCGTCTGCCAGCTCCTACCTCATCCCTCCGCATCACCTCTTCTTTATACTGGCCATCTCCCCTCTACAGTCCCAGACCTTGGACTGTTTTTGATCGGATTTTACTGGCTTTATCTTGCACAAAACGTTATTCCCTTATCATGTACCTGTACACTATGAATGGCTCGATTATAATCATGTATTGTCTTTCTGCTGACTAGTTAGCACGCAACAAAAGCTTTTCACTGTACCTCGGTACATGTGGCAATAAACTAAACTGAAACCTGACCATTCCTCAGCTTCCACAGATACTAATTGACCTGCTGAGTTCTTCCAGTGGTTTGTTTTTAACAATTATAATCAGCTTGAAATAACCCCTTTTCCCCCATCCTGCATACCCATTTTTAATCATCTCTATGGAGTGATCTCCAAAAGCACGTACCCATTTTGCCTGGGTCAACGTGTGAATGATAAAGCAAATGCAAACAATGAAATGTGCAGGTCATCTTATAAATATTCTTAAAGGGAAGAAAACTACAGTTAACATTTCTTCATCTAATGCTTCTGATTTTGACCATTTGTTCTTCATTTCCAATTTAGCATTCACACCATAAACAATTTTAAATGGATGCTGTGTAAGATCTGATTTCTAGGCAACTCTTTACAAATATCCTTGAAACACATTTACAATGGACTGAGGTGGTTTATTTCCAGAAGGCGATTTGTCTCTCATTTCTTCAACTATTCCAGATATTAATTCCTAATATTCTTTAGGCAATTTGTCAAATCAAAAATGTGAACAGTACTTTTGTTTTAGATTTGGGCTATGTTGTATGCAAGTCAGAGCAATGCAGTCAAAATGTGTAAGAAGGAACTGCAAATGCTTGTTTAAACCGAAGATAGACACAGCATTCCCTCTATCTCTATCCCTCCCCCACCCAAGTCGCACTACCTTCTCATTTTCACCCTACAAACAGCTTGCAATGGCCTGTTTCCTTTATCTTCATTACTTTATTGAATATCTTTCATTCATTATTCTTTATCTCTCCACATCACCATCTATATCTCTCGTTTCCTTTTCCCTAACCAATATGAAGAAGGGTCTCGACCCGAAACATCACCCATTCCTTCTCTCCAGAGATGCTACCTGACCCGCTGAGTTACTCCAGATTTTTGTGTCTATCTTCAGAGCAATGCAGAATAAGTCCAGATCTGAATTCTGGCTAACATGTCTTTGAAACACCAGTTAACTTTCAACCAACATGCCCTCTTGTCCTAGGCAAGTCCTGTTCCAACACAGGCAAGCATTACTTGAACAAGTCAAAACATCTGAGGACCCTGCACTGGTTCTGCATCTGACATCTGTTCTGTTGTTCCAACTTTCATCACACCACATGCTTCATGCGCCTGGCAGATGTGTACCACAGATTATCAGTTTCCTCAATGGCAAGATTCCTGAGGTAAGTTCTCGATGAGGTACTTGGGGTTAGACTGATCCAGAACATTAAGGCACTAGGGATACATGGGGAGTTGGTAGATTTGATTCAAAATTAACTTGATTCTTGATTAGTACGGGTGTCAGAGATTATGGGGAGAAGGCAGGAGGTCATGTGATAGGAGTAGAATTAGGCCATTCGGCCCATTCAATCATGGCTGATCTATCTCTCCCTCCTAACCCCAAAGGTTAGGAGGGAGAGGTAGATCAGCCATGATTGAATGAGCCGAATGGCCTAATTCTACTCCTATCACTTATGACCTTATGACCGTTATCATATTTTAAAATTGCTAGTTCCCCTTTGGAATATGTAGAGAAAAAACTCATATGTTGCATGGCATTATTTTATTTCTTACTATTTATTCATTTTTCCTGTATCTTAGTGTTGTTTGAGCAAAGCAAGTTTCATCAAATAAGCCCTATTTTTTATCATGGTCTTTAGCAGGGAGCTACAAGAGTATTTTCTTCTTGGTTTGTAAGTGAAAGAGAATCTGAGCATCCATTAAGAGAATGACCAAAGAAGGAGAACGTTCCATGTGAACAATATAAAGTAGTGAAGTAACTGCGTGGGTCAGGCAACATCTCTGGAGAACATGGATAGGTGATATTTCGGGTCAGGAGCCTTTTTCAGACACTGTGTAAACTTTGGCCCCAGGGAGGCTAGTGAAATAGCAATTGGAAACAAGAAAATGGCAGATGAATGTAACACACATTGCATCACTCTTCAATAGAGAAGGTGATGTGAACTTCCCATTAAGACAGAGTAATGCCGACAAAGAATTAAATACTATCGCATCACCAGAGGAATAATTACACAAACCAATTGGACTAAAGTAGAAATTGAAAATACTAGAAACACTCAGCTGGTCAAGCTGCAGAAAAAGAAACTGTCTTTGACCCAAGATGTTAATTCTCCATCAGAATGAGACTAAAGGCTAGTAATCCCCAAGGATCTTCAAAGAAATGGGTATTGAGATTCTGGATCCACGAGGTATAATCCTGCATTTTCGGCCTCGCTGTGTTGGCCCAAAGAGTCTGGTTTTGTGCTGCATGACTCTTAGGACTATAAATGATGAGAGGATATTTTCTCTCATGGCAGAGACAAGAACCAAAGGTCATTGTGTTGGAATAAGTGGACACCTAATATAGATGAGGGCGAATTTCTTCTCAGAGTTTTGAGCCTTGGAATTCCTTACCACATGATTTTTCATCAATTAAAAAATTCAATAAGTGTTATGGGTAAAGTGGACTTTGAGTGACGTAGATTGGCCATGAATTGGCTGGAAGAGCGGGCTTTGGGAAGGAATACCCTGCACTGATACTCTTACACTTATCTTTGCAGATTGGCAATGAGAGGATGAATAGACATTTTTTAATAATAGACAATCTTGATTATCTGTGAATTTGCAGGACTTCACATCCAAGATAAATATGTAGAATAACTTTTACACAACTGGTCCAAAGAGGATGTTGCTTGCTTCAGATTATTTAACTGCTTTAAAACCTGATGTTGAATTGACATTGAAGCAGCCAGAATAATCAAATATTTTGGAAGTATTTAACTTGCATCATCTTGTGAATGTATAAAGCCAGAAGTGGGTGGAAGACTAAGCGTTATTGATCTATTATGTCCCTTGTGTTCTCATTAATGAGGCATAAATGTTTAATACTATATTCTCCCCCGCAATGATTGCTTGCCATGCCGATTTGTGATCTGCAGCGGGATTTAAATGTCCCATTGGCACCTTAAGTAGAAAACAAATACTTAATCTGTCCCAAAAATATATATAGATTTTTTGTTAAGGTTATGCTGTTATCTCCAAGGCATGACCTTCAACATAACACAGGTCCAAATGGAACCTGCTTCAATTAGCTGTCTGCCTGCATTTACTCATGTTGAATGAAAAGGAATAGTTTAGCTGTCAGGCCATGCACAAAAATCACCCTAAGCAAAACTGAGGAGGGCACTTCACCTCAGATCAAAGATGGGGGCTTTTAAATGTTTCTGATGTACAATCTATTGAGATTACTTTTTTTAAATAATTCTGGCTGGCGTGAGATTGGAGAGGTGGATTCCCCATCTAAGAGCCAGGGATTCTAACGCGATCAGGCTTCACAATTGGACTGCGTGGTATCAAGCATTGAAAACCAGGGACATTAGCCCAGATTAGGTGAATCGAGGACCAGAGGATATAGGTTTAAGGTGAAGGGGAATAGATTTAATAGGAATCTGAGGGGTAACTTTTTCACACAAATGGTGGTGGGTATATGGAGCAAGCTGCCAGAGGAGGTAGTTGAGGCTGGGACTATCCCAACATTTAAAAAAAGTTGGACAGGTACATAGATAGGATAGGTTTGGAGGGATATGGACCAAATGTGGCTGGTGGGGCTAATGTAGCTGGGACATGTTGGCCGGTGTGGGCAAGTTGGGCCGAAGGGCCTGTTTCCACATTGTATAACGTATGCCACGTTGAGTTTCAGCAGGTCTGCACAAATTTAGAACTTGCAAATTTTAGAACTTGCCAGCTGAACACTTGCAATTCAACCCATTTTTAAAAGCTGGTTTCCCCATCGTTCATATTCTCCAGTGTTCTAACCTGAGAAACTGTTTATTGGGATTTAATTACATCAACAACCACCTCATAAGATAAACACAAAATGCTGGAGTAACTTAGCATGTCAGACAGCATCTCTGGGGAAAAAGAATAGGTGACGTTTCGGGTCGAGACCCTTCTTCAAAGTCTGATGCCCATTCCTTTCCTCCAAAAATGCGGCCTGACCCGTTGAGTTACTCCAGAACTTTGTGTCTATCTTCGGTCTAAACCAGCATCTGTAATTCCTTCCTATACATCATAAGATGTCTTGATGGCTTAGTCAGAAAAGCAGTTGTAACAAAAAAAATCCTAAAGTAGTAAATAGGATCTTTTTGTTTTTCCCCCTCAGGACCAGTACAAACTCCTCGTGAAATATCAAGGTCTAGTCGTGAAACAACTTATTGGTCAGCACAGAAAAGGCAAAGGAGATGAGGACTCTGGCGAATACAGTAACATTGAGAAAGAGGCAGAGAGTGAAGGAGAGGCAGCTCGAAAGGAGCTGCAAGAATTAACACCATTCGTCAAAGATCTTGTATTGAAACCCAGAAAGACATCGGTGACAGAAGAGTGAAATTACTTTGGAAACATAACCTGCTGGAATGGCCAAGTTTGCCAATCGATTTGTGCATTAAAGAGTTATAATTTAAAAATGCCATTTGTATATTAGACAGGAACATTCCTGTTCTACCTTGATTACATTCATTAGATGGGTAATAACAATTGGTTTAATACAATTATTGGACCTTAACATTCTACTTGGGATTATAAAATAAGCATTTAAATGTTGGAGATAGCAGAGTAATTTTGTTTTTCATTGGTTAGTACATTTCAGATACAGAGAGAATAGTAAAATAGACCACATCTGCTTAGGTGAACACTTGCACATTTATTGGGATATTGAATTTTTTTTAGGCTAGAAAGAGTAATTATTTCTGCAGACATTGGCTGATTCACAAAAGGTAAGAAACAAAAATGTCACAATAGGTCCAATCCTCTACAATGTTTTCAACACATTCACAGCCCGATCAGGCACTACCATTCTTTATTAGTCCAAATGGAGTAAATGCACATTAAGTTGAAACAAACTCTTTTTAGCCACTGCAGAAAAGAAAAAAAGGATATACAAAAACATGATTGTGGATGCTGGATGAAAACACGAAAAGCAATTATATGGCTTCATAACTGAAAGAATTACGGAAGTGTTTAAGAACTTTTCTCAGTTCTGGTGCTAGGTTCTATCTTGACCTGTTGGGGACGTGATATGTTAATGTTTTTTTTTTGGAATAAATAGTGATATTTAAAAAAAGATTTGTGCCACCTTGCACATCAAGTCTTGAAGAGCAAAAATTACTAAATGTTGAAATACTCTTTGATGAAAAGTCACAGACCTTACACATGCTGACTATCTTTTAACAGATGCTGCTTGACTTGCTAGTTCCAGCATTTTATGTTTTGGAGTCACAAATCTCATACTTTAAAACATCAAGTCATCTAATACTTTCCTTTGTTTTTAAGTTGTGCATCATGGAATCATGGTGGCACAAATTCCTTGAAAACCAACCTAAAGATTGCTTCTGAAATTTTGAATCCTGTTTTTAAAGGAAAGTTAAAATATTATCTAGTACTACTGTAAGAAAACTATTTTGATTAAATAAAAAAGTGGAATTCGTAAAACAGAACTTTATGAAGAAACTCGCACATTTTTCCCGTCTTTGTCTATGACTAAGACAGACAGTCAAAGACAGATGACTTGAGGTGCTCACTTGGGAGTGGGGGGGGCCTCAATTTGGAGTGGGGGGCTTCAATTTGGGGGGGGGGGGGGGGTTTGTTGGACTGAGGAAGAATGATGGCAAATGAGAGGCAGTTTGTGGAGCAACTGTGGAGGAAATGGGGAAAAAGGTTAACATTTTGTTTTGTGCCAGCCTCTGAACTTGCTAGAATTACTAGCCTGAGTTCACCATATTGTGTTTATGTACATCCGTTAGGGCATACAGTTTGAGATTTCAAATGCTGTTTTACATTTTAAAAGGTATACTCAATGTCTAACAAACATCAATTGAATTGCCATTTCAGAAAAGTTTCCTTAGATTAAAGTTGCTAATAGTTACATTACAAATGATGGTCTGTTTAGTACATTTGTGATCCTTGCTAACACAGAATCAACTTTCCGAAGGGCTCTAATGATATTAGATATTAGATATTTTGTAAGTAATGAGTATTTTGTAAGTAATGCAAAGTGTTAGAAAGCTGCTTCTGGCCACTAATGCTTAGTTTATTGTTACATGTGCCTAGAAAATCACCCTCGGTTGGTACCACCAAATGTATTGTATGTTAGCAGCAGCAACATTTATTACTTTACCTCAAAAACTGAGTTCCAGAGAAGTCCTTGCTACACTACTTAAAACTATTGCAATGTTATGTGCAAATTCAGTGAGAATGGTTACAAAAAAAATAAAAGACATATCTTAAATTCTTCCATGCAGCAGTAAATCAAATTATTATTAATTTGTTGATGTGACATTTCATTCTCAGTAATCTACTATAAATGGTTTTCCACTGTTTTCAGTTTTTTTTTTAACTGTGGCATTCAGAATTCATATAATTTCAAGTTAGGTTTCATGCATTTTTCCAAACAGCTGCTTTTCAATTTACACTGGCAGTGTGTATTCTGTGTGTATGTTCGCCCAGCAGCGAAGTCACTCCAGTAGGGAAGACATGATTCATCGTTGTATTGATTAACCTAGCCCACAGCCAACAATGGGCCATTGTGGGTTCCATCTTTGCTTGGTCATTGTTACGTTTCTTTCATTCATTAGTTCTATATCACTCTCTTGTCAACTGGAACCAGAATGTCAAATATTCCTTTTCTCCAGAAATGCTGCCTGACCTGCTGAGTTACTCCAACTCTTTGTGTCTATCTTTGGGTTAAACCAGTATCTGCAGTTCCTTCCTACACATAACCTCTTTGGGATATTGTTTAGGAGTTTGAAGGTCGGGGCAAGGGTAAGAAGATGGTTGGAGGAAGCAAAATCTCATTAAATGTAGCGGATCAAAAGAATAGCAACATAGGGTCATCAGTTTGGCAAATGCAACTTAATAGGCCTTTCTCACGGGGCGACTTGACGCAAGATGTAACCAGAGTGAAGTGGTCGTGGTCTAGCACGATATCACACGATATAACGGGGGGTAGATAAAGAGTTCCCACGGGTACTCGGCATTTCTGTTATTTGTGCGAGTGACTTGTCCGTCTCCCGAGCTTTCCCGTTAAATATTGAATGAACATTGTGAACTGTGAAGTGTTGTTAAATCATCACGTGGCACAAATGATGTCACTTTTTTTTAGACAAGCATTACAAGTGCTTTGACACATTGACACATGTTCCATTGGCGATATTGAGACCACCTTTTTAAGAATGGATGTTTTACAGAGAGGTGTAAACATACTAGAAGCAATCGTTCCCTTCACATACAGAGAAAGTTGTATGGCATCGCTAAAATCAATATGCATTCCGAGTATTAAATATAATCGTTTATACTCAATGTTAAACGATTACAGATCATAGAAATGTAGTGAGTCCAACGCGATTGTAAACGGCTTATACGGTCCAAATGGGAAAAGCCGGTTTGTGCCAGGTGTATCTGAGTGAGCCGCATACAGAAAACCACTGAAATCTCGAATTCACGAGTTCAGAATTTATAAACAAAGTACTTAGAGAATCATAGGAACAGAAAATAAGTCACATCATTTATATAATAAGTAACCACCATTCCAAAATCAAATAGTATCGAATCAAATGAGTTCAAAAGAGATGGCCAAAGCTTGAAAATAATCAGAGGAAATTCCCTGAAACACTCAAATACATCAGTACCGGCAGTTGGTTCCCTAACTGTAGATCTATGCGTTGACAGAGGAAAGTTCTACAAAAGAAAACGAGCTACTTTCTGGGGAATTCCTCCGTCTTGGAAGGGCTTTGAAGAGTTTTTCTCACAATTAAACCAGCTTGTGCCAAATTACATTGGTATAACTCGTCAGACGCATTGTGGCAGCTGCGAACCCTCACAGTTTACATAAAGATAATAGCATCGATATTCGCCAAGGCAGCAACTTTGTTTATCTAAATGCCACTTTTAGTCTCCCGTTGATTTAATGAGTATTAGAAAAAAATAGGACAAAATCACAGGTACATATTCTCTAAACGCTGGTGACAATTCTACCGAAATTTACCAGACGTTGGAAATAAACACTTCATTTAAAAAGACCTCTTGAAGGCTGCAGATTGCTGGTGAGACACTTTTGGAATGCTCTTTTATATATAAACAGCCTGGAAGCTCCGTAGAGATCGTGTGGGCAGAGAACGACCAGCATGTTCATTCCAGATTACTCACCTTCTGTCCCCTCTGTCCAGCTTCCGGGTTCACCGTTCGCAGGAGTTCCCACGATAAACGCAAGAGTTATTACGGATATCGCACTGGCCACTACGTCCATATAATGTTTCAATGTTCAACCACAAGTGTACAAGTCACTCTTGGAGAAATTCAAACTTGCTTGAATTTTCTCCCGAGTCAACAAGTTACACGAGTACCTGCCGTTAGCGCCACGGTGGTCCACGAATGCCGTACGGTTATCGTACGAGGTTCCCACGATGTTCAACTCTGGTTACCTCTTGCGTCAAGTCGCCCCGTGAGAAAGGCCTATAAGAAACCTCCATGTAAGGAGAGAGACATTGTTTTAATTAATTTGTGTCTCAAGTGTTACCTTTGGAAAGGCCTTGGATTTTTTTTGTTCATTATTCTTCAGATGTTTTGGATTGGTAGGTGTATTTTCTAAAGGCACAGTTGACTGATAAATAGAATAATTATGTCCATTTGTTAAGCCTTTCAATAAACTGGTGTGGTTGTGCCCTAGCAGAATTTATTCAAAGGCTTAACAGATGGCCGTAAATATTCTTATTTATCAGTCAAATATTATTGATAATTATGCAATGCATATTGAACAGAAATAGTGCAAAATCCGATGTTTCATAACTCATAGGAGCAAAATTAGGCCATTTGGACCATTGAGTCTACTCCACTCAATAGTATCTGATCTATCTTTCCCTCTCAACAACTCTCCTGCTGTCTCCCCGTAAACTTTGACCCCCTACTAATCAAGGACCTGTCAATCTCCACTGATCATACTCCCAATTCCAATGTCTACGTCACATCTGCACCCAAAATTAGGTGTTCCTTACCTGGACATCTGAGATGTTCTCATTCTTTAGGGAATGGAGGTTCCCCCTCTTTCATCATAGATGAGGCCCTCACTAATGTCTCCTTGATACCCCGCAGCTCTAGTCTTGTTTCCACCTCCCCCAGTCTCACCAGGGACAGAATTCCCCTAGTCCTCACCTTTCACCCCATCAGCCGTCGTATACAGCACGTAATCCTCCAACATTTTTGTCACGTCCAACGGGATCCCACCACTAGCCACATCTTCCCATCTCCACCCCTTTCCGTAGAGACTGTTCCCTGCGCAACTCCCTGGTTAACTCATCCCCTCCCCAGGTACTTTCCCCTGCAACCGCAGGAGATGCAATGCCTGCCCCTATACCTACTCCCTCGACTCCGTCCAAGGAACCCAACAGTCTTTTCAGATGAGGCAGAGGTTCACTTGTACCTGCTACCAAAGTGGATAACCTCACATTTATCCGCATTAAACTTCATCTGCCATGCATCTGCCCAGTCCCCCAACCTGTCCAAGTCACCCTGCATTCTCATAGCATCATATAACATATAATAATTACAGCACGGAAACAGGCCATCTCGACCCTTCTAGTCCGTGCCGAACACGTATTCTCCCCTAGCCCATCTACCTGCACTCAGACCATAACCCTCCATTCCTTTCCCGTCCATATAACTATCCAATTTATTTATAAATGATAAAATCGAACCTGCCTCCACCACCTCCACTGGAAACTCATTCCACACAGCTACCACTCTCTGAGTAAAGAAGTCCCCCCTCATGTTACCCCTAAACTTCTGTCCCTTAATTCTCATGTCCTCTTGTTTGAATATTCCCTACTCTCAGTGGGAAAAGCTTATCCACGTCAACTCTGTCTATACCTCTCATCATTTTAAAGACGTCTATCAAGTTCCCCCTTAACCTTCTGCGCTCCAAAGAATAAAGACAAAGAATAACTTGTTCAACCTTTCTCTGTAACTTAGTTGCTGAAACCCAGGCAACATTCTAGTAAATCTCCTCTGTACTCTCTCTATTTTGTTGACATCCTTCCTATAATTAGGCAACCAAAATTGTACACCGTACTCCAGAATTGGCCTCACCAATGCCTTGTACAATTTTAACATTACATCCCAACTTCTATACTCAATGCACTGCTTTATAAAGGCTAGCACACCAAAAGCTTTCTTTACCACCCTATCTACATGAGATTCCACCTTCAGGGAACTATGCAGTTATTCCTAGATCCCTCTGTTCAACTGCATTCCTCAATTCGCTACCATTTACCATGTACGTCCTATTTTGATTTGCCTGCCAAGATGTAGCACCTCACACTTATCAGCATTAAACTCCATCTGCCATCTTTCAGCACACTCTTCCAACTGACATAAATCTCTCTGTAGACTTTGAAAATCTACTTCATTATCCACAACACCACCTATCTTAGTATCATCTGCATACTCACTAATCCAATTTACCACACCATCATCCAGATCATTGATGTACATGACAAACAACAGTGGACCCAACACAGATCCCTGTGGCACCCCACTAGTCACTGGCCTCCAACCTGACAAACAGCCATCCACCATTACTCTCTGGCATCTCCCATTCAGCCACTGTTGAATCCATCTTGCTACTCCACCATTAATACCCAACAATTGAACCTTCTTAACCAACCTTCCATGAGGAACCTTGTCAAAGACCTTACTGAAGTCCATATATACAACATCCACTGCTTTACCCTCATCAATTTCCCGAGTAACCTCTTCAAAAAATTCAAGAAGATTAGTCAAACATGACCTTCCAGGCACAAATCCATGTTGACTGTTCCTAATCAGACCCTGTTTATCCAGATGCTTATATATATTATCTCTAAGTATCCTTTCCATTAATTTGCCCACCACTGACGTGAAAACTAACAGGTCTATAATTGCTAGGTTTACTCTTAGAACCCTTTTTAAACAATGGAACAACATGCGCAGTACGCCAATCCTCCGGCACTATTCCCGTTTCTAATGACATTTGAAATATTTCTGTCATAGCCCCTGCTATTTCTACACTAACTTCCCTCAATGTCCTAGGGAATATCCTGTCCGGACCTGGAGCCTTATCCACTTTTATATTTTTCAAAAGTGTCAGTACTTCCTCTTCTTTGAATCTCATAGTTTCCATAGCTACTCTACTTGTTTCCCTTACCTCACATAATTCAATATCCTTCTCCTTGGTGAATACCGAAGAAAATAAATTTTTCAATATCTCCCCCATCCCTTTTGGCTCTGCAGATAGCTGTCCACTCTGTCTCTCTAATGGACCAATTTTATCCCTCGTTATCCTTTTGCTATTAATATAGCTGTAGAAACCCTTGGGATTTGCTTTCACCTTACTTGCCAAAGCAACCTCATATCTTCTTTTAGCTTTTGTAATTTCTTTCTTAAGATTCTTTTTACATTCTTTATAGTCCTCAAGCACCTCATTTACTCCATGCTGCCTATAATTATTGTAGATCTCTCTCTTTTTCGGAACCAAGTGTCCAATTTCCCTTGAAAACCATGGCTCTTTCCAATTTTTACTATTTCCTTTCAACCGAACAGGGACATAAAGATTCTGTACTCTTAAAATGTCACCTTTAAATGTCCTTCATTTCTCTTCCACATCTTTCCCATAAAACAAAATGTTCCAATTCACTCCTTTTAAATCCTTTTGCATCTCCTCAAAGTTAGCCTTTCTAAAAATCAAAAATCTCAACCCTAGGTCCAGTTCTGACCCACTCCATAATTATATTGAAACTAATGGTATTGTGATCGCTGGACCCAAACTGTTCCCCAACACATACCTCTGCCACCTGACCTGTCTCATTTCCTAAAAGGAGGTCCAGCACTGCCCCTTTTCTAGTAGGTACCTCTATGTATTGCTGCAAAAAACTATCCTGCACACATTTTACAAACTCCAAACCATCCAGCCCATTTACAGAATGCGTTTCCCAGTCTATGTATGGAAAATTGAAATCTCCCACAATCACTACCTTGTGCTTACTACTAATATCTGCGATCTCCTTACATATTTGCTCTTCCAATTCTCGTACCCCATTTGGCGGTCTATAATACACCCCTATAAGTGTTGCTACCGCTTTCCAATTTCTCAATTCCACCCAAATAGCCTCCTCACAGTTCACACTGCCACCCAGCTTTGTGTCATCTGCAAATTTGCTAATGTTACTTTGAACCAGCTTTGCGTGAGGTGCTACATCTTGGCAGGACAAATCAAAATAGGACGTACATGGTAAATGGTAGCGAATTGCGGAATGCAGTTGAACAGAGGGATCGAGGAATAACTGCATAGTTCCCTGAAGGTGGAATCTCATGTAGATAGGGTGGTAAAGAAAGCTTTTGGTTTGCTAGCCTTTATAAATCAGAGCATTGAGTATAGAAGTTGGGATGTAATGTTAAAATTATACAAGGCATTGGTGAGACCAATTCTGGAGTATGGTGTACAATTTTGGTTGCCCAATTATAGGAAGGATGTCAACAAAATAGAGAGAGTACAGAGGAGATTTACTAGAATGTTGCCTGGGTTTCAGCAACTAAGTTACAGAGAAAGGTTGAATAAGTTAGGTCTTTATTCTTTGGCGCGCAGAAGGTTAAGTGGGGACTTGATAGAGGTCTTTAAAATGATGAGAGAAATAGACAGAGTTGACGTGGATAAGCATTTCCCATTGAGAGTAGGGAAGATTCAAACAAGAGGACATTACATCAGAATTAAGGGACAGAAGTTTAGGGGTAACATGAGGGGGAACCTCTTTACTCAGAGAGTGGTAGCTGTGTGGAATGAGCTTCCAGTGGAAGTGGTGGAGGCAGGTTCGATTTTATCATTTAAAAATAAATTGGATAGGTATATGGATGGGAATGGAATGGAGGGTTATGGTCTGAGTGCAGGTAGATGGGACTAGGGGAAAATAAGTGTTCGGCACGGACTTGTAGGGCCGAGATGGCCTGTTTCCGTGCTGTAATTGTTATATGGTGTTATATGGTTTGTGTCATCTGCAAATATGCTAATGTTACTTTGAAGGAGATCCAAGGAGAGATAGCTGATATGCTGAATGGATAGCAAATTGGCTCCATGGAAGGAAGCAGAGGGTAATAGTGGAAGGTTGCTTTTCAGATTAGATGCTTGTGACCAGTGGAGTGCCTCAGGGTTTAGTGCTGAGCCCGTTACTGTTTGTCATCTACATCAATGATTGGATGAAAAGGTTCAGAAAAGATTTACGAGGATGTTGCCAGGACTAGAGGACGTGAGCTATAGGGAGAGGTTGAGTAGGCTTGGTCTCTATTCCATGGATGCAGGAGGATGAGGGGAGATCTTATAGAGGTGTACAAAATACTGAGGAATAAATTGGGTAGATGCACAGTCTTTTGCCCAGAGTAGGGGAATCGAGGACCAGAGGACATAGGTTCAAAGTGAAGGGGAAAAGATTTAATCGGAATCTGAGAGGTAACATTTTCACACAAAGGGTTGTGGGTGTGTGGAACAAGCTGCCAGAGGAGGTAGTTGAGGATGGGACTATCCCATCATTTAAGAAACAGACAGGTACATGGATCGGACAGGTTTGGAGGGATATGGACCAAGCGCAGGCAAGTGGGACTAGTGTAGCTGGGATATTGTTGGCCGGTGTGGCTGAGTTGAGCCGAAGGGCCTGTTTCCAAATAGTATCACTCTCTGAGTGTTTGAGGAGGCAGGGTCTATTCCTTGGAGCGTAGGAGGATGAGGGGTGATCTTATAGAGGTGTATAAAAACATGAGAGGTTTTGATCGGGTAGATGCACAGAGTCACTTGCCCAAAGTAGGTGAATTGAGGACCAGAAGACATAGGTTTAAGGTGAAGGGGATTTAATAGGAACTGAGGGGTAACTTTTTCACACAAAGGGTGATGGATGTATGGAACAAGCTGTCAGAGGAGGTAGTTGAGGCAGGGACTATCCCAATGTTTAAGAAACAGTTAGACAGGTACATGGATAGGACAGGTTTGGAGGGATATGGACCAAATGCTAGCAAGTGGGGCTAGTGTAGCTGGGACATGTTGGTCGGTGTGGACAAGTTCGGCAGAAGGGCCTGTTACCATGCTGTATCACTCTGTAACTCTGACCAATTCACAAATATAACCAAAGTAGGAAGGTCAGTGGAATGGAAATGAATGGCAATTAGAAAATTACTTAAAATCAGAGATTGGGCAGATTAAATTTAAACTTGATACAGGTATTGCAATGTACGTACAAAGTAGGAATCATTTGTATGGTCATTCCATGGATAATACGGGAAAATGTTAGGGGTGTTGAAAATACTCCATGCATCACACCTGTGCAAAGTGGCAAATAGCAGAGCTAATTGATAATGGATACGAGATGAAGTAACCAATTCCATGCAGCAATCATCAAAGTGTATTCAGCTGTGCAATGCAAGTTTTTTTAAATAGTTAGTGATGAAACCAGTGCTCTGATCTGGCCAATGTGGAGCTAATTCTAGTCCTGAGATAGAAAGGAGACATTCAAAGGTGAGTGCTATTCTTACATTCAATGCTGTTATAAAAGCTTTAACTTTGGAGCAGAAATCAAGGTCAGGATGCAATTCTATACAACTTTGGTCAGGCAGCATTTGGAATATCGCATGCAGTTCTGATCGCCCCATTACAGAAAAGATGTGGAAGCTTTGGAGAAGGTGCAGAGATTTATCAGAATGCCGCCTGGATTGGAAGGTTTCAGCTACAGGGAGTAGTTGGATAGACTTGGATTGTTTTGTCTGGAATGTCAGAGGTTGAGGCGAGACTTGGTTAAGTATACAAAATAATGAGAGGCATAACTAGGGTAGATAGTCACAACCTTTATCCCAGCGTGAAAATATCCAACACTATAGGTTGAGAGGGGAAAAGTTTAACAGAGATGTGTGGGGCAATGATTTAACACGGAGGGTAGTGGGGGCCAGGAAAACATTGCCAGGGGTGATGGTGAAAGCAGATATGATAGTGGTGTTTAAGAGACTTTTGGATAGGCACATGGAAATGCAGAGAATAGAGGGATATGGATCAGACAAGATCAGTTCAGCTAGCAAGTTCTAGTGGGATTGTTCTAGTGCTGCACTGTTTTATGTTCTGTTGTATTTTAAGCTGAAAACATGCATTCTCATGTGTAATGAGTTCCTAGCTTTCACTGGGTAAGCCCCCTGTCAGGTGACAAACTGTGACGCAGTTGAAATAGAACAACGTCTCTCCACTAGCCCTACACTGCTTGTCTCTGCCTATGGTATATTGTTTCTTCTGATCTCTAAAATTCTGATGGGTAGCATTGAGGACCAGCATTAATTAATACAACAGAAATTGTACACCTTGCAGTAAAACTTAATGAGACAGGAGAATGTCTTTGCTATCTGAGAAACTTGGGTATTATTTTGATCTGCAGTCATTCTTATGTAGTATACCAGGTGAAACTTGACCCCTGGGAGCCTTGGCTTTTGCTTCTCATTTCCACATTTTAAAAAAATGTCCTATGATGCCTTCTGCTGACCCATACATCAGCTCATCTGGATTTTTGTGTGCTAGTTTGCCACTTGACTACAGTGTCCTCCATAATGTTTGGGACAAAGACCCGTCATTTATTTATTTGCCTCTGTACTCCACAATTTGAAATTTGTAATAGAAAAAAATCACATGTGGTTAAAGTGGGCATTGTCAGATATTATAAAAGGGTATTTTTATACATTTTGATTTCACCATGTAGAAATTACAGCTGTGTTTATACATAGTCCCTGGATTTCAGGACACCATGTTAGGGACACATGGCTTCACATGCATTTCTAATTGCTCAGGTGTGTTTAATGCAGGAATAAGAGAGCTCTCAGCATCTAGTCTTCCCTACAGTCTTTCCATCAACGTTGCAAACTTTTATTGCTGTTTATCAGCATGAGGTCCAAAGTTGTGCCAATGAAAGTCAAAGAAGCTATTATGAGACTGAGAAACAAGAATAAAACTTTTAGAGACATCAGCCAAAACGTAGGCTTACCAAAATCAACTGTTTGGGACTTCATTAAGAAGAAAGAGAGCACTGGTGAGCTTACTAATCGCAAAGGGATTGGCAGGCCAAAGAAGACATCCACAGCTGATGATAGAAGAATTCTCTCTATAATAAAGAAAAATCCCCAAACACTTGTCCCACGGGTCAGAAACACTCTTCAGGAGTGGATTTGTCAATGACCACTGTCTGCAGAAGACTTCATGAACAGAAATATAGAGGCTACACTACAAGATGGAAACCACTGGTTAGCTGCAAAAATAGGATGGCCAGGTTACAGTTTGCCAAGTAGTACTTAAAAGAGCAACTGGAAAATTCTGGAAAAAAGTCTTGTGGACAGATGAGATGAAAATTAACATATCAGAGAGATGGCAAGAGCAAAGTATGGAGGAGAGAAGGAACTGTCCAAGATCCAAAGCATACCACCTCATCTGTGAAACACGGTGGTGGGGGTGTTATGGCCTGGGCATGTATGGCTGCTGAAGGTACTGGCTCACTTATATTCATTGATGATACAACGGCTGATGGCAGTAGCATAATGAATTCTGAAGTGTATTGACACATCCTATCTGCTCAAGTTCAAACAAATGCCTCAAAACTCATTGGCCGGCGGTTCATTCTACAGCAAGACAAAGTTACCAAAAGTACTGCTAAAGCAACAAAGGAGTTTTTCCAAGCTAAAAAATTGTGAATTCTTGAGTAGTCAAGTCAATCACCCGATCTGAACCCAATTGAGCATGCCTTATATATGCTGAAGAGAAAACTGATGGGGATGAGCCCCCAAAACAAGCATAAGCTAAAGATGGCTGCAATACAGGCCTGGCAGAGCATCACCAGAGAAGACACCCAGCAACTGGTGATGTCCATGAATTGCAGATTTCAAACAGTCATTGCATGCAAAGGCTATTCAACAAAATAATACACATAACTACTTTCATTTATATGACATTGCTGTGTTCCAAACATTATGGTGCTCTGAAATAGGGGGGACTATGTATAAACACAGCTGTAATTTCTTCATGGTGAAACCAAAATGTATAAAAATACCCTTTATTAAAATCGGACAATGTGCACTTTAACCACATGTGATTATTATTATTATTTTATTTATTTATTTTTTTTTTCTATTACAAATCTCAAATTGTGGAGTAAATAAATAAATGATGGGTCTTTGTCCCAAACATTATGGAGGGGACTGTATATTTTATTTTTTGGAGTTTACATTTTTTCATGTTGACCATCAGCATTCCCCTTCATTTTATCAATGTAAGCAGAATGTTTTTGAATAATTTAAGAATAATGATACATTGGCATAAGATTAAATTTGTGATATTTAGAATGGAGTTGGGAATGCCTTTACAAAGGAGGTTAAAATTGGACAATTTTCCTTTGTACAAGGCAATTGGAATAATAACATTAAATCAAACATCAATCAGATGGAGATTAAATCGTCCACTGATCTGATCCTATCAGTTGCCCACATTATGAATTGATTTAACAAATCCATTTGATCAAAATTTGCTGGCAATTCTGCATCATTACCCAGCAATAACGGGGAATAGAATTATTAAGTAACCACGGGTTACTCTTTTTTAATCTCTCCCTTTTGTTTCTTCAGAATGGGGACCAAAGGGGTGATGTTGAACTTGAATCAAACATAATCATATTCTGTCAGGTTTCAATCGGCACATTGTTGAAAGGATATGTAACACTGTCAGTATGCCACACCACAGATCCGCAAGGTTACTAGCAGAGTTTTACATATTACTATCAGGAAAGGATGAACAAATTGCATCAATTTCTTTTCTCATGAAATGGTAGAGCCGCCACAGATGGCTGTGGAGGGCAAGTCGAATTATATTTTTAAGACGGAGATTGACAAATTCTTGGTTAGTAAGAAATTATGGGGAGAAGGTAGGAGAATGGGGTCTAGAGGGAACGATAGATCAACCATGATTGAATGGCGGAATAGACTTGATGGACCGAATGGCCTAATTCTGTTTAGTAAATCTCCTCTGTACTCTCTCTATTTTGTTGACATCCTTCCTATAATTAGGCGACCAAACGCACTAACGCACCGCACTAACGCCGGTGGTGATGAAGTGCTTTGAGAGGCTGATCATGGAGCAAATCAACTCCTACCTCGACAAAAACCTGGACCCACTGCAGTTCGCTTACCGCCACAACAGATCAACAGTGGATGCGATCTCGCTGGCTCTCCACTCCGCTCTGGACCACTTGGACAACAAAAACTCGTATGTCAGGCTGTTATTCATCGATTATAGCTCAGCATTTAACACAATCATCCCCTCCAAGCTGGTTACCAAACTCACAGAACTGGGTCTCTGCGCATCCCTCTGCAATTGGATCCTTGACTTCCTCATTCACAGACCACAGTCTGTTCGTATTGGTGGAAATGTGTCAGCCTCGATAACAATCAGCATGGGAGTACCTCAAGGCTGCGTGCTCAGCCCCCTGCTGTACTCACTCTATACTCATGACTGCGTAGCCGGTCACAGTGCGAACTCCATCATCAAGCTCGGTGACTGCACCACTGTTGTGAGACGTATTACTGATGGGGATGAGTCAGAGTATAGAAGAGAGATCGAGCAACTGTCCATATGGTGCCAGCACGATAACCTGGCCCTGAACACCAGCAAAACCAAGGAACTAATTGTGGACTTTGGAAGGAGTAGGATGGGGACCCACAGTCCCGTTTATGGTTGAAAGGGTCAAGAGCATCAAATTCCTGGGCGTGCACATCTCTGAAGATATTTCCTGGTCCAAGAACACTGATGCAATTATTAAGAAAGCACATCAGCGCCTCTACATCCTGAGAAGATTACGGAGAGTCGGTTTGTCAAGGAGGACTCTCTCTATCTTCTCCAGGTGCACAGTAGAGAGCATGCTGACTGGTTGCATCGTAGCTTGGTTCGGCAACTTGAGCACAAAAGTTAGAGCACAAAAGACTACAAAAAGTAGTAAACACTGCCCAGTCCATCATCGGCTCAGACCTCCCTTCCATCGAGGAGATCTATCGCAGTCACTGCCTCAAAAAGGCTGGCGGTATCATCAAGGACCCACACCATCCTGGCCACACACTCATCTCCCTGCTACCTTCAAGTAGAAGGTACAGGAGCCTGAAGACTGCAATGACCAGGTTCAGGAATAGCTACTTCCCCACAGCCATCAGGCTATTAAACTTGGCTCGGACAAAACTCTGAACATTAATAGCCCATTATCTGTTATTTGCACTTTATCAGTTTATTTATTCATGTATTTACATATATAATGGTATATGGACACACTGATCTGTTTTGTAGTCAATGCCTACTATGTTCTGTTGTGCTGAAGCAAAGCAAGAATTTCATTGTCCTATCAGGGACACATGACAATAAACTCTCTTGACTTGACTCGACTTGATTTGACTGGATAGCTTGCAAACAAAAGCTTTTCACGATACAAATAACAAAAATAAACCAATACCAATATCAATATCAAGTCTTGGGCTTTATTCCTTGGAGCGCAGGAGGATAAAGGGTGGACAGAATTATGACCGGAGAGGAATATTTTGGGTAAACACACAGAGTCTTTTGCCAGAGGAGTCGAGAACCCGAGGACATAGGTTTAAGGTGAGTTGGGAAAGATTTAATGGGTGATCGTGGGTGTATGGAACAAACATGCGGCGGAGGGGGGCTCTGAGCGAGGTGGCCAAAAATGACGGCCATAGGTGGTGGCGTTCTCTCGGAAATCGCAGCACAGAAGGCCAAAACCGGTCAAGAACAGACTTTTAGTAATATAGATAGATGACTTCATCACTCTCTATAAGTTTAGTTCAGATTACCCTCCTACCATCCGGGAGGCGCTACAGGTCTCTCCGTTGCCGGACCAGCAGGTCCAGGAACAGCTTCTTCCCTGCGGCTGTCACACTACTCAACACTGTACCTCGGTGACTGCCAATCAACTCCTCCCACAGGAAAAACACTATGACTGTATGCATGTAAATAGATTTATTTATTGGAATCATATTCTATGTCGCTCTCCAGGGAGATGCTAACTGCATTTCGTTGTCTCTGTACTGTACACTGACAATGACAATTAAAGTTGAATCTGAATCTTTATTGTCACGTGTACCGAGGTACAGTGAAAAGCTTCTGGTGCATGCTAACCTGTCAGTGGAAAGACAATACATGATTACAATCGAGCCACTTACAGTGTATATATACATGATAAGGAAATGACATTTAGTGCATGGTAAAACAGATAAAGTCCAATCAAAGATAGTCCGAGGGTCACCAATGAGGCAGAGTGTAGTTCAGGACTGCTCTTCAGTTGGTGGTTGGATGATTCAGTTGCCTGATAACAGCCCAGGCAACTGAATCGTCCTACCACAACTGACGACACTTATGTGGCAACTGCTGGTTTTGCTAAAAGTCTTGTCATGTCAGTGGTTTGACAATGGTTAACATTTAAGGAATAATACAAGTACAGCCACGTCTCACATAGGTTGGTTGCTAATGGAGTGTTGAGAGAAATGTTGCCACTGAGGCACCCATTAAATGAATATGTCGGAAACTGAATGCTGGAGAACATAGTTTAAACACCGTCTACTGTCCGGGAATATGGTTTGAGCTGTTAGCACTGAGTTGTGAAGCAGCAGAGTTTCTCTTTAACAAGAAAAGCAACAAGATAACACAATGTGCTCCAAGTTGTATTGAGACTGCTCTGGTTGCAGTGTGGTGGAACTTTGAGCACAAGAGCATGTCAATAAGGATGGAAAAGGCCAAATTGCAGCATCATTAGGCTGTTCACGAAAAACATCAGACTTACTGACAGGGACAGTGTTTGGAATTGTTCAGTCCGATTCCACAATGGATGGGATTTCACTCCGAATTGAGCACTAGTCTTTTCCATTCCAGACCAAATCAATCTTTGTATCATTTGTACATAAAACTGGTCAAATTTCCAGGCTTATGTCTTCATAAAGGAAGAAATATGCCAGTGAGAACACTTGACCCTTGACTATTGAGACTGGTGGGAAATATTGACATGGCATGATAAACCGAATTTCACGTATAAGTTTGGAGCATCATGCCTGTGGAAAACTTTAGGTTTTTGTCTCCAAGACTTTAATAATTATAATTCAATTGATAATGGAGATTGAGAACACATTCAGCCAGAACTGATGAACGTGCCACATCCACTAACTTTTCAGACCAGCCTGTCTATCCCCACAACTATTTCCATACTTTGTGTGATTAGTTTTCCCTTAATCTTTTTAAGTGCCTTAAATGTATGAGCACTGGTTATGAACCTCATGGTTGTGTGAATGAGATGTTTTCTTATTCAACTAAAGAAAGATAGAAAGAAGATTGAATGGCAGAGTAGACTTGACAGGCCAAATGGCCTAATTCTGCTCCTAGTACTTATGAACTTGTAGGGTGACTTAATGGAGGTTTATGAAATATCATGTTTTTCCCCATATTTCTTATGAAAGTAGAAGGGGGCATGCACCCCTTAAGTTTATACTAGCTTTTGGAACAATGACATCCACTTTAATTCCCTGTAGCCTATTCTCACTCGTGTGTCAATTAACTTTGCAGTCCAACCACATTAGGTGTAATTTACAGGACCCAACCAACCGACCTTTGGCAGCAACCAAACCAAAGCATGGGAGGAAGCTCACACAAACACAGGAATAACATGCACGGTACATAGACAACACCAGAGGTCAAGATCAAAGTCGCTGGAGTGTGGGCAGCAAAGTTACCTGCTCCACCAATGGTGGTAATATTGCAGCAAACACTGTGCTTCCATATAGGAAAAGGCAAAACCAGAGACTATCAATAAAACATATTTGAAGAGAAATTAAATGGGGAATGGAAAGGAAGCCTCTTTACCTAGAGATGGTTAGAATGAACTGAGAGATTAATTGAAGTGAGCAGTAAAGTGAGCAGGAAACCGGAGGAAGCCCAGGGAGAACGTGCAAACTCCACACAGACAGTTCCCGCGTTTAGAATCGGACCCGGGTCTCTGGCATGTGAGCCAGCGACTCTACCAGTATTTCATTTATCGCGTGTATCGTCAAAAATAATATTTCTCAGCTTTTTTAAAATAGGGATTGGCAAGTTGTACTGGGCCATAAAGAGTTTTTTGATTTAAATTGTGATTTGGACTGTTTAAAGTGATATGTTATATAGCATAACCGAGATTCAGCAATGGTAAAAAATTATCATGTTTTATTTGAAGTTCCCATTTTCAAAAATTATTTCTTTCTTGCCTCATCCCCCTTTCCCAGTACATACACATTTCTTCCACCACCCTGGTCTCCCTGCTCCTTACCCCTCTTCTGGCCACTCCTCACCCATGCCCAAATCCCATCTATTCATTTTACCCCCCCCCTCCCCCCTTCCATTCCCCTCCCCCATTTCCTTCTACCCATATCGATCACTCCAGCTTTACAGTTCAATCCGCAATTTTCCTTATCTGAGACGCTCTATTTGCTTTTTCAAGGGTGCTTGTCAGAAGAAACATTGAACCACAAAAGTAATAATGGAGCAGGAGTTGAAAAACTTGATTGGTGAATGATTTTCACATATTGCTTGAAGTAGTGGGACAGGAGATAGATGGCCATCAATCACCTGCTCACACTAGGTCTGTTATCCCACTTTTCCATCCACTCCCTCCACACTAGGGGAAATTTAAAGGTCAATCTACAAGCCCTTAATTCTTTGGAATGTGAGAAGGAACCGGAGCACCCGGATGAAACCTACATTGTCACAATGATCACTCGCAAACTCCACATAGACAGCACATGCGGTCAGGATTGAATACATATCTCCAAAGCTATGAGGCAGCAGCTCCCTTCTTGCATATTAGTAGCCCTCTCATACCAATATATTTGATCAACTAAAGTTTGATTCAATTTTGCTGTAGTTGAAACTAAACGAATATTGTGCCAGATACCTTTACTATTTGCAGTACGTTCCATTTCTTGTTGTAAGTTTTCCAAGTTCAGGATATTTTAATTCGTGTCACAAGATTTCTTCAGACAACCCAAATCACTAAATGTTGGTGTGTTTATTTCTAGTCCACATTCCAGCCATATCTATCCTTTTAAAGCCAGTCCATCTTTTGCCAAAGCACAGGAGAGTTGTGCTTCCTGCTCTGTTCTGCTTCCCCCATATTTTTTTTTAATTTGGTCAACCGGGAAGTGTGAATGTCAATACATCAAGGTTTATTTTTCTGAAGTAGTTGCGCAGGGAGGACCTTTGGTTTGCACAAACATTGAACTGAAATAGAAAACTTTCCTTCTCTGACTTCCTCTAAGTGGACATAGACATAAATGTCACTTCTTGTTAGCCAGCTGCTGCTGGTTATTTATTAATTTACCCAAGAATCTAATGGAGAACTAACAAATCTGTATTATGCATCCTGATTCCAAGGTAGAACATATGAGCATACCAATGACATTTATGAAGCTCTTATTTTGCAGGGCGAAAAAAAAATTATTGCAAGGCTTTAAAGAGCTTAGAATTTTTTGGGGGGGACAAAGCGGGTGTTAGAAACAGAAATATAGAACGTAGGTGCAGGAGTAGGCCTTTTGGCCCTTCGAGCCAGCACCGCCATTCAATAAGATCATGGCTGATCATCCAGAATCAGTACCCTGTACCTGTTCCCCCCCCCCCCCCCCCCCTTTCCTTTAAGAATATTATGTTTCCATAAGATTCCCTCCCATCCTTCTAAATTCCAGTGAATATCAACATTTCAACGGTCCTTTATTGCCAGGTATACCATTTATGGTACAGTGAAATTCGATTTACCATACAGTAATACCAGAAAAAAGCAACCAGCCACACAACTACATAAAAGTTAACATAAACATCCACCACAGTGGATTCCATATTCCCCACTGTGATGGAAGGCAATAAAACCTAATCTTTTTCCCTCTTTATAAACCCAGTCGATCCATTCTTTAATCATATGCCAGTTCTGCCACCCAGTGAATTAACCTCAAGAACCTATGCTGCTCTCCCTCAATAGCAAGAATTTCCTTCCTCAAATTAAGAGACCAAACTGCACACAATACTCCAGGTGCGGTCCCCAGTACAACTGCAGTGGGACCTCCTAGCTCCTATACTCAAATCCTCTCGCTATGAAGGCCAAAATGCCATTGGCTTTCTTCACTGCCTGCTGTACGTGCATACTTACTTTCAGTGACTGAAGTGCAAGGACATCCAGGTCTCGTTGCACCTCCCCTTTTCCTAATTTCACACGATTAAGATCAGTGGTGGGGAACCTGCGGCCTTCTAGGCTGTTAAGTTGAACGAATCAACATTTTGTTGAACAAATCATTTTATTTTTATTAATATGTTTTTGTTTGTCTTTTATTATTTTTATTTTTATCTTAAAATGAACGTATTTAAAATACCAAAGAGTAAAAGAAGATTCAACAAAATAATCCTTCCATCCTAGTGAGTGTATGTACAGACGGTGCACCTTCCATGACAGGAAAACGTGAAGGGTTTATTGCACAGATAAAAAAGGTATCAGATCCAGATGCTCTAATTTCTTTTCATTGTATCTTACATCAGCAAAATCTCTGTGCTAAATCTACTATTTTACATGACACTTTGCAACAAGTTATAAGTATTGTTAACTATATTTGTGCAAATGCAACACGGCATCGTCAGTTTCGTAATATGCTAAAGTTGGACGATGAGGCATTCAGTGTGGATTTGCTGCAGCATTGTAGAGCATTGGCTATCGCAGGGAGGACAGGTGTTAGAAAAATGTTTATCTTTGCGAGAACAGATAGTTAAATTTCATGAAGAGCAGAATCAGCAATGTGAATTATTGAAAGAAGATTTTTATAGAAATACTGCATTTCTGTGCGATATCATGTCAAAGCAAAATGACTTGAATGTTTCTTTGCAAGGTAAAACTATGTCTACATATGATATGTGGCAAAAAATCCAAGCATTTCGAAAAAAGCTATCTTTTTTCAAAACTCTTCTTCTTCAAAATGACATTTTGGATGAACATTTTCCCCAGTTAGCGAAGGTCATTGATGAGCAGGAGGATTCATGCGAATCATTTAAAGAATACGCAACTGTTATAGACTTATTAATTAAAGAATACAATGAAAGCTTCACTGACTTTGAGAATCATGATATCACACTCAAATTAGCATTTCAACCTCACCAAGTTGATGTCTCCAAGGCTCCTAAAGAACTACAGATGGAATTGATTGAGCTCTCAAATGATGACATTTTAAAACCCTTATTTGACACTAAGAAAGATCTAGGAAAAATGCAATAGAATACCCACGTCTTGGGCAACATGCACGGAAAATGACTTCTTGCTTTTCAACCACTTATTGCTGCAAATCTACATTCTCCTACCCGACCCAAATCAAGGCGCCCTTAACGTCACAAATGACAGATACCCATCTAGAAGACCAGCTGAAACTGCGTAGCTCCATGTTGCTACCAAATTATTGAAATGCTTTCCCACATAAAGAAGTCACAACAAAGTCATTAAAAGGTTAGTTAACTTTAGAAGTAACAACATTTTTTCATTCTCTTGAAGTTAGTACATAGTAGTTAGATTTTTACAAAATAATGAACATTTTGAACTATATCTAATTGAAGTTTCTTAAAAGCGGCCTTATTAGATTACAGCTAACAATGCAGCTTTCCAACATGAAAAGGTTCCCCACCCCTGATTTAGATGATAATCTGCCCTGTACTTGCCACCGAAGTGCTCATGTGGGAACATCTTTCATCTGTAAAGAAAATGAAAGATGGCCATGAACACATTTTCAGACAACTGTTGTCTCAGTTAATCATTCAAATTACCACAAGCCATAATGGTATTCAAGTACATTTCTGCCATATCATTTTAAAAGTACTTTTTAAATTGAAGTATAAAATATAATAAAATAATGGAACTTGTTATAATTCAATTATCTCAAAGTATAAATATAATCATCGACAACAAATTAAGCCATAAGTAAAACATTGAATTAATACAGAAATATAGAAAAATTAAGGGGAGGGGAGTTGGTCTACCCCAAGACAGAAAGGGGAGGAATTGTACATTGAAACATAGAAAATAGGCGCAGGAGTAGGCCATTCGGCCCTTCGAGCCTGCATCGCCATTCAATATGATCATGGCTGATCATCCAACTCAGTATCCTGTACCTGCCTTATCTCCATAACCCCTGATCCCTTTAGCCACAAGGGCCACATCTAACTCCCTCTTAAATATAGCCAATGAACTGGCCTCAACTACCTTCTGTGGCAGACAATTCCAGAGATTCACCACTCTCTGTGTGAAAAAAGTTTTCCTCATCTCGGTCCTAAAAGATTTCCCCCTTATCCTTAAACTGTGACCCCTTGTTCTGGACTTCCCCAACATCGGGAACAATCTTCCTGCATCTAGCCTGTCCAACCCCTTAAGAATTTTGTAAGTTTCTATAAGATCCCCCCTCAATCTTCTAAATTCTAGCGAGTACAAGCCGAGTCTATCCAGTCTTTCTTCATATGAAAGTCCTGACATCCCAGGAATCAGTCTGGTGAACCTTCTCTGTACTCCCTCTATGGCAAGAATGTCTTTCCTCAGATTAGGAGACCAAAACTGTACGCAATACTCCAGGTGTGGTCTCACCAAGACCCTGTACAACTGCAGTAGAACCTCCCTGCCCCTATACTCAAATCCTTTTGCTATGAATGCTAACATACCATTCGCTTTCTTCACTGCCTGCTGCACCTGCATTCCTACTTTCAATGACTGGTGTACCATGACACCCAGGTCTCGTTGCATCTCCCCCTTTCCTAATCGGCCACCATTCAGATAATAGTCTACTTTCCCGTTTTTGCCACCAAAGTGGATAACCTCACATTTATCCACATTATACTGCATCTGCCATGCATTTGCCCACTCACCCAGCCTATCCAAGTCACCTTGCAGCCTCCTAGCATCCTCCTCACAGCTAACACTGCCCCCCAGCATTGTGTCATCCGCAAACTTGGAGATGTTGCATTCAATTCCCTCGTCCAAATCATTAATATATATTGTAAATAGCTGGGGTCCCAGCACTGAGCCTTGCGGTACCCCACTAGTTACTGCCTGCCATTCTGAAAAGGACCCGTTTACTCCTACTCTTTGCTTTCTGTCTGCCAGCCAGTTCTCTATCCACATCAATACTGAACCCCCAATACCGTGTGCTTTAAGTTTGTATACTAATCTCTTATGTGGGACCTTGTCGAAAGCCTTCTGAAAGTCCAGATATAACACATCCACTGGTTCTCCCTTATCCACTCTACTAGTTACATCCTCAAAAAATTCTATAAGATTCGTCAGACATGATTTACCTTTCATAAATCCATGCTGACTTTGTCCAATGATTTCATCACTTTCCAAATGTGCTGCTATCCCATCTTTAATAACTGATTCTAGCAGTTTCCCCACTACCGATGTTAGACTAACTGGTCTGTAATTCCCTGTTTTCTCTCTCCCTCCCTTTTTAAAAAGTGGGATTACATTAGCTACCCTCCAATCCTCAGGAACTACTCCAGAATCTAAAGAGTTTTGAAAAATTATCACTAATGCATCCACTATTTCTGGGGCTACTTCCTTAAGTACTCTGGGATGCAGCCTATCTGGCCCTGGGGATTTATCGGCCTTTAATCCATTCAATTTGCCTAAAAGCACTTCCCGGCTAACCTGGATTTCACTCAGTTCCTGCATCTCATTTGACCCCCGGTCCCCTGCTATTTCCGGTAGATTATTTATGTCTTCCTTAGTGAAGATAGATCCAAAGTATTTATTCAATTGGTCTGCCATGTCCTTGTTCCCCATGATCAATTCACCTGTTTCTGACTGCAAGGGACCTACATTTGTTTTAACTAATCTTTTTCTCTTCACATATCTATAAAAGCTTTTGCAGTCAGTTTTTATGTTCCCTGCCAGTTTTCTTTCATAATCTATTTTCCCTTTCCTAATTAAGCCCTTTGTCCTCCTCTGCTGGACTGAATTTCTCCCAGTCCTCTGGTAAGCTGCTTTTTCTGGCTAATTTGTATGCTTCATCTTTTGTTTTGATACTACCCCTGATTTCCCTTGTTATCCACGGATGCACTACCTTCCCTGCTTTATTCTTTTGCCAAACTTGGATGAACAATTGTTGTAGCTCATCCATGCAGTCTTTAAATGCCTTCCATTGCATATCCACCGTCAACCCTTTAAGAATCAATTGCCAGTCTATCTTGGCCAATTCACGTCTTATACCCTCAAAGTTACCTTTCTTTAAGTTACCTTTCTTTAAGTTACAGTATGATAGCCACAGGGAAGAAGGATCTCCTGTGACATTATGTCTGGTGCAGAAGGTCTGGTGCAGAAGGTACTCTTCAGGTTGACCGGTGTGTCATGAGGGGGTGAGCTGTATTGTTGAAGATGCTCCGCAGTTAGAGGAGCATTCTCCCCTCTAAGTTCACCTCCAATGAATCCAACTCTGCACCCGTGACGGAGCCAGCTTTCCTGATGTGTTTGTAAATCCTATTGGCGTCCACGTCCTTCGCTCTGCTGCCCCAGCACACGACGGCAAAGAAGACGGCACTGGCTACCACCGCTTGGTGGAACATCAGCAGCATCTTACTGCTGATGTTGAAGGCGTTCCTGGACCAGTCCAGTTTACTGTCCAGGTGCACTCCAAGGCATTTGTACTCCCTGGTAAACTGCACATCCACACCATTGATGGAGATGGGGGACAAGGGTGTTCCTCGCCTCCTAAAATCCACCACTAACTGCTTAGTCTTATCGGTGTTGAGCTGCAGGTGATTCAGCCCACACCACTCAACAAAGTTATTGACGGGGACTTCCGGTGGCGCTATGGAGTGCTAAGATGTTTGTGCCATTTAGCTCGGCTCCGAAAAATGCGTAAAAACACCCGAAAAATAAAAAACGGACTGAAGAAAAACACTTACCGGCAGATGCCCGTTGTCGCGTAAGTGACGTCATCAGAAATCGACCCGATACCAGTATTTTAAATGAGAAATCGGGTCCACAAAAGGAACCTTCCCACTCCACCTGCGAGAAGACATAGAACTCGTGGGCAAACACTACAAGAGGAAGGTGAGGAAACTCCTCAAGAGGAAGAAAGAGCTACTTTTACTATGGAAAAAGAGCAAGAGCAAGCACTAAGACAGGCTATGGTGCAAGAAATTAAAGACTTTTTGGCTGAAAAGCTCGCAAAGTTAGACACAAAACTGAAGAAGGAACTCGACCATGTTTCTGGGCAAGTGGCCGAAATGACCGAAAAATGCGTAGATCTCGAAGGCCGTTCTAAACGCCAAAATCTAAGGATTGTTGGGGTGAAGGAACGAAAAGAAGATGGAAAAGATACTCATGACTTTGCGGCCGACTTACTTCAACGGGTACTTAATCTGGATGAGAGACCCAAACTCGACCGGGCGCATCGAGCCCAGAGAGTCCGGCCGGGACCTGGAGCTCCACCAAGACAATTTATTTTGAAGTTACATCATGCATCAGTTCTTGAAGACATCATGAAGAAAGTTGCAAACACAAGAAATCTGATTTTTGAAGGAGACTGCATAAGAATTTTCAGAGACTATCCAGCCGAAGTCGTCAAGAAAAGAGCACTCTTCACCAAGTCAAGAGTTATCCTCTGAGACATACCAGATCTTAGATATGGACTAATGTATCCAGACAAACTAAGGGTCACATACAGAGAGTCCGAACGTTTCTTCACCGACCCAGAAGAAACATTTAAGTATGCGCAAGACATTGCAAAGGACAAGTAGGATAAGTAACACTTTGCATAGATTTGTCATGAAAATACATCGAGCTGACATTACCAGATTACTAGCAGGGCTATGTTTTATTTACCTTGAAGTTATGCTGCTTGTTATATTGTGTGTTTAAATCACTCCTTCTGTATGAATTTATAACGGCGATATAAAAGTTGTAAGGATTTACAAAGGGCTTATAAGTTTATAATGGGTATAAAAATGTTCGTATAAGATAGCCAGCAGGCTGCTAAGCCTAGGCAAAGATTAGAGATAGAAATGAAATATATGTGAAAAATGAGGGAGGGCATGGGAGGAGAGGGAGAGATTCTCTCCTTGTACAATCCACCTCCGAAAACAAGTTGAAACTCATAACAACTTATCTAACATACTAATAGAAAAAATCCGACGTATTAAGCCATTTATTTTAATTTAACAGTTAATATCTAACTACGAGACTTACTAAATCTAGGTTACGGTTATATAGTCTGTTCATAGCCAGAAGGTGGCTATAAACTATCCGATAAAAAGGTTTAGACTACCTGACAGTCGGCAGGACAGAGCGAGAGGGAATATGGTAGAGAAGGTGGGGAGTAGGGCTAAGGTAATAAAGAACTCGGGGGTAGAGGATGGAAGAGCGAGATGGGGAGAATTACAGAGTGTTATTGGAAGGGGGATTTAGTGAGAATTAGTCAGGAAGTCAGGGAAAGCTAGGGCAGTCAAGTAGAGAAGCAAGAAAGTGGGATGTCCAGGGCAGAGGTCAATAGAGAAAGAAGGGTCAAGCAAGTGTAGACGGGCATTGAGTAAGTTGTAGCAAGATGCGCGGAAGGTCAGAGATGGTATTAGAATGATTGGGGAAGTTGGTGGGGTGTTGACGGGTGTTTGAGAAGGGGGGAGAGAGAGATCTCGCTCTGTCCACTGAACTGCTGGAGATACTAATAAATTCCTTTAAGTCTAGCGATTTTTAATTGGCTAAGTATTTAACATATCAATCTCACTAAGCAAGTTAATAAGTTTTATATACTAATCTAATTATCAAATATTCATTTAGTATGTATTGTATAAAAAGATATTTAATTCTCCCAGGGGAAATTATTTCCTGATTTTCCTCTTTTTTCTTTGCTATACTCTATGTTGCTCAGTCCCTTTTTTTTTAGTATTACTCTGCAAGGAACGGAGCTAATTGAAACTAACAGCTATGGAAGTTTACAAGAATTATCCCACCAGGGGGTGGGTCACATGCATAGTATCTCCATATGCTGTGATTTTTGACTTCTTTTTTTTTTAGCCTATCTATCACACTCTTTATCTACTCTTTTTAAGGCACTTTTTCTTGGGAGATACATGCAGGGCTTTGGAATTGGGCTCACCCATCCAGCAACCAAAAGTTTTATTTTAAATATTGTGTTACTCCATCTGAAACAAGGGAAACCATGTAAGCTTTAATGCAAGATGTAGTTGGAACATTAGGGGCGTTAATGAGCCAATTAAAAAGGTTAAGGTCTGAGCCCATCTAAAATTAATTAATGCTGATATTTTTACAGGGGAAGCATCTCAAGGATGGAGCTCATAACAGGCTGAAGGCTAACTGGATTGGCCAACTATATCATTCTACTTTTCTTTCTAAAGCTAGAGGTACTGCAATCATAATTCGTAAAGGCATACCATTCAAACACAAAGCCACTATAGCCGGTAAGGAGGGTAGATACATTATAGTATCTGGGGAGTTATATTCAACCCCACTCACTATGGTGAATATCTACGCTCCCAATTTTGACAACCCACAATTTTAAAATAAAATAAATAATATAATCTTAGACTTTACCCAGCAAAATTTGATAATTGGAGGAGACTTCAATTGTGTTCTGGACCAATATTTGGATAAATCCTCACACCAAAAGAGATGTAATACGAAATCAAAATCTAGTGAACTTCTAAACACATATAAAAAAATATAAATATAACCGATTTATGGAGGATTGCGAATCCATCCAGAAGAGAATATTATTTTTATTCAGCTGTGCACACAACGTATCCACGTATTGATTATTTTCTGGTGGACACAAAACAAATCCTTTTTACAACAAATCCCAAATATCATAATAATATTATTTCCGATCATTGTCCATTGACACTCTCCTTAAAATTAGAAGGAATGCATAATAAAAAAGTGTTCTGGAGATTTAATCCTCAAATATTAACCGATCCAGCTTGCTGTGAATATTTGAAGCAACAGATGGAATTATTTTATGAGACAAACGACACACCAGGTATTTCGGCCTCTTTATTATGGGAATCTTTTAAGGCCTTTATTAGAGGTTCTATTATCTCATATCAAGCATATCAAAAAAAACAAAAAAAACAGGATGAAACAATTGGAATTAGAAGAATGTGGCGGCTCCCAAGGGTCGTGCCACCATAGTGTCGAACCCCTCGGCACAGGAGTGGTTCAGTCCGGAGGCGGCCCTTAGCCGGAGGCTTTAAAGGCAGGGGTTTGGGTGCCATCGTCCTCTCGTTTGGTCTTCCCTACAACCGGGAGGAACAGAATAAAAAGTGCCTCTCAAAACACGACTTCGTGCTTCATTCTGAGACCCACGCACTACATTGGTGACCCCGACTGCTCTCACGGTGGACGCCTCGGAGTCGGCGGTTGGTGCTGTGCTGGAGCAGCTGACGGGCGGAGGTTGGCGGCCCCTGGTCTTCTTCAGTCGGCACCTCAACCGTGCGCAGACCAAGTACAGCGCGTTCGATCGTGAGCTCCTGGCTCTGTACCTGGCTGTGCGCCATTTTCGTTACTTCCTGGAGGGCTGCCCGTTCACCGCCTACACCGACCATAAGCCGCTCACTTTCGCCCTGCAGAAGGTTTCCGATCCCTGGTCCGCACGACAGCAGCGGCAATTGGCCTACATATCGGAGTACACGACATCTATCTGTTACATCAAGGGGAAAGAGAACCGGGTGGCCGACGCATTGTCCTGGCCCGCTATCAATGCCGTGTTCGAGGTGGCGCCCGGAATGGACTATTCTGCTCTGGCGGCGGCACAGCTCACGGACGATGAGGTGCCCGCCTACCGGACTGCCATCTCCGGCCTCCGCCTTGAGGATGTCCCTCTCGGTCATGGGGGAGTGACAATCCTGTGCGATGTGTCGTCCGGTCAGCCGCGCCCCATCGCCCCTGCCACCTGGCGCCGGAGGGTGTTCGAGGTGATCCACGGACTGGCTCACCCATCAACCCGGGCGACAACGGCACTGGTGGCAGCTCGTTTCATGTGGCACGGTCTGCGCAAGCAGGTTGCCCATTGGGCTCGCACCTGCATTCCGTGCCAGACGGCAAAAATCCAGCGCCATGTCCGTGCGCCTCTCCAGGAGTTTGGTCTACCTCACCGGCGGTTCGACCATCTCCACATAGACATTGTAGGACCTCTCCCGCCGTCCCGGGGCATCACCCACCTGCTTACAATGGTGGACCGCTTCACGCGGTGGCCGGAGGCCATTCCGTTGACCGATACTTCAACGGCTACATGTGCTCGTGCGTTGTCCGCGCACTGGATTGCTCGCTTCGGGGTGCCGGCGCACATCTCCTCAGACCGGGGGCCACAGTTCACCTCTGAGCTGTGGTCACCCATGGCTCGCTTGCTGGGGGTGCGGCTACACCACACCACGGCTTACCACACGCAAGCTAACGGTCTGGTGGAGAGATTCCACCGGCAACTGAAGGCAGCACTGAAGGCACGACTCTCCGGCCCGGACTGGATGGACGAGTTGCCGTGGGTCATGCTGCGCATCCGGACCGCTCCCAAAGAGGACTTGGCCTCATCATCGGCGGAGCTCGTTTACGGGTCGCCACTCACGGTGCCCGGGGAGTTCGTGCCGTCGGCGCCAGGGCAGCAGGGAACGCCCTCATCCACCCTAAAGCGCCTTCGCGAGCAAGTTGCCAGGCTCGCACCCGTCCCGACGTCCCGCCATGGGACATTTCGCCCACACGTGCCATCAGCCCTCAGGGACTGCCCGTACGTCTTCCTGCGCCGTGATGCCCACCGGACGCCACTCCAGAGGCCATACGAGGGCCCGTTCCGGGTGCTGGAACACGGGCAGTCGACTTTTGTCCTGGACATGGGGGGCCGGCCGGAGGCAGTGTCGATCGACCGTTTGAAGCCGGCACACCTGGACATTGACCAGCCGGTGCTGGTTGCCCAACCTCGGCCTCGAGGGCGCCCCCCTTCACGGCTCCCTCCGCCTGTCACTCCACCTGTCCTCCCGCCGGTCCCTCGTCCTGTCCCTCCACCTATGCCTCCGCAAGCCCCACGAGCGGCTAACTTCCGCACGCGAGCCGGCCGGGTCGTTCGCCCGCCGGTGCGTTTCGTGCCTCTGGTTCTGGGGGGGGGGGTCCTGTGGCGGCTCCCAAGGGTCGTGCCACCATAGTGTCGAACCCCTCGGCACAGGAGTGGCTCAGTCCGGAGGCGGCCCTTAGCCGGAGGCTTTAAAGGCAGGGGTTTGGGTGCCATCTTCCTCTCGTTTGGTCTTCCCTACAACCGGGAGGAACAGAATAAAAAGTGCCTCTCAAAACACGACTTCGTGCTTCATTCTGAGACCCACGCACTATAAGAACAGATTAGACAGCTTGATTTAGAAAATGCTACCGATCCTTCTATTGACAAACACAATAAGATAGCAGTATTAAAATTTAAGTTAAATCAAATTCTCTCTGCAAGAGTTATCAAGCTATTTCAATATGCTAAGCAAAAAAACTTTGAATTTGGTGACAAATTTCTAGCACGTCAGTTGAGAAAAATGGGAAAAGATCATACCATTCAAAAAATTAGATCAGAAAAAAGTGAGCTGCTTGCACTCCCTAAATAAATCAATGAAAGATTTTTACAATTCTATCAACATTTATACACATCTAAAACTTCAGTAGAAACAATAAAGATTAAAAACTTCCTTGACAATTGCAATCTTCTGTCACTTAATGCGGCGGAACGTGAAGAATTAGGAGCGCAGATTACAATAAAAGATATTGAAGATATTGAAGACTATTAAATCACTGAATAATGGTAAAACACCAGGCCCAGATGGGTTTAGTAACAAATTTTATTAAAAAATTTCATGAATTAATCTCTCCTCATTTACAAGCCCGTTATATACACTCATTTAAAGAACAGACGCTACCACAAACTTTAACCAAACCAACTATTACACTTGTACCCAAAAAGGATAAGGATCTTGATGAGTCAGGATCATATAGAGCAATAGCACTTTTAAATACAGACCAGAAAATATTAGCCAAAACCCTGACAAGTAGACTAAGTAAGTACATTAGTAAATTAATACACCCTGATCAAACTGGGTTTATACCCAAGAGATACTCATTCAATAACTTGAGACGCCTGTTTAATATAATGTACTCACATAGAACAATAAAAGAAGACTTATCAATCATTTCCTTAGACGCAAAAAAAGCATTTGACCAAGTAGAATGGGAATATCTCTTCACAGTATTGCAAAAATTCCAACTAGGAGAAAATTTATTTCATGGATAAAGTTGTTATATAACAAGCCGACTGCCAGAATGCTGACTAATCAAACACTCTCACCTAAATTTCAATTATCCAGGGGTAACAGACAAGGGTGTGCATTATCATCACTGTTATTTGCCCTTGCGATTGAACCCTTAGCTGAAAGTATAAGAGTACACCCGAACATTCATGGCTATAATTCATAGCAAAAGGATTTGAGTATAAGAGCAGGGATGTTCTACTGCAGTTGTACAGGGTCTTGGTGAGACCACACCTGGAATATTGCGTACAGTTTTGGTCTCCTAATCTGAGGAAAAACATTCTTGCCATAGAGGGAGTACAGAGAAGGTTCACCAGACTGATTCCTGGGATGGCAGGACTTTCATATGAAGAAAGACTGGATAGACTTGGCTTGTACACGCTGGAATTCAGAAGATTGAGGGGGGGATCTTATAGAAACTTACAAAATTCTTAAGGGGTTGGACAGGCTAGATGCAGGAAGATTATTCCCGATGTTGGGGAAGTCCAGAACTAGGGATCACAGTTTAAGGATAAGAGGGAAGTCTTTTAGGACCGAGATGAGAAAATCATTTTTTACACAGAGAGTGGTGAATCTGTGGAATTCTCTGCCACAGAAGGTAGTTGAGGCCAGTTCATTGGCGATATTTAAGAGGGAGTTAGATGTGGCCCTTGTGGCTAAAGGGATCAGGGGGTATGGAGAGAAGGCAGGGATGGGATACTGAGTTGGATGATCAGCCATGATCATATCGAATGGTGGTGCAGGCTCGAAGGGCCGAATGGCCTACTCCTGCACCTATTTTCTATGTTTCTATGTTTCTATAATACTAAATACTCTAATATTAAGATATTGTTGTATGCAGACGATGTACTATTATACATTACCAACTCCCAACTCAGTATCCCAAATATACTAAATCTTATAGATCAGTTTGGCTCCTTTTCAGGGTATAGAATAAACTGGAACAAAAGTGAAATTATGTCGATAAAACCTCAAGACCCTTCACACCTAAAATTTCCCTTTAGTATTGCTACGGAAAAATTTAAATATCTTGGAGTTTATGTGACTAGAAAATATTCTTCTTTATTTCAAGCAAATTTTCCACCATTAATCACCAAATTAAATGCCCTTATTCAATTTTGGAAAAGACTTCCGATTTCCCTTATAGGTAGAATAAATGCCATAAAGATGATTTTCCTTCCACAAATCCTGTACTTATTTCAATCAATACTAATTTTTCTCCCTTAAAAACATTTTTTTTTAAAACTCGACTCTGCGATTACAAACTTTATCTGGGATTACAAAACTCAGAGAATTCACAAACGACATTTATGCAAACCTAAAGAAATCGGCGGACTGGCTTTCCCTAATTTTCTTTTCTATTACTGGGCAACGAATATTAAAAATTTAATTTATTGGATGGACAATACATGCCAACAAGTAAACTGGTTAAAAATGGAGAGGGAAGATTATTTGCCTTTCAATATAGGCGCGATTCTTCTCTCTACAATAAATCTGAATAAATCAACGTTTGAGAAAAATCCGATAATCCATAGCACCTTACGAATCTGGAAACAGTTGAAATCAACCTTTAAATTGAGAAACTTATCTCTCCTCTTACCAGTCGCCAATAATCCCTCATTTAAACCGTCTACTTTAGACAAGGCGTTTACACAATGGGAAAGCTTAGGAATTAAAAAGCTGGGAGATCTCTATGAGATGGGGACCCTCCTCTCGTTTCAAGAATTACAGTCGAAATATAATTTGAAATGAGTCAATACTTCAGATATCTTCGAATACGAGACTATGTGAAAATACACACCCAAGATTTTCACTCTATGGGTCCAGATATACTAGATGAATGCATGAATAGAAAGTCGGATTCAAATAAGTTAATATCGTACCTTTATAATACCCTTTTAAATTTACATATTCCATCGTCGGAAATAATTAGGCGAGCTTGGGAAGACGAATTGGGTCTAACAATTTCAAAGGATAGTTGGGAGCAAAGCCTTCTATGTATACACTACTGTTCTCTTAATGTTAGGCACTCGCTAATAAAATTTAAGATACTGCATAGACTTTATTACTCAAAGTCTAAATTGAATAAGATCTTCCCAAATGTCTCCTATTTGTGATAAATGTCTCCTCCAAGAAGCAACCATAACCCATTCCTTTGCTTCCTGTACAAAATCACAAAACTTCTGGAAGGGAATTTTTGATATATTTTCTAAAATACTTAAAATAAAATTGGATCACACTAGGTATGTCAGAAGCCTGTTCTGAGCTAACACTATTTCAAAGATGTTTCCTTAACTAAGGCCTGATAACGGCGAAAAAAGTAATGCTTACATTTTGGAAACAAATAACAGTCCCTACAGTGAAGATGTGGATCACAAACATGTCAGAGACACTACATTTGGAAAACATTAGGCTTGTCTTGGCAGAAAAAGCAGATCAATTTCTCAAGACATGGACACCCTTCACCGAATTCTTACAAGAATAGCATGGAGCAACACAAATTTAAATTTAAATCCGATGCCGGGCTGGTTGAGGTGGGCGGGAGGGGACGAGGGGCAGGTATATCTCCACCTTTCTTTTTCTCTTTTCTTATATCTATATCTTTCGGCCACATTACTTTGGTAGTTTAGGGGTCTTTCCTTTGTTCTTTTTCAAGATATCTTTTCACTTCTCACTTTTTCCCTTTCTTGTTCTCTTTTTCTTTTCTTTTCTCATTTTCAGGTTATGGTTAAAAATGAAAAACAAAACAAAAAAAACCAAAGTAATTGACTACACACCTCTGTATTCAGCTTCCCTCCCTTACTGATGCAGCCCACAATTGCAGAGTCATCTGAAAACTTCTGCAGGTGGCAGGAGTCCGAGTGATATCTGAATCCGAACACCTACTGTGCCAGGAAAGTAATGGTCTATTCCCTTCCAATTTTAGTGCAGGGAAGATCTGTAACACTGTTCTATTTAACTAAATGGGTTTGAATTTCTATCTCCAAATCGTTTTATCACAAAAGTGAATTTCAAGCCCCTGAGATGGATCTATAACAACTTTAGTTAAAATAATTGGTGAACATTTCCATATTGTTTCATCTTTAATAAGTGTTGTCAGCTGCCAAAGTCCTAAACCCTGGAATTCCCTTTCAGATCATTATGTCTTTGTACTTCTCTTTCCTCCTTTCCTTTCAACGTGTATTTCAAAACCCAAGAGAAGACACAGAATGCTGGAGTAACTCAGCGGTTCAGGCAGTATCTTGGGAGGTGCAGCAAAACACAGGAATCACAGGGGGAGCAATGAGAGAGGGTCTTTCAAAACTTCCATCAGGCAGAAGACGAGAACATGTTCAAAGTAGACATCACTTGACAGTGGAATTGATTGTAGGCTTTAGGAGAGCTCCCCCTCCCCTCACCCCACTCGCTATAAACAGCACCACAGTCACATCTGAGGAGTCTTTTAAGTTTCATCATCTCCAAGGATCTTAAGTGGGGGGCTACCATCGACTCCACAGTCAAAAAGGTACAACAGAGGATGTACTTCCTGTGGCAGCTAAGGAAGCACAATCTGCCACAGGCAATGATGGTCCAATTCTATATGGCCATTGTAGAGTCTGTCCTCACCTTCTCCATCATGGTCTGGTTTGGCTCGGCCACCAAGCACGACATCCGGAGGCTACAGTGAATTGTCCAATCAGCTGAGAAAGTTATTGGCTGCAATCTTCCCTCCATTGACGAATTATACACTACAAGGGCCAGGAAGCGAGCGGGTAAGATCATCACTGACCCCTCTCACCCTGGCCACAAACTCTTTGAATCACTTCCGTCTGGAAGGCGACTCCAGACTGTCAAAGCTGCCACAGCCAGACATAAAAACAGCTTTTTTTCCACGAGTAATAGCTCTATTCAATAACCAAAAATCTGTAGCCTCCTTTTGTTCTGGTATTTTCACATGTTATTCATATGTTTAATCGATAATGATTTATTATTAGTGTTTAATGTTTTATGTGCCATTCCTAACTCCATGTATGTCATGTTGTCACTTGCGGGCGGAGCACCAAGGCAAATTCCTTGTATGTGAATATTTGGCTAATAAACATATTCATTCATCACTTGAGTCAATTTCACACTGGAGCAGTGAAATGTAGAAACAAGGAACTGCAGGTGCTGGTTGAGCAGAAGAGCAGCTAAGAACCTGGTTCTGCCACATTAATCACATTACAATGACTGTACACTTTACCCACTTCTGAAAGTCCATTTCATTGACAGGATAATAAATCTTCCCCTCAAGAAAAGTTTGGCATTATATTCAACATTGTTAGAAACAGGAGTTGGAGAAGGTCATTTCTTCTCGAATTCTTGCCACCTTTTTTCAATAAGATTATGGCTGATCCCATTTTCCCTTCATGAATAGCAAATCCCTTGATGCACTCGCCGATAGCCTGTTCTGGGAAACTTGCTGCCACTTGTGAAACAAATAGGACCTGAATTCCATTGAAATTAATAGAATGAAACTTGGATGCAATACATGGCTGACCCCTTTCACCAGCTTCTGCTTGGGTAGCAAAGTTGAAGTTAAGTCCGATTGGAACAATATCTGATGATTTTGTGAATTCAAATAATTATACTAAGGCAGGAAAAATAGAACTAGTAAATTAATTCCCAGTTCTTTATTTATTTGGTGCATCGTAAATACAGGCTGTGCACAAGGAGGTACAAGTAGTAAGCTAGAGTTCAATAAATTTACAAATAATCGATAACACAATGCAAAATTAGACATAAAATGTTGGAATAAAGGGCCTGTCCAACTGGGCAATATTTTAGGCGGCTGCCGGCAACTGTCATAGTCGTAGCAGGTCGCCAAAAAAACGGCGACTGGACAAATGGGCCTGTCCCATTTAGGCAAATTTTTAGGTGACTGCCAGCGACTATACAATGTAATTCACCAAAGTCAGCACCGGCGACAACCTACGTCATCCTGGCGACAACCTACGACAGCACCTATGTCAGGAGAAGACAAGCTATGACAAGCCCACGGTCGCCGACTGTCGCCAAAAAGTTTTGAACATTTCAAAATCCAGCGGCGACCAGGAAAATGCTACGACTCTTTGGGCGACTGAGGAGACAACTCATGACCATACATGTGGCTCCCCGGCGACTGTGTGGCGACAGCCTAGTCGCCGGCAGTCGCCTAAAAAATCGCCTAAGTGGGACAGGCCCTTAACTCAGCAGGTGAGGCAGCATCTCTGGAGAGAAGGAATGGGCAACGTTTTGGGTCGAACCCCTTCTTGACTGAATAAGGGCCTCAACCCGAAACGTCGCCCATTCCTCTCCAGAGATGCTGCCTCACCCGCTGAGTTACTCTGGTATTTTGTGTCTACGTTTGATTTAAACCAGCATCTGCAGTTCTTTCTTACGCAAAATAAGACATTATAGATTTCGGAATTCACAGAAGTTGGTGAACTCTCTATCAGTCAATTGAAAATCATGTATGTCAGATGACTCTTGCAGAACATAGCGAGTAAAATTGGAACTAAGCAGTTTAATAACCAAATTGGGATCAGGAGTTGACCCAATGATCAAAGTTTCTGGATTTGAAACCTTTGCTTGTTTCACCTTGAAATTGATTAGATAAGGAAATTAAATTTTGAAAGTCACAAGTGATAAACTCAATTGGGATAAAAAATAAACACTCGGCTGTCAATTAGTATTAATTATCTCACTTAAGAATTTTTCATTTTAATGGCAAGATAATTTGAAATCAAAGTTGGTATTTTCATGAGAAACGCAAATAGTAAGGATCTTTATGAAATTGGTCTTGAAGTAATTGAGTAATGTATTCACGAGGTTGGCACGATTAGTAAGGTTGCAAATGACGCCTAAGTTGGTGGTATAGTAAACAGCGAAGAATGTTATCTAAGATTACAATAGGCTCTAGATTGACTGGGAAATTGGGCAAAGGAATGATTTTAAGTCTGTCCAATGCAAAGTGCTGCTATATATAGCAATGATCGTTCAAAGGCAAAAACAATTGGAGGTTGTAGTGTTTAATAGCATAATGGTTATAGGGAAGAAGCTGCTCCTATAACTTCGCTTTTCAGGCTCCTATAACTTCATCCTGATGGCAGGAGTGAAATGAGAGTCGGGCCAGGGTGGTGTGGGACTCAGATGCTGGCTGCCATTTTGAGGCTGAGACTCCTGTAGATCCCTTCGATGGTGGGGAGGTCAGTACCCAAGATGAACTGGGCAGCGTTCACTACCTTTTGCAATATTCTTCTTCGTCGGCCGTTTGGTTTGCTGAACCAGACTGTGATGCAACCAATCGAAATTTGTACACCGGTAGAAGTTCAAGGGTATTTGTTGACATACTGAATATTTTCAATCTTCTAAGGAATTGATGGGCTTTCTTTCTGATTGCATCAATGTGTTGGGTCCAGGGCAGATCTTCAGAGTTCAGACCTTCATGTGCAAGCCCAGGAATTTGAATTTGAAGTTTTTGACTCTCCCCACCACCAACCCATTGATGGAGACAGACCTTCCTGATGTTGACAGCAAGGTTGCTGTTCTGGGACCATTTGGTCAGTCAATCAATCTCCCTCCTATACTCTGACATCATCATCTGTAACTCGTTGAATAATGAAGATGAATTTGAAGATGGAGTCAGAACTGTATCCAGCTACACAGTCATGCTATAGAGCTGTCATGCAGTGCTATAGAGCTGTCACACAGTCATGCTATAGAGGGGGCTGAGCACATACCCTTGAGTTGCTCATTTGCTGATAGTTATTGTGCAGAAAGTGTTACTGTCAATTTGTACAGATATGGAGATAAAATGAGACTTAGGAATAGAAGTACATATTTCCCTGCAAGTGGCTCATGGGTGCACAGGGTGATAAAGTATTTTGGTAATTTGCCTTAATTGATCAGGATATTGAGTACAAACGTGGAGATGCCTCTGTTACAACAGTACAAGCCTTTGAGACCATATTTGGAATATTGTGTGCAGTTCTGCTTGCCCAGCTTTTGGTTGACTGTCATTAAGCTGGAAAGGGTGCAGAAAAGATTCACATGGATGTTACCAGGAGTGGAGGGCTTAATTTGTAAAGAGTGACTGGATAGGCTGGGTTTTTTTTTTCCCCTGGAGCACAGAAGGCTGAAGGATGTCGTTATTGAAGTATACAAAATCACGAGGGATAGCGACAAGATGAATGGTCACAATTTTCTTTCCACAGGGTAGGATTGGTCTAACGCTCAACAGCATAGATTTAAGTTGAGAGGGAAAGGATTTAGAGCCATAGTGTCATACAATGGATCCTTTGGTCCAACTTGTCCATACTGACCAAGATAACACATCTAAGATAATCAAAGTTTCCTTCAGTCGCCCCATATCCCTCCAAACCTTTCCTATCCATGTACCTGTAGTAATGTATTTTGAATGTTGTTATTGTATTTGCCTCAACTCAGTCCATTATCCTCTGTGTGGAATAAGTTGCCCCTCGGGTTCCTATTAAATCTTTCCCCAATCACCTTAAACCTATGTCCACTGGTTCTTGACTTCCCCTACTCTCAGGGGATAAAAAGTGTATTGATCGTATTTATTCCTCCTCGTAATTTTGTTCTCTTGTATGAGATCACCCTCAGCTCCTTGCACTCCAAGGAATAATCCTGCACAACATCTCCCTATAGCTTGGATCCTTGAGTCCAAAGTTCTGACAATATCCTTGTAAATCCTCTCCCCAATTTTTCCAGAATAAAGGCATCTTTCCTATAGCAGGGTGCCCATAACTAAACACAATACTCCAAATGCGGTCTCACCAACATCTTATATCACTGTAACATAACGTCCCAACCTTTACACCCATTTGCTGTAATGGTCGTGCCCTGGTTTAACTCCCCAAAATGCAACACCACACAGCTACATTAAATTCCACTCATCATTCCCCAGCCCATTTGCCCACCTGATCAAAATTGCACCGTAATTCTTCACTGTCAATGATGCTACCTAATTTAGTGCCATCTACAGAATTCCATATTGTATAAATCTTTGACTGTCTGGAAGCTTGGCAAGTTATACAGGCTAGGTTCTTTGAGGTAAATTAGCACGAGTGGATTCCAAAATCCAAACTACTGACATTTTAACTGGTGCAGAAGCATACATTGGATTGTTATTTCATGCCTTTTCAGATGCATGCATATTAAACATGAAACTGGAAAGGATTTTGAAAGGATGTGAATACTGGATCTGGACATGCTGGATAGGCTGGGTATTTTCCCTGCGGTATAGGAAGCTGAAGGGTTACCTTATCTTTACCGCTCGTGATTTAGTAGACCTCTAAGGTGAATATTCATAGTCTTTTCTCCAGGAGATAGGAATGTAAAATTATAAGGCAGGGGTTTAAAGTGAGGGGAAAGATTTAGAGGGGACCTGAGGTGCAGCATTTTCATACAAGCATGAAATGAACCACCAATGAAAGTGCTAGATTTGGGTACAATTATGACATTTAAAGGACATTTGGACAAGTACATGGATACCAAATTGGGGATATAGGCCAGCATGGATGGGGCATTTCGGCTGACATGGATGAGAAAGGTGAATTTGTGGAATTCATTGCCACAGACTGCTGAGGAGGTCAATTCGATGGATATTTTTATGGCAGAGCTTGATAGATTCTTGATTAATAGGGGTGACAGTGGCTATGGGGAGAAGGCAAGAGAATGGGGTTGAGAGAGAAAGATAGATCAGCCATGGCAGAGTGGACTTCATGGGCCGAATGGCTTAATTCTGCTCCTATAATTTGTTGGGCTGAAGGGATGATTTCTGTGTCGCGTGGCTCTATGAATAAGATATGGTTGCCAATGGGTGTAGCTGGCAGGATCAGGGACTAAAATGAGGTGTAATGCTTTTGACGACAAAGTCATAAAGCAACATAGAAAAAACAATGTTGAGCAAAGTCTGCATGGACTTGTGAAAATAAATCCTTTGATTAATCTATTGAAGAGGCTGCGGAGTGGGAATATCTATACTATTACTAAAACTCTCATCTTGACCATTTCCAGTATGCATTGTATTTAAATTTGTGCAAAAAGGCTACCCTATATTGCTAGGATTTTTTTTGCCACCTTACGCACCATTCTCCTCTGTTGCAAGCCACCAAGTTTTGTTCTGATCGGTGAAATATTATGAAGGTTTAAAAAATCATGAGATCAGCAGATTGGTCTTCTCACCTGTCAGTCACCATGAAGGTAACGCCCCTTCTGGGGGCGAGGAGAATAAAGCCCCGGAGGCCGAGCATGAGTCAGTCAGCCTGGAAGCCGTGATTGAGAGTTGAGTCCAGAACTGTGAGTCCACCAGCTGTTAGTAAGTGAACTGTGAGTCTACAAGCCGTGGCTCAGTCCGGAGGTTGCGCTCAGTCCGGAGGTCGCGCTCAGTCCAGAGGTTGCGCTCAGTCCAGAGGTCGGACCTGAGTCCAAGGTCGCACTCAGTCCAGAAGTCGGGCGTGAGTATAGTCAAGAGAGTTTTACTGTCATATGTACCAGATGTGTGTGTGAGAGATGGAGGGTGTGTGTGTGTGAAAGATGGAGGGTATGTGTGTGTGTGTGTGTGTGTGTGTGTGTGTGTGTGAGAGAGAGATGGGTGTGTGGGTGTGTGTGAGTGAGATGGAGTATGTGTTTGTGATGGAGTGTGTGTGTGTGATGGAGGGTTTATATGTGTGATGGAGGGGTGTGTGTGTGTGTCTGTGTGTGTGATGGAGGGTGTGTGATGGAGAGTGTGTGTGTGTGATGGATGTAGAGAGAGAATGTAGAGAGAGAATGTAGAGAGAATGTGGAGAGAGAATGTGGAGAGAGATTGTAGAGAGAGATTGTAGAGAGAGATTGTAGAGAGAGAATGTAGAGAGAGAATGTAGAGAGAGAATGTAGAGAGAGAATGTAGAGAGAGAAGGTAGAGAGAGAAGGTAGAGAGAGAAGGTAGAGAGAGAAGGTAGAGAGAGAAGGTAGAGAGAGAAGGTAGAGAGAGAATGTAGAGAGAATGTAGAGGTGTGTGTGATGGAGGGTATGTGTGTGTGTGTGTGATGGAGTGAACTGTGAGTCCACCAGCTGTGGCTAAGTCCAGAGGTCGCGCGCAGTCCAGAGGTCGCTCGCAGTCCAGAGGTCGGACCTGAGTCCAAGGCCGCGCTCAGTCCAGAAGTCGGGCGTGATTATCGTCAAGAGAGTTTTACTTTCATATGTCCTGGATGTGTGTGTGAGAGATGGAGGGTGTGTGTGTGTGAGAGATGGAAGGTGTGTGTGTTTGTGTGTAATGGTCTGTGTGTGTGTGATGGAGGGTGGGTGTGTGTGTGATGGAGGGTGTGTGATGGAGGGTGAGGGTGTGTGATGGAGGGTGTGGGTGAATGTGTGTGATGGAGTGAACTGTGAGTCCACCAGCCGTGGCCGAGTGAACTGTGAGTCCACCAGCCGTGGCCGAGTGAGCTGTGAGTCCACAAGCCGTGGCCGAATGAACTGTGAGTCCAATACGTGGCCGAGTGAACTGTGAGTCCACCAGCCGTGAGTGAGTGAGCTCCCCCCACCGGCCCCCGACTGCAGAACCCAACATGAGACACAACAAGAATGGACTGAATAAATCTCCCCTTTAACATTTAAATTGCTGTTATATTTTAAGAGTTATTCACATTTGAAGCTTTAATAAATCCCTTTTCCACTTGTCATGCCCATTAGCTGCATCTGCGCAGTAATACCCGTGTGTTCTACGTCCCAATGGGAGGGAATGGCTACGCTGCCGAAGAGCGGATGGGGGAGGGGGAGTTTGAGGGGGGGGGGGGTGGAGTGAGTGTGTGGGTGGTGTGGGGGAGGGCAAGGGCGGAGTGGGGGGAGTAAGGAGAGGAAGGGGGATCGGGGCGTCACAACGGGAACCTGTCAGCCGCGCCTGTGCAGTTGGGGGCTATGCGTGAGTGGTGGAATATTGGAATTGGTGGAGAGGTGGAATATTGCATTGGGGGACCAGCCCTCCCGTGTGAGAATGGGACCCAATGGATCCCATTTGGTCTAGTAACTATTAGAATAGATAATGGGGGAAACCAGTGAATGTGGTGCATTTAGATTTTCATTAGGCTTTTCATTAGGATTTTCATTAGGCTTTTGATAAGTTCCCACATTGGACATTGGCCTTCAAGGCTGGGAGGATGGTGTGCATGAATACTTGCACCACATCTATTTAGAATCTACATCAACTATTTAGCTGAGCAGAACAAATGTCACGTGCCAAAGTTTGCTGATAATACAAAACAATGTGAGATTGTGAGTAAGGAGGTTGAAGGAAGGAGGTTTTAAGGTGATTTAAAGAGAAGCAGAGTGAGTGTGTGAGAACACAGCAGATGGAATGCAAAGTGGAAAATCTGAGATCATTCAGTCCACATTGATGCTCTGGTGAAGAAGATACACCGATGCCTCCACTTCCTCAGAAGACTAAGGACATTTGATGTCTCCAATGATTCTTGCCAATTGCTACAGAGGCATCACAGGAAGCATCCTATCCAGGAGCATCACAGACTAGTGTGGCAACGGCTCTCTATCCAAGACTGCAAGACATTGCAGAGTTGTGGTCGCAGCCTAGTACATTGTGCAAATCAGCCTCTTCCTCTCTTCCCTTCTCCACCAGATTCAAGAACAGCTGCCTCCCCGCTGTTATCAGACGACTGAACCTCTCAAGATCCTTCTTCAGACTGAGTCAGGGGAGAGGGAAACTAGACGTATGAAACGGTCTTGGTACCTTTACGCTGCACCCCTGGGGTGGGTTGAGGGAGCAAAATGAGTGGGTGAAAAATGTATACTTAATCTCGCTTCAACGATTTTGCAGTGTAGTATGTGTAAACATGTACATAAATGCTCCATATTCAGTTGGCACTAGGACCTGCCCAGTTTTGTTACTGAAAGCCACGAGTTTGTGTTTGCGAATAGCACATTTATAGCTGAGGATGTGGTTTGTTGAATGCATTCTGGCTACAGCTAGGTGAACTACTACCGCTGGCACACTGCATTGTAACTGTGAACAGCTGGCTCTTGTGACTTGTTAAATATTTCCATTTATAAATTATATTCCAAATATTCCAGCACGGTGGCGCAGCGGTAGAGTTGCTGCGTTATAGTGCTTGCAGCACCAGAGACCCAGGTTCGATCCCGACCATGGGCTGTCTGTACGGAATTTGTACGTTCTCCCCGTGACCGTTTGGGTTTTCTCCAAGGTATTCGGTTTCCTCCCACACCCCAAAGGAGTACAGGTTTATAAGTTGATTGGCTTGGTATCATTGTAAGTTGTCCCTAGTGTGTGTAGGATAGTGTTGGCTAATGTGTGAGGATCGCTGGTCGGTGCGGACTCGTTGGGCCAAAGGGCCTGTTTCCGTGCTGAATCTCTAAAACTAAAAACCAAAATGTATGTTTTAGAGGTTAGAAAGATACTTAAATTTGGGCAATGCTGACTGAATGGCATGCTAAGCCATGACAGAGGGTATTTAAATCAATTTAGAGTGAAGATTCCCTCCCCTGAAGGACAGTAGCGAATCTGAATGGTTGTTATGACAATATGGTGGGTTTTCTTCTCATTAGTAATGGTTAGATTTTCTTTTGACAAAGTATTTTGTAAGTTTCCTTCACAAGTATGATGTAAGGTAGGGAGTTCTAAATTTTTGGCCAAGCAACAAAGAAGATTATTGATTTATTACCACGTCTCCATCAAAGAATTTTTGTTTTTGCTTTCTGTAGCTTCAAAAAATATTTGTTTAGAACCTTCCCTTGGAATTACATTGGCAAGAATGACTGGAAAACAAACTGAATTAGGACATGTGATCCCCAGATTGATACAATTTTAATTCAATCATATTGAATTCCTGATGTTGGTCACAGGCACTTTTGCAGACTATTCTTTTTCTTGTTGTGGATGGGTTTAATTTCTTCTTCTGTTGGCTGCCTGTTCCACCAGACTTCATGGCTTAATATGACCACAAAACCATGATTTGTTGACTTTGAATAGAATGCTGCTTCTACCATTTAACATCTATATTTTCATTGAAAATGACTAGCCATAAAGGGATTACTATGCCAGAAAGGCATTTGGTCTATCGTGTTTGGTGTGGCACAGCGGTAAAGATGCTGCCTTACATCGCCAGAGACCCAAGTTCAACCCTGACTACGGGCACTGTCTGTATGGAGTGATTGCATGGGTTTACTCTGGGTGATCCGGTTTCCTCCCACATTCCAAAGACATGCGAGTTGGTAGGTTAATTGGCTTCTGTAAATCGTCCCTAGTGTGTAGGATAAATCTAATGATTGTTGGTCAGGGTGGATTCAGTGGGCTGAATGGCCTGTTTCCACGCTGTATCTCAAAACTAAACTAATGACAGTTGAAAAAGAATGAGGAGCCCTGCAGCAGTTAAGGGTCTGTTGGCATACAATTTTCAAGGTTCAAGGATACTTTCCTGCAGTCTAAAATTTTCTTCTTCACTCTATATGGAATGAGTTGCCAGAGGAGACTGCTGTGGAGGTCAAATCAATGGTTATTTTTAAGGCGGAGATGAACAGATTTTGGATTAGCAAGAGAATCGGGGAGGTAGGAGAATGGGGTTGAGAGGGAAAGATAGATTAGCCATGATTGAATGAGGAGCAGACTTGGTGGGCCAAATGACCTTATTCTGTTCCTAGAACTTATGAACTTAGGAGGTAACTGAGGCAGGTACTATAACAACACTTAAAAGGTATTTGGACAGCTACATAAGGTTTAGAGGGTTACAGGCCAAATGCAGTAAGGTAGGGCTAATGTAGATGGGGCATATTGGTCGGCAGGGGCAAGTTGGGCGGAAGGACCTCATTCCATGCTTTAATTTAATTTAGTTTAGTTTATTGTCACGTGTAAAAAGCTAAGTACCTGTGCATGCTGATCGAGGGTTAATAGAATCGATGTTTCTACGCAGCCTTTGATCTAGAGCCCCATGATTCAGCCAGGAACTCTTGTTTAATAAAAGCACATTAATCATTCACTCCAGGAGCAAGTTCCAGGTCCTTGTCACCCTCTAGGCAAAATAATATCTTCTTGTGCTTTAATTAATTAAGTTGATGAAAATTATTTTCGTTGATTAATTGCTCCTCTGATGCAATAGGATCAACTCAGTAGGTCAGATGGCACCTGCAGAGGAAATGGATAAACAACATTTTGGGTCTGGATCCTTTGTCAGTCTGTCCATTTCCTCTCACAGATGATGCCTTTGATTGAACAGATTGAGTTCCACCGGAAGAATTTTTTTTTTTTGCTCAAAATTCGAGCATCTGCAGTCTCATCTCATGTCTCCAATTTAAGTCTCTAAGTAACTGATATTTGTCAACAAATAAAGATTTCATTCCATTCCAGTCATTCTAATTTCATACTTTATGTTTTCATTCTGCTTCCTTTATTTCAAAGAAAGGTGTTGATCATTTTTTCTCCATGAAGTTACATTTCTAACCAAGCAATGTCCATGTAAATCTGCTCTGTATTTATTAAATCCAACCTGCAATGCAACAACCAAAATTGTATCTAGGTTTCTCTCCCCAGCTGAATTCTGTCACAAGTCTCTGGTATTCAATGGTTTATGGCTCCCCAAACTGGTCCATTGATGTCTTCCTGGAGCCTTCAAATTTCTTGCGATCAACCATGTCAAGGGTTTTGGGGAGAAGGTGCGAGAATGGAGAGATATACCAGCCATGATTGAATGGCCAAGTAGACTTGATGGGCTGAATGACTTAATTCTGCTCCTATCTCTTATGACCTTATGCTGACAATTTTACTATTAAAACCAAACCACCTTATTTGTTTAAGAAGGAACTGCAGATGCTGGAAAATCGAAGGTACACAAAAATGCTGGAGAAACTCAGCGGGTGCAGCAGTATCTATGGAACGAAGGAGATAGGCAACGTTTCGGGCCGGAACCCTGAGGGAACCCGGAGGGGTAAGAATGCAAAAAATGTCATGACTTTTAAAAGACATTTGGACCGATATATGGATAGGAAAGGTTTAGTGTGACTATGGGGCCAAATGAAGCAGGCAAATGTGCTAACTTGGGCAACATGGATAAGGTGGAAGAAAGTCCTGTTTCCGTGCTGTGCGTGACTGTGGCTGTGGCTGTGTGCGTGTGTTATGACATGCAAGGATCTCGTCAGTCTCAGATAGATCCCACCTAAATGTTTTTTTTGTTTTATTTATGAGACCTATCTAGATTTCAAATTGTTCTTGTATATGGACTCTCTACCCTCCATGTCTTTCAGATGCAAAGTATTTGTATCGCACCTTGCCTACATTTACACTAGTAATTAGTGTTCATATGGGTCGGATAGGATCCTCGCACATAAATGGTCTTTGGGATGCTATGGAGAAAGGCCTTCTGGGATGAGTGCAAAATTATTGTGTATTTCAGGAGGAGGAAGGAGACTGCTTTTTTTCGGATGAGATGTTTCTACATTAAAGGTGTGGTGTTGCTGTTGTCATTAATGGAAAGCAACTTTCTAAATGTCCTCACTTGACCCTCTGCCAACTCCCTTCATGTGACAAACCAGCACTGAATGAAAGAGATGCAATGAACAGCAGGTGCTAGAATTTTGAGCAAAACTCAAACTGCTGGAGCAACTCACCAGGTCAAACAGCATCTGTGGAGGGAATGGACAGGTAACATTTTGGGCCGGGAACTTTCTTCAGGCTGATTATATTGGGGGGAAGAAGTATAGCAGGGGGCGCCGTCGAGTATGACTACCCTGCCAGCAGCTGTTAGTCCTTTCACCCTTTTATTTTTATTTTTAGTGAGTTAAAAGTGTTTGTTTTGGAGGTCTTCTAGTCTTTTATGTGGTGGGTGGGGGGAGGGGAGGCGGCTTCCCTCTGAGCTGCTTCTTCGCCCCCTCCTCGCGACCTACCATCGGACTGGAGCCGCGTTTCCTGTCGGGACCAGCCGGAACCCCAGCTTCGGCGGCGGCGCAGCGCTGGGATACCAACACGGAGCGGGCGATGCCTTGCCCGGGTCGCCTTGCAGTGGGCTCTGGAGTGCTGTGGTCGCCGACTACTTGGGGGAGGGGAGGAGGAGAGGGGAAAGAAGAGGGAGGGTGAAGAGGAGGGGGAGAGAGTGCTAGGGATGAGGGGAAATGAGTTGCACCTGTGCAGTTGGGGGCTATGGGTGAGTGGTGGAATATTGCGTTGAGGGACCAAGCCTCCTGTGTGACAGGGACCCAACGGGTCCCACTTAATCTAGTGATACTTAATAATGGACTAATTCAGTGTTCATACCGTTGGGTTGAAAGTTACCCAAGCTGAATATGAGGAGTTGTTCCTCCAGTTTACATATGGTCTCACTCTGGCCAGTATGCCCAGGACAGAAAGGGAATGAGAAAGGAGTTAAATTGGGTAGCAACTGAGTGTTCCAGCAGGCCTTGGCAGACGGAATGCAAATATTTTGTGAAATGGTTGCCCAGTCTAGGCTTGGTCTTGCTGATACAAAGACAGTCATGTTGGGAGCACCAAATACAGTAGAATGAAGATACTCTGGTATTAAATGACCTTTTATTCTTATGCAGTCAGCCTAGTTTCTATGTTTATGTGGAGAGGGGAAAACATTCAAGGTAAAAGCAGTATTGTCCTAGCATACAAAGTGCCAACAAGAAATGCTCTACATTCTGCAGAGTTTAGCTTGCTAGTGAAAAGTTACTAGATTGCTGCAGTTAAGTAGCTTTCCCAATTACAACATGTGTTTTCAGAAAAACATAATGGAGTGAACAATTTTTAAATGGGATACTTGGCAAGACTATGCATATAATAAGGGCATTTACGGGTTGTGCGAAAGAATTTCACTGTTGTGCATACATTCGGATAAAGAACCATTGAACCATGTATTAGGAGTTTTGTGGATATTTATTCCCCACTCGTCTACCTGTGCCAAGCAGGAAGGTACTGAAGGGAGACCATAATTATCATGCAGAAATGGAAAAAGAAAATGTTTAAAAAGCTACATATTAATGCTTTTGATTTGCAAGACCCGACTCGCCCACCGTGCATTGATGACCCACTGGAACCCACCTGGAGGGTCAGTAAGCGGACCGGCGTGCACGGCCTCGATGGGGAGTGGGCCACTGGAAGACCTGCAAAAGCCTGGGGCTCAGCTGGAACGGTCACCACTCCAACAGGCCGAGCACAAGGACAACACACGGCCTACAGCAGCGGAGGGCACCACAGCTACGCTTGGCCAGGCCAACCCTGCAACGCTGCCAGGACAACAGATCTTCATGGTCAGATCAAGATCCCTGCACTTACAACAACTGGGACTTGAAAATGGTGCCAAACTGGCGGCTCTGTATACTACCTCAGTGTACTATTGCTATACACTGTATCTGAGATGCTTATCTAATAAGTATCCAAGTGCTTATGTATAGTGATACATGGGCTGAACTGTGTACAGAATGAATTTCATTGTACCTTGGTACATGTGACAAATTAAGTACTGTACCGTTCTCTGCTGATTTGTGTCAGTATCAGCTGGAGTCGGCACATTCAGTTGACTGGCCTAATAATTACAAGAAGCAAATGTTACTCAAATGAAAAAAGATTCTGATTAAAATATTTCCTAATTACTATGTCAACTTTGTTTCCTGGGAATTTAGTGCACAGATTGCTTGGTACGCTGGAGCTGATGCTCCTCTCGGGAGTTTAGTGTTGCTGATTTTCCATGTGTGATCCACTTTCCACACATCATTTTGCTTCTTAATGAAGCCTCGCTGATCTCAAGTTGCAGCAAGTACAATAGCGTGGATTTACTCAAACCAAACCCCTTTCTGACACTTTTAGTTTAGAAATAACAGGTCCTTTGGCCCACCAGATCCTGGCCGACCAGTGATCCCCGCACGCTAACACTACCCTACACACTCGTGCAGGGACAATTTACAATTTTAATGAAGCCGATTAACCTACAAGCCTGTGTGTCTTTGGTGTGTGGGAGGAAACCGAAGCACCCGGAGAAAACCTATGCAGATCTCGGGGCGAACGTACAAACTCCATACAGACAGCACCCGTAGTCGGGATCAAACCCGGGTCTCTGGCGCTGTAAGGCAGCAACTGCACCACCATGTCGCCCTTTTGTTCTTGGTGCAGATTCTTGGTTACTTCTGGTAACATTATTCTGTTGACACAACACAATGACAAATCATTTATTTTATTGTGCATATTGTGGCATATGAGGAAAGTTGTTTTTTTAGATTAGGATGACGATTCCAGTAGTTAAAAGGGGACTCCATGCCTCTGTGGCAGGATGGATTAAGATGTCACAAGAACTTAAAGACTGGAGTTTTGGAATCCCAACCAAAGGCATTTTAAAAGATGACATTTAGCAGGCGTTGTTGTTAATTGAGAATTCCTGCATGGCTATGGATAAACATTAAATACTATACTATATGTTTCATGTGCAATTAATACAATAACAAAAGGCCAAATTTACCCCCTCCAATTGCAGACTAGGCAACCGTTTCACTGAACACGCATTCTGTCTGCTAAGGCCTGCTGAATCTCTCAGTCGTTAACCCTTATAACCTCCCTCCCTAATCCCATACTGACCTTTCTGTCCTAGGCCTCCACCACTGCCAGACCGAGGGTTACGTGCAAACTCATGTTCCACTTTGATAGTTTGCATTCATTGCCTCCACTACCCCACCCCACACAACTCTACCAGTCCCCTTCCACCTATATCTTTCCCCCTGGCTTTACACTTCTCTCCTTATGCCTCCTTATTTGTTACCCTGTCCCCTATATATCTCCAGCCTTTATCTACCCATTTGCCAATCAAACGCCCTCTCCCTCCCTCCCCCACCCCCAACACCTGCATCCACCTATCACCCGCCAGGCATTGTCCTGCCCCAACCTCTCCACCAGCTTTCTCCCACCTATTACAATCACTTCAACTATCAAGTATCTTCACACTTTAAGTATCATAGGAGCTGACTTCATTAAGGGAAGTAGAGTATTCCATCGTACCGTGTACGACTTGTGCTTCGTGGATTGTCAAAGGGCTTTGTGGTGAGTCGTTTGCCCCAGGATACCCTTCTGACTGGATCATGTAATCGCAATATCCATGTGGCTGGTTTGGTTGCGTTACTGGTCAGTGACAACTTCCAGGATAGTGATGGTGATGGGTAGAGCCGATGGATAGCAAGGGTGAGTGATTAGGCTTGTTGGTGTCGGATAGTGTCTGGTCCCCTTATCACACAAATATTACTAACCGCTTATCAATCACTGCCTGCATGGTGTCTAGGTTTTAATTTATACAGCCATAGTCCACTACGTCTGCTGAAAAGTTGCAAATGGAATTGAACATTGTGTGATTCTCAATCTGGGACGGGTAGGGAGAGTGGGCAGAGAAGTGGCAATGGAATATGTGTAGAAAAGTACGCAGTTCATAGGGTGGTAAATCTGTGGATTTCATCATCATGGATGGATGGAATCCATCTATGATGATGGGAGAGTCTAGTGGGAGAGTCAAGAACTAGAGGTCAATTAGACATTCCTTTAGGAAGGAGATGAGAAGGAATTTCTTTAGTCAAAGGATGGTGAATCTGGAATTCATTGCCACAGAAGGCTGTGGAGACTGTCAATTGATATTTTTAAGGCAGAGATCGTTCGATTCTTGATTGATATGGGTACCCGGGGTAATGGGGAGAAGGCAGGAGAATGGGGTTGAAAGGGGAAGATAGATCATCCATGATTGAATGGCAGACCAAATGGCCTAATTGGCTCCGATGAATGTATGAAATGGCCATGGAATGCCAAGACATTGGGTATTTTCAAGGCAGTGGTTGATTTGTTCTTGATTTTTGGAAGGATATTAAAAGTTATGGGGAGAATGGCGTTGAGAAGGAAAAATAGATCACCCACGATTGAGTGGCGGAGTAGACTCAATGGGCTGAATGGCCTAATTCGTCTCCTGTGTCTTATGCTCTTTCCTTTATGATGAAGCAGCTGAATATAGTTGGCTCTTGGAGGTACTGAGAAAAATTCCTCCAATTATGTCCTGGGTTTAGATGGTTGAGTTCAAACAATCACAAATCTCCTTCCATTCAGTTGCAATTACACCATGGCTTCTTGATGCATTCATTGGCCATATGGGCTAGAGTAATAACAACAATATTTTCACTGCAGGATTTTCAAAAACACATGTATTTTCAATTACAAGCTTTGCTTTGTTGCTGAATGTTAAAAATACAAAAGGATGTATGCTACATTGTTTAATAGAGGGTACACAAAAAAGCTGGAGTAACTCAGCAGGTGCAGCAGCATCTATGGAGCGAAGGAAATAGGCAACGTTTCGGGCCGAAACGTTGCCTATTTCCTTCGCTCCATAGATGCTGCTGCACCTGCTGAGTTACTCCAGCTTTTTTGTGTACCTTCGATTTTCCAGCATCTGCAGTTCCTTCTTAAACATTGTTTAATATATTGGTACACAAGTAGCAATTGTCTTCCCATGGCTAAAGTAGCAGGAATCACCTTGTTTAAGCCACGTGGGACAAGATTACAGTGCAGACAGGTGTTGAGGAAATGCACGTGGCTGTAGTAGCGAGTTTTTTTAAGTCAGCTGAGTTCTTCCAGCACTTCGTGTTTTCTTAAAGTAGCAGCCATGTTCTTGGTTAACACTGGAGTCCAATAACCGCAGGGAGATTACATGGAAAAAAACACATTCTTTCCCCCTTCACTGTTTAATACAAGATGTTTTTTTGTTTTTACGATTTCCAAAGTTATTTTAGTTCCCAATAGAAATAAATTCAACCTGCCGAACGTACACAGCATTCCCTGATACTTCAGTCGCTTTGTATCCAGTGGGTGTTGTGTGGAAATGTGCTTTATGGCAGAACTACCTGTATGGTGAAATGAAGACTTTTAAAGGATAAAGAAACAAACAAAAACAGTTGCATAAATTTATCATAACTCGATAATAAGAAAGTCACTAGAAAGAATAGGGCAGGTTTTGGGCAGATGGAAATTAATACTTTATGGTACATAGTTTCAAAACAGTTTGTTTCAAAAAAAAAAAATAACAAATTCGATTTATTTTTGTTAATTCATATCCTTGATGATCCTACTCTGAAAAACATTATTGCATTGATTTTTGATGAATTAAGATCATGCTCTTCTTAATTTCTAATAGTTGCATGTCATCCGAGCTAGATTTTGAGAGGCACTGTATCCAATTAAATTGTGGATTAGCATTAATTTCTTTTGAAATGTAGTTTTACAAAAGCTTGGGATTTTTGTCCATTCATTGCTATGGTATAGGTCATTAGGTTTGGATACTTCAACAGACCATTGCACCTAATTTCCAAAGTCCCTAGAGTAATCAGAATTGTAGAGAAAAGTTTTCTCTGGTCACCATATTAGCTGAAACATTAAGCACAACTGCATTTGTTATAAATACCAAGGAAGTAAATGTTGACGTTGAATGTCACATGCACCAAGATACAGTGAAAAGCTTTGTTTACATGCAATCCAGTCACGTCATACGATTACACGAGTACAATCAAGCCATACATGGGTACAACACGGAGTGCAAAGAGAAAAAGACCAAAGTGCAGAAAATAGTGTTATTGTATTACAGTTACAGAGAAAGTGCAGGTAAAAAAATGTGCAAGGTCTACAGTGAAGTAGGTTGGGAGATCGTGACTACACACTTATTTTATAGGAGAACCTTTCAATAGTCCGATAATGTTGGGGAAGCACCTGTTTCTGCCTGAGGGAATGATGCCTGGGGTGAAAATTATCATGTATTTTATTGGCTGCTTTCAAGGCAGCATGAAGTGTCGATGGAATCTGGGGGGGGGGGGGGGGGGTTGCGGAAGGTTGGATTGTGTGATGCACTGGGCCACAACCCTTGTAATTTCTTGCAGTCTTGGGCAGAGCTGCTGCCAAGCCAAGCTGTGATGTATCCTGAATATCTCCTTGTGTGCAGATTAGAGAAATCAAACAGAGGCACAAGGAACTGCAGATGCTGGTTTAGAAAAAAAAACGAATTGAAAAACGAAAAAAATAAGAATGGCACCATGGTGCAATGATAGAGTTGCTGCCTCACAGCGCCAGAGACCCAGGTGCGATCCTGACTTCGGATGCTGTCTAGCAGAGTTTGCATGTTCTCCCTGTGAGCACGTGTCTGGGTGCTCCGATTTCCTCCCGCATTCCAAAGACGTGCAGGTTTGTAAGTTAATAGACCTCTGTAAACTGCCCTGACCATGTAGGACATACGACTTGTATAGGAATGATCAATGGTCGATGTGGACTCGGTGGACCAAAGGGCCTGTTTCCTTGCCATACCTTAAGTCTAAAATGAAACTGAGATTGTGTGACTACTCCACTAAACACATCCAGTCATTCTGTGAGTTTAAAGCTGACCTTCCCGTTGCTGCAGTTTTCTACTTCATGTTGAAATGCAAACTGGAGGAACAACTTAATGTATTACAACCCTTGTATAACGTTGATTCTTTACAATAATTTGAATCTGAATTGAACTGGGAACTTGGAGGCAGTCAATGGAAGTGTCTTGATAAACAAAATTTGCTGGGCTTGACCAGATATATCTGAGGACACCAGGAAGCTTGAGAAGAAATTGCAGGTGCCTTGGCTGATATTTTTGAGTCATCGTTAAATACAGGAGAGGTGGCGGAAGACTGGAGGTGGGTAGTGTTGTGCCTCTACCTAAAGAAGGGCTGCAAGGAAAAGCCTTGGAACTTTAGGCCAGTGAGTCTAACATCTTAGTCTTTTTAGGGAAGTAGAGACGGTGGTATGTTTTCTTGGCCGTATTGTCGATGTGGTTGGACATCAAATTGTTGTTGATTTTTCCACCTTGGAACCTGAAGCTGTTGATCAGCACCAGTGGGACATGTACCCCAGCCCACTTCCTGAAGTCAATCGCCAGCTCCTTCGTCTGCAAGCTTGTAAATGGAATTGGAGCAGAATGTGGCCACACAGTTGCATGTGTATCGGGAGTACTGTAAGAGGTTGAGGACATATCCTTGCAGGATGCCAATGTTGAGAATGATCATGGAAAATGCTTTGTCACCTAATCCTACTATGGTCAAGAATCCAGTTGCAGAGGGGGCTGCTGAATCAAAGATCCAAGAATTTGGGCATGTTAGGTTGAAATTATGGCGTTATACCCAATACATTGATGTGAGCTGGAGGTGTCCTTGCTGTCCAGCTGTTGCAGGAATGAGTGTGGGGCCAGGGCGATGGCATCTGTCGTGGATCTAATTCGGCAAAGGTGAATTGCCGTGGATTGAGGTTGTCTGTGAGGAAGCACATTGTTATCATGAAAATAGTTATTTCACTATTTGGCTTTCAACGCTTAAAGTTTAGAATTAAAATTCTCCGTACATTTGATCTCCAAATCTGACATTCAAACACTCAAAACATCAGATTTAAATGATTAAATTTGGCTGCAGAATCTGGACAATTCATTTTTTCTTGGGGTCTGGGGTGAAGGGGGTGACAAAGCATAACACAAATGATGCTCGTTGTAAGAAAGTTCCGGCGTATAATAATTATATTTGGTTAATTTGTTGGATAGAATGATTGGGGTAGAAAATATCTAAATATTTTCTTTAGCCAACTTATCTACTTTTCAACAATTTGAAAAAGCAGCACTGTGGCACAGCGGTAGAGTTGCTGCCTTGCAACCACTGGGACCCAGATTTGATCCTGACTTGGGGTGCTGTGTATATGGATTTTGTTCATTCTCCCTGTGACTGTGTGGGTTTTCTCTGGGAGCTCCTCCTTCCTCCCACATTCCAAAGATGTACAAGTTTGTAGGTTAATGGTCTGAGGTAAAAATTGTAAATTGTCCCTAGTGTGTAGGATAATGTTGGTGCACAGGGATCTCTGGTCGGCATGGACTCCGTGAGCCAAAAGGCCTGTTGTATCTCTAATACAAAATTTCACAAAATATATTTATTCCCCCTAGACTTTGGTTCAGTGTTTGGCCATTGAGGATGTTCCCGGGCATATTGTTCAGTAACTATTCACAAAGTCCTTTTTGAATTCTTGAAAATTGCATAAACTCGGTAGGCATCTTTAAAGGTTAAAAGGTTAATTGGATAGATTTCCACCAGTTTTTTTTTTCCTCACAATATTGCATTGTAACGAAATGCATCTGAAACATTTAATTCTAAAGATCCATAAAATCTAATAAAATAAAGGAATTTCCACGTGGTTTAACTTTAATTTATACCACAGTTTAATTACTGTTATGGAAGATGTGCGTCATCCATTCATTTCTATGGATATTTTTGTGAAAGCAGCTTATTTTGTCTTTTATGATTGAGATAGAGACCATTGATGGAAGCTGATTTGCTCGCTGCAGCAGTGGTCTATATTGCTCAATGCAATATATATAGTGCCACAGCCACTCGAATGATAAAGGACTATCAGCAGAACTACTTCTGGGTCCAATAACTAGAATTCCTCGGTATTATTTTCATCCATCCATTGTCTGATGTGGTAAGTATAAAGCTGATCGATAAGTTGAAAATTCAGTGATTTTATTTTTCTCCTTAATTTCTTAATATGCAGGATTGTCCTTTTTTTCTGAAGGTTTGGAGAGACAGCAAAATCAGGCAGTTTGAAAAGACAAATAGAATAAAGGAATATAGCAAAACATTCACTTGATCAAATACCATTTAGTGAAAAGAAAGCTAAGAACTTGTATATAGGCATTGATTTGGATACGTAGTATAATCTTGTAAACTAAATTAACTTTTTTTTTAATTCGGACTCTAATCATACTCGAAGTTCAATGTCTGAAGAAGTTAGACATGGTAAGTAATCCACAAGTATTTGGAAAACAATCTTGATATACAAATGAGACAACTGTTTTATTCTCTATAATGAAGTATCAATGATAAATAACTAAAGAAAATGTAGAACTTATTAAGATGTAATCAATGTATTAGTTTTGGAAATGCTGTTCAAGAGACAAATTGGGGCGCAAAACTCGCCTCTTCAGCATTCCCCAGGATGATATATTTTTAAATATATTTTAAATTCTGGTTATGTTGAGTATCCATGGCTATAATATGTGTTGATTTGATTTTTTTTTTAAAGCATAGCTGTTTGGTCAAAAAACAAAGCAATATTTTAGTAGGTTCCTAGCATGAATAAGCCCATCAATACACTAAGGAGTGTTTTTTTTTTTTTTGTGCAAGTCACACTGTTCCTGGGACTAAAACTAAATAAACCCTTCCTCGTTATAGTCTTGTCTGAATGTGATATGTGGCACTGAAAATCTTAGTTAAATTTTACAAATAATATTGAAACTGACTTTAAAAGGAGCTGATCACATGGATATGACTGCATTGCAATGGGATAAATGTGCAAATACGAGTTGAACGGGTAATCAACAATCTCACATACATTTAGTAGAGTTATAGAGTTTTGCAGCGGGGAAACAGACCCTTCAGCCCAACTTACCCATTATGCCCCATCTACACTAGTCCCATCTGACTGCATTAGGCCCATATCCCTCTAAATCTGTCCTATCCGTATATCTGCCTAAATGTTCCTTAAACGTTGTGATAGTACCTGCCTCAACTACCTGCTCTGGTAGCTTGTTCTAAAAATCTACCACACTTTGCATGAAAAAGTTACCCCTCAGCTTCTTATTAAATTGTTCCCCATCATCTTAAACCCATCTCGATTTCCCCTACTCTGGCAAAGAGACCCTGTGCGTCTACCCGATCTATTTGTCTCATGATTTTGTTCACCTCTATGAGATCACCCTTCATCCTCCTACGCTCCAAGGAATAGAGTCCGACCCTGCTCAACCTTTCTCTCTAGCTCAGGCCCTCGAGTCCTGGCAACACCCTCGTAAATCTTCTCTGCACCCTTTCCAGCTTGACAACATCTTTCCGAAAAACATGGTTCCCCAGAACTGAACACAATACTCTAAATGTGTCAACCTCTTATACAACTGCAACATGACCTCCCAACTTCTATACTCAATGCTCTGATTGATGAAGGCCAATGTGCCAAAAGCCTTTTTGACTACCCTATCTATCGGAGATGCCCATTGAAATAAACGCACTTATCGTAAATGATTTATTTATGATATTTAGGTATGCATCAGGGTGAATCCTGGGGAATTGCTTTCCAGCCAATACTATCATAACATTTAAGAGACATTTGGACAGGTACATGGATACGATAGGTTTAGAGGGTTATGGGTCTTGCGCAGGCAGATGTGACTGTGTCCACGCTGTAGGACTCTATAATAGTGGAGCATCAGAGGCTTTATGGAGCGGGGTGAAGCTGGAAAAGGGGAGGGGGTGGGGAGGGTTGAAGCTCATTAAAATAGGAGAAAGCAAAAAGTCTAAATCAAATGCTACAGCAATTCTGTATTCCCATTGTGAATTAATTACAAATCCCTTGCTGAGTTTAGATCTGTATTTTCAATTTCCAGCTGTTAGATGATTCTTTGTTTCTGCTGTGCAGCTCACTAATAAGCAAATGTGTTTTATTTGCATTTACCCTCTGCGACAGTCTTTTTTTAATAAATTAACCATACATTTAAGCCTCTTAATTTACCTGCCTTCTACACATTGGAGTGGAAATGAATCACATTTGATACTGAATCACCCATTGATTATTGTAATGGTATTAATTAGCGAATCTTTTACCTTGATAGTACGTTAACACGTTGCACAATGGAGAAAAATAAACTGATTTGTAATTCACAAGATTAGCATCGGGTAGTGTATGATAAAGAGAAACATTTTTGTTACGATTTGTAGTGTTTAATCACGTGTTTGATTTTTAACTGTGAGTGAATATTTGAGCTAATCACCTATCTGTACGAGGCAAAATGCATGACAAATTGGGGAGGGGGGGTGGGGGAGGGTACGTGCTGCTCATTTATGGCTAAAGTAAATAGTGCAGGAAAAGCTTCATAGCCTTAAAAGGTATGTATATTTGCTGGAGAACATGCTTCTTATCTCTTGAGATGTACAGGACTAGTATTTATAGTTTGCGATGAATGCAGGGAACGCATTGCAAATTTATCCTTGTACAGAGGTAGCAGTTTCTACGCCCTAACATACAGTATCACCTGCCATTTCATTACCATAACAGGCAATAACTTATAGCCACTTATTTGGAATCAGTTTAAATATGATAAAAGCTATAATATTTATTAATCAATCCATAGAATGATTGTATAACCTTAATGCAGTTTCTTAATGCAGCAAAATGCAATTTATTTTGAATGCGCGGTTAATAAATATTTAACTTTTCAATTATTAATTAAACCACTGCTGTAGAGAAATGTTGGTTTATTCACGGTCATTTTCATTATTCTAGCTTATTTATTACAACTTGCCTTAAGTTGCATTTAATTAACTGAACAAGGTAAAGCCCATGGAACATATTTTAATGCCACATATTTACCGACTGTTACTATCTTAATGTCAAATAGTTCAACAGTCTTACCTGGTATCGCAAAATATCCCAATTGGAAAATGTTAATTTGTACTCGACCAAGTGGCCCATTCTTAGTCATGTGTGTGACCACAAAATATAAAAAATTGTGGAATACTCTTTTAATTCTGAAACCATTACAGGTATATTGTTTTGTAGTGCTCCATCTAACTCTTCTTTCCTCTCTCCTCCTCCCCTCCCCCACCTCTCCCTCCCCCCTACCCTCAGTCACTGCCTCCCTCCATAACCCCACTCCCCTCCCTACCCCCTCCTCTCCCTCTATCCCCCATTCCTCACCTCCGCCCTAACCCACCCCCTCACTCTCTCTCCCCCACTGCCCTCTGCTTCTCCCTCTATCCCCCTCCCCTACTTTCCCCTCCCTCTCTACCCCCTCCTCTCCCTCAATCCCTCCACTCTCTCTCTCCTCACCAGGATCTCTATGTAAACCACCACCAGCCCTGTTTTCTCCACGACGTTGGCGATGAAGTTGTATACGAGGCGGGAGCTGTCGGGGGGGGGGGGGGAGGGGTGGCTGAGCAGCCTGGAGCTGGGGGAGGGAGAGTTTTGAGGCATATTTGTTATCTTCATGCTAGTATTCTCAAACACATTTATATCCCTGTTTAATTTTCATTCCTTACCTTAAAAAAGAAAATTGATTCAGAATATATAAAAGTAAGGCCAATCCAATTCTTATCCTCTACCATTCAATTTATACCCAAAGTTGAATGTTTGCCGCCAATTATTTTTTAACAATGCTCAAGAAAACCAGTTTTTAACCTTCCTTTTAGCTCTGGCACCTTCATTATGCGGAAACATACTTCATTAAATCAGAAGTGATTTACGGAAAAGGGAAAAACCTATTTTAGCCAAATATGCTGTCCCAAATTGCTTCAGGGAACCAAAATCCTATAATTAGAAAATATTGTCAACTTAACGAATATTCAGAATCTCTACTGCAAGCCATCAATAGCCTATATATGTTTTCATATCCAATCGCAGAATAAATATTTGTACTTTTGCTGATTGTCAGAAGGTTTAAAGTAATCACTATTGTTAGATCCCAAGGTTCTGGAAATTAGGCTTGCTCTTAAGAAACAGATGGCGTCGGAGAGATCTCTTTCTTAGATTTGAGGACAATAATTGATCAGACTCATTGTGAACTGCATACAAAAAATAAGGTCTCAATTTAAAAATTAAGAGTAGTGGAGAATGGTTCATTTTCCATTTAAATGGAAAATTCAACCTTTGACACCTTCTTCATCCTCTACAGTGAACATATTTCTACTAGTTTTCCAGCTTGCAACTTCCAAACTAATTGATCTGCCAGACAAGTGTGGATTCCGTATCTTGTACAGAAACAAAGAGAAGGGCATAATTCCTTTGTGTCCTTTTATCTACTAATTCTCATTGATATAAGAATCAAAGTGCTGAAGTAATTCTGCAGGTCAGACAGCATCTCTGTATAAGAGATTTTCTCGATCTGAATAATGGGCCTATCCCACAGATGATTTTTTAGGCGACTGCACCACATATTCGCGGGTGGTTGCCGGGGAGTCGCCTTTATTTAGCAATGTTACAAAATTTTGAGATTTAAAAAATCAAGTCTGTAATTTATCCCATCAGATAAAGCATAAAAAGAAGTTTAATTTGACACCTAATTCACTTTCATATCTTCAGTATTAAAAACGTTATGGGCATTTTCATACTCGGAAATTAGCATCTTTTTCCCTATTGCTTTTTCATTGACTTAAAACAAAAGCTGTGATCGAGAACAGTCAAAAGCCCATAACTTTCTTAAAAATTAAGAGAACTGAAAGAAATTTTCAGTTATTATAGATTGAAGCATTCTGAAACAAATATGAAACAATCTTACTTAGATGATTTGAAATTAAAGCATATAATTAGTTAGTTACCTAATTGTAGCTAATTACAAAATCTAAACATCTATCCATTTCTTAAGAATAGATTAATATTTTTAAATAGCCTAAGTGTCCAAATAACATTCACACAAGAATTCACAATATAACACAATTTTTAAATCTCATTGTCATGGGTTTATAGGCCAAATGGAAGGAATTTAATGTTTAATACCTGTAAATTAATGGCCATTTAAATCAGCTTGCGAGTGGGTTTTGCTGGAACGCGATCAATTAGAATGTTGCGGTTGCGGTGATTTATACCCCCATATTGGCAGCAAATACACTGCGGGATCGTTCGGGGAAAAAAATCACCGTTTCGCAACTTAAAATGTGAATTAAATGCATCTTAAGAAACACTTTTATACATAAAAATAAACTACTTTCTTTTACCTGTCCCCTACGTAAAATCCGACCCCGTTGTTGGCGTTGACGACTTCAGAAGCTGATTTTAAAATCACTCCAGCGATTAACTTGTCGGGCGAATTTTTTTTTAAAACACACAGAACGGCCGTCGGAACGATTCTTTAGCAAATGCCTGCACTCCAACAAAATATAATCCAGGACCAGGTCGGAGAAAACTGCATTTTAACGCAGTTAATGTGAGTAATGTGCGTTTGCTTTCAGGCATTAAAGGAAAAGTTGATTTGAAACAGTGACCATCGCTCTGCCTCCTCAGGTGCTGCCTGACACTGTTTCTCCAACAGATTGACACAATACAATACAATAAATACAATACAATTCAATTTATTGTCATTTGGACCCCTTGAGGTCCAAACGAAATGCCGTTTCTGCAGCCATACATTACAAACAAATAGACCCAAGACACAACATAATTTACATAAACATCCATCACATTGCTGTGATGGAAGGCCAAAAAAACTTCTCTCTCCACTGCACTCTCCCCCCCCCGATGTCAGAGTCAAAGTCAAAGCCCCCGGCGGGCGATGGCGAATTGTCCTGTGGCCATTAAAGCCACGCCGGGTGATGCAAGGTCGCAGAGACCCGCCGCCATTCCAAGCCGCGCGGGGCGGTGCTGTAAGGCCCCGCTCCAGGAGCTCTTCAACCCCGCAACTCGGGCGGGAGAAGTCGCCGCTGCGGAAGCCCCGAAAAGCGGTCTCCCTCCAGGGACCCGCGGGCTCCCGGTGTTACCGTCCGCCAAACCCGCAGTTGCAGCCACCGAATCTCCGGGGGTCGGGTCGCAGCAGCGTCCACCACAGCTCCACCCGCTCTGGACTCGGCCAGCTCCGCGACGGTGAGGTGAGTAGTCGGCACCACAGCCCCCGGTCTTCCTGTTGGAGGCCGCTCCTCGTTGCAGCCCCAACGACAATGGAGACCCGACAAAGAAAAGGTCGGGTCTCCCGTGCAGGGAGAGATTTATGCTGGAGTGACTAATTGGGACAGGCAGCATCTCTGGATAGAAGTAATGGGTAACATTTCAAGTCGAGACCCTTCTTCGGGTCTCCCTTCTGAAGAAGCGTCTCGACACAAAATGCCACCCATTCCATCTATCCAGAGATACTGCCTGGCCTGCTGAGTTATTCCAGCATTTTGTGTCTATCTTCAGTATAAATCACCATCTGCAGTTCCTTCCAGCAGTTTGATTATGGTTTTCTTTTAGCTTTCAGTAATATTATTTTCAAGAATGCCATGCAGACTTCAGCAATAAATAACATGCATTTCCAAACTGTTCTTAACACCTCGCTCATCTGAAAATAGGTCCACATGCACTTCATATCAGAAGTGCAGGCAAAAGCAAGTTGGCAGCGCTGAGCATTTGGCACCAACTCTAGAATTGAATCTTCTGGTATATGATAAGATCACAGCCAACTAGTTGAAAACAATGCAAATTGAATGCCCACAGTGGATGTGCCAGCCCCCTACTCTAATTACATTTTATCTTTAGCGCAAACAAAATGCTAATGTTTTCACAATGAGCTGACAGATGCTCTCTCCAAATGTATCCAAAAATCTACCCATGAATCGATCTGAATTGTTGCCAAGATTGTACCCATCACCATGAAAGCCATGCACATTTGTTCGAAGATAACATTTGTATAAAGTGTTCAACACTAACTTAAAAACATCTGAGACCTAAGAAACTGCAAATGTTGTAATCTGGAAACAAAAAACAAACTACAGAGGAACATAGTGGGTAAGGCTGCATCTCTGAAGGCAGTGAGATTGTTGACATTTCGGGCCGAGACCCTGTAATCTTGTCGGCACCCTATATGTGGCCACCCTTTGCATACTTGTGTATGCAAAACAAAGAATCTCACTGACATGTCACATGATAATAAAGTTTCTTTCATTCTTTTATTCATTCATTCATTCATGCAATCATTCATGCATTCATTCATTCATTCATTCATTCATTCATTCATTCATTCATTCATTCATTCATGCATGCATCCGGATTGAAGATAGAGAGGAAATGGCCAGTATAAAGGGGTGAGGGGGATGGAGTGAGGTAGGGACTAGCAAGCGATTAGGTGGAACCAGGTGAGGAGGGAGTTGCCAGGTAGATGGAGCAAGGATGGGTGGTGCTTGGGAGTGATGGGTAGATACAGATGAAAGGGGGGAAGTGAAATGAAGCCAGATGGGTAGAGAGAGGAGAGAGATTGAAATGGAGCCGGAAGGTGACGAGTGAATGCACAAGAGGCTGCAGTTGCTGGAATCAGGAAGGTGATGAGTGGAACCAGACAAGGGAGGGAAGCTGGGCTGATGGATCCAGTTGGGATAATGGACAGGAGACCAGGAGATTAATGCCCCTGTCCCACTTAGGAAACCTGAACGGAAACCTCTGGTTTCCATGAGTCACAAAAGGTTTTGGTCACTCGCCTGGAAAGCCTCCACCGAAACGTGAGCTGCATCTACTGACCAAAGATCCTACAGGATCTTTGCTACCGACCGCACACACACACACCGCGAAGGTGGGGGCCAGGGACAGCGGAGGAGCGCGGTCTGCGCGATGAAGAGGAAGGTAAGCGGCTGCCACAGAGCACGGTAAGTCCTTTAGAGAGTGCGGGAGGGAGGGGGAGAGAAGGGGGAGAGAAGGGGGAGAGAAAAGGGGAGAGATTGCCTTCGCCTGCCTGTAAGTAAATAGCAACCCCACTCCACTGGCTTCGACCAAACAGCATTCTATTTTTAGTCGAGGCCGGTTTTGAATTTGTTGAAATAATCGCAGGAACATAGTAGAAGCCTCGACCACGCGGACACCACTTTCAACCATTAGGGAGAGTGACCAAAACCTCCGGGAACCTCACGGAAACCTTGGGTGGGGCGCAAGGTCACCAAAGGTTTCCGTTCAGGTTTCCTAAGTGGGACAGGGGCTTAAGTGTGTGGGTGACAGGAAAATTCAACCAGGTGGAGCTGGGGAATGGAATTGCGATTGGTGGGGGTTGGGGGCATCTGGAAAAGGGTGGGCAAGAGAGCCAGGGTGGATCAGAAGAGGACAGAAAGGAATACAGGCTGCAGAGAACATGAAACTGGAAAATTCAATGTTGATGTGATTGGGTTGTGAATTAGCAGGTTGAAACTGGGAACTCGAGATAACCATTGCAGCCATTCGCTGTCTCTAAATTGTTGTTTGTGAATTTAATATCAAAAAGCTCATTATCTCCCCATCTCCCCAAAACCTGAAAACCCCAGATGCCATTGTTCTTCATTTTGCCCATGTCTAAATTTGTAATGGAACAATGGAGATGCCAGAGAGTAATGGTGGATGGTTATTTGTCAGTTTGGAGGCCAGTGACTAGTGGGGTGCCACAGGGATCTGTGTTGGGTCCACTGTTGTTTGTCATGTACATCAATGATCTGGATGATGGTGTGGTAAATTGGATTAGTAAGTATGCAGATGATACTAAGATAGGTGGGGTTGTGGATAATGAAGTAGATTTTCAAAGTCTACAGAGAGATTTATGCCAGTTGGAAGAGTGGACTGAAAGATGGCAGATGGAGTTTAATGCTGATAAGTGTGAGGTGCTACATCTTGGCAGGACAAATCAAAATAGGACGTACATGGTAAATGGTAGGGAATTGAAGAATGCAGGTGAACAGAGGGATCTGGGAATAATTGTGCACAATTCCCTGAAAGTGGAATCTCATGTAGATAGGGTGGTAAAGAAAGCTTTTGATGTGCTGGCCTTTATAAATCAGAGCATTGAGTATAGAAGTTGGGATGTAATGTTAAAATTGTACAAGGCATTGGTGAGGCCAATTCTGGAGTATGGGGTACAATTTTGGTCGCCTAATTATAGGAAGGATGTCAATAAAATAGAGAGAGTACAGAGGAGATTTACTAGAATGTTGCCTGGGTTTCAGCAACTAAGTTACAGAGAAAGGTTGAACAAGTTAGGGCTTTATTCTTTGGAGCGCAGAAGGTTAAGGGGGGACTTGATAGAGGTCTTTAAAATGATGAGAGGGATAGACAGCGTTGACGTGGATAAGCTTTTCCCACTGAGAGTAGGGAAGATTCAAACAAGGGGACATGACTTGAGAATTAAGGGACAGATGTTTAGGGGTAACATGAGGGGGAACTTCTTTACTCAGAGAGTGGTGGCTGTGTGGAATGAGCTTCCAGGGAAGGTGGTGGAGGCAGGTTCGTTTTTATCATTTAAAAATAAATTGGATAGTTATATGGACGGGAAAGGAATGGAGGGTTATGGTCTGAGCGCAGGTATATGGGACTAGGGGAGAATACGTGTTCGGCACGGACTAGAAGGGTCGAGATGGCCTGTTTCCGTGCTGTAATTGTTATATGTTATATGGTTATATAGTGCAGCACAGGGACAAGTTCTTCAGCCCATCTAAACTGCACCAAACATGATCATAAGATCACGTGATAGGAGAAGAATTAGGCCATTCGACCCATCATGTTTACTCCACCAATTCAATGCCAATCATGGCTGATCTATCTCTCCCTCCAAACCCCATTCTCCTGCCTTCTCCCCATAACCTCTGACACCTGTACTAATCAAGAATCTACAGTATCTATCTCTGCCTTAAATATATTCACTCTTGACCTCCACAGCCTTCTGTGGCAAAGAATTCCACAGATTCATCACCCTCTGACTAAAGAAGTTCCTCCTCATCTTCTTCCTAAAAGAGCGTTTTTTAATTCTGTGGCTATGACCTCTAGTCCTAGACTCTCCCACTCATGGAAACATCATCTCCACATCTTTTCCTCTCCTAATTTTTTACACCTTTATAAGATCACCCCTTGTCCTCCTGCACATCATCTTTGCGCTTATCCCCTCATTGATCTATATCCTGCTGTGTCTTTTGACAGCCTCTTGACTGTCGGCAATTCTACCAATTTTTGTAAAATCTTTTCATCACTTGGTTAAGTTATTAACCATCCCATCTACACTTACACCCAAGTTGTACATCTATATTTATATTTATATATGTATGTTTATATTCGTGTTTGTGTGTATATTTATGTATGTATTAAGTTATATCTAATTCTACAGGACATAGACATCAAGCCGGAAAGATACCTTTGCACGACTACTCTCTGTCTTCTATAAGTGTTAGTTCAGAATCCAAACTACCAAGTTACCATGGGTCCCATGTATTTTAATCTTCTGAATTAAGCTTGCCATGAGAATATTGGTTCCCCTCCAATTCAAGAACCATGTGTCCTTGGTCAGGTTCAGTTCTGGGATGCCTGTATACATTCTCAATGGAGCAAGCTTAACAATACAAGCTAGCTTTATCTTGTGCCAGCAAATCACAATATGCTTGAGAAAATGCAGAATAAATTAATTTGGATGTTGATTGCACAGGAGGACATAGTTTGTTTTTCCTGGAAATTGAGGGATAACCTAATAGAGGTATATAAGAGACATTGAGAAGGAGGATAGTCAGAATCTTAATCCCACGTTAGGGGTTGCAACAAAAGGTAACAGGAGGATTTGCAGGGAAAATGTTTGGTTGATCTCTGGAGCTCGCTGTCAAAGGAGGTGACAGGATGAGATACAATTACGATATTTAGGAGACATTTGGACAGGCAGTTAAAGCGGCAAAGGATAGAATAATGTGGGCCTTACGCAAGCAAGTGGCATTAGTGTAGATTGGCAAAAAGGCCAGCATGGACATGTTGGGCCGAAGAACCTGTTTCTGTGGTGTATGATTCTATGATAACATTGGCTTCAGATGTGGCCAGATGTTGAACAGGACAGTTTTCATTGACTGGCATTACAGTCATTCAGTGACGTCGCTGCGCTCACTCCATCCCACTGAAGGAGAGCAGAATAATCGCAGCACAAGCCATTTGCTAATTTGCAGGGCCAATTTGTCATGCCAATTGTGCAGTAATACAAAACTTGTTAAATATATTTTCCCAGACCTCTCACTGAATAGAGATTGAAAATTTGAAAGTGTTACATGTGTTATTGATTGCAATCCTTTTTTGGAATTGAAACTTTGTGCAACTTTGATTTGGCACTCCATTCCGACACATAATTTAAAATTAAACATTTTATTCAACCAAAGCAAACCTTTCACGTTACGGTGTACTCATGTAATAGGACTAGTTTACACTAGTTTCATTTGGAAATCATTTGGCTAATCTGAACTGAAGTCAGGAGCCTAGGTGTTTACGGCAAAAACATGGATGAGAAAGGATTAGAGGGATATGGTGAGGTGGGACTAGTATTGATGGGGGCATCTTGGTTGGCATGGGTGGAGATCCAAGGGGCCTATTTCCATGCTGTATGATTCTGCAACTCATGATCATTCTTGACCCATAGAGCAACTCTGCACCTTGCTCCAAATTCCATGGTCATGGCATTAGAATATTTGGCAGAGCCACTTTAACTCTGTTTACACAGTGGTAATACTACCCAACTGCCAGGCCAAATTCCACAGTTGTACTAAAATTGATAGTCACAATTGAAAATCATGAAATGTAAAAATTTTGAACTCAACTTCATATTGGATTGAATACTAGAGTTGCTGCCTTACAGCGCCAGAGACCCGGGTTTGATCCTGACTATGGGTGCTGTCTGTAGGGAGTTTGTACATTCTCCCTGTGACCTGCATGGGTTTTCTCCGGATGCTCTGGTTTCCTCCCACACTTAAGTCGTACAGGTTTATAGGTTAATTGGCTTCGGTAAAATTGTAAATTGTCCCTCGTGTGTATGGGATAGTGTTGGTGTGCTGGGATTGTTGGTCGGCGCCGACTCGGTGGGTCGAAGGGAATGTTTCCGTGCTGTATCTGTAAACAAAACTATCTTAAACTAAGACTAAATCCTGATCGAATAGTCAGGAATTTTGAAAAGTATTCTCTTTGGATTTGAAATTTCTCCATTCCCAATCACTCTGATCATTTACAGAAGGACAACTTTGATGTTTGTAAATTTTCCTCAAATCCCATTTCCACTTAATCAGTCTCTGGCAAAGTGCCTGCACAGAGCAGACCTGAACACTGAAGTGGGACACTTAGAGTCATAGAGTGGAAACAGGCCCTTCGGCCCAACTTGCCCACACCGGCAAACATGTTCCAGCTACACTAGTCCCATCTGCCTGCGCTTGGTTTATATCCCTCCAAACTTGTCCTATACATGTACCTGTCTAACTGTTTCTTAAACGTTGGGATAGTCCTCGACTACCTTCTCTGGCAGCTTGTTCTATACACCCACCACCCTTTGTGTGAAAACGTTACCCCTCGGATTCCTATTAAATCTTTTCCCCTTCACCTTGAACCCATGTCCTCTGGTCCTCGATTCCCCTACTCTGGGCAAAAGGTTCTGTGCATCTATCCGATCTATTCCTCATGATTTTATACACCTCTATAAGATCACCACTCATCTTCCTGCACTCCAAGGAATAGAAACCCAGCCTACTCAACCTCTCCCTATAGCTCAGACTCTCTAGTCCTGGCAACATCCTCGTAAATCTTCTCTGAACCCTTTCAAGCTTGACAATATCTTTCCTTTAACATGGTGCCCAGAACTGAACACAATGTTCTAAATGCGGTCTCACCAATGTCTTATATAACTACAACATGACCTCCCAATTTTTATACTCAATACTCTGACTGATGAAGGCCAATGTGCCAAAAGCCTTTTTGACCACCTTATCTACCTGTGACTCGACCTTCAAGGAACCATGCACCTGCACTCCTAGATCCTCCTAGATTATTGTGGGACTTTGGGGAATTTCAAAGAAAGGTACCATTCTGCCAGAAATGTCTCTTTCTGTGGCATCCACATGAAAAGGGAAGGACATCAAGTGGCCTTTAAAACCACATCCAAGTTTTGTGTCAAATTACACCCAGCTAGTGGCCAAGTCTTGTGGACTGAAACTGGCAGTTCTGACAGGAACATTAGTTTGAACTAAAACAAGCTCTTTGTGGACCCTGGAATTTGTTGGGATTTTCCAACATTTTACCTGGAAAACTCCCCTCACATCCTTTGTGCAAGACCAGGGAATACACCGGGGCTCCTATTCTACACAATTGGGAAAGTAAATTTTATTATTTTAAAACTCTTCAATGTTAATTTCCAAAGGTTTTTGGCATACTTCCAATTGATGTAATTATTTTATCCCTGATTGACATGTAAATCCACTAAAATCTAAGCAGCATGAAAATTGATGACAGTTGTGACATAACACAAAACTCCACTGCGAAATTTGGCTTCTCTGGTCCTTTGTCCCACCAAATCCATGCAGACCAATGATCCCTCGTACACTAGTTTAGTTTAGAGATACAGCGCAGAAACAGGCCAGCGATCCTCGCGCACTAACACTACCTTACACACACTAGGGGCAATTTACACTTATACCAAGCCAATTAACCTACAAACCTGAACATCTTTGGAGTGTGGGAGGAAAACGAAGATCTCGGAGAAAACCTACGCGGTCACGGGGAAAACGTACAAACTCCGTATAGACAGCACCCGTAGTCTGGATCGAACCTGGGTCACCGGTGTTGCAAGCGCTGTATAGCAGCAACTCTACCGCTGCGCCACCATGCCACTCTAACCCTAAATTAACCGTAGGATAGTTCTATCCTACACACAATTTAGAGACAATTTACAGAAGCCAATTAACCTACAAACCTGCACATTTTTGGAATGTGGAAGGAAACTGAAGCACTCAGAGAAAACCCTTGTGGTCACAGCTAGAATGTACAAACTCTGTACAGACATCACCCATAGTCAGGATCGAACACATGTCTCTGGTGCTGTAAGGCAGCAACTCTACCGCTGCGCCACTGTGCTGTAGTATTTTGTCAACGTTTACTTTAAAGGAATATATTCACTTTTATATTAATTTAAAAAATACATTTTACCTAATTGAAAATGTTTGTACTATATCTCACACTTGTAATAGTCCATAATTATTTTAAGAACTCCAATTTATTTTCCTTTCCAGAAAGTGATCATTGAGAAAAAAAAACATGGGGGATTGCTTTGATTGCCACTATTGTAATGATTCCCTCCTCGGCAAGAAATATGTTTTGCGAGAGAACGACCAGTATTGTATCAAATGCTACGAGGATCTCTATTCGAATACATGTGACAACTGCAAGGCACCAATTGGTAGTGACTGCAAGGTAAATGAGCCCTTGGGTTAATAAAGTATATGTATTTTAAAATGTGCCTTAAATAAATGTTGGTTAATTACCAGGCCAATTTATATGATTATCAGACCATCATCAACATTGAACACAAAACAAATGCATCAAAGTAACACTTGAAGTTTGCACAAAAGTTAATCTCTTATCCAGTTAGCAATGGTATATGTAATTTCTGATGTCAAGCTAAATGTGGAGAAATACCTAACTGTCTGAAGAATGTGGTACCTTGTATCGTATGCATATTTTTACACTTACTTTAATCATGGCTCTTTCCAAGGATTTGTCCTATAAGGATCTTCACTGGCATGAACAATGTTTCAAGTGTGCTAAATGTGACTGTTCTCTTGCTGGGAAAGCATTTTCTGCCAAGGATGATACTCTCCTTTGCATGGAATGCTATTCAAATGAGTACTCTTCAAAATGCTTCACCTGCAAAAAGACCATCATGCCCGGTAAGAGACCATGGGTAGATTTTTAAACTTGCAATACATATTCTGTGCATGATTTTAATTTCTATTAAAAATTATCCTCATGTGCCCTAAACTAAATTTGCACCTTTTTATCATTATGCTAGTCAGGCTTAATCAGAAAACCAACTACCACAATTCTCCGTGTGGCCGAGATTGATCTCGTATTGCACATTTAGTTCCATTCCACTTTAGTTGGTGTTGCTATGGAAACCTGCGGTACTCGTCTTTTTGTGGAATATGTTGAACACACAAGGTCCGGTGCTTCATGCAGTCTGTCATTACACTGACATTGTCTTCATTTAGACGTCTTCTATTTTAAGGCTTCATATTTCCACATCCCCCTGAGCTTTGTGATCATTTGTGGCTTGATATCTGCAGAAGAACTTTATACTGATATCAATTAGAAACCTTCTGTGCACCATCATACAATCATTCCACTCTTTTAAATCTCTATTCCATACCTAAATCGATCAAGACGTGCATGGCTTAATTGTATAATAGGATTTGCCTTGATAGCGTGCGCAACAAAACCTTTCATTGTATCTCAGTATGTGGAAGGCTGAGGAGGCCAAGTCATTGGATATTTTTATGGTAGATAGATTCTTGAATAGTATGGGTGGCAGGAATTCATAAGATCATAATTAATAGGAGTAGAATTATGTCATTTGGCCTATCAAGTCTACTCCACCATTCAATTATGACTGTTCTATCTCTCCCAATCCCATTCTCCTGCTTTCTCCCCATAACCTCTGACACCCATACTAAACAAGAATCTATCTCTCTCTGTCTTAAATATATCCACTGACGGCCTTCTGTGGCAAATAATTCCACAGATTCATCATCACAGTTATGGGATGAAGGCAGAAGAATGTGGTGGAGAGGGAGAGAGATAGATCAGCCATGATCTATTCCCATCAGCCTGCCTTCTCCCCATAACCTCTGACACCGTACTAATCAAGAACCTATCTATCTCTGCCTTAAATATATCCACTGACGTGGCCTCCAGACTTCTGTGGCAATTAATTCCACAGAGTTACAGGGTGAAGGCAGGAGAATGGGGTGGGGAGGGAGAGATAGATCAGCCACGATTGAATGGCAGAGTAGACTTGATGGGCTGAATGGCCTAATTCTGCTCCTATCACATGAATGTAACAATAATATACTAATAGTATACTCTGCAAATTATTATTTCTATCCTTCAGCAGCTTTGTATTGATTATTTCTCTTTCATTTTCAATCTTACCATTTACAAACAAACTTTAACAATGTTAAGTGGCTCAGGGCTTAGTCCAAAGAAGGGTCGTCTGTCCATTTTACTGCAGAGCTGCTGCCTAAACCGCTGAGTTCCTCCTGCACTTTGTTTTTTGCTCAATGTTCAGGAGCTGTCCACTGTTGCCATTAGGTGGTGGTACTGAACCTTCTCATTGAGGTTGCTGTGGATTAATTCCTGCTGCTGCCTAAAAACCCCAGTGAAAACGGACTAACACCCTGCCACCATCACGAAGATATGTGTTAGTAAGAAAGAGAGATTTACAGATGATTATTAGATTGTAATAATCTCATGATGTCATGTCATATCCTCAGATCTTATCTCCTTTGATAAAATTGTCATCAATTTGTCACTTCAATATGTATTCCATACCAGAACAAATGCATTGATTTTCATCACTTTAGATTCCAGATATCAGAAGTATGTTAATCTGCAGCTTCTGTGGTACCCTTGACTATTGCTTTAGACTTTAGAGATACAGAGTGGAAATGGGCCCGTCAACCCATTTAGTCCATGCCAACTAGCGATCACCCTGTACATTAGCACTATCCTACATGCTAGGGACCATTTACAATGTTTACCGAAGCCAATTAACCTACAAACCTGTACTTTGGGGTGTGGGAGGAAACCGGAGCACCCAGAGAAAATGCCTACAGTCACAGGGAGAATGTACAAACTCCATACAGATAGTACCTATAGTCAGGAACGAACATGGCTCTCGGGTGTTAAGACAGCAGCTCTACCGCTAAGGCACCGTGTGACCCTATGCTGTTCTATAGGAACTGATTTGTAAAGCCATCTAGCTTCATCTTGACAGTCACATGAGACTTGTGCACTTGTTACACACTTGTTAGGCGATGATTCGGAGAATTACCAGTGGATAATGTTTCTATTGCACTTCATCTGTTTGTTTATTGTGTACATATATGTTCTATGGTATATAGACACACTGAACTTTTATCTCCTGTTCTGTATTATGTTTACATATTATGTTATGCTGCAGCAACCAAGAATTTCATTGTCCTATCTGGGACACATGACAATAAACCTCTTGTCTTGTTATTTTAGGGCTTAAATGAATATATGTGCACCACGTGTCCATCTGTTATGCCGCACACAAATCAGAGTGAGTTTTGAATTTTGTAATCAAAAGCACAGTTTATTCCGACTTAAATTGTTTTTATGACAGGATTTCGTAAAATGGAATACAAAGGAAACAGTTGGCATGAAGCCTGCTTTGCTTGTGAACGTTGCCGGCAGCCAATAGGAACCAAACCTTTTATCCCGAAGGAAAATAATAACTACTGTGTACTGTGCTATGAAAAGCAGCTTGCTCAACGGTGCTCATCCTGCAAGAAGGTACAGTGTTCCATTGAATGTGGTCATTGAAACCTTTTTATGCTGAGGATATAATTTTCTCATGTACAAATAACAGCAGAACGAACATTGAAAGAGAACTCATTCATGGAGAAATCAAGGAACAAATGACAGAATATACACCTGGAAAATGTATGCTTATGCTTCCTTTCCAAATCCTGTTCTGATGTTTTGAGAGCAGGGAAGAAATATGAACAACATTCTAGAGGAAGTGCATTAAAGTGTACAAATTAAATTGGTTCCGAAAATAAATGTCATCTATTTTTGTCAATGAAAATAACATTGAGTCCACAAACACTCAACATTATTTGCATTTATACAGCAGTGCTTCATAAATGAGACTGCCTAACATGCCAAAACATGTGCAGCATTAATTTTAAGCGCACCAACTTCCAACTGAGAACTGACTGATTTTTTTTGGATAGAATACACTGAGAGATCATTAGCATTCATCTGATATGGTAAAATCTTTTCTCATTTAGTTTCAAAGGACAACTGATCATGCACAATTCCAACGGGGTAGTATTGGTGGACCCCTGTGTTTTCTACTTGCACCATGGACTCAGCTTGAATGTAAAATCTTGCAACAAATACACACCAATAATTGCCGTACGCATATTGTATCACAGTTCAGAACTAGAGGATTTGAGAGAATGGGTGAGTCTAGGACCAGAGGCCACAGCCTCAGAATAAAAGGACGTACCTTTAGAAAGGAGATGAGAAGGAATTTCTTAAGTCAGATGGTGGTGAATCTGTGGAATTCATTGTGTCAGATAGCTGTGAAGGCCGTCAATGGATATTTTAAAGGCGGAAATTGATAAATTCTTGATTAGTATGGGTGTCAGGGGTTATGGGGAGAAGGCAGGAGAATAAGGTTCAGAGGGAAAGATAAATCAGTCATAATTGAATGGTGGAGTTGACTTGATGGGCCGAATGGTCTAATTCTGTTCCGTGAACTTGTAAGGAAACAGGTTTATACCTATTTAAAAAAATGTCCATCTGGTTGAAATTGCATTATCACATTCTATGTGGGCGGCGCAGCGGTAGAGTTGCTGCCTTACAGTGGCAAAGACCCGGGTTCGATCCCGACTACGGGTGCTGCCTGTATGGAGTTTGTATGCTCTCCCTGAGGCCACATGGGTTTTTTCCGGGATCTTCGGTTTCCTTCTACACTCCAATGACGTAAAGGTTAATTGGCTTGGTAGAAATGTACATTGTCTCTAGTGTGAAGATCACAATTTGGCATGGACTCGGTGGGCCGTGAAGCCTGTTTCCATGCTGTATCTCAAAACTGAAACTAATCTATATTTGTGTGTACCCATGTTCTTCAGGCAATAACCACTGGGGGGGTGAGTTACCATGACCAGCCATGGCACAGGGAGTGCTTTCTGTGCATTGGATGCAAAATGCAGCTGGCAGGTCAACGCTTCACCTCGAGGGATGAATTCCCTTATTGCCTGGATTGCTTCAGTAATCTCTATGCCAAAAAGTGTGTTGCCTGTTCCCAAGCAATTGCTGGTAAGTAGACACATGACTGCAGTTGCAATTTTACCTTAAATTAATTCTATGATTTAAAATATTCACAAGACTTTTATATTGAATATAAAAGAAAGATGGTACTTGTAAAAATGTACATCTCCATCAGAACTACAGTGAAGTATGTAAGTGTGTTGTGTATCAGTCTGAAGAAGGGTCTCGACCCGAAACGTCACCCATTCCTTCTTTCCAGAGGTGCTGCCTGTGCCGCTGAGTTTCTCCAGCATTTTGTGTCTACCTTTTATATATGTGTGTGTGTGTGCATACATATACCTGTATGTGTATATAATACTTATCATTTGTGTATATGTACATGTTCACAAATGATAAGTACGTGTGCACACGTACGTATATATACATATTTTCTATATATATGAAAATATGTGTATATGTGTGTGTGTATATGTACGTATGTGTATGTGTATATAATACATCATTTGTTTCTATAACTTGGAGGGAATAACCTGGCTCCCACATGAAAAAAATGTTCCAACAACACTGATTACTGTATGTTTAAGTTATTTGCACTTTTCTGTACAACTTTTGAATAGATAGTAAATAAAATCCTATTTTAAAGATAATTCAAAAGCTGAGGTAGCCACCACAACCACAGTTGGAATGACTGTACCTGACAGCCTACAATGTGAATAGAAAGCATAAAAACCAAACATCTGAATGAAAAAACAAATTTGCACCTTCATTAGCATACCAGGCTGGAAAATGTTCTTGTGTTTTGTTTTGGCAGGTCTTGGAAGCACAAAGTATATCTCGTTTGAGGATCGCCAATGGCACAATGATTGCTTCAACTGCAAAAAGTGCGCTATCTCTTTGGTTGGTCAGGGATTTCTCACAAAGTGTGATGATGTATTTTGTCCCGAATGCGGTCGAGATGTCTAAACTAGAAAATCAAATTATGCCTGGCTTTGGCAGTTGAATGGCATCATCTTTCTAAAGTTAAATGTACATGCCGCAATCTGCACATAAGAAGCATCTTGTCAAGCATTTGGATACAACATAGATTCTGAATTAAGTTTGCTTCAATAATGGCAATGCAAATTTCCTTTACAAATATCAAAGTGCTCATCCCTTTAGAATAAGCATTTCCTATTGCTTTCTTACAAAGGCTGCTTTCAATCTAATTGCTATAATAGTAGTCAAAGTATATTCTATTAGAGTAAATAAAATGGGGAAATTGTTGACATCACATCGCAAATTAACTGATGGTGACCTGAAGGATCATAATTGGGTTTGAAAGGAATAGTACAACGTGATGGATTACTGGCTCAAGACTGGTTGCACTTTAACAATTTCAACCACACTAAAGCAAAACGAGGAATTATACTTTTCCAGACATGCCAGTTAAATCAATTTGCAAATTCATATGAACTTTTTTTTTTAAAGTATGATCTGCAAAGTTAGAAAAACTACTGTTTATGACATTATATCCAATTTTTGTTGAGGACCTGACGACATACTTGGGGTGTTGAGAATTATTTTTGCATGTTTTCTGTGTGATTTACGCAAGTGGGGAGGCTCCACATGTGGAAGAAAATATTAATATCCTTCCTTACTTAATTTTGATTGGAATTGAACAAGGTAACAAAAGGGTGTTTGGATGTGACAATTGGTATCTCTCGTTGACCAGGTGTAGAAGAGGTTTGTGGGAATCGGCAAAGTAAGTTTAGACGTATTACTTAGTGTCTAGAAATGTTGAATGGTTGATGGTAAATGTAAACACGAAATAGTAGACTGAGATAAGGAAGCTTGTTTCTCTCAGCAGTGTGTTACAATAAACCACCCGCTCTCCCTACTGCTAGTAGCGTAGATACGTTGCAATAAATGGGAGGGTTTGCGATTGGCTCGGAGAGGGGATGGTGGCTCGGTCCACCTAAAAGGTGAGAGAATAATGTCACGATGCCCTTGTATTATGCTTGACGTATTAACCATCTGTTGTTGAATATGTAACATAAACAAAAAAGTATGTTATGACTAATGAAATAATTGATACCCATGTAGTAGATACTATATTTTTGTGTAGTTGCATCTAACAAAGAACAAAAGATGTTTACTACACAGTATAACTGTTGGCTAATTCTGCTGTGAAGTCAGAGAACTGGTGGGCCATTAACTGCCGCCATCTCTCCATGTTATCATGCAATAAAGTCTCTTGAAACAAACCTGCAAAGTCTGTTGCTTTTCGTTTTCCTTTAATTTCCCTCTAAATTAAGTTCTTCCACACCACACATCACAGTGTGGAAAACAGTATGAAATGCATGAATCACAAAATTCTTCTCCACAGGCAAGACGTGCAGATGCAATGGGTCTTGCACACATTTACTGAGGGGACCTTGCTTGGTCTAATTCTATTTCTTCATCACACTGATTTCTTGGCATTTACATTTATACCACTGCAACCTCTCTGGAAATTACTATGCCATTATATTCAGAGCCCCATAAATGCCTCTCCATTTGATATAACACCACACTGATCATCTTCCTGATTGAGAACCCCAATCCCACTTCATCAAATCTCACATGCACATCACCAGCCCATCCATCCTTCAACACCCAAATCCAATCTTCGTTACTCTACCCTCCACCAACCTCTGGCCCACCACACACCAATCCAAAGCCCAAATGAAACTTCTGCACTCTTCACAGTAATAGGAATTGATGGATGAAAAGTCCTTTGGTGCACAAGGTGTGTTTGGTTGCACACAATGGCTTGGGCCAGTGGCACAATAAAATGTTGCTGCTTTGTGGGGTTGTGGGATGATAGGGGTGGGGGTTGGAATGGGGTAAAAAAATTGGTGGCAATAAAAAGAAAATTGCCGAACAATTTTCAGTTCTGTATCATTTGTTCATAAGTTTTTGGAGAGGAATTGGGGCTATTCAGCCCTTCAAGTCTACTCCGCCATTCAATCATGGCTGATCCACCTTTCCTTTTAAATCCCATTCTCTTGCTTCTCCCAATCACCCCTGCACACATACTAATCAAGAATCTATCTATCTCTGCCTTAGAAATATCCATTTTGTCGATGTAGTTGGTTGGGATCACCATTAGGAATACAGGTTAGAGCTCTTTTCCTCACAACACACCAACTTCAAATTGTTCATTATTCTTTCAAATATCAACTCATTTTCAATGATAAGTTTATAATATAAATGCATGTGATACTGAAACATTAATTAAATATATATAGCAGCTACATATCTATTCTGCATGAATTATTGATTTTTTTGTTTGTTAATCTGTACTTTATCTCGAGTAATATTTCACAAGGTGAGCATATCAACAATATCCAATTATGGAAAAGAAAACAAATCTGTGCTTTGTATTTAAACTCCAGCTGAGCAAGAAAATTACACATCTAAATACATAACCCAAGGAATGTTGGCTTTCTAAACACCAATGAGTAGTATTGTTTAGTTTAGAAATAGAGTGTGGAAACAGGCCCTCAGCCCAATAGGTCCACGCCAAGCAACAATCACCCATACGCTAGTTCTATCCTACACACAAGAGACAATTTGAAGGCCAATTAACCTAGAAACCCACATGTCTTTGGATTGTGGGAGGAATGTTAGAGCAGCCAGAGGAAACCCACATGGTCAAAGGGAGAACATGCAATAAAAATAATAACTCCATACAGACAAGACCTTTGGTCAGGATCGAACCCAGGCCTCTGGTGCTGTAAGGCAATAATGCCCGTCCCACTTAGGATACCTGAACGGAAACCTCTGGAGACTTTGCGCCCCACCCAAGGTTTCCGTGCGGTTCCCGGAGGTTTCTGTCAGTCTCCCTACCTGCTTCCACTACCTGCAAACTCCGGCAACTACCTGCAACCTCCGGGAACCACATGGAAACCTTGGGTGGGGCGCAAAGTCTCCAGAGGTTTCCGTTCAGGTTTCCTAAGTGGGACAGGGGCATAACTTTACTGCTACACCACTGTGCCAACCTTCAAGTTCAGTGCAGAACTGCGAGTTAAAATTCCCACCCAACACTGATGGAATTAAAGATTCATATTGATAAAAGCTATTAGAGGGTTGGGAAATGGTAAAAGAACATTTGCCTCACAGATTTCTCTTTGATATCAATGGCCATTTTCTTTGCATTTCCACAGAATACAAGCACAGTCACTCCATTCTTTCATCATATGATAGACCTGCCATCCCAGGAATTAACCTTGTGAACCTACGCTGCACTCCCTCAATAGCTGGAATATCTTGGAAGGTTTTCTTGTTCTGTGCTGTCATATCTGCATCAAGAGTATCAAACTTTTTCTGGTGGGAACCAAACTGAACAGGAGCTGCACGGTGTAGTGTTGCTGCCTTTTCGTGACAGAAACCGGGGGTTCAATCCTGACTACGGGTGCTGAATGTACGCAGTTTTATGTTCTCCACCTGACCTGCATGTGTTTTCTTCTGGAGCTTGTTTGTAGGCTAATTGGCTTGGTAAAATTGTAAATTGTCCCTTGGGAGTGTAGGATAATGTTAGTGTGTTGGGATTGGTGGTCGGCACAGACTCGATGGGCCAAAGGGCCTGTTTCCACCCTAAATTTCTAAACTAAACATCAGTGAGAATGCCGTTAGAGGGTAATCACAGGGACATTTGATCAAGCAAAATCTGTACTTTTTCTCTTGGGGATGGGTATGGTTGAGCAACCCTCGGCACTGCCTGGGAGATAAGAGTTCTATAGCTGTACAAATTGTTTGGGCAGTGATTCATTAAGCTGGAATGATTAAGAGGATATTACCAGGACGCGAGGGCCTGAGTTTCAGGGAGAGGTTGGGTAGACAAGGACTTTATTCCTGGAAGTGTAAGAGGCTACAAGGTGGTCCTATAAAGGTTTATAAAATTTTGAGGGGAACAAATAGGTTAACCATACAATCTTTTTCCCTGGGTAGTGGAATCAAGAACTGGAGGGCAGAGGTTTAAAGCAAGAGGGGAAAGATTTAATAGGAAGCAGAGGGGCAACTTTCTCACTGCAAGGGTGGTGGGTATATAATATGACCTGCCAGAGGGGGAGATGAGAGTTACAATAACAACACGTGAAAGACATTTGGACGGGTATCTAATTGAAATGATTTAGAGGGATATTGACCAAACGTGGGTAAATGGGATTAGTTTAGATTGGGCATCTTGGTCAGCATGAACAAGTTGGGCTGAGGGCCCATTTCTGTGCTGAATGACACCATGGCATTCCTACATGCTGGTCATCAGTCGATCTCTGGGTCTTAACAATATAATTTGAAGTACACTTTAACCATATAGCCCAGCCTTGCTTTACCATTTTCAAAAAATGCAGTTAAACTTCCACTTCAACTGCCGAATTATTTCTTCTTCCATAACACACTTCCCTTGCAATCCAAGAACCTAGCAGTCGACCCTTGAATATTCGTATTGATGGAACCTTTGAGATAGACAATTCCAACACTTCAGCCAGAAGTGAAGTTCCGCCTGACCTCATTAAGTGTTTTGCCCCTTGCTTGAGACCATCTCCCTGGTTATATACTTATCAGTCAAAGGAAAGGTTTAGCACCAATACTATTGAGCCCCTCCATACCTTAAATACTTCAGAGATTTTCTATTAAATTCCAGAGAATCACAAGAATTATTAGAAATTGTTTGCATAGAAAGAGGCGCGTATCGATTAAAAAAGTTATCCAACCACATCCAACCCTCCAGCACCAGGTCAATTTAAAATAACGAGCATTTCTGCCATCTGTTCCCTTTTACATAGTGGGTTACCAGCTTCTACCTACCCTCTGGGTTAAAGAAAATCCTGGTTTCCCCTCTAGTCCTATCAATTACCCTTCATCAAGCCCTCTTCACCCTTTACCTTATAACACAATGCTTGCTTCTCACGTTTCAACCCTGTCCTTCTGTCTCCCAGTCAAATACTTCCTGGGATACCAAGTCCAAAAGCATACAAAGTATTTCAGGCAGGATACCACAAAAACCGACCATTTCAGTCCGGTTTTTGCCACAATCACAGCACTGAAACAGCCTTGGTAAAAATTACAAATGATCTCCTTCTCGCAGCTGACACCGGCCACTTATCCATCCTGATCCTCCTCGACCTCACAGCAGCCTTTGACACCATCTCCCACCCAATTCTTCTGGAACGTCTATCTGCCACCGGCATCAACAACAATGCACTACTTTGGTTCAGGTCCTATCTACACAACAGAAAACAGTTCATCCAGGGAAATAAAGTCACATCCACAACTGCCACAGTCACCCATGGTGTTCCTCAGGGATCGGTGCTGGGGCCACTGCTTTTTATCATCTATATTCAACCTCTTGGCAATATTCTCCGTCATTTTGGAATCAATTTTCACTGCTACGCCGATGATACACAACTTTACCTCTCCACAAAACCAAACACCTCCCTTCCCCCAACTGCCCTCACCACCTGTCTTCAAGCTATCAGCAACTGGATGTCACTCAACCTTCTAAAACTCAATAGAAATAAAACAGAAATCATGCTAATTGGCTCAAAGTCCACACTCTCCAAAACCCACCCATTCACCATTTCAGTTGATGGCTCACCCATACCCACCTCCTCCCATGTCAAAAGTCTCGGCGTCATTCTGGACAGTACACTTTCCTTTGGCCCCCACATCAGCAATATCACACGCTCTGCATACTTTCATCTCCGCAACATCTCCAGACTCCGCCCCTCCCTCTCCAAAGACAATACAAAAGTCCTCATCCACGCTCTGGTCACATCCCGCATCGATTACTGCAATGCCCCCCTCACTTGCACCTCCAATAAACTTCTTCATCACCTCCAATGCATTCAGAACTCTGCAGCCCGGATCATCACCTGCACCAGATCATCGGACCACATCACACCCATCCTCACTCAGCTCCACTGGCTCCCTGTGCACCACCGGATTAACTACAAGATTTTACTGCTGACCTTCAAAGCCCTACACCACCTTGCTCCCTAATACCTCTCTGACCTGCTGCTACCTTGCTTGAGACCATCTCCCTGGTTATATACTTATCAGTCAAAGGAAAGGCTTAGTACCAATACTATTGAGCCCCTCCATACCTTAAATACTTCAGAGATTTTCTATTAAATTCCAGAGAATCACTCTACCATACACTCCTTCCCAGTCACTTTGTTCCTCCTCAGCTGCAATTTTAACTGTCCCCACATTTAGACTCAGCACCATGGGTGCCAGAGCCTTCAGCTGCTCTGCCCCACGTCTCTGGAACACTCTCCCACCTCCCATCCGTCACCTGCACACTATTGATCAATTCAAATCACAACTCAAAACACACCTGTTTAGATTAGCATACCCAACATAACTTCCACCATGTTCACCCTGATTTTAATGACTTAAAATGTTGTGTATTTTTGTTTTTTGTTTTTAATCAACTTTATTTTAATATTGATAAATGTATTGTGATTTTATGTCCCGTAAGGCGTCCTTGGGTGTCCAGAAAGGCGCCAGCAAATAAAATGCATTATTATTATTATTAAAAACCTTGTTGTCATCGAGCCCTCATACAATAAAAGGGCAACATGCTATTTGTCTTCCTGACTGCTTACAAAATTGTCTTCCTGACTACATTATTTCATTGGAAGAAGGGTTTCGGCCCGAAAGGTTGCCTATTTACTTCACTCCAGAGGTGCTGCCGCTGCCGCACCCGCTGAGTTTCTCAAGCACTTTTATCTACCTTCGATTTTCCAGCATCTGCAGTTCCTTCATAGACATTATTTCATAGTGGTTGTGTTTAAAGTATTTTCTATTTTCCCTATTTTCCACGTGAGTAATCACACAATTTCCCAAATGAGTGTTCATCTGCTTGTTCATTTGCATAGTTATATTCCCTTGTCTTTCTCATAGCTTACTTTCTGGTCTGGAGCTGGATAGTCACCATGTTAGAATGCACCAAAATTGGTCTCTGTGGCCAAATGATTAAGATAGATTATAATAGCCGTCGCTCGGGCGTTAATTCTTTTGACATCCCACCAGTTACGACCAGCCAACAGCTTAATCCTTATGCTTCCATCCTCTTACCATGCTAATAGGTTATCCCAAACCCAATAAGCCTTTATCTTGTGCAACCTTTTACGTTGAATCTTATAGTTCTTCTATGAGTTCTGAAACTCCACAACATCCACAGAAACGTCCTTGTCCATCCTCTTTGCACATCTCAGCATAAATTTTATTTAATGTTAGTTTCCAAAAGACCAATTCGACATATTTTGAATTTCTAAGCAGCTTTACTTTTTTTAAATACTTGCAGAATATTTCAAGTTTATAAATCTTTCTTGTTTGTTTACTTCCAATTTTTATTCTTTCCAGAATCTTTATCACAAGCCTACAAACCTTTTGGGCTTACCATCGTCTTTGGTAACATTATCAGTTAACTCTACTAATTCAATATATTAGAATGAATTCTAAACTACTTGATATTGCCACAGGCAGAATATTATTCAAGTGAATCTGTTATTTTCCAATACTTTAGAATTTTCAAATATGGCTTTAAACAAGGAACATTGCTCATCTGCTGTCATGCTTTTTTATCCAATGTCCCAATTCACCTGGCCAGTTTAGCGCAATACCTATTTCATTAGTTTTATTCAGTTTAGCAGTTAAATGAGCATTTGTTGAATAGTTATGCTCAAACAATGCAATACATGAACAGTATCACATTTCCTTTAAACACAAATAAAAACTTTTGATGCTATATAGTTAATCTTTTATTATAGCAGAAAAGAAGAGTCATAGAGTGATACTGTGAAGAAACAGGCCCTTCAGCCCAACTTGCCTACACCGGCCAACATGCCCCAGCTCCACTAGTCCCAACTGCCTACATTTGGTCCATATCCCTCCAAACCTGTCCTATCCATGTACCTGTCTAACTGTTTCGTAAATATTGGGATAGTTCCTGCCTCAACTACCTCCTCTGGCAACTTGTTCCCATACATCCACCACCCTTTGTGTGAAAATGTTACCCCACAGATTCCTATTGAATTTTTTCTCCTTCACCTTAAACCTATGTCCTCTTATCCTCGATTCACCTACTCTGGACAAGAGACTCTGTGCATCTATACGATTTATTCATCTACCCGATCTATACACATCTATAGAAAACATAGAAAATAGGTGCAGGAGTAGGCCATTTGGCCCTTCGAGCCTGCACCGCCATTCAATATGATCATGGCTGATTATCCAACTCAGTATCCTGTACCTGCCTTCTCTCCATACCCCCTGATCCCTATAGCCACAAGGGCCACATCTAACTCCCTCTTAAATATAGCCAATGAACTGGCCTCAACTACCTTCTGTGGCGGAGAATTCCACAGATTCACCACTCTCTGTGTGAAAAATGTTTTTCTCATCTCGGTACTAAAAGACTTCCCCCTTATCCTTAAACTGTGACCCCTTGTTCTGGACTTCCCCAACATCAGGAACAATCTTCCTGCATCTAGCCTGTCCAACTCCTTAAGAATTTTGTAAGATCACACCTCATCCTCCTGCACTACAAGGGATAGAGTCCCAGCCTATTCAACCTCTCCCTATTGCACAGACACTGGTCCTGGAAACATCCTCGTAATTCTTCTCTGGATCCTTTCCAGCTTGATAACATCTTTCCTATAACTCGATGCCCAGAACTGAACACAATACTCTAAATGCGGCCTCACCAACAACTTATAGAACTGGAACATGACTTCCCAACTTCTCAATACTCTGGCTAATGAAGACGAATGTGCCAAAAGCCTTTTTGACCACCTGATCTACCTGTGACTTGACCTTCAAGGAACCATGCACCTGCACTCCTAGATCCCTCTGCCCTACAACACTACCCTAGAGCCCTACCATTCACTGTGCAGGTCCTGCCCATGTTACACTTCCCAAAATGCAATACTTCGCATTTCTCTGCATTTATTTCCATCAACCATTCCTCAGCCCACCTGGCCAATCGATCAAGATCCTATTGCAATTTTTGACAACCATCTTCACTATCTTCAAAACCACCCACTTTTGTATCATCTGCAAACTTGCTAATCTTGCCACGAATGTTCTCATTAAAATCATTGATACAGATGACAAACAATAACGGGCCCAGCACCAAGGCACACCACTACTTACAGGCCTCCAATCTGAAAAGTAACCTTCCACGATCACCCTCTGCTTCCTTCCATGAAGCCAATTTTCTATTCATTCAGCTATCTTTCTTTGGAACCCATGTGATCTAACCCTCCAGAGCAGCTTACCATGAGGAACCTTGTCCAATGCTGTGCTGAAGTCCATATATACAATATCTACAGCTCTTCCCTCATCAACATTTTTGGTCATGTCTTCAAAAAACAATCAGATTTGTGAGACACGGCCTCCCACACGCAAACCCATGCTTTCTACTCTTAATTAGCCCTTGCCCATCCAAATGCCTGTATATCCTGTCCCTTAGAACACTCTCTAGTAACTTTCCAACTACAGATGTTAAGCTCAGTGGCCTATAGTTCTCAGCATTTTCCCTGCAGCTCTTCGTGAATAGGGGCACAACATTTGCCAGCCTCCAGTCTTCCGGCACCTCTCCTGTATTTAAAGACGACTCTTAAATTTCAACCAGAGCTCCCGCAATTTCCTCCCTGGTTTCCCACAATGTCCTCGGATATATCTGGTCAGGCCCTGGGGAGTTGTCTCAAGAGTTATCTCAAGAGTCGAGTAAATATGATCCATGATAGAGTTTTACTATTCTCTTACAAGACAACAACTAGACTCAAATCTTCAGCTCTTATAACGCGACAAAATACATATGAAAGACTGCATGCACAAAACATGATCAGTATGTTGAACTATCCCATCTTTAATCAGTTTCATATTAATAATAGTACAGATATCAACTTTGACTTGTTAAGTAATTGGTTATTACAAAAAACAGTTTAGCTCCCTCCTCAAAGACTAGAACTCTGTTTCCAACCACCTGTTCTATCCAGTGACTCCCAATTCAATAACATTTCCATTCCACTCCCCCCCCCCCCCCCCCCCAATTTACATGTTCCTTTGCTCACTTCAACCTTCAGTTTTGACTCAAATAATCAACTCAATCATAGTCGGGCATGACAAATTTTAATTGATCTTACTCAAGTTTTTATATTTGACATACACTACAAACCAACTGACTCACATGGTTATCTGGACTACACGTCTTCCCACCCTGCCCCCTGTAAAGACTCCTTGAATGGAGTCGAGGGGGGAGGTGAAGGGACAGGTGTTGCATTTCTTGCGGTTGCAACGGAAAGTGCCCGGGGAGGGGGTGGTACGGGAGGGAAGGGAAGAATTGACAAGGGAGTTGCGGAGGGAGCGGTCTTTGCGGAAGGCAGACATAGGGAGAGATGGGAAGATGTGGCGAGTGGTGGGGTCACGTTGGAGGTGGCGGAAATGGCGGAGGATTATTTGTTGACTCCATTCAAGGGCCCAAGCAGTCGTTCCAGGTGCGACAAAGGTTCACCTGTATCTCCTCCAACCTCATCTACTGCATCCGCTGTTCTAGATGTCAGCTGATTTACATCGGGGAGACTAAGCGGAGGTTGGGCGATCATTTCGCCGAAAACCTCCGCTCAGTCCGCAATAACCTACCTGAACTCCCGGTGGCTCAGCACTTCAACTCCCCCTCCCATTCCCAATCCAACCTCTCTGTCCTGGGTCTCGTCCATTGCCAGAGTGAGCAACACCGGAAATTGGAGGAACAGCACCTCATATTCCGCCTGGGTTGCTTGCGTCCGGATGGCATGAACGTTGAATTCTCCCAGTTTTGCTAGCCCTTGCTGTCTCCTCCCCTTCCTTCACCTTCCTTCACCTTCGAGCTGTCTCCTCCCATCCCCCCACCCTTGGGCTCCTCCTCCTCCCTTTCTCCTTCCTTCTCCCCCCCCACCCCCCATCAGTCTGAAGTAGGGTTTCGGCCCGAAACGTCGCCTATTTCCTTCGCTCCATAGATGCTGCTGCACCCGCTGAGTTTCTCCAGCATTTTTGTGTACCTTCAAGTTTTTACTTGCCTGATTGTCCACCATTACCCAAGAAGAGTAAGGTGACGTGCCTCAATGACTATCGACCAGTGGCACTAACGCCGGTGGTGATGAAGTGCTTTGAGAGGTTGATCATGGAGCAAATCAACTCCTACCTCGACATAAACCTGGACCCACTGCAGTTCGCTTACCGCCACAACATATCAACGGTGGATGCGATCTCGCTGGCCCTCCACTCTGCTCTGGACCACTTGGACAACAAAAACTCATATGTCAGGCTGTTATTCACCGATTACAGCTCGGCATTTAACACAATCATCCCCTCCAAGCTGGTTACCAAACTCGCAGAACTGGGTCTCTGCGCATTCCTCTGCAATTGGATCCTCGACTTCCTCATTCACAGACCACAGTCTGTTCGTATTGGTGGAAATGTGTCAGCCTCGATAACAATCAGCACGGGAGCACCTCAAGGCTGCGTGCTCAGCCCCCTGCTGTACTCACTCTATACCCATGACTGCGTAGCCAATCACAGTGCGAACTCCATCATCAAGTTCGCTGACGACACCACTGTTGTGGGGCGTATCACTGATGGGGATGAGTCAGAGTATAGAAGAGAGATCGAGCAACTGTCCATATGGTGCCAGCGCAATAACCTGGCCCTCAACACCAGCAAAACCAAGGAACTGATTGTGGACTTTGGAAGGAGTTGGAGGGGGACCCACAGCCCCATTTATATCAACGGGTCGATGGTTGAAAGGGTCAAGAGCTTCAAATTCTTGGGCGTGCACATCTCTGAAGATCTTTCCTGGTCCGAGAACACTAATGCAATTATCAAGAAAGCTCATCAGCGCCTCTACTTCCTGAGAAGGTTACGGAGAGTCGGTTTGTCAAGGAAGACTCTCTCTAACTTCTACAGGTGCACAGTAGAGAGCATGCTGACCGGTTGCATCGTGGCTTGGTTCGGCAATTTGAGCGCCCTGGAGAGTAAAAGACTACAAAAAGTAGTAAACACTGCCCAGTCCATCATCGGCTCTCACCTTCCTTCCATCGAGGGGATTTATCGCAGTTGCTGCCTCAAAAAGGCTGGCAGTATCATCAAAGACCCACACCATCCTGGCCACACACTCATCTCCCTGCTACCTTCAGGTAGAAGGTACAGGAGCCTAAAGACTGCAACAACCAGGTCCAGGAATAGCTACTTCCCCACAGCTATCAGGCTATTAAACCTGGCTCGGACAAAACTCTGATTATTAATAACCATTTTCTGTTATTTGCACTTTATCAGTTTATTTATTCATGTGTGTATATATTTATATCATGGTATATGGACACACTGATCTGTTTTGTAGTAAATGCCTACTATGTTCTGTGTGCTTAAGCAAAGCAAGAATTTCATTGTCCTATACAGGGACACATGACAATAAATTCACTTGAACCATCAACTCTTCACTGACTGACAAAGTAGGAGAGTTATGCTATGCTGCATAAAATTATTATAGAGCTGTATAAAATCATGAGAGGAAAAGATTGGGTAGATGCACAGAGTTTCCTCCCCAGAGTAGGTGAATCGAGGACCAGAGGATATAGGGTTAAGATGAAGGGGAAAACATTTAATAGGAATCTGAGGGCTAACTTTTGCACACAAACAGTGGTAGGTGTATAGAACAAGCTGCCAGAGGAGGTAGTTGAGGCAGGGACTATGGTTTAAGAAACAATTAGACAGTACATGGATAGGACAGGTTTGGAGGGATATGGACCAAACGCAGGCAGGTGGGACTAGTTTAGCTAGGACATGTTGGCCGGTATGGGCAAGTTGGGCCAAAGGGCCTGTTTCCACGCTGTATCACTCTATGATTTTATGCATCAGTTTTCCGACTAATTTTGAAACAATATCATGAAGTGGTACGATCATAGTAAGCATTCCTTAACCAATCACAAATAGCAAACTCAGTCATCCTTCAGATTCTTGTTGTCTCTCATAAGCATTTAAAAAGATTTCACTGTGTGTTACTAATTTTCACATTTGCCCACTCCACTAATAAATAATAAAACCAACACTTGAAAACAACATGAGTGTAAAATACAAAAACAGTGTTAGAATTTCCCACTGTTTTTAAAGTTCTTTATGGCAGCTGTTCCTTCACTTTGCACTGCCGTTTAAAGAAATCGTGCATCCCTATTAATATTATTCGCAAGAATCTCTCACCTCCCCACCCACTGGAGTGATGCTGTCAGATGCTTCGGCATCTGCTAGCAATAATTTGACAGCTAATTAGTACTTCCTCTTTCTATTTATCTGTTTTTCAGTCAACTGGATTTTAGCATGCACCGAGTTGTTGTAGATCAACAATTTTGACACATGAGAATATGTGGAACAGATGTTTTATTGCGAATATTTTTGACTGAATCTCCCGTGGCAATAGTTAAGGCCACAGTGATCACAATAAATAACAGATCTGCATTAATACGGAAAACGCTCCCTTTATATTGCTTCAATTGGGAATGTTACAAAAGGGCGATCAATGTATCGCCAAGGGACAATGAGAGAAATTGGGAGAAAGATAGAAACAAAAGTCCCATGCTGTCATCATTTGCAAACTATCGAGAAACAATATGTGGAGAAAAGCTAGCGCAAGTTAGAAGCACTGTCACCACCCTGGCACCAGATTGTTGGTTCTTGCCACATTCCAGAGCTCTGGGCTGACAACCAAGTCCTGCACTGAGAAGGTTCTGCATAAGCAGAGGTGCCACGTTTTCGATCAGGAGTACGACTGTGACTAGGCCTACAACTACTCCAATTTGTTCCACAATTCAACAAACTCAGAGATTAGCAAATCCCTGACCTCAACACTATGTTCTTGCCGAATCCCCTTAACCTTGATTCAACCCTCGTCAAAAAAATTATTTTCATTTTGAAAACATTTAATGACTTGGCATTCTTTGCTCTCAATCCCAAATTTCCTCATCGATGGAAGCATTCTACACTGTCAAGCTTCCTCAAGACTTCAGTGAAACTGCATGCCATTTTTCTATATTCAACAAAGACTAGTCCTTGTATTATTAAAGGGCGTGTCCCACTTACACGACCTTGGCTCGCAAATTAAGCAACCTCATGGCCGCTTGAGGCGTACGGGCATCGTATGGCCGCGCGGGGCCGGTCCCATTTAGAAGCGCGGAGTTGTGTGGGGCTGGTCCCGACATCGTGCGGGACTCCGAAACTCTTGTAGTGGCCGAAATCTTTGCGCGCCAACGGCCTGTCAGCACGCAGGCACATTGTGGTCGTACGCAGCGTCTTGACGGCGTACGCCTAGCGCGTGGCGTTGCGCGATGACGTCACCGCCGTGGCATTGCGCGATGAAGTCACCGCCCAACGCCGTGCAACGCCCAAATTCAATCAGCCCGCCTCCTGCCCAGCTGATTGGTAAGGATGACGCAAATGACGTCACGCGCGTACTTAGCGCGAACTTCGCCTGAACTCCGCTTCCGTTTGGTTGCGTCAAACGCACACAATCGCATGCAAGTGGAGTGGGACAGGCCCTTGCTTGCTTGCTTTAACCAATTACAGAATTTGTTCCTTGCAAGCAGAAGGAGATATCTCTTGATAGCAATGCACAATAATCTCACACCATCAGCCATCTCTGCTGTTGAGGCAAAACCTTTACATTCTTCTCACCAAATTGGATAACCTTACGTGTACCCATATATATATATATTTGTTTCCTGGATCATCATCTTACTTCCATTGTTTACCACTTGAAATATCCATGAAAGCATTTTGCCTTGTACAAGATTTTCCAATTAAAGCTGGTAATGAATTATTGATCTTTCTTGCAAGAGGAATGGAGTACAACTTAAAGGAAGCTACAAGGAACTGCAGATGCTTGAATCTTGTGCAAACACAAGGGATGGATGAACTCAAAGGGCCAGGCAGCATCTGTAGAGGGAATGGACAGGTGTTTTGTGACAAGACCCTTCAGTCTGAGTGTAGATGGGAGAGAAAGCTGGAAGTTGGAAAAGAGTAGTGGGGTCAGGGTAATTAGCAGATAAGAGGAGTAAGTAACAAAGGCTAGTTTAGTATAGTTTGCTGATATAACTCAGAAATAGGCCCTTTGGGCCATAGGGTCCATGTGACAAATCTTATGGAATTTTTTGAGGACGTAACTAGGAAAATGGACAAGGGAGATCCAGTGGATGTAGTGTACCTGGACTTTCAGAAAGCATTTGATAAGGTCCCACATAGGAGATTAGTGGGCAAAATTAGGGCACATGGTATTGGGGTTAGAGTGCTGACAAAGATAGAAAATTGGTTGGCAAACAGGAAACAAAGAGTAGGGATTAACGGGTCCCTTTCAGAATGGCAGGCAGTGACTAGCGGGGGACCGCAGCTATTTACAATATACATCAATGATTTAGATGAAATGTTTACATTTTTACATTTCTGCCTTCAGGTTAAGGATTCTGGGAGTTTAGGATTCCGGGAGTTGAGTGTACAGTATTTATTAGTAAAGTTTAAAGGATAAAGTTTTGTGTGTTTTAATATTTAATATAGTTAATTTGGGAGTAAGATATGTCAGTGGAGATTGGCCCCGTGGTTTGCTCAGCCTGCAACATGTGGGAGATCAGGGATATGGTCGATGTCCCTGGTGACTACGTTTGCAGGAAGTGTGTACAGCTGCAGCTCCTGGCAGACCGCATTGAACGATTGGAACTGCGGCTGGATTCATACTGGAGCATCCACGATGCTGAGAAAGTCGTGGATAGCACGTACAGCGAGTTGGTCACACCGCAGGTAAAAGGTAAGAGGACAGAAAGGGAACGGGTGGCCAATAGCCAGCAAAGCAGTAGGCAGGTAGTGCAGGAGTCCCCTGCGGTCATCTCCCTCCTAAACAGGTATACCATTTTGGATACTGTTGAGGGAGATGGCTCATCAGGGGAATGCAGCAGCAGCCAAGTTCATGGCACCATGGGTGGCTCTGCGGCACATGAGGGGGGGGGGGGGGAAAGAGTGGAAGGGCAATAGTAATAGGGGATTCAATTGTCAGGGGAATAGATAGGCGTTTCTGCGGCCGCAAACGAGACTCCAGGATGGTATGTTGCTTCCCTGGTGCAAGGGTCAAGGATGTCACTGAACGGCTGCAGAACATTCTGGAGGGGGAGGGTGAACAGCCAGTTGTCGTGGTGCATATTGGCACCAACGATATAGGTAAAAAAAAGGAATGAGGTCCTACAAGATGAATTTAGGGAGCTAGGAGATAAACTTAAAAGTAGGACCTCAAAGGTAATAATCTCTGGATTACTACCAGTACCACGGGCCAGTCGGAGTAGAAATAGGAGGATATTGCAGATGAATACGTGGCTTGAAAAATGGTGCAAGGGGGAGGGATTCAAATTTTTAGGGCATTGGAACCAGTTCTAGGGGAGATGGGACCAGTACAAACAGGACGGTCTGCACCTGGGCTGGAATGGAACCAATGTCCTTGGGGGAGTGTTTGCTAGTGCTGTTGGGGAGGATTTAAACTAATGAACGTGGCAGGGGGATGGGTACAAGAGCAGAGAGGCAAGGGGGTGTAAAATGAGGGTAGAAGCAATAGGTAGCAAGGTGAAAAGTAAAAGTGGCAAGCAGACAAAACCAGGGCGAAAATCAAAAAGGGCCACTTTTCAACATAATTGTATGGGGTAAGAACGTTGTAAAAACAAGCCTGAAGGCTTTGTGTCTCAATGCAAGGAGTATTAGTAATAAGGTGGATGAGTTGAACGTGCAGATAGCCATTAATGATTATGATATAGTTGGGATCACGGAGACATGGCTCCAGGGTGACCAAGGCTGGGAGCTGCACATCCAGGGATATTCAATATTCAGGAGGGATAGAGAGAAAGGAAAAGGAGGTGGGGTAGCGTTGCTGGTTAGAGAGGAGATTAACGCAATGGAAAGGAAGGACATTAGTTTGGAGGATGTGGAATCGGTATGGGTAGAGCTGCGAAACACTAAGGGGCAGAAAACGCTGGTGGGTGTTGTGTACAGGCCACCTAACAGTAGTAGTGAAGTTGGAGATGGTATCAAACAGGAAATTAGAAATGCGTGCGACAAAGGCAAAACAGTTATAATGGGTGACTTCAATCTACATATAGATTGGGTGAATCAAATTGGCAGGGGTGCTGAGGAAGAGGATTTCTTGGAATGTATGCGGGATAGTTATCTAAATCAACATGTAGAGGAACCAACGAGAGAGTAGGCTATTTTAGACTGGGTATTGAGTAATGAGGAAGGGTTAGTTAGCAGTCTTGTTGTACGTGCCCCCTTGGGCAAGAGTGACCATATGGTTGAGTTCTTCATTAAGATGGAGAGTGACATTGTTAATTCAGAAACAATGGTTCTGAACTTAAAGAAAGGTAACTTTGAGGGTATGAGACGTGAATTGGCTAAGATTGACTGGCAATTAATTCTAAAAAGGTTGACGGTGGATATGCAATGGAAGACATTTAAAGACTGCATGGATGAACTACAAAAATTGTTCATCCCAGTTTGGCAAAATAATAAATTAGGGAAGGTAGTGCATCCGTGGATAACAAGGGAAATCAGGGATAGTATCAAAGCGAAGGATGATACGTACAAATTAGCCAGAAAAAGCAGCATACCAGAGGACTGGGAGAAATTCAGAGACCAGCAGAGGAGGACAAAGGGCTTAATTAGGAAAAGAAAAATAGATTATGAACGAAAACTGGCAGGGAACATAAAAACTGACTGCAAAAGTTTTTATAGATATGTGAAAAGAAAGAGATTAGTTAAAACAAATGTAGGTCCCTTGCAGTCAGAAACAGGTGAGTTGATCATGGGGAACAAGGACATGGCGGACCAATTGAATAACTACTTTGGTTCCGTCTTCACTAAGGAAGACATAAATAATCTGCCGGAAATAGCAGGGGACCGCGGGTCAAAGGAGTTGGAGGAATTGAGTGAAATCCAGGTTAGTCGGGAAGTGGTGTTGAGTAAATTGAATGGATTAAAGGCCGATAAATCCCCAGGGCCAGATAGGCTGCATCCCAGAGTACTTAAGGAAGTAGCTCCAGAAATAGTGGATGCATTAGTAATAATCTTTCAAAACTCTTTAGATTCTGGAGTAGTTCCTGAGGATTGGCGGGTAGCAAACGTAACCCCACTTTTTAAGAAGGGAGGGAGAGAGAAAACAGGGAATTACAGACCAGTTAGTCTAACATCGGTAGTGGGGAAACTGCTAGTCAGTTATTAAAGATGGGATAGCAGCACATTTGGAAAGTGGTGAAATCATTGGACAAAGTCAGCATGGATTTACAAAAGGTAAATCATGTCTGACGAATCTTATAGAATTTTTCGAGGATGTAACTAGTAGCGTGGATAGGGGAGAACCAGTGGATGTGGTGTATCTGGACTTCCACAAGGCTTTCGACAAGGTCCCACATAAGAGATTAGTATACAAACTTAAAGCACATGGCATTGGGGGTTCAGTATTGATGTGGATAGAGAACTGGCTGGCAAACAGGAAGCAAAGAGTAGGAGTAAACGGGTCCTTTTCACAATGGTGGGCAGTGACTAGTGGGGTACCGCAAGGCTCAGTGCTGGGACCCCAGCTATTTACAATATATATTAATGATCTGGATGAGGGAATTGAAGGCAATATCTTCAAGTTTGCGGATGACACTAAGCTGGGGGGCAGTGTTAGCTGTGAGGAGGATGCTAGGAGACTGCAATACTTGGATAGGCTGGGTGAGTGGCCAAATGTTTGGAAGATGCAGTATAATGTGGATAAATGTGAGGTTCTTCATTTTGGTGGCAAAAACAGGAAAGCAGACTATTATCTAAATGGTGGCCGATTAGGAAAAGGGGAGATGCAGCGAGATCTGGGTGTCATGGGAAAAGGGGAAGCACAACAGCATTTGGGCATCCTTGTTCATCAGTCAATGAAAGTAAGCATGCAGGTACAGCAGGTAGTGAAGAAAGCGAATGGCATGTTGGCCTTCATAATATAAGGAGTTAAGTATAGGAGCAAAGAGGTCCTTCTGCAGTTGTACAGGGCCCAAGTGAGACCACACCTGGAATATTCTGTGCAGTTTTGGTCTCCCATTTGAGGAAGGACATGCTATTGAGGGAGTGCAGCGTAGGTTCACAAGGTTAATTCCCAGGATGGCAGGACTGTCATATGTGAGAATGGAGCAGCTGGGCTTGTATACTCTGGAATTTAGAAGGATCAGAGGCAATCTTATTGAAACATATAAGATTATTAAGGGTTTGGACACGCTAAAGGCAGGAAACATGTTCCCGATGTTGGGGGAGTCCAGAACCAGGGGTCACAGTTTGAGAATAAGGGGTAAGCCATTTAGAACAGAGATGAGGAGACACTTTTTCATACAGAGAGTTGCGAGTCTGTGGAATTCTCTGCCAAGAGGGCAGTGGAGGCCAATTCTCTGGATACTTTCAAGAGAGAGCTAGATAGGGCTCTTAAAGATAACGGAGTCAGGGGATATGGGGAGAAGGCAGGAACGTGGTACTGATTGTGGATGATCAGCCATGATCACATTGAATGGTGGTGCTGGCTCAAAGGGCCGAAAGGCCTACTCCCGCACCTATTGTCTATTGACCTTCGATCACCTGAATACACTAGCTCTATATTCACTCTTACTCCAGGGACAATTTACAGAGACCAATTAACCTACAAACCCACACACCTTTGAGATGTGGGAGGAACCTGGAGCACCCGGGTGAAACCCATACAGTCACATATAGAATATGCAAACTCCATTCAGGCAGCACCGGAGATCAGGATCAAAATGGGGTCTCTGGCGCTGTGACTCAGCAGCTCTAACAACTGTGCCAGAGTGTTGCCACTTGTTTTATTTTTAAACCCATCAAATGTACTCGAGACTAATGTACCACCAGCATCGACTGACAGTTAGGTGTTCCAGATTGCCACAACCCTTTGTAGGCCAGTGGTAGATTTAAACGAGTTTTGCCTCATTAGCACAGGAGGTTGATGGGACCGCTACTGTTTCAGTGTCCTTGTTCAAACTAAAGAGGAGTCATAGAAACTGTGCAGCAACCTTTCACTGGATCGATTTCTTGATTGAAGGGTATGCCTATGAGGAGATGTTGAGCAGAATGTCAATGCTCCATGCTATCCTTTAACCCAACACATGATTTTTTCACAAGTGGTACGGGCAAAATGACAATTGTCAGGTGAATTAAAAAAAAATCCCAAGATACAGACAAATCAGCACAAAAACCAGCCCACAATGTCCATGTTGAACATGATGCCAAATGAAGCTAATCTCCTCTGCTTGCCCATAATCCATATCACTGCAATCCCTGTGCATCCATGTGACCATCCAAAGTCTCAATAGGAGCGTCACGGTGGCGAAGCGGTAGAGTTGCTGCCTTACAGCACCAGAGATCTGGGATGGATCCTGGCTACAGGTGCTGTCTGTGTGGAATTTGTACATTCTCCCCATGACCTGCGTGTATTTTCACCGGGGACTTCAGTTTCCTCCCACACGCCAAGGGTGTACAGGTTTGTAGGTTAATTGGCTTGGTAAATTTGTACTTGGTGTGTGTAGAATAGTGCTAATGTGTGTGATTGCTGGTCTGGCTGGTGGGCCAAAGGGCCTGTTTCCACACTGTATCTCTAAACTAAATGCTATCATATCTACCACCACGACTACTGCCTCTGGCAGCATGTTACAGGCACTTACCGTGCTGTGTAAAAAATAACTTGCACAGGAGATTACTTTTAAACTTTGCCCCTCTCACCTTAAAATGATGCCCTCTAATCTTTGACATTTCCACCTTGAGAAAAAAGTTCTGACTATGTACCCTAATTATGCCTCCCATAATTTTATATGCTTTTCGCAGGTCTTCTCCCCTCAGCGTCTGTTGCTCTAGGGAAAACAATCCAAGTTTGTCCAACTTCTCCTTTTTAGCTAATACACTCTAATCAAGCCAATGTTCTCGTAAACCTCATCTGCACCCTTTCCAAGGCCTCCACATCCTTCCTGTAATGGGGCAACCAGAACCGCACACAATATTCCAAATGCGGTCTAATTAGAGTATGATACTGTAACATGACTTCCTGATTCTTATATTCAATGCCCTGATTGATGAAGGTAAACATACCAGACACCTTCTTTACCTCTCTGCTAAACTCAGAGTTGTTGGCAGAATAAGGATCAATTGTGTACTTGTGGGACATGCGGAGGTTCACCTGGGCATTTTGTCTCATGAAGGGCAAACCAGTCCTTGGAATTTCCCATGGAGTCTCCCTTACACTGTAAATCCTGGTTAAAACAGAGCAGTAATAGTACCACAATTTAGTAAAGGACTCATGTATTGTTAGGCCATTTTGGTCAAGTCTGTTGTGCTCTGCAGAAAAAATATAAGCTTCTGAATGGTGCCAGTAAGTCTAGGGCCCAGATCAATGTTGCAGATAAGAAATGTATGAGTATCTCTTCAATTGACAGAATGAATGGGATTTCTGCAGGACCTCCAAGGAAGTGTAAAATGCATGAAGTTGATTGGATTACTGCAAACTAATTGTACATATTGTAAATAATGTTGCTAGACAGTTACCCAACAGCACCTCATATTCCGTCTGGGGACCTTGCGTCCGTATGGCATTAACATTGAATTCTCCCAATTTGGCTAGCCCTTGCTGTCTCCTCCCCTTCCTTAACCCTCTAGCTGTCTCCTCCCACCCTCCCATCCGCCCGCCCTCGGGCTCCTCCTCCCCCCCTTTTCCTTCTTTCTCCCCCCCCCCCCCCAACCCCCCATCAGTCTGAAGAAGGGTTTCGGCCCGAAACGTCGCCTATTTCCTTCGCTCCATAGATGCTGCTGCACCCGCTGAGTTTCCCCAGCAATCTTGTGTACCCTGCTATAATGTATTGATGTAATTAATATGCTTGATTGGATTGTAAAGTGACCACCCCTCTGTAGTTTGGCTCCTCAAATTTCAGGGACCTATAAAAGGCAGCCCCATGAGGCCCTTTGTCGATCTTCTGGAAGAGCGCTTGGGACTGCGTGACCTTCCTGCTTGCACGAGGCTGAAGAGCTTGGCCAGGTGGTTTGGGTATCGTATAGGGGAATTTGTTGTGCAATCCAAAAATAAAGATTGGTTGTTCTGGTGCTTGACTCGGTGCTTTTTTTTGACTGAACTAGACTGGGGGGAAGCTTAGAAGAGCTTATTTACAACACAATAACATTGGGCTCTGAACATTGCTGAGGGTTCAGAAGCTTGACAGATGGGGGTTAGAAACCTATAGTAGATGGTTGAAGGTGCAGCTGTGGGTGCATATAAAAACAACCTGCTCACCTTACTATGGTAATTTAAACAATTCTGTTCCTTTATGATTCACGGAGGAATATTACTAAATAGACAGGAGTTAAAAACAGCAGTAAGCGATTATCTGTTCAAGGGCAATGATGACTCCAACAAATAGTTCATGTTCATAAGTTTTAGATGCAGAATTAGGCCATTTGGCCCAACATTTCTACTCCGCCATTTAATCATGGCTGATCTATCTTTCCCTCCTAATCACATTCTCCTGCCTTCTCCCCATCAACCCTGCTAATCAAATATCTCTCAATCTCCGCCTTAAAAATATCCATCGACATGGCCTCCACAGCCTCCTGTGGCATTTTCTCAACCCCATCCTCCTGCCTTCTCCACATAATCACTGACACCCTAAGTAATCAAGAACAGTATCTCTATTAGCAAAGTTCACATCCTCAAAATGAATAAAATATGACAACATCCAACTATGTCCTGACTCACACAATCAATTCAGCATCTTTCTTTGGTGTAGGTCTTCTCCGGATATCTATATTGTAGCATTTTCTGCTGTTAACCTTTATTGTCAAGATAAGTGCCCACTGAACTCTCCTGCCCACTTAATTCCGTTATTCAAGGGCTTTAGTCATCGTGGGATTCAGTGTAGATGCAAACAATTATACAGTATATTCATGTTGCCATAGCCACCTTACAAAGTGAGGCATTGAGTCAATTTCATAACAAAATCCAGAACATAAATCATCCAACATTGCTTTTTTTTTTAAAATATATATATATATATATATAACAAGTCGCTTTTGTTGTTTGTTCAATAATAAATGTCAATCCTTTAAATTCCTTCAACAAATTGCACAAATCAAAAATCCTCATTGCAGAGAGATAGAGACAGAGAGAGAAAATAGGAAATTAATGAACTTTAAATCTAAAACAAAATAGTGATATGGAGGGTGGTTATAAAACCAAGTCAAAAATAAAGAACTCCCCCTCCCCCCATTCATAACAAGGACAGAGTCCCCCTTGTCCTCACCTTCCACCCAATCAGCCGTCGCATACAGCATATAATCTTCCAACACTTTTGCCACCAACGGGATCCTACTACTGGCCACATCTTCCCATCTCCACCTCTTTCTGCTTTCCACAGAGGCTGTTCCCTCCAAAACTCCCTGGTTTACTTGCCCCTTCCCACTCAAACCACCCCCTCCCCAGGTGCTTTCCCCTGGAACAAGCAGATGCAACACATGTCCCTTTACCTCCCCCCACGACTCCATCCAAGGACCCAGTCTTTCCAGGTGAGGCAGAGGTTCACTTGCACCTCCTCCAACCTCATCTACTGTATCCGCTGTTCCAGGCATCAAGAGACCAAGTGCAGACTCGGCGATCATCTCACTGAACATCTCCGCTCAGTCTGTCTTAACCTACCTGATCTCCCGGTGGCTCAGCACTTCAATTCCCCTTCCCATTCCCAATGTGACCCTTCTGTCATATGCCTTCTCCGTTGTCAGAGTGAGGCCCAGTGCAAATTGGAGCAACAGCACCTCATATTTCACTTGGGTAGCTTACACCCCAGCGGTATGAACATTGACTTCACTAACTTCAAATAGCCCTTGCTTTCCCTCTCTCTCCATCCCCTCCCCCTTCCCAGTTCTCCCATCAGTCTTACTATCTCCAACAACATTCTATCCCGGTCCCGCCCACTCCCCTGACATCAGTCTGAAGAAGGGTCTCTACCCGAAACATCACCAATTCCTTCTCTCCAGAGATGCTGCCTGGCCCGCTTACTCCAGCAATTTGTGTCTATCTTCGATTTAAACCAGCATCTGCAGTTCTTTCCGATACAGTCTGTATACATTGCAATGCAATTTATTTGAAGTTAAGTATCCACTACCATTCCATCTCTTATACTGCAAGGAATCACGGCTAATAAAGTAAAAACTGACAGACGAACTCAAATTATCATATAATCTGCAGATAAGTGCAAGCCTGAGAATCTCTCAATAAATCATAACAAGCCTGAGGTGCAGGCTGCAATAGGAAGAAACTGAAGAAATACTGCAAAGAAATACTACCGCCATTGATGGCTTGTTTCCAATGTAAACAAGTGATCATCCCGTGTTGTGGAAATGACAAACTGCCAGAATTGTTTATGGAAGTACGAGTTTACGCAAGTTGGGGAGTGTCTGTACCCTTGATAAGAGATGAAGAGATGTAAACGGCACAAAAATATGGCGACTGCATTTATGAGTTGTGCAAAATAATTTCACTGTGCATGACAATTAAGTACCATTGAAACCATTGAAAGAAGGTTGCACCATATCGATTTTTTATCCATTTTTCATTTGTAGCAATAATTGAAATATTGCAATTTATTTCCAGCCAACATGGAAATTGGTGGAGAGTTATGCTTGGAACCCATTATGGGAGGTAGGAGAGATTGCAGCAATTACATGGTTCCTCTGAAGTATGTGTCATAGCAGTGTAACTATGGTGCAGTCCTGAACCAAAAGTTTATGGCCATATTCAATCTAAGTCATTCAAATCCCGAGATCTAACATTTACATAGGCATGCAAGATTACAATCCTTACAGAAATGGCTTTTGGAAATGTAGATACATTGAAATGCGTTTATGTGGTACATATGCAAACACTAGAAGCAGTGACGGGGACTCTGGCATTAAGTGTCAAACAATATTAATATAAAATGGGTCTCTGGTGGAAACGGCTGTTGCTGCTTTATTGGAAATCATTCAATGCAAGTCTATCTGTTCAGAGCAATAAGCAACTTAAATTGCAGAAAATGATAGCACAAAGCCTTTGTGCACAGTCATCCAGCAATGAAATATATTCTTCAGGCCCCAAACACCCATATGTGCTGGTCATCATGTACCGATCTGTACTAATCCTATTTTCCACCACTTCTCTGCCAAAATAGAACTCAGTTCGAATTGGATAGAAACATAGATGCAGGAGTAAGCCATTTGGACCTTCAAACCAGTACTGCCATTCAATATGATCATGGCTGATCATCTAAAATCAGTACCCCGTTCCTGCTTCCCCCCCCCCCCCCATATCCCTTGATTTATTTAGCCCTAAGAGCTAAATCAAACTTTCTCGTGAAAACATCCAGTGAATTGGCCTCCACTACCTTCTGTGGCAGAGAATTCCACAGATTCGCAACTCTCTGGGTGAAAAAATGTTTCCTCATCTCAGTCCTAAATGGCCTACCCCTTATTCTTAAACTGTGACCTCTGTTCTGGATTCTCCCAACATCGGGAACATTTTTCCTGCATCTAGCCTGTCCAATCCTTTAAGAATTTTATATGTTTCTATAAGATACCTTCTCATCCTTCTAAATTCCAGTGAATACAGTGAAAAAGTACAGATGTTATAGTGAAGACCAAGTATGAATAATTACCTTCAATGGTTTCTCAATAGAAAGGAAAGAGTTAGAAACATGGGAAACTAGGTGCAGGAGAAGGCCAGTCGGCCCTTCAAGCGAGCACCGCCATTCATGGTGATCATGGCTGATCATCCACAATGAGTAACCCATGCCTGCAGTCTCTCCATACGCTTTGATTCCGCTAGCCCCAATAGCGCTATCTAACTCTCTTTTAAATTCATCCAGTGAATTGGCCTCCACTGCCTTCTGTGGCAGAGAACTTCACAATTATCAACTCTCTGGGTGAATGTTTTTTTCTCATCTCAGTTTTAAATGACCTCCCCTTTATCTATATAATTAAAACTCTGATCTTGACCACTTCCTGTTGCACTGCATATTGATTTTAGAAAAAAACACTACCACTTACGGCTGTGATTTTTGGCCATCTTACTCAGAGTCCCCCTCCAGCTGTCAGGGCCAGAGGATTTTTCCCATTGATGATAAAATAAAACTTATTCATGTTTAAAAAATGTAGAGACTCTCTGTCAATCATGCCATGAAGGCCACGCACCTTCCGGTGGGAGGGGGAGGGACTATAAAACCCAGAAGTGTGGACATGCCGCAGTCGCTGCAAGATGGGGGGGGGGGGGTGGGGGGGAGAGGTCACGACTCTCAGTCTGAGCTGTGAATAAACTGAACACTAAATACATGTCTACTAAACTGTGAGTGTGGTTTTATGTGCTTATGTGGTTTATTTGGAACTGTGTTTGGAATAAATGTTTTATGTGCTTTTTGACTGTGCCATTAATTGAAAAGTGTACCTTTCAACTGTGCCGCTAATTGAAAAGTGTGCCATGCAACCGTACAGCTAATTGAAAAGTGTGCCTTTCGACTGTGCCGCTAATTGAAAAGTGTGCCTTTCGACTGTGCCGCTAATTGAAAAGTGTGCCTTTCGACTGTGCCGCTAATTGAAAAGTGTGCCTTTTGACTGTGCCGCTAATTGAAAAGTGTGCCTTGACTGTGCCGCTAATTGAAAAGTGTGCCTTTCGACTGTGCCGCTAACTGAAAAGTGTGCCTTTCGACTGTGGCGCTAATTGAAAAGTGTGCCTTTTGACTGTGCCGATAATCGAAAAGTGTGCCTTTCGACTGTGCCGCTAATCGAAAAGTGTGCCTTTTGACTGTGCCGCTAAACTGTGCCTTTTTGAAAATGTGTTTTGCTTTTTAAATGTGGCTTGCGTTTTAAATGTGGCTGCTGCAAAAGGTTTTGGAAGGAAAAATCGTGAATAAACGTTTTATTAGATCATGACTGTGTTTAATGCAAAATTGCCGCTCATTCCGTGACTTCCGCTTAGTGGAGAAGTGGTGCTGATTACGTCATTTCCGGTGAATTCAGAGGTGGCGCTGAGTGCAGAAGGCCCAAAGTGGAGACGCCGCCCTGAACCGTTTCAGTCTGAAGAAAGGTTTTGGCCTGAAATGTTGCCTATTTCCTTCGCTCTATAGCTGCTGCCGCACCCGCTGAGTTTCTCCAGCAATTTTGTTCGAGTCTGAAGAAGGGTTTCGGCCCGAAATGTTGCCTATTTCCTTCTCTCCATAGATGATGCCGCACCCGCTGAGTTTCTACAGCAATTTTGTCTACCTTCAATTCTCTATCCATGTCAATACCCTACCCCCAATACCATGTGCTCTAATTTTGCCCACTAATCTCCTGTGCGGAACCTTATCAAAGGCTTTCTGAAAGTCCAGATACACTACATCCACTGGCTCTCCTTCATCCATTTTATTTGTCACATCTCCAAAAAATTCCAGAAAATTAGTCAAGCTGGATTTCTCCTTCATAAATCCATGCTGACTTGGGCCAATCCGTTTACTGTTATTCAAATGCACTGTTATTACTTCTTTAATAATTGACCAGCATCTTCCCCACCAACGATGTCAGGTTAACTGGTCAATAATTCCCCGTTTCTCTTTCTCGCTCCTTTCTTGAAAGGTGGGATAACATTAGCTACCACAGGAACTGATCCTGAAACTATAGAACATTGGAAAATGATCGCCAATGCATCCACGATTTCTAGAGCCATCTCCTTGAATAACCTGGGATGCAGACCATCAGTCCCTAGGGATTTATCAGCCTTCAGCCCCAACAGTCTACGCAATACTATTTCTCGCCTAATGCAAATTTCTTGCAGTTCCTCTGCTCCCTAGATCCTCTGCCCTCTGGCACATCCTGAGTGAAGACAGAACCAAAGTACCTGTTCAACTCTTCTGCCATTTCCTTGTTCCACATAATATTTCACCTGTTTCTACCTTCAAGGAACCCACATTTGTCTTTACCAATCTTTTTCTCTTAACATACCTAAAGAAGCTTTTACTATCCTTCTTTATATTCTTGGCGAGCTTACCTTTGTAAAAGAGAAGGTCACATACTGGTGGCATCAAGTACAGCAGCAGCGACCAGGTTGCAATCCTGCCCTCAGATACAGTCCATGCTGAGTTTGCATATTCTCCCAGTAACCATATGGGTTTTCTTTGGGTAGTCCAGTTTCCTCGCACATCCCAAAGATGTGCATGTTGGTAGGTTAATCGGCCACTCTAAATCCCCCCTACTTTGTGTGATGGAATCTGGAGGGTTGAAGAGAATGCAGGAATAATAAAACATAGGATTAATGTAAGATTAGTGAAATGGGTAGTTGATAGTTGGCATGGATTTAATGGGCCACAGAGCCTATTTCAGCACTCCAACTAGATCCCTATGAAAGGATGCTTACATGTATTTGAAAGAGACTGTATTTTGAATAACATCTTCACTAGAGGAGAGATTAAAAAAGTGCAATGATTTCAAACTTCAAACAAATGTTAATAATCAAGCTATGAATACTAATGCAGCTGTTCCCTGCCCAATCATGGTCAGAGATGTATTTATTAGGAGTTTTACTGGAGTCCCACTGACATAATATTACCCTAGAATGCAAAAACAGGGATGTAATGCTTAGGCTCCATAAGGCATTGGTCAGACTGCATTTGGAGTATTGTGAACAAGTTTTGGGCCCCATATCGGAGGAAGGATGAGCAGGCATTGGAGACGGTCCAGAGAAGATTTACGAGAATGACCCCATATGGTGAGTGTTTGACGGCACTGGCCCATTACTCACTGGAGTTTAGAAGGATGAGGGAGGGGCCTCGTTTAAACTTACTGAAAGGCCTGGATAGAGTAAATGTGAAGAGGATGTTTCCACTGGTGGGAGAGTCTAGGACCAGAGGCCATAGCCTCAGAATTAAAAGACATACCTTTAGAACGGAGATGGGGAGGAATTTATTTGATCAGGGTGGTGAGTCTGTGGCATTCATTGCTACAGACGGCTATGGAAGTCAAGTCAATGGATATTTTGTAAGGTGGAGATCGACACATTCTGTCCCATTCCTTCCCAGATACTGCCTGACCTGCTGAGTTTCTCCAACACTTTGTGTTCCTCTAACACCTTACTTAAGATTCAAACATTTGCAATCTCTTGTGCCTTCGACTGTTTCTAGCTTCAGTTCAATTCTGCAGGAGGTTTTCAGCAGACGGCAGAATGTTATAGATACCATATCATGAACTACTTTTGTGTGGTGGAAAAGGTCCAGCTGAAAGTACACAAACTTTCGCTAAAGAGCTTCAAGTTTTGTTAACATTACATCAATTGTATGATAAGACTTTCTTGCAATGGTTCCAATCATGGACAGTGGTCAAGAGAAACTGATGGCTCGTGTGATGCATAAACAACCAATAAAAGGAAATCACACCGAGAGAGAAGATAACACTGACAATCATATATGGAGCCATAAGAATTCACCAGTCTGTGATAGGGAAGCATTAATATTGATTACTGACCACAATACATCTGGTGCTTCTTGGACTCAAGCCTTCTATTTAAACGTGGTGTACTCCGGAATAATCCATCCTTCCATTTCAATATGATCATTCAATGTAGAAAAGGTCATCTAAGCAAAATGACAATTTGAGATCACTTTACCAAGAACACCACTTTCCTTGATGGGATAAACTGTTGTACGATTATGAAAGCACACAATTCAGCAAGTCTACTTCAAACAGACTGGAAATGAAAGATGAATAAAGCAATTTATTAGGGAGGTACGGTGGCGCAGAGGTAAAGTTGATGCCTTACAGCGCTTGCAGCACCAGAGACCCGGGTTCGATCCCGACTACGGGTGCTTTCTGTACGGAGTTTGTACGTTCTTCCCATGACCGCATGGGCTTTCTCCAAGATCTTTGGTTTCCTCCCAGACTCCAAAGACGTACAGGAATGCAAGTTAATTGACTTGGTATAAATGTAAAATTGTCCCCAGTGTGTGTGTGTGTGTAGGGTAGCATTAATGTGTGCGGGTCGCTGCAGACTCGGTGAGCCGATGGACCTGTTTCTACACTGTATCTCTAAACTAAACTAAATTGAAACAAAGTAAAGCGTACAAATGCATCAAGGGCAAGCAGTTCGATTTTCCAGCTAAAATCTGTCTGCCAAGATTTCCAGGCAGGTCAGTGGTCACAAAATATCCGAGAGATTGCGGAGATCCAGGAATGATCTTGTAAAAGTTGCTGAGAAGTCAGCACAAGATAAACAAGAAAGTTGTGAGGAAGGTTAAGAGCTCTGAGGAATGCTGCAGCCACCTCAATCTGTTAACCTGCATGTTGGGCACAGGAACGCTCATGTTAAAAAGATCACAGAGAAAGACTGGAGCTTATAAAATGTATCAACATGTTAAACCAATTTATTCTCTCCCTTTGAAGTGGCGGTAATGTTACGCGTGCAAATGGATTTGGCATCATTGATGATGCATTGCAGCACAAGGATAGCGTTGTATTTACGTGCAGTCCACATTGACCTCTGAATAAACGAGATGAGCTGTGAGTTCTCGGATCTCACATGTTTGTCTGTGCACTCTGCCAATGTTGTTAGAAATTGGGAGGTAGACAAAATTGCTGGAGAAACTCAACGGGTGAGGAGGCATCTATGCAAAATTACTAGCGACTCAAATGTTATACTTGAGACAGTAGGTCTCCCTCTTTCTTTCTGACGCATTATGCTCCATGCATATATAAAGATTCTGCAGATGCTGGTTTACACCAAAGATAGACACTAAATGCTGGAGTAACTCAGCGGGACAAGTAGCTTCTCTGGAATTGGAAGGGTAATGTTTTGGGTTGAGACCTTTCTTCAGACAGAGTCAGGGTAGAGGGAGTCTAGAGATATTCTAGTCTAGACACCTTACCCTTCTATATTTCTAGACTCTCTCTCCCCTGACTTTCTGTCCGAAGAAAGGTCTCCACTCAAAACGTCACCCATTCCTTCTCTCCAGAGATGCTGCCTGTCCTGCTGAGTTACTCCAGCATTTTGTGTCTATCTTAAAGATTCAATGACCAGTTCCATATTATTTTCTCACACTTCTAGACTTTAGAGATTACAGCACGGTAACAGGCCCTTTGACCCACCGAGTCGAATGCTTGGTCTCGTCAATGTAGGGAAGGTTGCATCGGGAACACTGGATACAACAGATGCGGTTACAGGGGGGGTGCATGTGAACCACTGCCTCACCTGGAAGGATCGTTGGTCAAATGTTGACTTCAGAAAGAATCGTGCAAGTATCACGGATTGTTATGGCAATTCTTATGCACAGAAATGCAAGAACCTGCAGAGTGTGATGGACTCAGTCTGGTCCGCCATGGGTACAACCCTCCACTCATCAAGGATCCTCACCAACCAGGCCATGCCCTCTTCTCAGCTACCATTGGGCACGAAGAACAGGAGCCTGAAGTTCCATACACACTGGTTCAGAACCTTGCACAATGCTACAGCTAACAGATTCTTGAACCAACCTGCATAACCCTAAGCCTGTCACAAAACAGTACGCCATGATGGCCCATCTTTTGCTCTACCATGGAATTGTGTGTTTTTTTCCCACATTGTGTTTTCCATTGTCTTTCTTTTCTAAATTTATGTATGCTGTTTTTGTGTATTTGCCCAAGTCCATGTGCAAGCAATATTTTTCAATTTACCTGTAGCTCACCATACTTGAGCATATGACAATACTCAACTTGACTTGAGATGCAAAAGAGCTTTTCCTTTGTCATTATTTATAGCAAATATATCTGACAGTCCTTCATTGATACCATAGTGAAATTTGTGGATTTCTACAATGTTCATACACTGGCCCAAATTTGTCTTATTATGCGGTTGAAGAACATTTAGTTTAGTTTATTATTACGTGTATCAAGGTACAGTAAAAATCTTTTTTCTTGCATACTATCCAGTCAGCAAAAATATAGTACATGATTATGATCAGGCTGTCCACAGTATACAGATACACGATCAAGGGAATAACATTTAGTGCAAGATAAAGTCAAATTAAAGATTGTCAAAGGGTCTCATGAGGTAGATGGTAGCTCAGGACCACCCTCTAGTCGGTAATAGGATGGTTCAGTTGCCTGTTGACAGCTGGGAAGAAACTGGCCCTGAATCCCAGAGGTATCCATTTTCACACTTCTGTGCCTCTTGGCTGCTGGGAGAGAAGAGAAGTGGGAGTGACTGCCGAGAGACTCATCCTTAATAATGCCGGTGGCCTTGCCGAGGCAGTGTGAAGTATAGATGGAGTCAATGGAAGGAAGATCTCTGTAATTTCTTGTGGTCTTGAATGGAGCATTTCAAAACCATGCTGTAATGCGTCAATAAAATGCTTTCTAGGGCACATCTGTAGAAACTGGTGAGAGTCATTGGGGACAACCTAAAGGCCCTGTACCACTTACGTGTCCTTTGCACGCAAATTACGCAACCTCGTCGTCGCTTTGAGGCGCACGGGCATCGTGTGGCCGCGCGGGGCCGGTCCCACTGAGAAGCGCGGAGGGGTATGGAGTTGTGCGTGGTATCGCGCGGCGCTCCGAAATTTTGTACCGAACAAAATCTTCGCTCGCCAACGGCCTGTTGCGTAACTGACGGCCAAAGTGGGACAGGCCCAAGACCCTAGCACGACGCAACATCTCAGCTCCAACAGCAGCAGAAGCAGAAGCAGAAGCAGAAGCAGGCAAACGATCGCCGAGCTTGGCCTGGGGCTCACGGTCTTGCGGTCCGGATCCGCCCCCCACTCCTACTCCCAGAGCAGGGCCAAGAAAATTGAAGATAGACACAAAATGCTGGAGTAACTCAGCGGGACCGGCAGCATCTCTGGAGAGAAGCAATGGGTGACGTTTCAGGTCAAGACACTTCTTTCAGACTGAAGACGAGTCTCGACCCGAAACATCATCCATTCCTTCTCTCCAGAGATGCTGCCGGTCCCGCTGAGTTACTCCTGCATTTGGTGTCCATCTTCAAATGACGTCAAGCGCTCCAGATGGCTTTGCGGGTGCATGAAGTCGCGCGCGACCTTCACGGGACCGTCGCGCCTCAACGCGACCACGAGGTCGTGTAATTAGCGTGCCAAGGACACGCAAGTGGGACAGGGGCTTTAGTCTTCTAAGAAAGTGGAAATATTAGTCGAGGCTTTGGTGTGCTTTCTTGACTATTGCTTTGATATTACCTTGCCTTGCCTTGCCTTGCCTTGATATGACTGTTCCAGGACAAGTTGTTTACTATATTTACTCCTATGAACTTGAAGCTTTCAACTATCTCTGCTTCGGCATTGCCAATGTATACCGGGGGTATGTGTACCGCTTCGCTTCCTGAAGGCAATCACTATCTCCTTTGTCTTGCTGACATTGTGGGAAAGGTTGTAGTCTTGGCATCAGATTACAAGGTCCTCAATCTCCTTCCTGCACTCCGACTCATAATTATTTGATATCCGGCCCACTACAGTGATGTCGTCGACAAATTTTTTAATTGAGTTAGTTTTGTATTTGCCCGAACAGCTTGGGTGTATAAAGAGTAAAGAAGGGGGCTGAGAACACATCCTCGCAGGGCACCAGCGTTGAGGATTATTGTAAACAATGTATTGTCACCTGTCCACACTGATTGCAGTCTCTTGGTCAGGAAGTTGAGGATCCAGTGGCAGAGGCGAGTGCTGACCCCAAGTTCCACGAATATGGAGATCAACTTGGATGGAATAATTATATTGAAAGTATAGTTGTAGTCTATGAATAAAAGCCTGACGTGGGTGTCTCTCTTATCCAGGTGTTCCAGGGATGAGTGTAGGGTCAGGGAGATGGCATCAGCCATCGACCTGTTGTGGCTGTCGGCGAACTGCTGTGGATTAAGGTTGCTTGGTAAACTGGATTTAATGCATTCCGTAACCAGCCTTTCAAAGATATTATTGGCTAAATGATTGATACATTTATAAATGTACTTATAATTGGTTGAACAATGATATCTGTCCAATGTTATGCATTGACTCAAAATAGTCAATGCATAACAGAATAGAACTTTCCCTTAGCAAAACGCAAAACCAGTTCTAAAGTAAACACGCTATTTTCTACAGGTCATTAAATCAGACCTGACTCAATTGGTTTTTACTTACCCTTTACTTTCATTGTAATAAATTGACATTTTGATCAGTTTTAAACTAACTTCAACGACATTCACTTCATCTGAGAAAATTGCACCTCATATAACAGCGTTGACACGCAGTAATTGCAAGAACCAAAGCCCTGTGGCGGCTTCTTGGAGAAAAGAAAATTAAGAGATTTTTTGCCGACAAATGAGACTGCAGACTGGAATCCGAGGCAAAAATAATACAAACTGTTGGAGGAACAATTTAAACAGCATCTGTAGGGGAGAGAAATTAGAGCAACAGTGGCATACAGCAGAGAAACAAGCCCTTTGGCCCAATTCAGCCATGACAACCAAGAAACCTTGTCTAAACTAGTCCCATTTGCCGCATTTGGGCTCAGCGAGTTTGCAACATTTCAGGTCAGGACTGAGCATAGAGATTGAAAATATAGGGGGGGGAAGGAGTGAGTCAGGTCTGGTAGGTGACAGGAGCCCGAGGTGGAATGGGAAGGGTGGAGTTGTGTGTGAGGCAGGTTGATAATAATTGGAAGCAGACATGGTGGATGGAGGGGTGGGGGGGGGTTGTAAAGGGGGAGATAGGTAGAGCCAGGTAGGGAAAGGGATGGAGATTGAGGTTGTAGGGTGATGAGGAGGGATACAGAAGGCTAAAACAGGGGCCATTAAGGAAGAGATGTAAGACAAATGGAAGTAGATAAGGGAGGGGTTACAGTCGGTAAAGTGTGTGTGTGTGTGTGTGTGTCTGTGTCTGTGTCTGTGTCTGTGTCTGTGTCTGTGTCTGTGTGTGTGTGTGTGTGTATAAGAGAGGGACCGTGAAAATGGATGATGGGGAGGCTAGGTGGTGGCATAGGAAAGGGAACTAAAATAGGGTAATATTGAAGGGTGAGAGGTGTATGGAGCTTGTGGGACAAGGCAGCAGAACCTAGGTGAATCAGAAAAAGAGAGAAGATAACAGGAAGCAAACATAGGGTCACATTGGGAAATTCAGTTTTCATCCGATTGTGATGTAGACTGCCCGGGCAGAATATGTGGTGTTGTTCTTCATACTTTTCTGCAGTGGTTGTGTACAAAGATATTTCACCAAACAATATCTGGTAATAAGGTGTCACTATTTTAGAACAAACAGTGCAGCATAGGAGGAGTCAAGGGTGTTTTATTGTCATTTATACCGAAGCAGAACAATGAAATTCTACTTGCAACAGCACAACAGATATGTAACATAGTACTCTGCAAAAAGCATAAAGAAAAAAAAGTTCCATATAAATTAACTTAATTTTGCAAAGGAAAAATCAAACTAGTCTATGTAGTCCAGAACTTAGTTGGAAGTTGTTCTGTTTAATAGCCTGATGGTTTTTGGAAAGAAACTGCCTCTGAACTTGGACATTACAGTTTTCAGACCCCAAAATCTTCTTCCATATGACAGGCATAAAATGAGAACTTGGCCAGGGTAGTGTGGCTCTCGGATGATGCTGGCAGCTTTTCTTGAGGAAGCTACTTTTCATGTTCTTATTCTATGTCTGTATACAACTTGAGAGTCTTCAAGGTACAAACTTGAGTCTTCAAGGTAATGTAATAAAAGTCTTTGATACATTAATTCAATGCTGATAGCAAGACAACTAAATATGGCTGCAACCACACGACCCGACTGCACCCTCACACTGTGTACAGACAGTGATATCTATATAAAAAACATCTCCCTTTGTCCTGTGCAGCACCACCTGCTGCACATGAGGAGTAATGGGTCCTCCCACCCCACATGGTCCAACAAACATCACACTCCCCCTTTCCAGTTTGAACGTCTCTGCTCCTGAATGAGTCACCTTGGGGGAATACCACGATTGCGACATGTCGATCGACGAGGGACCACAGGCTGATCGGCGGGGAGTTCGTGTGGCGGAACTTCGTCAGGCCTGGGGATGACCTTTTCGGTAACAGCCATAACAAACGGACTCGATATACGGGCACTCACGGTGATGATGAGCAGTCAAGCAATCTGGAGGGTTTCAATCCTCCCCCCCACAGAGGGACGTCACTTCTGAAACTGTCCCTCCTTCTCCGGATTTGCTCTGGGCAAATCAAGTGGTTTCTGGCGTTGAAGACGAGTCTGACGAAATGTATGCACCTCCTGAGGGAGCTTCAACGCAGTTTTGCCGGCCATTTTGTGCAGTTCTTTACTTAGCAGCTCGGCCATCTTAGCACACTGCAGCACATTCTTCAATGAGGCATCCGACTCCTTGAGAATCGCCTGATGGATGAATGTGTGCCTGCAGCCCATGACCAGTCTATCCCGCAACGCATTGTCTTGACTGCACACTCACACTGTGTACAGACTGAGATAACTATATACAAAACATCTCCCTTTGTCCAGTGCAGCGCCACCTGCTGCACGGGAGGAGCAACGGGTCCTCCCACCCCACACGGTCCACCAAACATTACAAGGCTCCTACAGATCCCTTCAATAGCAGGGATGGCCAGGGCAGTGTTCACCGTTTGTTATTAATCTTCTTTGTTCTTTCAAACCACTGTCGAACATAATGCAAAGTTAAACTAAACCCTTCTGTTTCTATATGATCTGTGTCCCTCCATTCTATGCATATCCATGTGTCCTGTATTATTGTATAATGTAGAAAAATAAATGTGGGTAATGGTGATGCTATCACTTGGTTTCATCATCCAATGTTATGTTTTCCAACTACTCTAAATAGTGTTTATTTTTACTCTGAAATTTATAAAATAGGTTTTCAATAAAAATGAACTACACAGCACTATCTGCACAAACTGGAGGTGAAAGGTTCAGATTTTGATGCGACTTAAAATGAAACAAAGTACAAAATCAAGAAGAAATGTCAGTTTCTTTCATTTTCTCACCTCTCTTAACGATAATGACTCACACTAAACATCCTCCAAGTTGTTTTTGATGCCTCATTTCCAGAGCCATTCTTCGTGTCGATTTAGATTACGAACATTTACAAGCTACTTGGTTACGGCAATCAAAGTACTCAGATCCATGTACATATATTTTCAAATGGAAGGTCAACAGTTTTGTTTAGAGATACAACACGGAAACAGGCCCTACAGCCTACCGACTCCGTGCCTACCAGCGATCCCCATACACTAGCACTATCCTACACACCAGGGACAATTTGCAATCCTTACCAAAGCTAATTAACCTACAAACCTGTCGGTCTTTGGAGTGTGGGAGGAAACCAGAGAGTCACGGGGAGAATATACATTCGCCATACAGACAACACCTGTAGTCAGGCTCGAACCCAGGTTTCTGGCGTTGCAATGCAGCAACTCCACTGCTGCACCGCCCAATGGAAAATATCAATGGGAAATCTTAGCAGACGGTTTGATGTTCTTGCTAAGATACTATCCGTTCTGACAACATGCATAACATTCATAGAATCAGAGTTATACAGGACAGCAACTGGCCCTTCAGTCCAACTCATCAATGCCAACCAAAATGCCTGTGGGCTAATCACATTTCCATGTTTAGCCCATATTCTCACTAAACCTTTCCTATCCATGGATGCACCTTTGCAACAGGTCCACATGAGATACATTTCACTGCTCCACACTTGTCCCCCAAAATATCTGGATAACAAGAATACCTACATCTGACTTCTGTTTATTTAATATACCTCTGCTTTCAATGCCATAATCCCATCAACCTCTTCTCCAAACTCATGATTTAGCCCTCACTGCAACTGGATCCTTGACTTCCTGGCCCATAGACCACAATCAATAATGCGGCACAGTGGCACAGTGCTGCCTTACACCATCAGAAACCCAGGTTCGATCCCGACAATTGCTGCTCACTGTACGGAGTTTGTACATTCTCCTTGTGATCATTTGGGTTTTTACCAGTTGCTCCGGTTTCCTCCCACCTCCAAACAAGCACAGGTTTGTAGAATAACTGGCTTCTGTAAAAGTGAAATTGTCCCTAGTGTGTAGGGTGGTGCTAGTGTACGCAGTGATCGCTGGTCGGCACGGACTTGGTGGAGTGAAGTGCCTGTTTCCATGTTGTATCTCCAATGTCTAAAGGACAGACAAGAAAAATATCAGCCATGATATTTCTCAACTCCAGAGCCAGCAAGGGTGCCTTCTCAGTCGCTTACAATACTCCCTGTACATCTACAACCGCATAGCCAAATTCTACTCCAACTCAACTTGTAACTGTAAATGCAAAGTTGTAAAAGGAAGGGTGGATCTCAAGAAAATTACAATCATCAGGGCAGTAATTGTTAGGGCAGGGCAAATTGTTGAGCTATGGGCCAACAGGTTCTTGGGTCATCCTGTCGTCTTGAAGCTGGCTAGTGGAAACATTTGATGCGAGGGCATAATTTTCCAAAATTACCTAGATTTGGGGATGTATTAGATTTGTAAAGTTCTGAGAAGGAAATCAGAGACAGGAAAATCAGAGGCAGAGACAGTAGTGTATCTGGACTTTCAGAAAGCCTTTAATAAGGTCACTTACAGGAGATTAGTGGGCAAAATTAGAGCACATGGTATTTGGGGTAGGGTAGTGACATAAATAGAGAATTGGTTGGCAGACAGGAAACAAAGAGTAGGAATGAACGGCTCCCTGTCAGAATGGCAGGCATTGGCAAGTGGAGTGCCGCAAGGCCCGGTGCTGGGGCCGCAACTATTTACAATATATATTAATAATTTAGATGATGGGATTAAAAGTAACACTAGCAAATTTGCAGATGACACCAAGCTGGGTGGCAGTGTGAACTGTGAAGAGGATGCTAGGAGTTTGCAGGTTGACCTGGACAGGTTTAGTGAGTGGGCAGATGCATGGTAGTTGCAGTATAATGTGAGGTTATCCACTTTGGCAGCAAGAACAAGGAGGCAGATTATTATTAGTATGGTGTCAGATTAGGAAAAAGGGAAGTACAACCAGACCTGGGTGTCCTTGTACGCTAGTCACTGAACGTAAACATGCAGGTACAGCAGGCAGTGAAGAAATCTAATGGTATGTTGGCCTTCATAATGAGAAGATTTGAGTATAGGAGTAAAGAGGTCCTTCTGCAATTGTACAGGGCCCTGGTGAGACCACATCTGTACTATTGTGTGCAGTTTTAGTCTCCTAATTTGAGGAAGGACATCCTTGCTATTGTGACAGTGCAGCGTAGGTTCACGAGATTAAACCCCGGGATGGCGGTACAGGTGCACAACCTTTTATCCGAAAGCCTTGGGACCAGACACTTTTCGTAATTCAGAATTTGTCGGCCTTCGGAATGGAAATTTTTTAGCGTAGATTTTAATGGCTGGCTCAGTGGTAGAGTGCTCGGCTCATATCCGCAAAGTCGCGAGTTTGTGCCTTGATCCCGGCAGTTACTCGGTCGCGAGTTTGAGTCTTCAATGTAGTTTTTTCTTGCAGAATAAATGTTTGTATGAAATGCAGTGTAGGAGAGGTGTACTGACTGTGTGGGCAGAACTTTGGAAGTGATTGCCCACCAGTCTAAAAAGCCGCTGTGTCTCCCTGCCCCTGGGATAGCAGGGGGCGATCAAACAGCACAATACCCCCCTCCCCCTCCAACTCCAGAGGAATCTGCTCCCCGATGGGCCGCTACGGCGACAAGTGGCAGTTTGCCCACAGCCCGAGCTGCGCCCCCTCATCCGCCACCCCAAGAACAAGACGTAGTTTGCACACCATCAGCTTCTGCCCCTACGTGTTCCTCTGGAGTAGGAGCTGGGCTGGGCTGGAGTTGCTGCTGGCTGTGGGTCTCTGGGATCTCCATGCTTGCAGTGGGCCTGGGGGTCGGTGTCCCGTTGGTCCTGACGTCTCCGGCCACCCCCCTGGACTGGAGCTGAGTTTGGGAACTGTACCGCCCTTGCCCCCTCCCTCTGCAACTGCAAACAACCCCACTCTCCTGCAAGGGCGGTACAGTTCCCGGAGGATGGCAGGTGGCCGGAGACGTCAGGACCAACAGGAACCCGCTCCCCGATGGGCCCCTACGATGCCCCGAGCTGCGCCCCGTCATCCGCAACCCAGGTTCCTCTGTTGGAGCGGGGCTGGGCTGCTGTTGGCTGTGGGTCTCTGGGATCTCCGTGCTTGCAGTGGGCCTGGGGGTCGGTGTCCCGATGAGGGGGCGCAGCTCGGGGAACGGCTTCTGGTGATCCTGACGCCTCCGGCCAGTTTGCAGTTTTCCTCTGGAGTTGGAACGGGGCTGGGCTGCTGCTGGCTGTGGGTCTCTGGGATCTCCGTGCTTGCAGTGGGCCTGGGGGTTGGTGTCCCGTTGGTCCTGACGTCTCCGGTGACTGGCACTGACCTGCTGGTATCGCTGACGTGAAGACAGTGCAAAGCCCCCGCGCCGGTGCAATGAGCGGGGAGCTGGAGAGAGGAGGGAAGGGGTCACACACATAGCCGGGAAGCAGAGGGGTGGGTGTAGGTGGGGTGAAACTGAAGGGAGGGAGCGACAATCTGCTGCAGCCTGCCCGCTGAGTTAAAAAGTTCCCACGCAAGACTCACGATACACTGTGTATCGTGAGTCTACCGTGGGAACTTTTTAACTCAGCGGGCAGGCAGCAGCATATTGTCAATTATTAACCCTCCCGCGCAATATACCCTCACCTTCTCTTTTATGAATGGGGATTTAGTTCCCCTTTCTTCGAGGACCGACCGGAGGTTCCGCTGTCACCTCTGCGGGCCGCCCTCGGTGAACGTTTTCAAGGACCTTTCTTCAAGGACCGAAAAAATGTCCGCTATTCGGAAGTTTTCGTTATTTGGATCTTCGGATAAAAGGTTGTGCACCTGTACTGTCATATGAGGAAAGATTGAAAAGAGTGGGCTTATATTCACTGGAATTTAGAAGGATGAGAGGATATCTTATAAAAACGTATAAAATTATAAAGGGACTAGACAAGCTAGATGCAGGAAAAATGTTCCCACTGATGGGGGAGTCCAGAACCAGGGGCCACAGTCTAAGAATAAAGGGGAGGCCATTTAAAACCGAGATGAGAAAACACTTTTCACCCAGAGAGTTGTGAATTTGTGGAATTCTCTGCCACAGAAGGCAGTGGAGGCCAATTCACTGGATGAATTTAAAAGAGAGTTAGATAGAGCTCTAGGGGCTAGCAGAATCAAGGAATATGGGGAGAAGGCAGGCACTGGTTATTGATTGTGGATGATCAGCCATGATCACAATGAATGGCAGTGCAGGCTCGAAGGGCCAAATGGCCTCCTCCTGAGACCTAGTTTCTATGTTTTCTATGAAACTACTTCCCAGTTAGTTAATGCGTGTCATGGGAAAATTAGTAGAAGCTATTATTAAAGACATTATAGCACAGGAATTGAGAATAATTAAAGGATTCAACCAAAGTCGTGATAGTTTTGGAAAAGGGAAATCATATTAGACCAATTTATTGGAATGAAGTAGTAATATACGTCATGGATAGATAAAAGAAGAACCAGTAGAAGTGCAATAATTAGATTTCCGAAATGAATTTGGAATGCTGCCACAAAATGTTATTGGAGTCATACTGCATAGAAATAGGCTCCTTGGTCCAATGAGTACATGTCGAACACTAAACCATTTATACTAATCCGACATTAATCTCACTTTATTCTCCCCAGATTCCCATGAACATCCTACAGATTCAACCATTCGCATGTACATAGGGACAATTTGGTGTATCACCTGCAAAAGTCTGGTATGTCTAGGGTCTGGAATGCAAGGAATAGCTAATGTTTAGTTTCTTTTATTATTGTCACATTTACCAAGGTACGGTGAAAAACCTTTGTTTGCACGCTATCAAATCAAAGACTGTACATGATTACTATCAAGGCATCCACAGTGCAAAGGGTAAAAAATTTAGTGCAAGATTAAGTCCAATTAAAGATAATTCAAGGTCTCCAATAAGGTGCCTGTTGAGGCAAGGACAGATGCTAGTTGATGAGAGGATGATTCAGTTGCCTGATGACAGCTGGAAAGAAACCGTTCCAGAATCTGGAGGTATGCATTTTCACAATTCTGTACCTCTTGCCTGAGGGGAGAAGAAGGAATGACTGGGGTGAAACTGGCCCTTGATTATGCTGATGGCCTTGCTGAGGCAGCATGAAGTGTAGATGGAGTCAATGGAAGAGAGGTTGGTGTATGTAATGGGCTGGCCTCCGTCCATAATTCTCTGCGATTTCTTGCACCCTAATGAGAAAAGCCAACAGTATTTTATCATTTTCAGAGGTTAAATGTGAAGATATTTCTTCTTGTGCAAGAATCTCAAATCAAAAACAAGAGATCACATATTCCACAACATCAACACAAGTCAATTTGTTCCCATTCCATGTGGAAACGGAGTCTGAATACATTCATGGCAGAGACGGCTTGATTCTTGATAAACAAAGCGTGAAAGTTCACCGTACATAGACTAGAATGTGAAGCCATGGTTATGATCCGATTAACTGGTGGAACAAGCTCAGAGAGTTGTGTGGCCTGCTCTTGGTCCATATGTCTGTAAATATTAGTAATGGCTGAAGTGTTATATAAGTGACAAAAATCCAAACAAAATAAATCAAAAAAAGGGATAATAAACAACTTATCCTGAAGTCTAAAACTAATCTTTACTTATGTAGGTTGCACTAATATGTAAAATCAACCTTTACTTTGTAACTAAAGGATCAATTCATATCATAGGAACACATGACAGAATGGACCATTTACACCTCAAACCACTTCCCGATTTAGCTAATCCGTGACCTTATTCAACACACCACCAGTGAAAATTCTTAAAGAATATCAAGCTCAGCTTGAAAATGAACAGTTAACCATGCAGCAATTGTAACTTGTGAAGGAAAGTTTGATTTGTCAAACATGCAGGATTCTTTTCTAACTTCATTGCTGGATTTTTAAACTCAACCACCAACTCAGACTTCCCAACCAGCAGAAACAGAAGAGATGGTGAAAAACTGAAAAGTTCAACGTAAAACCTTGAAAAACTGTAATCAATTCCAACATCAATCTAAGCAGTGCCTGTCTTTTAATTTCCAAATCTTTCCTAGTAATTTAGCCCCCTCGAGTCCATGTTACATTGTACATGATCAGCAAATCCTTTCGAGATGTGGTACCAAAACGGAACACCATTACAAGTGAAGTTTTAGTAGATAGTATAGCTGATGCATAATTTCCACATTATATTTTTGTCTTTTTATTGATAGGTCAGTAAACCAGCACCATTTTTGATTGTTTTTCTGAACCTATGACAGCTTAATGAGTTATGTAGATTGGATATCTTCCACTCGTTGATCATTGTGGTCTCCAGCTTCCCACCTGTCAATAAACCATGTCCTTAAGTTTGAAATAAATTATGTCATATTGGTTACAAGTGAAATAATCTTATCAGTTTTATCCTTTAGCTATAACCATTAACTTTTCTAATTCAATAGGACCACTTACAAATAAAGTGTTTGAAATATCCAATTGGTTAAACAGCAAGATATGCCCCCCTCGATCATGACTGACCATGGGTGATGCATCCTAGTCTGCAGGTGATGTGTGGTCGGATGCAAGCCAGGGCGATGTCATACGGAGGAGAGGCTGTTGCCCATGCAGTACGTCCCCCCTCTCCACGTCGCTGATCGATCCAAAGGAACAGCAGGGCCATTACAGTTTGGCAACAGCGCCGTTGCAGGAGCTGCCCAGAGCGAGGTTGTAGACAACAACGAACTGCCTTAGGGGCTCCAACTTCGAATTTTCTTGGGGTTTACTCCAGGAGCCTTTTCCATGACTGGATATGGCCACAAGGCAATGGAGGTTTTAAATCAGAGTTTTCCCTCTCCTAGATGGACTGCCTTCCCAGGCTGACTGAACGTATGTTTTGTTTTTTTACATACTTGATATTTAGGAGACTCTGAAATATATTTTTAAAAAGGTGTGAGAGTACAATTGCCAGCAAGCCACCAAAGCACTCTCACGGTTAAACTTCAGATACTGCTCCCTGAGGCATAGGCAATGGCAACTGTTCACCATTCTGCTTCAAAGGAAGATCGTTGGGAACCTCCTCACAGTAAAAGGTAAATGCAACTGCAGCACTGGTGCACGAGGCATGCTTAGGTCATAAGTAGAGCCAGGATTTTGCCATAAATGCCATGTGCCTTTTCATGCCTTTTTTGATGATTTCACCAGGATAATGCCTTTTTCACAATCGAGTGCCTAAATCAGTCTTTTTTTGCCATTTTGCTAAAGGTCGTGCTATTTTCTCTAGTTGTACTGTGATTACAATGACGTTTTCTATGTCAACACGTTAATATTAATAAGTTATTATTAACGTGTTATCATAGTATAACTTACAAGAAAATTCCACCACCGGGGCAAAACCAGGGGCGCCACCGTCAGTCGTTCATTCATTTGTGCCATTGCCACTGGTTCAGTCTTCTCCAAGATCTATTTAAGAAAGAACTGCAGATGCTGGAAAAATAGAAGGTAGACAAAAAATGCTGGAGAAACTCAGCGGGTGAGGCAGAATCTATGGAGAGAAGGAATAGGCGACTTTTTGGGCCGAGACCCTTCTTCAGACTGATGTGGGGGGGGGGGGGGGGAAGAAAGGAAGAGGTGGAGATAGTAGGACTAGTAGGAGAGTTGGGAAGGGGGAAGAGGGAGAAGACAAGGGCTATCTAAAATTAGAGCAATTGATACCACTGGGGTGTAGACTCCCCAAGCAAAAACCCAAGCTTGTCTCCTCACTGCTTTACTACTGGCTCCAGTCGCAAATCTGCGTTTGAGTGATCTGTGCAAGGCATTAATTGATGCTGGAATTCCACTGTGGAAATTGGAAAACAAATCTCTGAGTTTTTTTTAGAGAAATACACAGAGGAACATATACCAAGCGAGTCATCATTACGGAAAAATTATGTTGCCAGCAACTTCAACAATGTTGTGCAGAAAAGTAGAGATGAAGTTGCATGCAACGAAATATGGATCTCAATAGATGAGCCAACATGGGGACATATTTTGCCAATGTGGTCATCGGTACACTGGAGGCAAGTCAACCATCAAAGGAGTATTGACATCGGAAGTATTGGAGAAGTCAAACAGCTCAACTATAATGCTCAGTTGTTTACATCTTCATTGCTGTATTTTGGCCAGAAGGTATAAAACACGAGAATGTTCTTCTGTTTGTGTCTGATGCAGCTCCGTACATGAAAAAAGCTGCTCGTGCTCTTAAAGTTTTATTCCCCAAAATGTTGCATTTGACATGCTTAGCTCAAGGACTTCATAGAATTACCAAGCACATACGTACATAGCTTGTTTCCAAATGTCGATCGCCTAGTTTCCAATGTCAAGAAAATCTTCCTCAAAGCACAGTCACATGTGCAGTTGTTCAAGGAAATGGCACCCAAGATTCCGCTACCTCCTCACCCCATTATGACTAGGTGGGTACATGGCTCTCTGCTGTACTCTATTATGCTGTACATTTTGTAAAGATAAAATAAATCGTATACTATTTTGAAGAAGAAGAATCTGCTGCAGTCAGGATCGTCAGTGAAATCATGCAGAAAAAATCCCTCCACCGTGATCTTGCGTTTATTGCTTCCAATTTTGCAAACTTCCCACAAGCTATTACTTCCCTTGAGAAACGTGGCGAAACATTAGTGAATAACTTGCAGGTTTTCAACAAAGTAACTGACGATATTCGTAAAATTCCGGGCGATGTAGGTAAAGACATACAAGGAAAATGTGAGAGAGTGATTTTAGCTAACAAAGATTTGAAGAAATACAAAACATAGCTAAAGTTCTCAAAGGTAGTTGTAATGCACAAGATATCGACATGAATATAGAGTTTGTAGCTTGTTTCGGATATGCACCAGTGACCTCAGCTGAGGTAGACAGAAGTTTTTCACAGCTGAAGCATAATCTGTCTGACAGACGGCATAGTTTAACACCAGATAATTTGGAAAAAATGCTAGTAATTATGTAGGTATGTTGCAAAGCCTACCTGAAGCGTCGTTGAAGATCTGCTGCTGAGGGTGTGCGCGATTTTGGCGCCGTTTAGAGGGGGCGGGTTTAAAACGCGATTTTCTCTAAGCTGTTCCAATCGAAAATGTTCAGCCTAGTTAATTATTAACGAAAAATCGCTGGAAGACCCCGTCGCAAAAGCTATTATTAGGTTTAAAGGCCTTGAATAATAGTTATAGTAGTTTAAAAATCAATCTCTAAACCCGTGACCGCCAGCAACCGCAGGGTCCCATAAAGCAAATAGCAGAAGTTAGGTTGTATATTTTTACATTAAAAAGGGCTTCTAAAGATCCCTTTATACAAAGTTTAATATTGCGAGTAGCTCAATTTGGGCCCATTATATCGCGCAGTATTTTTCTCGGCATTTGGGGCACAAATCTACCGCAATGTGAACGTTCTAAACCAGCGCGTTCCACAGGGACCCACTGGAAAGCGGATTTAAATGGGCATTTATTTACAGCAATTAAACACTAAATTCCTTCCATTTGGCCTATAAATTAATGTAAATGAGATTTAAAAATCATGTTTTATTGTGAATTATTTGTGAATATTATTTGGACATTTAGGCTATTTAAAAATGTTAATCATTTATTAAGAAATGGATAGATGTTTAGATCTAGTAATTGAAGTCTGAAATTAGCTACAATTAGGTAACTAACTAATTATATGCTTTAATTTCAGGTCATCCAAGTAAGATTATTTTATATTTGTTTCAGAATGCTTCAATCTATGATAACTGAAAATTTCATTCAGTTCTCTTAATTTTTAAGAAAGTTATGGGCTTTTGACTGTTCACGATCACAGCTTTTTTGTTATGTCCATAGAAAATCAATAGGGAACAAGATGCTCATTTCCCAGTATGAAAATGGCCATAACTTTTTAAATACTTGAGATATGAAAGTGAATTAGGTGTCAAATTAAACTTATTTTTATGCTTTATCTGATGGGATAAATTACAGACTTGATTTTTAAAATCTCAAAATTTTGTAACATTGCTAAATTATGTGCAACCAGGCAACTTTGGTCATTTAATGTAGTATACCTTTATATTATCATTTTAAACCGTATTTTGGTGGTGGAAATACATGCCTTTTTATGTCAATAAATGCCCTTTTCATGCCTTTTTTGTAGTTTTATTATGCTTTTTTGCCTGCCAATTTCAGAGTTTTTTTAGTGCCTAAACATCCTGGCTCTAGTCATAAGTGACTCAAGAGGGCAGCAGGGTAGTGCAGCGGCGGTAAAGTTGCTGCCCTATAGCACCAGAGATCTGGATTCGATCCCGACCACGGGTACTCTCTGTACACAGTTTGTACGTTCTCCCTGCGACCTGTGTGGGTTTTCTCTGGGTGCTCCCGTTTCCTCCCACATGCCAAAGAGTCACAGGTTTGTATGCTAACTGGCTGGTTATAATAATAAACTGTTCCTAGTACGTGTAGGATAATATTAGCGTGCGTGGATCGCTGGTCGACAGGCCTGTTTCCACGCTGTATCATCACTAAACTAAAAATGAAAAGTGACTGAGCATGATTTTGCTCCAATATCATTTTGATCAGTAGAGCAACCTGGAAAGATCTCAATAGTTTCCAATTTATTAAAATGCTCTTGGTGACATTAATAGATTAAAAGTGTTCAAGATGGCAGATGTTGAATTGTGCTAATGCTACCTCTAATGGTTTCAACATTTCATTCTAACAATTACTCATCTCATCGCTCAACGGATCAATTGAAAAGATAATATCCCTTCAACACGAAGGTTGTCTTTCTAAACGCTCCAAATTGTTGAATAATTTCATCGCATAATGCTGAAAATTCTCAGCCAAACAGGCAGGAACACTCATAGTGGATTGTGTGTATGTGTATAAGTATGGTGGAGGTGGGGGAAATGAGGCAGAGCATTAAAGAGCAAGTACATGCTAAGTCAAGGGCATGCCATCAGAAATACTCTGCATTGAAATTAATTACCCATTTCTCCACAGATAACACCCGACTTGCTACCCATGGACCTCAAGCATTTTCTAATGCATTTCAGATTTCAAGTAGGTACAGGATATTGTTTTAGCAGCATTGTTTCCAGGCAATAAAAACCTTAAGGAAATATTATCTTGTTGCATTTATAGCTCAAGTTGCAGGACTTATGATTTATTCTTGCTTCACTGCCGACGGCACTAAGACATCAGCCCTGTTATGATTGTCAATCTCAGTGCACAATTAAAAGACTGTTTCCAAAAATGTGGATGTTTTTCCTGAGGCAGCCAGCCAGATAATTTCCCAAACTCCTGATATTTGTGGCCACTACTGGGATTCAAATGCTTAAATCATTGAAGAGTGATACATTCTGATATTCTCAATTCTCGCTGGCAAGGCAGTTTTAATGATGTATTCATGCTTGAACAATTTGCATCTGATACCTATAAAATGTCTCCAATAGATTTGTGGAACAACAGAAAATGGTGAAAACAGCAACATGCCAGGCAGCACCCATGGAAAAAGAAACATCACCTATCAGGGCGACAGTGGCGCAGCGGTAAAGTTGCTGCCTTGCAGAACCAGAGACCCGGGTTTGATCCTCACTACGGGTGCTGTCTGTACGAAGTTTGTTCTCCCTTTGACACCATGAGCTTTCTTGGGATACTCCAGTTTCGTCCCACACTCCAACGACCTACAATTTTGTTGGTTATTGAATTGAATTGAATTGAATCCTTTATTTGTCATTCAGACCTTTCGGTCTGAACGAAATGCTGTTGCCTGCAGCCATACATGTAATAATAACAAAACACAATAAACACAAATTAACATCCACCACAGTGAGTTCACCAAACACCTCCTCACTGTGATGGAGGCAAAAGTCTTAGAGTTACTGTCTCTTCCCTCCTCTTCTCCCTCTGCACCGAGGCGATACCCCACCGGGCGATGGCATCAGTCCCGCGGTTCAAGCTCCGCGGCCCGGGGGGTGGTCGAAGCTGCCCGCAGCTGTTGCAACGGGTGCTCCGGAAAACAGGCACCAGCCTGTGACCTGCGAGCTCCCGACATTGTCCTCCATTGGCCCGCGGCCGAGCCCCGGATCCAGGTCGCCGCCGCCAGAACGCCGCCTCAGCCGCCGTAGCACCGTCTCCGCTCCGCACCGGGCCGCCCACAAGGCAGCGTCTCAGCCCCGCACCGGGCTGCCCCCACGGAAGCACCTTCCAGCCGGGAGCCGGTCCGCCCTCACCGGAGCGCCTTCCAGCCGATAGCCAGGCCACCCACACGGCAGCATCTCAGCCCCGCACCGGGCTGCTCACACGGGAGCGCCTTCCAGCCGGTAGCCGTGCCGGCCGCACAGGAGTGTCTCAGCCCCGCACCGTTCGCCCTCACCGAAGCGCCGAGTCGTGCCGCTACCCGGACGTCGCCACAGCTCGAAGACGGCCAGCCTCGTGTTGGTGAGTCCTGGCTGGCTCTACCTCTGGACCCTCGAGGTCGGTCGCAGGTTGGAGGCCGCCAGCTCCGCCATTAGGCCTCAGCGCAGACGGGGGAAGAGAAGGGGGATACTGGAATGCTGGACTGGAATATTATGGAATGCTGGAGTAACTTAGCAGGACAGGCAGCATCGCTGGAGTGAAGGAATGGTGACGTTTCGGCTCTAGACCCTTCTTCAGTCTGAATGCTGCCTGTCCCACTAAGTTACTCCAGCATTTTGTATCTATCTTTGGCTCTTATATATGGTCTCAGTGGGGTATTTCAATACACGTTGTACTAAATCTGGGATTGTGTTTATGTACAGTAATAATTTACTCGACTGCATGCAAAATAAAAAAGAAGAATTTCACTATACCTTGGTACATATGATAATATTGAACCATTGAAATGAATTATTGACAAACGCTTATTCTCCCCTCAGAGTTCAGGCTCCACAATTCCCCTTTTGTTTATCCTTAAATTGATGCTGGAAGCAGCTGTGTAGCATTGAATACGGGCAAGAAGAGTTTATTGACACGCGAGGGAATATATTGGAGGAAAATTAGACTGATGAGGTTGTTCCCACAGACCCAACAGGACAAATGGCCCCTTGCGTAGTGTAACAAGTAGAGGAGCATATTTCAGCCAGTAGAGTGGTGCACTTCAGGTTTATGCATGAAAGTTTTTGGTCATCTGTCACAGCAAGGATCAAGGGAACAAGACATCAACCGATCTTCTGCCATGCCCATCTTTGCACTGATGGAAGAGAGAGAGAGAGAGAGAGAGGAAGCAGAGATGTAGCTCATACTGTGTACGTAGAGATATCCTGCATACAAAGTAAATGATCTTTACAGCAGGAGTATGATGCCTGTAATTAATGGAGAGCTGCTTTCAAAGAAGATTAAACCTCCGGAATTTCGTTTTTTTTGTCTTGGCGCATATCCTCCCCCTGTGGCTATGCATACGACAGCTTAAAGTGTCATTTTTAATCTAGTTCATTCCACAACACAAGGGCGATTTAGTGAATCTTAGCCAGTTTTATATCCACCAGCATTCAAATTCGATCTGGAGCACGGTTCCAAAAGTAATGCTGCAAACACTGCCACATAAAATAACATAAAACCAGTTTGTCAGTACATGCCTCCTCCTCCCAGAGTTACCCGCATCATTAAATGTGTCAGGCAGAAGCAAGATGGCACACAATTAATCCCTGGCCCACAACAACTAACCAATTTGAACATGGCCTGCAATGCACAATAAATTAAATTGAACATTAATGCATTATTACCCAGCATCAACAAATGACGATAGACACAAAAAGATGGGGCAAATCAGAGGGTCAGACAGCATCTCTGGAGAAAAGGAATAGGTGACATTTTGGGTCCAGACCCTTCTTCGGACACATTCCTTTTCTCTGGAGACGCTGCCTAACCCACCGAGTTACTCCAGCTTTTGTGTCTATTTTCGATTTGAACCAGCATCTGCAATTCCTTCCTACACATCAACAAATTACTCCTTTGTTTCCCATTGCCATCATATCTGTAGCATTTGAAAAGAATGACTCGGCAAAGATCACATGTGCTGCCAAGTGCAGAATATGGCCATTTGGTATTATTGGTGTACTCTACACAAAAGCAAATTAATGAGAATTTCAGAGATTTGTAATTATAACAGATGATATTGGAAATACTCAGCAGCTACAAGCCCAGTCCATCGAGAGGGGAAAAAGTGTGAACGTTGACTTTTTTTTTCAGGATGCAGGACGAGTCGCACCCTGGCCACTCCGCCTTCCCTCACCCATCATGCAAAAGGTATAGAGGTGTGAAAAAACACACCTCCAGATTCAGGGACAGTTTCTTCCCAGCTGTTAGCTGGCAACTGAACCATCTTACCATAACTAGAGCGCAGTCCTGAACTACTATGTACCTCCTCGGAAATCCTCAGACTATCTTTGTTTGGACTTTACTGGCTTTGTCTAGCACTAAACGTTATTCCCTTTACCATTAATCTGTGCACTGCAAATAGCTCAATTGTAACCGTATATCGTCTTTCCACTGGATGGTTAGAAAGCAACCAACATTTTTTACTGTACCTCTGTACATGTGACAATAAACTAAACTAAGTGATGATCCCCTTATGAAATTCTGCTCTACAAATTTATTTCACATAGCTTTGACTGGATTTATCAATTAGTTGTTAGAAATTTACTCAATGCTTTTACCACAAGGTCATAGACAATAGGTGCAGGAGTAGGCCATTCGGCCCCTCGAGCCAGCACTGCCATTCACCGTGATCATGGCTGATCTTCCACAATCCATAGAAGGAGTATAGAGAAGGTTCACCAGACTGATTCCTGGTATGTTAGGACTTTCATATGAAGAAAGACTGGATAGACTCGGTTTGTACTCGCTAGAATTTAGAAGATTGAGGGGGTGATCTTATAGAAACTTACAAAATTCTTAAGGGGTTGGACAGGCTAAATGCAGGAAGATTGTTCCCGATGTTGGGGAAGTCCAGAACAAGGAGTCACAGTTTAAGGATAAGGGGGAAATCTTTTAGGACCGAGATGAGAAAAACATTTTTCACACAGAGAGTGGTGAATCTCTGGAATTCTCTGCCACAGAGGTAGTTGAGGCCAGTTCATTGGCTATATTTAAGAGGGAGTTAGATGTGGCCCTTGTGGCTAAAGGGATCAGGGGGTATGGAGAGAAGGCAGGTACAGGATACTGAGTTGGATGATCAGCCATGATCATATTGAATGGCGGTGCAGGCTCAAAGGGCCGAATGGCCTACTCCTGCACCTATTTTCTATGTTTCTATGTTTCTAATCAGTACCCCGTTCCTGCCTTCTCCCCATATCCCATGATTTTGCTAACTTTAAGAGCTCTATCTAATCCTTTGCTAATCTTACATAATCTTTCACTACTGCCATAGCACTCGGGGCAGAATGCATGTTCCACCTACAACACTAATCACATGACATTATGCTGAAGAAGATTAATTTTTACATGGTGATAAATCGATAAATCAACACCTGATAAATGATTGTTAAATGTAATAAATCATGACAAAGTTAGGCTTTCTGTATAAAAATTGTGTACCAAAAATCAAATGGAAATTTCTCGATATTTTATCTAGTTCAACAGGAATGAATCAATGCTGTCATGTGGGGAGGGAGAAGGGAAGGAAAAGACGCATTCCCAACAAAACAGTTAGAAACTGACTGTCAAACCCATTTAAAAAAAATTAAGTTCAAAATATTTGATATTCTGAAACAATTTTAAACGATTAAAAAAATCACTAATTAAAAATTTAAAACATATCAAAATATATAACTGCATAAATACAATCACAGACATTTATCTAAACTTAATGAAATAAAAATAGTTACTTAAGAATTATATTTGTCCCCCCTGTTCCGTCTCTGTCCTTGCACAAAAACATTTGTAGTTCCAGGAGCAAATCTACCCTGGTGCAGCCTCAGTAGGCAAATAAATTGTTGCAAGCAATCTAATCTTGACGTGCAGTTGAGAAGAAAATTGCACTGCACCGTGGCGCAGAGGTAGAGTTGCTGCCTTACAGCATCAGAGACCCGGGTTTGATCCTGGCTACGGGTGCTGCCTGTACGGAGTTTGTAGGTTCTCCCTGTGACGGCGTGGGTTTTCGCCGGGTGCTCCGGTTTCCACCCACACTACAAAGATGTACAGGTTTGTAGGTTAATTGGCTTGGATAACATTTGTAAATTGTCCCTGGTGTGTAGGATAGTGCTAGTGTGTACGGGATGATCGGTAATCGGCACGGACTCAGTGGGCACTGTATCTCTCAAGGCTAAAGCAGACTAGCCAGCAAATTTACACCAGAATCCTGGATTTGAAGGCTCATTTGCAGGGAAACAGTGGCAGATCCATGTAGAATTGCCATCACTCCCAGTCAAAATCCTGAAACTAAAAATATTAAGCAGAAAAGGCCAAAGTTATCCATGGATTACATTTCCCTCAATGACATTTTTTAAACGTTACTTCCCATTCATGTGCAATTTTTATACTCAGAAGGCAAACTCAGTTTATATTTTTATACTCAGCAGTGCCAGTGGAAATTCACCCCCTAACAAACTAAAAATGTTATTTGTTCACCTCAGCGTGTCATTTTAATGACTCATTGCTCTTGAATCACTGAAGTGTAAATGTCACATCCATTTTATTATTATCAAATTGCACATTGGTTATGTCATACCAACAGCTGATGTGAGCAAGGAGATTGCCAAACATCATGCACGCAGTCAACTCTGTTCAGAAAATACATAGCAAGTGAAGCCAAAGTTAATAATCACTGCCAGGGAAGAGGGCTGGTCTCAGCTGCACTCTGCAGCTGACAACTGCATGATCATGGAAGCCAAGGGTCCCCATCCGTAAATATAAAGAGCTGTCTGGAGTGTACATCCGTATATAAAGAACGTGTATGCACACACTCTCACTTTCGACAATGCACTCAAGTTCTCCAAAGGATTTGCCCTATATTTCCTCAGTGACCTATTTTCTGCACCACTCTGCAATTGAGAGAGACAAGTATCAAAGATCAACACTGGCATTTCAAGCATCACTCCAACCCAAATTCAAACAACCACCTCCATTGCCAAATCATTTTTCCATTGCCAAATTCATCTGCCGAGTTTTTCTGAGTGAGTGTTTTCATTTTGAGCTCAGGCATGTGTTTAATAAAAACTAAATGTGTGAATAGTTAGCCATAGTTTGTTTTTATTCACCTATTTGGCTCGCACTGGTACTTCGCTTAGCACTTAGGATGCAGCCGTAGGAACAGGGTTGCTAATGGAACCAGTGCTAATCGGGTCATGATATTCCGAGAGGCAACATACTGACGGAGCTGCTGATATACTGTGAAGTTTAGAGACGTATACAGAGATATTCAGATATACGGCATGGAAACCGGCCCATTGGTTCCACATTGACCAACAATCACCCGCAACCCAGCATACACGCGAGTGGTGATTTATTGAAGGCAATTAACCGACAAACCTGCTCGACCTTGGAATGTGGAAAACCAGAGCACCCCCTGAAAACCTATGCAATCACAGAGAGAACATACAAACTCTGTAACGACAGCACCCATAGTCAGGATCGGATCCAGGTCCCTGGTGCTGTAAAGCAGCAATTCTACCGCTGCACCACTGTGACAGTTACTGCAAAATTCCTAAGATACACCCAAAAAGCTGGAGTAACTGGAGGACAGGCAGCATCTCTGGAGAGAAGGAATGGGTGACGTTTCGGGTCGAGACCCTTCCTCAGACTCGTTGCAGTGCTGGGAATTGGCCAAAACCCCATCTCCACTGGCAGTATTTGACATTGTATTATGACACCGATACTGGCACTGGCATAAGGAATCATCCCACAGCTGTGTGTGGAGAGACTTCCTTTGAGGGTTGAATGAAAATGAACACATGTGCTGCTTTACTTAATTATTTAGCACAAAGACCAGCTGATCAGTCACACCACTGCCAGTGGCCTGTCTGAACCAGTGCGGCATCTTTACATTGTTCTTGAAAATGGTGGCCCAAACTTCAACACCAATAAAAAAGTGAGCAAAGATATTGATCAGCTGAGCTTGGATGGGATATTGATCTTCATTTACAGAATTTTGATTTGCATGCTTGCAGGTGAAAACTAACTGCAGAAATTCAGTGCTTCATCTTGGTCAAAGTGAACAAGGACTGCACTTGTGCTCAAGCAGATGCTCAAAAAATGGTTCTAGTTACCTTCCTGCTACTGACAAAGAGTGCCTGGCCATTTTCCAATGTGGAGGCATTCTGGAAATAGGATGCAGGTCACCATTTAAACTGTCAGACTTGATTCACATCAACCTAGATACAATCCAGTTCAGTCCCCCTACGTAACACCCCAACCCCTCTTGGTTCTTGGTTCTTGGTTACTTGGTCCTCCAAAATATTCCAACTGGAATTTAAACTGGAGGTGGTGAAGGGAGGGATTAAGCCAGAAAGGGTTATTGGGAAGAAAGTGCTACTTTAAATTTAGTTTAAAGTCAAATTCTAGAATTCTAGAATTCACTCCCCTACCACAATCAGTCTGAAGAAGCCCCCCCCCCCCCCCCCCCCCCCCCGAGCCAAAATGTCACCTATCGATGTTGTCCAAAGATGCTGACTGACCTGCTGAGTCACACCAGCACTTTGTCACTTTATTGGTAAACCAGCTTCTACAGTTCCTTGTGTCTGCATTCCTGTGGCTGTTTTTGATGTGATGCATGGTTTCTCTATCATAGCAGAATTAGTAGGTCTTTTAGCTCATCAAGTCTACTCCACCATTCAATCATAACTGATCTACCTCTCCCTGCTAACCCCATTCTCCTGCCTTTCCCCCCCCATAACCCGACACCCATATTAATCAAGGTCAAAACTAAGCTTCAAGCAATATTTGCATATTTGCTTCTGCAGTGTAGGACTAAGTTTGCATTAGCAATAATACATTTGGTAATTAAGTTGCAACTTATGTATGATTAACCCTAGTGGATGCCTTAGTGTCCATAGGAGACAGTGGTCAAAGTATACTAAAGCTCGCAATGCCTGCAAGTGTATTTAATTCCTCTGCAACTTCATGCAAAGGTAGCCAATGATGCTTCCCTATTGAAAGACACTATGGAGAGATTCACTCAAGAGCAGCCTTAAATTGAGAATTCAAAATGAAGAGATATGCTTCAGCAGCTGTGTTTCAATTGTTAAAAAATCTCTCTGTTTGCTTGGAATTAAACTATATGCCGTACAATTTATTCATCTCTATTGAGCTTTTCTACACAAATATTCTGCACAATTTAATCATTTCACATGAAGCTTCAAATTCAAAAAGTGCTTTGCTCAGCATAAAAATATTAAGTGAACCTTCCGAACATCTGAATATCAAAAGATACCTAAAAAAAGGATAATAGGGAAGTGATTCACACGGCATTGTCTGCCAAGTCAGAGAGCACAGAAACAAGCCCTTCGGCCCTACTTGTCCACACTGGCCAACATGTCGCAGCTACACTAGTCCCACCTGCCCACGCATATCCCTCAAAACCTGTCCTATCCATGTACCTGTCAAACCATTTCTTAAACGTTGGGATAGTCCCAGCCTCAACTACCTTCTCTGGCAGCTTGCTCCATACACCCACCACCCTTTGTATGAAAAACGTACCCTTCTGATTCTTATTAAATCTTTTCCCCTTCACCTTGAACCTATGTCTTCTGGTCCTTGAATCCCCTACTCTGGGGAAGAGACTCTGTGCATCTACCTGATCTATACCTTTCATGATTTTATGCTGACCAAGATGCCCCAACTTCACTAGTCCCAGCTGCCCATGTTTGGCTCGCTAAACAGTCCCAGAGATGCAAGGTGTCAATGCAGCTTGCAAGTTAAGATTTCTCATGCTGCCACAGGATGTCAGGCAATGCCCAAGCAGATTCACCAAACCCAAGATACAATTCATTGGTTCTTGGTCCTCCAAAATATTCCAAATGGAATTTAAACCGAATTAAAATCATTGGAAGCCTGTCCTTAAAAGACAAGTGATCATTGTCGATTTCTGGGCATACACAAAAGTCTAGCATTTCTTTATATTTAGGAACATAGAAAAATAGGTGCAGGAGTAGGCCATTCAGCCCTTCGAGCCAGCACCGCCATTCAATGTGATCATATCCCTTTATCCCTGGATTCCTCTAGTCCTAAGAGCTAAATCTAACTCTCTCTTGAAAATGTACATGGGGTGTGCCACTTTCCAAATAATTTAAAAATATATACCTTTACTGTAATACTAGACTAATGACCGAAGATCAGTCCTTTGGATATTTTCAAAAAAGTTAGAAAAAAGCATTACATTGGAAGTGATTTAATTTTCTGCGTGTAGTTTTTAAATGATGAATTAAAAGTGAAACAATCTAGATTTGTAAATTGCTTGCAAAATACAGTAGAATGAATCAATCATTTGAAAATGACGCAGAGCAGTTACTAGAAGAACTGCAACCTGACAAAGATAATCACCCTTATGGCACCCTTAAACACATTATGATCTTTTTGCAGATACACACTTAAGGGCGACATGGTGGCGCAGCGGTAGAGTTGCTGCCTTACAATGCCAGAGATCTGGGTTAGATCCCGACTACGGGTGCTGACTGTGGGTTTTCTCCGGGTGCTCTGGTTTCCTCCCACATCCCAAAAACATATAGTGAGGTTAATTGGCTTTGATAAAATTGTAAATTGCCCCTCGTGTGTAGGATAGTTCTAGCGTATGGGGATCACTGGTCAGCGCAGACTCGGTAAGCCGATGGGCGCGTTTCCGCACTGTAACTCTAAATAAACCAAAGTTGCTTTAACTAAAGTACAAAATGGAACAGTACGATAGCAGTTACCAATATTGTTCCTTGGAATATACCAATGAAGATCAATTTGTAACATGCCACCATTGTTAAATCACAAACAGAAAATTACAGAATAAAAATTACTATTGTAAGCAACAATAGTCAAAAACTCAATTTTGATAAAGATTATATATAGCCAAATTTAGTTGAAATAATGACAAAATACAATTCTTTCTTCTGTTAAATTGCAAAAACTAACAGACATTAATGGTTAGATTTCTGGAGAAATCCCTGTCACAGTGCAAGGAGGACTGATTGGTGAATGTACACAAGGAACTGCAGGTGCTGATTTACAGAATAATGCCCAAAGTGATGGAGTAAGTTGGCAGGTCAGGCAGGAATGGATAGGCAATGTTGCGGGTTTGGACCATTCTTCAGACTGAGTGTAGTCAGAATAGTCCGAAGAAGGGTCTTAACCTGATTGGTTCCCTATCCATGCCCTCCAGAGATGCTGCCTGCCCTACTGAGCCACTTCAACACTGTCTTTTTTTGTAAACCAGCACCTGCAGTTCTTTGTTTCTACATACAGCATCTGCTGTTGTCCTGCAATGGAATAGACAATTTGCAGCAGAGGCAGCACTATTTTATTTTTGAATGGTGGAATGTTATGTAAAGGTTTGTATTTTCCAATGTAAAATTAATCAAACTTTGTCTAGTTTACATAAACTGATTCTTTTGATTGAATCTCTTGCACAGAAACCAAGTAGAAATGCTTTTGTAACCAGTGGCAACAGTGAACACTTTTAAAATACTAACTGTTCTCATTGTGTCACAGTTGCCATAACATTAACTCGGATTCCACAAATTGTATTGTGCTGGCACCAACAACTAGAACTTGGTCCAACTCTCTTATCAGACATGAATCAGCAGCATAACATTGCAGGCAGCAAATTGAAAATACTTGTGCATCTGTCATTATACATTCAGGTTGTCTACCCACATGTAGAATTATAACTAGACCTCAAGACCAACTGATTATGATAAAAAATAACTTAGTTATTATTGAGCTGCAGATTCGTCTCCATTGACAAAATAATTAGTCTATGAAAACTAGGCGGAAGCCTAGCATATACACCCATTCTTGCACGTAAAATATTTTAAGCATTCACTTCACATGAAAGAACCTTCAAGACCACAGCAGCACTATTAAGGTCCTGTCCCACTTTCACGACCTAATTCCCGACCTCTTTTACTCGTGGACATTTTTCATCAGGCTAGAAAAACGCCCCGACCTACTTGATGCCAAGAGTACCTACGACTAGCACCACGACCTACCTATGACCTCCTAACGACCATGGTGTGAGTACAAGTCAAGGGCAAACTCGATAGACGTCGTGAATTAGGTCGTGAAAGTGGGACAGGCCCTTATATGGGGAGCAGGAACAAATGTGCAAGGTACAAGTGTAATTTCCAAAGCATAGGAGCAAATTTTGAGATACTTGCATTCTTATTCTGAAATTATCTTCTAGACCTGGTTGTGGGTGGCAAGTGTTGTATCGCTTCCAGAATTCTCACTTTCTGTCCACATTTAATTAAACTAAAGTGGTTTCCAATGCCAGATGATGCAGGTCCCCGTTTCATCTTGAAATGGTCCTGTTACTTTATCTATGGCTGCACTTACCACCAAGTATTGTCTCCCATCACTCATATAAATAAACATTAGCTTGTGCATAACGGGAAAAGAACAAAAATCTTCCTTGAGCATTGCCGAGATGTGCAATTTACTTCCTCACGGAGCAAGAATCAAAATATTGACAATATGAGCACTTGACAGCATTGGGCCTCTACTTGCTGGAGTTTCGAAGGTTGAGGGAGGATCTAGTTGAAGCTTACAAAATAATGAAAGTCATAGATAGAGTGGATGCGAAAAGGATGTTTCCACTGGTGGGAGCGTCTAGGACCAGAATGCATTGCCTCAGAATTAAAGCACACTCTTTTAGAAAGGAGGAACTTCTATAGTCAGAGGGTAGTTAATCTGTGGAACTCATTGCCACATTGGGCTATGGAGGCCATCAGTGGGTATTTCTAAGGCAGAGATAGACAAATGCTTCACTAGAACGGGTGTCAATGGTTATGGGGAGAAGGCATGAAAATGGTATTAGGAGGCAGAGATCAGCCATGATTGAATGGTGGAGTAGACTCAATGGGCCGTATGGCTTAATTCTACTCCTATAAACTTGTGAACATCGCCAATTCAGAAACAAGTGCAATGCAATAAAAAAAAGCCATAATGACATGTTTAGTGCCAAATATCCATAGAGCTATATCCATCCATCCAATATCCATATCTGCTCATCATAAAGCAGATATGGTCATTTTCCTGTAACAGATGCAAACAATGCAGCTTATGGTGAGGAACACCAATTACACAAAACCAAGCAGAAAAGAACCCTTAAGATTGAAAGACAGATCACTTTTAATGGAGTATGTTTGAAAACTACATACAAGATTTATGAACTGATTCATAATGACCGCTGACCAAAGCAAGCATTGGAATATTACAAGTGATAATGTTATTGACATAATCCAAGTTGGTCAAAAAAACAGATGAATATTGCTGTTGTTATATTTATTTGCTACACTTCAATGACTTCATTATACATCACCAAGGAAACAAGTGCAATTTGGTAATGTCTAGACCATTCATAATATAACAAAAGCATTTCCATTGCTAAATATCCATAGTCTTGCATAAAAAGTATATATATATATTATCCCCTCATGTTTAATGCAAAATTATCATTTTTTTCTGATTCAGATTCACATTAATTGTCACGCACCAATTAAGGTAGTGTGATATTTGAGTCACCATGCAGCCATACAATTAAAAGAACACAACACAATTAAAAGAATGATAGAATGTAACATAAATATCCACCACAGTGATCACTGTGATGGAAGGCAATAAAGTTCAGTCAGTCTTCCTCCTTTTGTTCACCCGTGTTTGGGGCTTGACCCTCCGCAGTCACCGCTAAGGACGGCCCGATGTGCAAGCCGTCTTGTCGGGATGATCGAAGCTCCGACGTCGGGACGGATGGAACACGGGAGTGCCCGAATCGGCCACTTTCTTACCGGAGACCAAGGCTTCTTTATGTTATAGGCCACAGGCACGCCAGCGGTCGGAGCTCTTCTCTTGTGATCCTCGGCAAGGGGTCCCTGGCTCCGGGATGGTAACGTCCACTCCACGCCTGCTGCTAGAAGCTCTGCAGACCGCGGTTTCATGATGTTAAAGTCAGCAGGCCGGCAGTCGGAGCCTTTCTTCTGGCTCCGTGATGTATTTAAAAAAGAGATTTATAGCAGAGATCAGTTCCAAAGGAGACTTCTGGTACAGTAGATTTGTTTTTGCTCAATGTGCATACATAGATGACTGAAACATCTAAAGTGTAAATAATATAAAGAAGCTGGTTGAGCTAATTTCCATCATCGTCACAATTTATTCACTGATTACTATCCAGTAATTACTTAAGGGAGTTAGGTGATCCTCAAGGAGCATACCAACATGCTAATGCAGCATTTAGAAGACATATGGACAGGTACATGAATAGGAAATGTTTAGAAGAATATGGGACAAATGCAGGAAGGTGTAACTAGGTTAAATAGGGCATCTTGGTAGCATGGGCAAGCTGGGCAGAAGGACCCATTTCTGTGCTGTATGACTAACAGCAGTGCCCAACAGCATGCAGTTCTTGCTTTACACCAGGTCAATGAATATTTTTAAGGCAGAGATAGATTCTTAATTAGTACGGGCATCAGGGGTTATGGGGAGAAGGCAAGAAAATGGGCTTAGGAAGGAGAGATAGATCAGCCATGATTGAATAATAGAGTAGATTTGATGGGCCAAATGGCCTCTTTCTGCTCCCATCACTAATGACCTTTTCACAGTTTACTTTAGTGACACAGAATGGAAATGGGAATCAGATGGGCGGTGAATCTGTGGACTTCATTGCCACAGACAGCTGCGGAGGCCAAGTCATGGGGTACTTTCAAGGCGCAGATTGACAGATTCTTGATTAGTACGGGTGTGGAGAAGGCAGGAGAATGGGGTTAGGAGGGAGATAGATCAGCCATTATGGAATCGTGGAGTAGGCTTGATGGGCCAAATGGCCCAATTCTGCTCCTGTCACTTATGAACATATGAACTACACAGGGTACATGCTGGCTTGGGCCTTGTTCAATACCGGATATTTCCAGTAGCATTCCTTAGCCAGACATTCATCCATTGGTTAATATGCCCAAGAGGTGCATTCAATTTCTTGACAAAGACAAGAAATTTATTTCCCTTTGCTTCAAAGCATTTGATTTTATCTATCTATCTATCTATCTATAACTAAAACTCTGATCTTGTTATCTTCCGGTTTGGCGGTCATTCTATTCGTGCAAAAACGGTTTGTGATAGCGCTTCGATTTTTCGCCAGTTCACTCACTGTTCTCCTATGCTGCGAGTGTACTAAGTTTCGTTCCGATTGGTTGAATGTCGTCAAAGTTAGCGAGGTTTAAAAATCTTAAAAACCGCGTGTACGCAGATCGATCTCTTCTCCTGCCTTCCAACGCCGCACGGATTAGTCTCTTTCCCTGGTAACTCCCCGGGATGGTCAGCCCCTTCCTGCGCTAATGCGTCTTTACTGGAGCTAAGGAAAGCGGAGGGACCAGAAGCAGACCTGCTCAGCAGCCCAGCAATGTCGCCAAACGGAATGCGGAGAGTCTGATCCCGACGGAGAAGAGCATCCAGTGCCCGCTGCGAGTCCCAAACACACCGCCATCGCAATGCTCCGCAGCTCCATCCCTTACCCCTCTGGTCCTCCTCCCTGGCTCCTGCCCTCTACCCCATGATACCCCCCTCTTCCCCCACCTTTTCTCTGAACTCTCCCCCCTCCCCTCCCTCCCGCCCACACACCGGTGCGGCTGTAGCTGCTGGTGCTTCCAGGCCAAACCGAGGTCAGGCTCTGAGGGCGCCGACAGCTGATGCTCCTCCGGGGCACGCAAGAGAGTAGAGGAGATTCTGGGAGGGAGGGGAGGAGAGGGCGTAGAGGGAGAGGAATTATGGAGGGAGGGAGCAACTGAGGGTAGGGGAAAGGAGAGGGAGGGAGAGGTGAGGGATGGATTTGGGGAGAGGAGGAGGAGAAGGAAAAGAGGACAGAGGTGAGGAGGGAGAATGGAGTAGGAGAGGGGGAATAGAGGGAGAGGAGGGGGGAAGTGGGGGAGGTAGGGAGGTGAGGAGGGATAGAGGGGGGGGGGGATAGGGGTTGAGGAGCGGGGGAGATGGGGAATAGAGGGATAGAAAGGGGTAGGGAGGGGAGAGGAGTTATGGAGGGAGGAAGGGAGTGACTGAGGGTAGGGGAAAGGAGGGGAAGAGAGGTGAGGCAGGGATTGGGGAGGTGAGGAGCAGAGGGGAAAGAAGAGGGAGGGTGTAGGAGGGGGAGAGTGCTAGGGATGATGAGGGGAAATGAGCTGTGCCTGTGCAGTTGGGGCTATGGGTGAGTGATGGAATTTTGAGTGGGGACCAAGCCTCCTGTGTGACAGGGACCCAAAATATCACTATATTTTCAGTTTCAGGCTAGACAAAGCTGTGATTCTCACAAACGTCTGCAGCACAAAAAGCTGCAAGAGAACAAATATTAATGCTTCTATTTTTATTAAATAAAATATATTCAGAAATATTAGAAATAAAAATGACTATATGTACATGCTTAAAGCAGTCAGGTAATGAATAATTTCCAGGAAGTAAATAGATGCAAAGAAAAGTGGAGAGTTAGAAAACGTGATATATTTTCACACACTCATACCTTCTGCTCTCCTATGCAGGGTACGATATAAACAAAGTGGTATGCTGTGTCGAAAATAGAAAATTATTGCAAGATATTTGGGTGGAATGGCACAGATTTTAAAAGAGTTGTTTATACCTAACACTACCACAGAACTAGATACGGAAAGTACTGGAGTAACTCAGTGGGTCAGGCAGTGTTGTTGGAGGATATGGGTAAGCAAAGTTTCAGGTCAGGACTCTTCTTCTGACTGATTTTGGAAGAAGAAAGAAAGCTGGAAGAGAGGTGGGGCATGACAAAACCAGGCAAGTGATAGGTGGCAGCTATATTCACCTACCATTTGCTTGGCTTTGTCCCCCCCCCCCCCCCCCCCCACACCTCTGTTCCAGCTTTCTCTACACCCACCCACCCAAACTGCCCCCACCAATCAGTCTGAATTCTGACCAGAAAATGCCATCTATTCCTGTCTTGCAGAGATGCTGCCTGACCTGCTCAGTTACTCCAGCACTTTGTGTCTTTTATTTTGGAAAATAGCATCTGCAGATCGTCGTGTCTGCTATCACAGAAATAAAGAGCTGTGAATGGAAGAAATTGCCATGAACCTAGTACTGGGCAATCTCAATACATATCAGGGAATGGATTTTGAGGTGAATGGAAATCTGGATTAAACAGAATATTGGGTTCCAATTGTAAATCTGGACATTTTCAATCATAAATTGCAAAGGCTTGGCATTATAAGCAATTTGATTTATGAGGGTGTGGCCAATATACAAGGTCTTAGCTACATGGAGAGAATGGGCAATTTAAGACTTTAGCCACATGTTCACGTTACAGTAGAATTAGGTCATTCAGCCCATTGAGTCTACCCCGCCATTCAATCATGGTTGATCTCTGCCTCCTAATCCCATTTTCCTGCCTTCTCCCCATAACACCCGTCCTAAACAAGAATTTGTCTATCGCTGCCTTAAAAATTCCACTGACTTGGCCTCCACAGCCCTCTGCGGCAACAAGTTCCAAAGATTAACTACCCTCTGACTATAAAAGTTCCTCCTCACCTCCTTTCTAAAAGAATGGCCTTTAATTCTGAGGCTATGACCTCTGGTCCTAGACTCTCCCACCAGTGGAAACATCCTTCCCACATCCACTCTACCTATGCCTTTCATTATTCTGTAAGTTTCAATGAGATCCCCCCCTCAACCTTCTAAACTCCAGCGAGTAGAGGCCCAGTGCTGTCAAACACTCATCGTATGCTAACCCACTCATTCTTGGAATCATTCTTGTAAACCTCTCCAGAGTCAGCACATCCTTCCTCGGACCCAAATTTGCTCACAGAACTCCGAATGGAGCCTTACCAGCACCTTAGAGCCTCAGCATTACATGCGTAGGAATGAACTGCAGATGCTGGTCTAAATCGAAAGGTCTCGACCCAAAACATCACCCATTCCTTCTCTCCTGAGATGCTGCCTGTCTCTCTCAGCATTACTTCTCTGTGTTTGTATTCCAGTCCTCTTGATATAGATGCTAGCATTGAATTTTCCTTCCTTACTACTGATTCGACTTGCAAATTAACTTTTTGGGAGTCCTGCACTAGCATTCCCAAGTCCCTTTGCACCTCTGATATCAGGATTCTCTCTCTCTCTCCATTTAGCAAATATTCCTCAGAGCGCAGGAGGCTAGGCGGTGATCTTATAGAGGTGTATAAAATTATGAGTGGAATTGATAGGGTGAAAGCAGAGGCTTTTGTTTAAACCCATGATAGGGGAATCAAGACCAGAGAATATAGGATAAGTGAGAGGAAAAAGATTTTAAAATAACCCGAGGGGCAACTTTTTCCACAGATTGGAACAAGCTGCCAGAAGAGGTAGTTGAGGCAGGTGCAACAACAACATTTCAAAGACACTTGGACAGGTACATGTATAGGAAATGTTTATAGGGATTCAGGACAAATTGGTCAACATGGACAAGTTGGGCTGAAGGGCCTGCTTTTATGCCACACAACACCATATACAATGCACAACGCATGCATTCTTTATTATAACAAAAAACATTAAGCAAAAACATTGACCCCAAGAAATCAACGTGAAACAATATGAAAATCCACGTTGAATTGAATATTTTTTAAATCGAGGAATTACTATACTGAATCACAACTCCTCTGCAATTGTGCAGCCTCCCAGTCTCATCCCAATTCCTTTGCATTTGCTTTCTCCTGTACTTCAGCCTCAACATCAAAACTGGACCTCTCACCACAGGTATCTCTTAACTTCTGTCAAAAACTAAAATTAAGAGACCTTGCCGCAGTCCTGATGATTTGTCGAGAGCCAAAGGCTACAGCAGCCAGCCAAGAAAGCAAAGTGCTCACTTCACACAAGTAGCTGCTTGAAATCCCGTCAAGTAAATTGTGTCTCTTCCATTCATGTCTCTACTGTTGTAGGAATGACACAATGCCATTACGCAAGGTTTTGGCTGGGAAGCCAGTGAGATAAACAGTTACCAAGAATACTCACATTCTCTTCTAAGCAGAGAACGTATGCATCTTTCAACAGCTGTTAGAACATATTAAGGTTATCAAAGTAACACTAATGATGTCAGCACTGATACGCCTGGCATTTACAGTTAAAACAGAACAATTTCTGCAACACAATTTGGTATTTAAGAATTGATGACACTTCTAGGATTCATAAAGCTGAGGTAATAGCTTTAATCTGTCTCTGCATTAATATATCATCTGTGACCACAAACTCTTATTCTTTGATGGTTAAAATAATTTATTTTGTCTATCCAATTTTGAATGTTATTCAAGGAAGGACATTCTTGCTATTGAGGGAGTGCAGCATAGGTTCACGAGGTTAATTCCTGGGATGGCGGGACTGTCATATATGTTGAAAGAATGGAGCAACTGGTATTGTATACACTGTGGCGTCAGCTGATAGTCAGACCACTTACGGTCGAACCCGCGTCGGTGGTTACGAGGGCTGTCACGTGACGTCATGGGTTAAGAGGAGTGTCCTGCTACATAAGCAGATCTCACCTGGAGATCATGAGTTCGACAGGTAGCTGAGCTCGAGACAACACCCTCACTCAGCTGCAACCGCAATGACAATATGTTAGAGGACCAACGTGTAAATATTTCTAACCTATTATGTCTGAATAAAGCAACTGTTTATTCACCACGTTTGGTGTTGCTACAACACTGGAATTTAGAAGGATGAGAGGGAATCTTATTGAAATATATAAGATTACTAGATTGGACAAGCTAGAGGCAGGAAACACGTTCCCGATGTTGGGGGAGTCCAGAACCAGGGCCCAGAGTTTAAGAATAACGGGTAGGCCATTTAGAACGGAGATGAGGAAAAACTTTTTCACCCAGAGAGTTGTGAATCTGTGGAATTCTCTTCCTCAGAAGGCAGTGGAGGCCAATTCTCTGGATGCTTTCAAGAGAGAGGTAGATAGAGCTCTTAAAGAGCTCTCAAGGGATATAGGGAAAAGGCAGGTACGGGGTACCAATTGTGGATGATCAGCCATGATCACAGTGAATGACGGTGCTGGCTAGAAGGGCTGAATGGCCTACTCCTGCACCTATTGTCTATTTGTACACTTGACACAAATAGGGCAGGCACATAGGCGGCACAGCAATTAAATTAAACAAAATATTCACCCGTTTATTTTCTCCACACATACAGGCTCAGACTGATCTGCTAAGTGTTGCATTTTCTGGTTTTATTAGCAATCTAGTGAGCTGGATTATTAATCCAGAGTTCAGAGTGCACCAAGCTAGCTGTGGAATTTAAATCAGGAGTTAAAAACAAAAGCAGTCATTACACACAATGACCATATAACTGATCATTATAAAAATGCATCCAAATCACAGATGTCCCTCAGTAAATGAAATCAAAAAACCTCAGCCATAAATGAAATTCAGTATGCTGCAGATGCTAGAAATCGGACAGAATAATATAAAACGCAGAAACATTCAGCAAATTAGCACATAACATTTCAGATCAAAGGCTCTTCATCAGAATTAGGAAAGAGAGTTAATTTCAAGTTGCAGAGAAGGTGGTGAAGAGATGAATAAAACAAAGGGAATGTCTATTGTTGACCAATGCTAGGGTTGCTGGGGGAACAAGTTGTAAGGGTGACCCAGTCAAATGGGTAAAAAGGTAGCTGGAGAGTGATAACACAAACAAGTGTAATCGTGTTACTAACGGCAGATTTGTGGGACATGTCCAACAGGCCAGGCTGTACGCATGGAGAGAAAAGAACCAAACCTATATCACAGATGGATGATTTACAGCAGAACTGACATGTTCTGAAGCAGATGTTACCGGAAATAGATGAATTCGATGCCATGGAAGTGATGTTGTTCTTCAACCTGACATTGGACCTTACTGAAACTGTGCAGGCGGCTGCAGACAGAGAGCAGCAAATGAGTAGGGTGAAGGCTTAAAGTGGCAGACAACAAAACATGTAGATTGAAGGCAGCTATTCTGCAAAGTGATCACCCAATCTGTATTTGGTGTCTCCAGTGTTGAGAAGACCACATTGTGAACACTTCATATACCAGCTTGCTGGAGTGCAACCTTGCAGATTCAACATCTGAAGAAGGGTCTCAAGCCAAAACATTACCCATTCCTTCTATCCAAAGATGCTGCCTGTCCCACTGAGTTACTCCAGCATTTTGTGTCTATCCAACAATTTCAGATAACCAGCCAATGTAGTCTTGTATTGTTTTCATCTTTCCTGTCTATGGGTGATTTAAGGTTTCATTTACTTCCTGATATGGCTTCTCCAAGTGCATCTTTTACTATTAACAAGCCTTTACTCATTTCTAAAACAATGTTAACATTAATCACAATTGGCAGTCTTATGTAATGTAAACTGACCACTAATCCAAACAATTAATACCATCTTATAAATCCAGTTATATCACTCACCCGAAAGAATCACTCATTATCACCAAAACCATAGTAATGTTTATGGAGAAATTCCAGCAAGTAAAAAGGACATTTAAACCAGTTCACCAAGTCACAATTTCATCAATGCCTAATAAGGTGCATTTGCTGTATATCATATGGAGACGAAAAATAAGGTATGATCCAGAAATATACACAACAACTTAGTTTGATTACCAATTAGCTATTCAATAACACTAAAAAACTGTCAGCAGAAACAAACATTTCTTTCAAATTTTCCTTACCACCTCCTCTTCCTGATTTTCCATCGAATAACAAGAGCTGCCTACAGTCATGAGCTGTCTTCTTCTTCTTCTATGTGGTGTTTTTTGGCGGTTGGCAAACAACTTTTTTGGTGCATTACCGCCACCAACTGGCATGGAGTGTGGATCAAACAACACCATTACATATACTAATAACCTATATCCTTCCGAACAAATTGGTTACCCTAAGAAAATGCAACAGGATTTGATAGCACTTATATGAACTTCCTTGCAAAATATCTACCAAATCAAATTGTATTCTTTCTTTTCTGAACTGCTCACTCATCCGTTCTCTCTCCTCCTCATACCTCTCACAATGTACAATGACATGCTCTATTGTCTCTTCTTGCCCACAGTATTCACATCTACCTGTATTATGCTTGCCTATTATAAAAAGTGTACTGTTCAGACCAGTGTGTCCAAATCTAATTCTTGAGATTACTGTCTCCTCTTTTCTGTTTTTTCCTGCACATCTCATTTCTCCCACTTTCCTCTGGACTCTGTAGAACCACCGTCCTTTCCGCTCTTCATCCCATTGCTTTTGCCATCTTTCCTTCAGTCTTTGCTTAATAATGTCTTTGATTTCAGTTTTACCTATGTTAATACTTAAATCAATTTTACTTCTTTTTGCTACCTCTTTTGCTACCTTATCTGCCATTTCGTTTCCTCTAATGCCAATGTGTGCTGGTACCCATAAAAATATGACTGTAAGCCCCATCATTTGAATTCTGAATAGTGTTTGTTGTATTTCAATCAAAATGTCTGGTCTACTGTCTGAATGGCTGTGCTGTAAACTCTTTATTGCTAAACCTGAATCTGAGCAAATAACTGTCCTTAAAGGCCTAGTATCCTCGACCCACTGTACCGCTAACAATATTGCAATCATTTCACCTGTGTATACTGATACCTCATTATTGATCCTCTTCCCTACTTTGATGTGAAATTCTGGTACAATAAATGCTACTCCTACTTTATCTACTGAATCTTTTGATGCATCTGTATAAATTTGGACAAAACTGTAGTATCTGTCAATGTATTCCTGTATGATGACTGAATTATACCTATGTTGTTTTTCCTTGTTTTCCTGTTCTAATGTTGTAAAGTCTACTGTTGCATCTGGAAGTATCCAAGGTGGAATTGAAGGTAATGGAACTGTTGGAACCACATTTAATTGTGCTATGCCGATTTGTACTGCTCTCTGGGTCACTGTCCATCCAAAACTTTTTGTTTCCCTTCTCTCCTTTTCCCAGCATGGTTTGATAGTAACTTGTGCTGGGTGTTCTTGACTCTGTCCCTGTAGGTTAATCCAGTAATTTAATGAAAGCTGTATCCTTCTCATCTCTAGAGGCATCTCCCCCATTTCAACCTGTAATGCTGCTGTTGGAGTTGTTTTTATTGCACCTGTACATATTCTCAATGCCTGATATTGAATGTTGTCTATTTTCTTAAGAGAAGTACTTGATGCGGACCCATACACCACACAACCATAATCTAACACAGATCTAATTAACCCATTGTATATAGCCTTCAAAGCTTTCCTACCTGCCCCCCAATCACATCCAACTAAACATCTCATTACATTAAGTATCTTCTTACATTTGTCCACTACTTTCTGAATATGAACTATCCACGTAATCCTCTCATCAAACCATAAACCTAAAAATTTATAGTATTTTACTCTCTCCAATTCCTGGTTATATAATTTTAGTTTAACCTCACTACCAATTTCCTTCCTAGTAAAAAACATTATCTTTGTCTTTTCCACAGAAAATTTGAATCCCCATTTATAAGACCACTCTTGTACCTTTATTATAGCCCTCTGTAGTTTCTGCACAATAAACTTCACATTTCTCCCCCTTTTCCAGATTGCCCCATCATCCGCAAACAGTGAAACTCCCATTTCATTTACAATTTCATCATACACATCATTTATCATTACTAAAAATAGTAAAGGACTTATTATGCTCCCTTGAGGTGTTCCATTTACAATATCTAATGTTCCTGAGTATTGATTTCCAACTCGTACTTGTATTGACCTCCCAAATAAAAAATCCTTAATCCATTTAAATATACGACCTTTAATCCCCAATTTACCTAGTTTCACTAATAACCCTTCTCCCCACATCATATCATATGCTTTCTCAATATCAAAAAATACAGCTACTACACTTTCTCTATTAATTTGTGCTCTCCTAATTTCATGTTCTAAACATATAGCTGGATCCATGGTGTTTCTCCCCTTCCTAAAACCACTCTGGTAATTGGATAAATATCCTTTATTTTCTACATAATATGTTAACCTTTCATTTACCATTTTTTCCATTACTTTACATATGTTGGATGTTAATGCAATAGGCCTATAATTCCCTGGGTTTGTCAGATCTTTACCTGGCTTTCCTATTGGGATTACTACTGCCTCCTTCCACCTTTGCGGTAATTTCCCACCCTCCCACACTTTATTATAAAATTCTAACAAAAAATCCTTGGATGTTTCACTGAGATGGTTTAACATGGTGTAACAAATCTGATCTTTACCTGGTGCTGACATCTTGGTTTTTCTAAGAGCTCGGTTGAATTCTGTCTTTGTGAATGGTTTGTTTAGAACATCGTTAGTGTCTTCCTCATGTCGTATTACCTGTCTATTCTCTGCTATGGTATTTTCTTTTCCTTTTCTTCCTTCTTCACTAACATTGTCTGAACTGTGAATTTTAGCAAAGGATTTTGCCAACATCTCTGCTTTCTCTTCGTCTTTCACTGCTGTAATTTCACCGTCAGTTAGGATTGGATATTTGTATTCTCTTTTAATTCCTTTCATTCTCCTTATCATTCCCCAAACTTGACCTACTTTTGTCTCCCTTCCCACTGAGTTACAAAATGTCCTCCAAAATTCCCTCTTTGCATTTTTTATTACTCTTCTTACACTTGCTTGCAACCTTTTGTATTCAATAAGATTCTGAAAATTATGATTTCTTTTCAAAATTTTAAAAGCTTTATTTCGACACTTAATTGCTTTGTCACATTCCTTAGTCCACCATGGTACGCTCTTTTTGTTGTGCTTACCTCCTTTCCTCTTAATGGACTTTGTTGCTGCCTCTAAAATGGCTTCGCAAACAGAAATATTTAAATTATCCACATCTTCATAAATATCAATTTTTTCCATTTCTTGATCACTAATAGTCTTAAACTTCTCCCAATCCGCACCACTAAAAGACCACTTTTGTCAGTCATGAGCTGAAACCCAGTATTGCTAGTTAGGCACAATTACAAAGTGAACATGTGCATTTCATTAGCATTAATTAGCCAAACATCCCTTGGTGGCGAGCAACATGTTTATAATTGCAACCTGATGTGACAGTGTGATTCACAACATTAGTACTTTTCAAAGTAGAAGGATGCAGTGCTGCAAGTTCAGAAACTTCATGCTGTGTGACCAGTTGCAGTGAATGCATCTGGAAATCACATTTCCTTTCAACTGCACCCTGAGTCTCAGCTCAATATACCATAATTGCATAATTCCCCAATCAGCATGCAGACCTAACTTGCATTTGCACCTCATATACTCCAAGACTGGTGCCCGTATGCTGCATCCTTTCCAGTGTGCATATGGCAAGTGTGATCATTTCAACACCTGGTAACTCAAACATCAAGCACCGTCTGATCATTGACGCCTCAGTTTCCATTCCATCATCTGCAGAAACCGCACGTGTTAGTTGAGCGTTGCAGTGGAAGCTCAAAGGTCGGCCACTCAGGCTCCAGTTGTTCTCAGGAAATATCAGCTTGCATCTGTACAATCTCAAACCTCTGCCTTCATGATTGAGGATCTTGTTGAAAGAGACTTTGATGGACTCACATAATTCAGCGGGATATCTGCCAGGGGATTGCTCTGATTGCAGAGTTACTGTCAAAGAGAAGCAGCAAAGAGCCTGTGGAACCCACATTCACTGTTCTCTCTCAGGTTCACACTATGCGGTGGCTATGTTATTGCTCACTCATTGTTGCCTGCCAGCCAGCCAGTCACCTGGATTCCTAAGCATTAAAGCAAGATGGGTATGGTCCCGAAGCCAGATCTTCAAGGATGATTAATTAATGTTGATTGCCTTGTTTTTAAAGGAAACATGGTTTAGAATATACCGGTTGGCGCAGCGGTAGAGTTGCTGCCTTACAGGGCCAGAGACCCTGGTTAAATCCTGTCTACGGGTGCTATCTGTACGGAGTTTGCACGTTCTCCCCGTGACCTGTGAGGGTCTTCTCAGGGAGCTTCGGTTTCCTCCCACACTCAAGACATATAGTTTTGTAGGTTAATTGCTTTGGTATAATTGTAAATTTTCCCCAGTGTGTGTCATACTAGCGTTAGTGTGTGTGGATCACTGGTCGGCGTGGCCTCGGTGGGCCGAAAGACCTGTTTCCATGCTGTATCCCTAAATAAACAAAAGTAATATATATAGATCATTAATTGTGGCCAGGCCAATGGTGTAATAACCAGGTTGGATCTGCAGTGCAATTTGGATTATTGTCCCCCACATTGGCCACCAATTCCAATATTGCTGGCCAATGGAAGGGACTGGTTTCCAGACCACATAAAACCACATAAAAAACACATAAAACCACACAAAGCACATAAAGTACATAATGGGCACTCACAGTTCAGTAGACACTCGGTGTTGTGTAGATTCCCAGCTCAGACTGAGAGTCGTGACCTCTCCCACACCATCTTGCAGCGACTGAGCCACATCCAGACCTCCGGGTTTTATAGTCCCCCCCCCCACCCCCCCGCAGAAGGGGCGTGGCCTTAATTGCTGTGATTGACAGGAGAGAGAATCTCAAGATTGTTTAAACACTAATAACTCGTTTATTTTTCATCGATGGGAAAAATCCTCAGGGCCTGATCATTGGAGGAGGACTCTGAGTAAGATGGCCAAAAAATCACAGCCATATATGGTAGCGTTTTTTCTAAAATCATCAACAGCGCAAACAGAAAGTGGTCAACATGAGACTTTTAATTGTATAGATATCAGAGGGATATGCTTGCCAATAGCGAGGATAGCATTTACTGCCCTTCCCTCATGAACTATCCACACACACATCACTAAAATGTTTTTGGTATAATCCACACAACTGGGACCAATACAAAGGTATAAAAGGTGTTGATTTATGTTGCCACAATATTACCAGATCAAACTTATCTTCGACCTAATAAATTTAATTGAACTGCATTGAAACAGTAACACTGGTGGAACTGCAAAACCAATGTACAAAACTCACAGAAAAAAATGCATCCCAAACTATCTGCTGAAATCACCAGAGAAAATCTAAAACTTTGATATATTTTTATTCCTGGTGCAGCACTCCAATGTATGGTGCTATTATATTTTATATGCTTTTGCCTGTAATAGATCCAGTAATGGCTTCAACTGTTAAGGATGCTTATGTCACTGCAAATGGAAAATCTGAGTGAATCCTCTCCATAAATAAAAGAAGAATGGTTTTGATTTATGATAATTCAGCCAGCTTTTCTATCTACTGGCAACTGGAATAGTATTAAGGTTTGCAAATGAATTTGGAGCTCATCATTAGAAAGACGACATACAGTCTTGGGTATTTCTTTACAAGGGCTGCATTACACCCCTTCCATCACACAAATTTAAAAATAATTTTTACCTCAATCACGCATAAATGTAGTTATTTTCAGAATGCAAAAAATATGTAAAGAGTCAATGTGGCAACTGCTGCAAACCTTCCTTGACGTTACAAGGCCTTCTACGCCCGAACCTCCAGACTCAGGAACAGCTTCATTCCCAGAGCTATAGCGGCTCTGAACCGGCTCTGCTGAGTGCCCCCCATCCCCCCTGGACTGTCTCCCTCGGATGGTCACGTCGCACAGACACATCTGCACTTTAGTCTGTGAACTGTTTTGACTGTTTTACTGTTCTTTTTACAATCCATGTTCTCGGGACATCTAAATCCAGATTTATTATTTATTTATGTTATGACATAGGTTGGAAGCTGCATACCAAATCTCGTTGCGCTTATGTGCAATGACAATAAAAGATATTATTATTATTATTATTATTATTGAATAACACATATAGCTGAGGATATCATACCATCCTGTTCAGCAAGTTGGGGTCCTCAACCGAACACCAAAGAAAATTCGATACAAGACACAAAATGGTGGAGTAACTCAGCAGATCATGCAACATCTCTGGAAAACATGAATAGATGACCCTTCTTTAGAGGGAGTCACTTTGGGAATTTGAAGAAGGGAATCTGAGCTGCAGGCATGTGGGACTAGTTTAGATGGGGCATGTTGGTCGGCGTGGGCATGTTGTGCCAAAGGGCCTGTTTTCACGCTGTATGACTATGAATCTTCACTTATCCATGTTCTCCAGAGATGCTGGCCAGCTGAGTTACTCCAGCACTGTGTTTTATTTTGTAAAGCAGCATCTGTAGTTCCTTGTAGATAAAATGTGGTACCAACCTGGGTTCAAGATCTAGAACAGGGGTGGCGAACCTTTTCATGTTGGAATGCCACATTACGTTAGCTGTAATCTAATAAGGCCGCATGCAAGAAACTTCAATTAGATATACTTCAAAATGTACATTATTTTGTAAAAATCTAACTACTATGTACTAATTTCAAAAAAAAAGAAAATAAATGTTAATTCTAAAGTTAATTAACCTTTTAATGACCTTGTTGTGACTGCTTTTTGTGGGAAAGCATTTGAATATTTGGTTGCAACATGGAGGTACGCAGTTTCAGCTGATCTTCTAGATGGGTATCCGTTATTTGGGACCTTAAGGGCATCTTGATTTGGGTTAGGTAGGAGAATGTAGATTTGCAGCAATAAGTGGTTGAAATGCAAGAAAGCATTTTTCGTGCATGTCAGAGTTAACGTAGATTCTCGAGTCGCATTAGAAATAAATCATGAGCATAACAGGTGTTAAAATAGCCCTCGTGACTTACTAATGTTTTAATTGTGGCCATCAGTCAGGGAGGATTATTTAGTTGAATCTTCTTTTACTCTTTGGTATTTTAAATAGGTTCATTTTAAGATTAAAATGAAAATAATAAAAGACGAACAAAAACATATTAATAAAAATAAAAGGAATTGCTCTACAAAATTTGGATTCATTCAAAAGGCCGCACTTAATGGTCTAGAAGGCCGCAGGTTCCCCACCCCTGACCTAGAATATTGTGAATAGTACTAAGCACAACAAACAGTATTGAGATAGATGCTTATGGCCAGCACCTGAAATGAATTCTAGACGCTACTTTGTTGTCAATTCTATATAATTATAACACAAAAGTGTTAGAGATTCCAAAGTGTAAGATTCAAAATTTTAAGATCTTATGATCTTATGAATAGGATGTTGCTGAAGGGTTCAGAGGGAATCCAAGGAAGAATTTATTTGCAGTCGGAAGCTGATGACACTTGGCTAAGTGGTTAGAACATCACTGTTTGTTATAGACATCAATGATTTGGATATGAATATAGCAGACCTAAATGAATAATTTTACAAACAGAAAAATCGGTAGTATTGTTGGCAGTTGACTCTTTGGTTACAGTTTGATACTGATCAATCAATAATATGGTCATGTCAAAGGGGGATGAAATTTAATCCTGATATATGTGAGGTGATGCACTTTGAGGTGATTATCTTCTATATTAGGAGAATACAATGAATGGTACGACCCTTCGGAGTAATGAGGGACCTCATGCATAATTCTACGGATACCTGCAGAGGATAGCGTAGCCCGTTAATGTATATAGGGTGAGTGTATGTGGGATACTTATTTCATTATCTGGGGCATAGATTATAAAAGAGAGATTATGGGACAAATTTACCAAATGTTGATTAGGCTACAGAAAGAGTACAGCGTGCAGGTCTGGTCACCACACCATAAAAAGGATGTGATAAGATCATAAGTCTTGCCGTGACGCCATAGAGTGTGGCAGCAACATCGCGGAGTCCTGGGGCCCTTTGCCAAGGGTGTCCTCCAGTCCCGACGTCGGACTTCCATCACCCCGGCAAGCGGGCCTGAACATCGGGCTGCCCGTAGCAGAGACAGCGGGGGATTCGGGAGCCCCCCGACCACGGGTGAACAACAGAGGAGGATGACTGAATTTTAGAGCCTTCCCTCACAGTGGGAAACTTTGATCTCGCTGTGTGGAGATGTCTGTGTTAAAGACTATCATGTTCTGTGCTCTTTATTATTCGCATGGCTGGAAGGCAACCACACATTTCACTGTACCAATTGGTACATGTGACAAATAAATGTATCTTATATCTTATAACATCAGGTCGTCCACAGCGGCGACTGTGGAGGGCTCAAAGACCCCAACCACGGGTGCACAACAAGAAGATGACTGAACTTTATCACCTTTCCTCACAGTGGGAAACGCTGATTCCGCTGTGTGGGGATGTTTATCTTAAATTATATCGAGAATTGTGTTATTTTTGTTTGTATGGCTGATGGTAACTCAAATCTCACTGCACCAGTAGGTGCATGTGACAATAAATGTAACTTAAACTTGTTTACACTGGAAAGTGTGTCCAGGAGATTCTCCAGTATGTGGCCTGTGATGGAACCTTTTCATTACAAAGAGAGTTTGGATAGGCAGAGATTGTTTTCCTTTAAGTGTAGGTGGTTGAGGGAGCAGCGAAAGACCCATTTCTTTGGTGTATGATTCTGCACTTCAAGGCATCGCCTCATTCAATCCAATCATTCTTTTTGGACTTAAGAAGAGAAGATTATTTCAGCACTGTGCATTATAAACATAATTGCTGTTACTTTAAACCATCACAGCCGATGTTTCTGCAATTCTCACCTTAACAATGCAGTGCAAATTGTTCAGCTGCGCCATCACATTTTATACTGGGTGGCAGAGGAGAAATACTGAAGCGAAAATGAAACAGACAAGATGCAACAACTAAGGGAGCTGTCAGATTCATATGCTTCAGCACTCCAAGTCTAGACCAGTCTTTCACCATAATGCATCTATGGTGCTATGCTTGAGCAAGCATGCAGGCACTGGTTTTCATTGGAATCTGTACTTTGCACTGCTTGACAGAACAGCACAACCCACTTCCCATAATGTCTGCTGTCACTGTAGTCAGTTAAATGTATCATTTCATGTCGAACAATGTTTCACACTGCAATTGATCTGCCACTTTGCCGGCTCTTTCTGATGTTTAAAACTAAAATCCTCTTGGTTTAAGTGGATTATTGTCACATGTACCAAGGTATAGTGAAAAGGCTTTGATTTGCCTGTTATTCAAACAGATCAGCTATTCCATGTATAAATACAATGCACTCATTGTTTTTCTTTGGCCATTAATTGGCATCGGCAAGTGTTAACACCACAACTTTGAAAGAAGTGCGCAGAAATGTCCCCAGAAATAAATATTCAACCAGCCCAATCCACGAATAAACACCAAACAACCCTTCCATATCTTCCTTTCTAACCGATTTTAACTCATTAGTTTTACCAGGTCCAATGCACTATTCTTTCATCTTCCAGTGAGTAATCTCTCCTATATTACTTTTTAAAGAGGCTTTACAGGGTAACATCCATTGCATGTTTCCCCTTGACCGCCTTTGATCCTGGAAAATTCTCATGCAGAATTTCAAGCACCAATATTTCTTTTAAAAATATCTACAGTCGTGGATATTTTCATCTGGATACATTTTCATCTATAATTAAAGATGCTGAAGATGTTCTATATTTGTCTTAAACTGCCAGCACCATTTCCATGGCTTCCATCTCCACAATTTCCACCCTTACTGCCTGAGCTACTTTTGCCATGTTTGTGCAGGAGTGCTGAAGCTGGATGAGTGGGGTCACCACAGAATATAGAAAGCTACAGCACAGGAACAGGCCATTCAGCCCACAATGTCTGCGTGAACATGGTACAAAATTACTCATCCCCTCTGCCTTTCAAGGAAAGTCACAGAAAGGCTGATGATAGTAATTTACATTTTGGCTCGGATATGTCATTGCTTCTCTACATTTTTTTCAGTTTAGTTTTGAGATACAGCGTGGAAACAGGCCCTTCGGCCCACCGAGTTTGCATCGACCAGCGATCCCCGCACATTAACGTTTTCCTACACACACTAGGGACAATTTTTACATTTGTACCAAGCCAATTAACCTACAAACCTGTACGTCTTTGGAATGTAGGAGGAAACCGAAGATCTCGGAGCAAACTCATGCAGGTCACGGGGAGAGCGTACAAACTCCTTACAGACAGCACCCGTAGCCGGGATTGAACCCGGGTCTCTGGTGCTGCAATCGCTGTAAGGCAGCAACTCTACCGCTGCACCACCGTGGTGGCCAATCTTTCAAACTATTCCCATCAAAGTAACAACTGAAAGCAAACAATGGTATCAGTAAAGTGACAATGGAACTGGAAGATTGTCAGGGTGCCACGACTAAGTCAATGGAGTCTCTATTAATGGAGTCTCTTTTTGCTCCTGTTCCATACCTCTGTCCCTGACTCATTAAGGCTATCTGATTTAACTCAGTGAGATATTCAATTGTGTCAAATAACACTATCAAGTAGTGCAAGAAACTGAACATTTAATTCAGCTTTTAGTCTGATCTGAAGGACTGGATTGTCCACCTGCCTTATTTTCTTTTAATACCCAGCAGGTTTGGAGAGATATGGACCAAGCATGGGCAGGTGGGTCAGTGTAGCTTGGACATGTTGACCAGTGTTTAGTGCAAGGTAAGGCCAGCAAAGTCTGATCATGGATAGTCCGAGGGTCACCAAACAGGTAGATAGTAGTTCAGGACTACTCTCTGGTTGTGGTAGGATGATTCAATTGCCTGATAACAGCTGGGAAGAAACTGTCCCTGAATCTGGTGGTGTGCGTTTTCCTTTTGCCTAATGAGGGAGGGGAGAAGATGGAGTGGCCAGGGTGTGACTTGTCCTTGATTATGCTACTGGCCTTGCCGAGGCAGGGTGAGGTATAAATGGAGTCAATAGAAGGGAGATTGGTCTGTGTGATGGTCTGGGCTGCATCCACAAATCTCTGCAATATCTTGCGGTCTTCGATGGAGCTATTCCCAAATATTCTTGGCCTCCACATTTTCCCCTCACATTCCCACGAATTATGAAAATGCAATTAAAATGTATATATTTTATAACTGCATCCTTCTTTTCCATATAGCCCATCTAACGTTCCCCACATTAAAAACTGGGGGTTAGGTGTACACCATAAAAATAACACGAATGAGCACCCTGGGTGGCATGGTGGCGCAGCGGTATGGAGTTTGTACGTTCTCCCCGTGACCTGCGTGAGTTTTCTCCGAGATCGTCGTTTTCCTCCCACACTCCAAAGACGCACAGGTTTGTAAGTTAATTGGCTTGGTATATGTAAAATTTGTCCGTGGTGTGTGTGGGGTAGTATTAATGTGATGGGGTCGCTGGTCGGCGCGGACCCGGTGAGCTGAAAGGCCTGCTTCCACATTGTATCTCTAAACTAAACTAAACTAAACTAATCACATAATTTACCTAGCTTTTATTGCAGCTGATTTAAATAGTGACTGTTGCTAAGCAATGCTGATTTTGGTTTGGACTACCAGTAAACATCAAAGAAGAGACTGCGACTGATTAGTCTTGCAATGTGATAATCAATTCCATCAAGAACAGTTATGTTTACCTATCTCCTTTGCAATCAAATCAGTAAAGTCAATCCTTAGAGTCAATTTACAGGAACAAATCAAAGATAGTCGTTCAATTTTGTATTATGAGACAATATTGTCTTTGAAGTGCTGTATGGAGTGTCTGATCACATTACATTTCAGAAGTATTAGCAGCACATTTTTGTAACAAATGACACCAAATTAAATATGTGATGCATTCACTGAAACTCCTAGTGTTGTTGTTAATTCTGATCCTGAAAATATTTAGTGGTTACAATATTCAGGCTAGAGGTCTTGACCAGTGACGTTTTGCAGGGATCTGTGCTGGGATCTCTGCTTCTTCTTTCGTGTCCTTATGGTATATAGTGGCTCGCCACTGCTGTACACAGCGTTGCGCTATTGGAGTGTTAAGTGCAAGGTCTGCAGTAGATGATGGATTATCCAGCTATGGGCATTGCAGTAGGTGTTGCATTGTCTGGGTCTGTGTGCCACAGTTATAGGTTGTTGTACCCATCATGTAGTGCCGTTTGTGCATTGTCACCCTTGACCGCCCGACCCCGGTTCGCAGTTGGTTGAGACATCTCCAGTTCTACCAGTGTTCATCAGCACCTGGTGCTAAGCGCTCTGCTCCCGATATGCCCATCTTGGTGGAAATAGGGACAGTGGCTAGTCTGTTCTTCCACATTTAGAGGCGAGCTTCAGTTGGTATTGTTCCCAGTGGGTTAACCAATTAGGAAGCTCTCCCGGGATTTTAACCGCCTAGGAGGGGGCACATGGTTGTGTAATGGGTGTCTATTGTCTGTCTGTTGTTTCAGGCGCTCTGTCCTACTTGCAACAGCTCTCCTGATGTCCGGGGGAGTGATGCCAGCCAGTAGGTAGACGTTGTTTATGTCCGTAGATCGGAGGCAACCAGTGATGCTACGACAGCTGGCATTCAAGGATGCGTCGATCTTCTTTGCATGTGTACATCTCTCCCAAGCAGGGCAGGCGTATTCTGTAGCAGAGAAGCAGAGTGCTAAGGCGTACTGTTGTTGGGTTGGCACCCCATTTGGTGGTGGTGAGTTTGTTCAATATGTTGTGCCCACCTTTGCTTTAGTTTTTTCCACATGTGCCTTGAATGTTAAGCATGTGACTCCAAGGTAGACTGGGTTTGGGCAATGTGTTAGTGGGAGTCCAGACCATGTGACGTGTAGTTGATGGAACTCAGGTGGAACGCACAGACCTGTGTTTTCAATGGGTTGGCACGCAGCTGGTTTTTCTCATAATATAAAGATAAACCGGTGAGTGCCTCTGTCAGCGTTGTCTCAACATCTGGGAACTGTGTACCCTGTGCTGTTATACAGAGTTTGTCAGCAGAGATGAAGCGCTTAGTTACCAAGTCAATTGGCTGTTCATTAGTGTAGATGTTGTACAGGATCGGTGCCAGAACACTTCCTTGAGGGAGGTCGTTCTTCCATCGTCGCCATCTGCTATGTTTCCCTCCTTTCTCGACAAAGAACCTTTGATTTTGGAGCATTGTTTGTGTTAGCTCAGTTAGATGCAGATCTTTTGTCATCTGAAGGATCTTGTTTGTGGTTGATAGTGTCGTATGCTGCTGACAAATCGACAAACTGCTCTGCTCTGATCTCTGCTGATTGTGACATGCACATGCACACAGATATGTATATATTTGGACGAATGTAGATGGTATAGTTAGTAAGTTTTCAGGTGCCACCAAGATTGATGAAGTCATGGACTATGAGGAAGGCTGTCAAAGAAGATAACAGAATATAGATCAGCTACAGAAATGGGCTGAGAAATGGCAGATGGAGTCTATTTTGTGCAAGTGTGAGTTGTTGCACTTTGGGAGGTCAATGTAATGGGAGAATACATTGAGAATACATTGAATTTAATTATATTTCCGGAAGTGGCGGCGCTGTTAACAGCTGCGGCTCGCCTGCAGTCCGTCTGTTTTTACTTTTTTCTGTTGTTTTTTTTGGTCTTGTTTTGGTTAAGTTTTAGTTTGTTGGGTTGTGTTAGAGGAGGTGGGGGGTGAAACATGTTCTCTGTCTCTTCCTTCGGGGGAATGCGACTTTTTCGTGTCGTATCCCCCTTCTCTGCCTCCGTCTGCGCTGAGGCCTAATGGCGGAGCTGGCGGCCTCCAGCCTGCGACCGACCCCGAGGCTCCGGAGGCAGAGCCAGCCAGGACTCACCGACGAGAGGCTGGCAGACTTCGGGGCTGAGGCAGCGGTGGCCCGTCTTGCTGGTGCGGCGTTCTGGCTTTCGGCGGCGGCCTGGAGCTGATGCAGCGGGGCTCGGAGCTGAGACTGCGGGACCCGGAGCTGGGGCAGCGGCCCGGAGCGGAGACTGCGGGACCAGGAGCTGGGGCAGCGGCCCGGAGCGGAGACTGCGGGACCCGGAGCTGGGGCAGCGGCCTGGAGCTGGGGCAGCGGCCCGGAGCGGAGACTGCGGGACCCGGAGCTGGGGCAGCGGCCTGCAGCTGGGGCGGCGGCCCGGAGCGGTGACTGTGGGACCCGGAGCAGGGGCGCCGGCCCGGAGCTGGGGCAGCGGCCCGGAGCTAAGACTGCGGGAGCTGGGGCGGCGGCCCAGAGCGGAGACTGCGGGACCCGGAGCTGGGGCGGCGGCCTGGAGCTGGGGCGGCGGCCCGGAGCTGATGCTGTGGCGGGCCGTCTCGGAGCGGAGACGGCGTTCCGGCTTTCGGCGGCGGCGACATCACCACGGAGGTCCGCTGGACTGGAGGGCGGCATCTTCGGCCTGGATCGATCGCCTCAGCGCAGAGGGAGAACAAGGAGGGAAGAGACAGAGACTAAGACTTTGCCTCCATCACAGTGAGGAGGTGCTTGGTGAACTCACTGTGGTGGATGTTTAATTTGTGTTTATTGTATGTTTTGTTTTTATTGGTTCTGTGTATGACTGCAGGCAACATAATTTCGTTCAGACCGAAAGGTCTGAATGACAATAAAGGAATCTAATATTATCCTTAACAGCACTGACGTACAGAGGGATCTTGGGATCCAAGTCCATAACTCCCTGAAAGTGGAAACACAAGTTCAAGTTCAAGTTCAAGTGAGTTTATTGTCATGTGTCCCTGATAGGACAATGAAATTCTTGCTTTGCTTCAGCACACAGAACATAGTAGGCATTTACTACAAAGTAGGCATTTACAAGTAAATAGAGTGGTGTAGAGGCATTTGACATGCATGCTTTCATAGGTTGGGGCATTGAGTATGAGTCAGAAAGACTTGATGCACTTTTATCGGACTTTTGTTAGGCCGCATTTGGAGTATTATGTGCAGTAAGTGTGTTATTAATCAGAGTACTGAATCGATAATCAATCTGGACCTCTTACCAGGAACCTACAATAATTCAAACTCAGACTTCAGTCAATTCAATTCATTCTGTGTGATCATCAACAAACAGCTGGGAGCACTCATTACAGCAAAGTCCAAGGAACTGGACAACATCCTGGTTGCAATACTTGCTCTCCAGTACCAGCCCAGCCTCTTGACGAGCTGCACTAGTGCAGATATTACACTGGCATAACAGGATGCATCACAACTGGATGCATAAGGGCGGCATGGTGGCACAGCAGTAGAGTTGCTGCCTTACTGTGCCGGAGCCCCGGGTTCGGGTTTGATCCTGACTACGGTTGCTTGTCTGCACCTGCGTGGTTTTTCTCCGAGATCTTCGGTTTCCTCCCACAAGCCAATGAACAAGCCAGATTTGGCTTGGTACAAATATAAATTGTCCCTAGTGTTAGTGGGTGGGGATCGCTGGTCGGCACGGACTCGGTGGGCTGAAGGGCCTGTTTCCGCACTGTATCTCTAAACTAAACTAAACTTGGTTTGGCAATTGTTCTCCACAAGGCTGCAAGAAAGTTTGAGATTTAAGATGTAGTCCAGTCCATTACCCAAACCAGCCTCCCACACCTATCAATGCCATCTATACTTTATAATACCTCAAAAGAGCAGCCAACACAATAAACAACCATTGACACCTCAGTCATTTTCTTTCCCCTCTGGCAAAACACACAAAAGCTTGAAAGCACATAGCACCAGGTTCAGAAAAAGCCTTTACCGTTCAAATTACTTAATTGACCTCTCATTAGCCCGAGGCGTAGACCTCATCTTCCTGCCTACCTCATTGCAGCCCTTCCACTTTTTTAACCTACACTTTGTCTGGAACTGTAGCACTATATTCTGCACTCTAGTATTTATCTTTGCATGACCTGTTGCCTATGGCTTATTTTTACTCATGTATGGTATGATTTGATTTGATAGCATGTAAACATGGCTTTTCACTATATCTCAGTATACATGATCATAATAAACAGGATGAAAAAGAAACATAATAGAAATGAAAGTAAAGCAAGTTTAGCCCATGCTATCTCACACCTGCTCTCTCATTCAATGTTCATGGCTAATCTTTCACCAGGGGTCCACTTTGCTGCACTAAATCCATATCTCTAATACCATAATATATCAACACTATTGATTTCTGAATTCCGAAACATGCCCTTCAGCTCACTGAGTCCGCACTGACCAGCGATCCCCACACATTAACACTATTCTATACACGCTAGGGACAATTACACTTACACCAAGCCAAATAACCTACATGCCTGTACATCTTTGGAGTGTTGGAGGAAACCGAAAATCTCGGAGAAAACCCATGCAGTCACGGGGAGAACGTACAAACTCTGTACCCGTAGTTGGGATCGAACCCGGGTCTCTGGCGCTGCAAGAGCTGTAAGGCAGCAACTCTAACACTGCGCCACTGTGGCCTCCTCTTATCTTGAGAGTGTGACTCTCTACCAACAGAATCTATACCTAACTAAAACTCTGATCTTGTTATCTTCTGGTATGGCGGTCTTTCTATTTGCGCAAAAACAGTTCGCAATAGCGCTGCGATTTTTCACCAGTTCACTCACCATTCCCCTGCGCTGCGATTGCACCAAGATTTGTTCCGATCGGTTGCATGTAGTGAATGTTAGCGAGGTTTAAAAATCGCGCATGCGCAGATCGATCTCTTCTCCTGCCAGTCGGCGCCGCGCGGATCAGTCTCTTTTCCTGTCACTCCCCAGGATCGTCCACCCCTTCCTGCCCCATCGCGCCTTTACTGGAATGAGGGTGGCCGGCGGAGGTTTCCAACCGGACTTTCGGAGGGACCCGAAGCAGCACAGCACTGCCCCAAGCAGCCCAGCCCCAAGCAGCCCAGCCCAGCCCCAAGCAGCAGCCCAGCATCAGAGACTCGACCGAGCCCAGCCCGGAGACGGAGATGTCGCCAAACGGAAAGCGGAGACTCTGATCCCAGCAAGGGAGAAGGACCAGCAACCAGCGCCTGCTGTGAGTCCCCATCGCACCGCCAATTCCAGCCAATAACCCTTTGGTCCCCCTCGCTGGCTCCACCCCCCCTCGCCCCCATGGCTCTTCCCCATCTTTTCTCTGAGCTCACTCCCACCTCTCCCACAATCCCCCCTTCCCCCACAATCCCCCCTTCCCCACAAACCCCCTCCCCCACAACACCCCCCGCCCCACAACCCCCGGCCCCCAAAACCCCCCCACAACAAACCCCCCGTCCCCACAAACCCACCCGCCCCTGCAACCCCGCCCCCAGAAACCCCCCACAACCCCCCTTCCCCCTGAAAACCCCCACAACCCCCTGCCCACACGACACCCCCCCCCACCCCACAATCCCCCCTGCCCCCAGAAACCCCCATCACCAGGACCCCCCCACAACTCCCCTGCCCCCCGAAACCCCCCCCCCACGAGCCTCCCCAGTGTGTGCAGGATAGTGCTAATATGCGGGGATTACTGGTCGGCATGGACACGGTGGGCTGAAGGGCCTGTTTCTGCGCTGTATCTCTAAACTAAACTAAAGTAAAAGCCTGTTTCCACACTGTATGTCTCTATACGTCTCTGTGCGTTTGGGGAATCTGGTGCCAGGCACATGAACAATGGGCTTTGCCTGTAGTAGCCAACTGCAACTAAGTTGGACTCCAGTGATGGGGATCAACACCAACGTTGATTCATTCATTCTTCTAGTGCTCAATAATGAATGCAGCGACTGGCATTTTTGCCTACCTTACACGCCTCCCCTACAAGTGTGGCTGATGGTTCTGCCATATTTGTCACAGGGCAGCCAATGAATACCTCAAGTCTCCCTTTTAAGCACACACTGTGAATGTTGAAATGCATATGAACAGCAAGCAGAGTTTCCTGAATCTGCCCAGTTGGATCTCCCAATATCTGCAGTGTTCCTTTAAATAGATAGAAGAACATAGCGGCATAATGTACTTCTGAAGATCGACACAAAATGCTGGAGTAACTCAGTGGGACAGGCAGCATTTCTGGATAGAAGGAGTGGGTGACGTTTTGAGTCAAGACCCGACTTCAGAGAGTCTGAGGAAGGGTCTCGACTCAAACATTACCAACTCCTTCACTCCAGAGATGCAACCTGTTCCACTGAGTTACTCCAGCATTTTGTGTTTATCTTCAGTGTACACCAGCATCTGCAATTCCTCCCTACACACTTCTGGTTGTACTGTGGTGAGTAAAGGGTGAAGGAAGCTTCAATTTATGCCAGTGTGCAACCTAAGACATAATTAGCAATTGAGGAAAATGTCAAATGCTAATGGAATGGCACATGGAAAAAGCTAAAACAATGCAAACGATCACCTGCGAACGATCACCAGCATCATTTACCTCGGGTTAAATTGCTTTTATGTGCAATTTGCGCATGAAAATTGGGTACTAATTGGTCCAACTTCTCGGCTGCATTTCATTCAGACCAAAGTATTGATCTTCAGCCTTTTCAAAATGTGCATATATTCCAAACAATAGCTCTAGAATTGTTATGGGTAGATTTTCAAATGGTTGAACACCATTTTTCATTGGTAACATGTTGGATTTATTTTAAATTAACCTTTCATTGCAGACACAATATATTTGTTAAACTTCTGCAGAATCAGATTATTGTGACTCTGTTGCTACGATCCTGAAGCATACTGAGTTCTGGGTTCAATTTATAATTTGTGCTACACTAAAGCCAGCTGTTAATTGTGCTTCAATTGGGTGCAAGTAGCTCTTATACCAAATAATTTTCTCCCATAATTTCACTTCCAGTGATGCAAGGCTTACCAGCCTTTAATTTTCTGCTTCATTCCTTTATCTTTCTTAAACAAAGGAATAACATCAGCAATTCTTCAGTCCTCTGGGAGCTCACCTGTGGTTAAAAAAGGAAACAAAGATCTCTATCAAGGCCCCGGCATCCTTCTCTCATCTCTCTCAATATCTTGGGATAGATCCTGTCAGACCCTGAGGACCTATCCACTAATGTTCTTCAAAAAAACCCCAACACCTCCTCCCTCTTGATATCAACATGCCCTAGAAATTCAGCATACCCCTCCTTGATCTCACTCCCCTCTATGCTTTCCTCCTTATTGAATACTGATGTGAAGTGTTCATTATCTTGCCCACTTCCTCAGGCTACAGGCAAAAACTCTCTTTTATCCTTGTGGGGTTCTACTCGTTCCATGGGTCTGCCCACGTGTAAAATGCCTTAGGATTCTTATAGAGTCATAGTCATAGTCATACAGTGTGGAAACGGGCCCTTCGACCCAACCTGCCTACACCGACCAACAGGCCCCATCTACACTAGTCCCATTTGCCTGTGTTTGGCCCATATCCCTCTGAACCTGACCTTTCCATGTACTTGTCTAATTGCTTCTTAAATGTTGCGATAGTCCCTACCTCAACCACCTCCTCTGGCAGCTCGTTCCATACACCCTCCACACTTTGTTTGAATAAATTACTACTTTACAAAGACATTTCATGGCTTCTTTTGGCCTTCCTAATTCCCTGTTTAAGTTTTCTTGTTTCCTTGATATTCCGCAAGGGCTTGTCTGATTTCAGTTTCCTGACCTTGCCTATGCTTCTTTTTGTCATTCAGATTTACAGGAAATTATAGGGTTACCAATAAAGCTATTAATTTCTGCAATTGACTAGGCTGAGTAAAAAACAATTCCAAAGCCTTTTCAATTCCAAATCACGCACCAACTACCAGATAGTCAGTTCAGACTGGTTCGTCAGTAACAATGGGCCTATGCACTTTGTTCTATTACTTATCAATTAAATGGACACTGTTAATCTAATTCAGAGCATTGCTGCTTGAAATACATTGGTCTAAATTGGTATTTATAATAATTCTAGAATGCAATACTGTCAAATTGTTGATGCATAACTGCAACAAATCTCACAGACTGAAGAAGGGTCTCGATCTGAAACGTCGCCCATTCCTTCTCTCCAGAGATGCTGCCTCACCCACTGCTGATGCATTTTGTGTCAACCTTCACTATCAGCAAGTCTCTCTCTAAGGTATTCATGCTTGGAAAATAAAGAATAATTTGAGAATTGCTTGTCATATATTTATTCTTGGTCTCAAGGGGGGTAATTGTTTATTCATCGTGGTCTCCAGGAGGCTGTTGAATGGCAGCTTGCTTGAACAGATTTTTTTTCAGAATTATATTGAAATGGTGAAAAGATCCTGGGAGACTTTGGCAAATGGCTGGCGCTTTTTGCAGTTGAATTGTGGACTAATTGGGGGGGGAAGAATTATGGACTAAAAAGTTGTTAGTTTGTGGAAGAGGAATTGGTCACATTTTTGTAGTGGAAGCAAGGCATTGTAATAAACTGGTATCAAAGCAGAAGATGGAATATATCATCTTTTCATGCACATTTCCTATATCCATCTCTTGCTTGCTTTCTTAATCATTGCGGGAAGCGCATTTAAATCAGTTAAACTCCAATGTGTTAGAAATTAAATTAAACCCAACTATTATGCATTGCACCTCACAGTGTGTCACACTTCATTCTTACAATATGATCCTTAGATTTTCATAGAACAGTACAGGAATGGGTACTTCAGCCAACAGTTTTTGTGCTGAACATGATGCCCAGTTAAACTGATCACGTCTGCCTGTACATGATCCATATCCCTCTACTCCCTGTACGGGGTACGTTCATGTGTCTATCATAAAAGCTCTTAAAATCCACTATCGTTTCTGCCCCCACCACCACCACTGGCAATTAATTCCAGGCTCCCGCCATTCTCTGTGCCCTGCACATCTCCATTAAACTTTCCTCCTCTCACCTGATAGCCACACTACCCTGGGGAAAAGGTTGACTGTCTACCTTATCTCTGCTTCTCATAATTTTATATACTTCTATCAGGTCTCCCCTCAACTGATCAAGAGAAAACAATCCAAGTCTACCCAACCTCTACTTGGAGCTCTAATTATCTAATTCAGGAGGCATTCTGGTAACCCCCCCCCCCCCCCCCTCCTCCCCCCCTCTGCATCCTCTCCAAGCTCTCCACATAGTGGCCCATTTGATGATGCTGGCTGACTTTTTGAGGTAGCACCTCCAATAGATCTCTTCAAGGATACGGAGGTGCGACTTTTTCCGTATCGTATCTCCGTCCGCACTGCGGCCTAACATCATGAAGCTGGTGGTCCCTATGTTAGGGATCGGCTTCGGGAACTCCAGCTGCAGGAGCTTTGACCACCTCGATCGCGGGAGCCTCGATTGCCCCATTGCGGGGGCTTCGATCGCCGACTGCGGGAGCTTTGATCACCCTGACGGCTGATGTTTCGATCGCTCCGACTGCAGGAGAAAAGGGGGAAGAAGGTAAAAGTTATTCACCTTCCATCACAGTGGGAAGTGTGAGGTCACCGAAAGCAAGATGGATGCTGTCTGTGCTGGTGAGGACGGAGGGATTGCTGTGAGTGCAGTGGTCTTGGTGTTGCAGGAACGTCACGCCACGGGAGCGTCCTGGAGTCTGGTGCGAGTGTGGACGACTTTCTGACTGTTCGGGAGGACAGGGACTGCAGAGAGAGTGACAAGCGGTTGGTGCAACTCTGGTCACATCACGGTGAAGAGCCTGTGTGTGGCCCAGACATTGGAAGGATGGCTGTGTCCCTGACATTGGAAGGATCACTGCTATTGCTGTGTGCCTTAGGGATTCTCACACACCACTGTAGTGGCTGTTTATGTTTAATTTTCATGTGATTTTGTACCTTGTTGCTTTTATTTGAAATGACTTTATGGTAAAATCTAATTTCACTGTACCTCAGGGTACACGTGACAATAAAGGACTATTGGATTATTGAATATAAAATCTCCTCAAACTTCTAAGGAAGTAGAGGCGTTAATAGATCTTCTTTATGATTGCGTCAATGTGCTGGACCCAGGACAGGTCTTCAGAGATATGTATGCCCAGAAACTTAAAGTTGGTGTCTCTCTGCCACCGGCCTGTTGATGAGCAGGGGCTGAGTACACAGCCATGAAGCACTCTGCGCTGATGGGGTATTGAGGACAAAGTGGTGTTGCCACTTCATACTGATTGGGGTCTGTTGACGGGGAAGTCAAGAATCAATTGCAAGGGGATGCACAGAGAACCAGTTCCCTGAGCGAGGTAACAAGTTTGAAGGAGATGATGGTGTTGAATGCTGAGCAGTGGTCTTAAATAGTTTTAAATAGCAGTTTTATTTCTATCCTTGAATTTGCTAGCCTCACTTCCCTGCAATAGGTCTTTTTTGTGGTAATTCCAGAACAAAGCGCTATGAAAAATGTAGTAAAAATGGCAAAACTATGCCCTTAAATGCATTGGGAAAAACATAAAATTATAAACAAATGATATTTAAAAATTAGTAATTTCATGAAGTGTGACTCCAAAGTACAAAGTACTTGACTGCCTTGAACCAAAAGTTAAAAAAAGATACCATTCCACAGCACATAAAAAAAGTTAAATGCATGATATAATTTCCATGCCAAGAAATTGATCAAGAAAGTACTTTGTGGATAGACACAAAATGCTGGAGTAACGCATCGAGACATGTTCCAACTGCCGTTCTGTGAATTTTTTTTAAAACCGCGGGACAATTTCAGTGCTGGAGTAAAATAAAAATCTGCTTCTAACGCCGACAACGGGACAGATCTCACGTACCGGACAGCTAAAGGTAAGCCGTGTTCAAAAGGGAACTGCAGATGCTGGAATATCGAAGGTACACAAAATTGCTGGAGGAACTCAGCGGGTGCAGCAGCATCTATGGAGCGAAGGAAATAGGCGACGTTTCGGGCCGAAACCCTTCTTCAGACTGATAGGGGGTGGGGAAAGAAAGAAGGACAAAGGGAGGAGGAGGAGGAGCCCGAGGGCGGGCGGATGGGAGGAGACAGCTAGAGGGTGAAGGAAGGGGAGGGGGGGAGGGGACAGCACGGGCTAGCCAAATTGGGAGAATTCAATGTTGATGCCAAGGGGACGCAAGGACCCCAGACGGAATATGAGGTGCCGTTTATTGTACACATAAACGTGCTTCTTAGTATTACCTTAATCCAAATTTTATGTTGCGAAAAGGTGATTTATGCCCCATACAAACCGGCAGTGTTTTTCCTGCCGATATGGGGTTTAAATTCACCACAACCGCAACGTTCCAATTGATCGCGTTCCACAAAATCCCACTCGCAAGATGATTTAAATGGCCATTAATTTACTGGAATTAAACACTAACTTCCTTCCATTTGGCCTATAAATTCATGACAATTAGATTTTAAAAAACATGTTATATTGTGTATTCTTGTGTGAATGTTATTTGGACACAGGCTATTTAAAAATGTTCATCTTTTCTTAAGAAATGGATAGATGTTTAGATCTAGTAATTGAATTTTGAAATTAGCTACAATTAGGTAACTAACTAATTATATGCTTTAATTTCAGGTCATCCAAGTAAGATTGTTTCATATTTGTTTCAGAATGCTTCAATCTACAATAACTGAAAATGTAATGTCTGCCTACTGCTGTATTGGGGCAATCGGAGATAACATGGCTTGCTTTCGGTGGTTGATCGCTTGTATGAATCCAATCCATTCCTTGTTTATCCCGAATGACCTTTGACAAAATCCCATGATTCATTACACGAGCGAGATACCAAACTTGCTTACTGTTAGCTGTTTATTGGTTGAAAACCTGAAGCTAGAGCAATTTGGGTGGGGGAGGGACAGAGCGGGGATGCCAGGGTGACCTGAAGTTGGAGAAATCGATATTCATACCACTGGGCTGTAAATATTTTTGAGTTATCCAAGCATTAATATGAGAAATCCTGGCATTTCCAATTCTTGTCAATATATTAATTTAGAAACCTTAAGCAAGCTTGTAAGTCATTATTAAATTTAGAAAGACATAGTCAGCAGAGACAACTTTAAAAAATAACTGGATGTGACAGGATATGCAAATAATGCAGAGGCACGTAACTTCCGACTAATAGAAAGCAGAACCCAGTGATAATATGGGAAATGCAAGACTATTGTTTAAATAATTAAGGATATGGTTAAAAGACTGCAGCAAACGTAGACTTACAAATGTTTAACCATGGTAGCACTGCAATCGTCAATGTCAAATCAGGCTGAAGGATTAATTTTCAAATTCATTGGGTTAGAGTGTAGGAAGGAACTATAGATGCTGGCTTACATCGAAGATAGACACAAAATGCTGGAGTAACTCAGCAGGACAGGCAGCATCTCTGGAGAGTAGGAATGGGTGACATTTCGGGATGAGTGAAGAAGGGTCTCAACCTGAACACCAGCATTTTAAGTACTCCCTTCAGCCCATACTTATCTCGCTTTGGTTGCTGAGCTGAGAGAGAGCAAGCGACTGAAACGCAAGCGTCACGAGACATCCTAGCAACCAAAATGAAAGGATAAACAAGAGAAACCACTTTTCTCTTAGTAGGGCATCATTGCAAGATTTAAAAAAATTAGCATAATCAAGACAAATTCCAAGGCATATTCCTTGTTTGTGAATATACTTGGTCAATAAACTTATTCATTCATTCACCCATTCCTTCTATCCAGAGATGATGCCTGTCCTGCTGAGTTACTCCAACATTTTGTGGTCTATCTTCATTGGGTTAGATTTCTTTAATTGTTACAATGCAAACATATCAGTGTTTGCCACTATTATCATTTGAAGGAAACAACAAGGTGTATAATATGCACAGCCAGAGTTAAGATAGAAACCCACAGTTGCAACATTCATCAGTGGAAATGCAAGTTTCATGCACTTACCCAATATCATTGTTATATTTGGAACATTTTACACTTTATCGTGTATGGAGCTAATGAGTTTTTGATGATGTTTAATCAAAAATTACTGCTCAACAATATTCAGTGTCTTTAGAAAACTAATCTATACATGGGTGTATTGTCATCTTACTTAAATTTGTCAAAATTAAAAGGATTTTTAAAGGATGCTTATATTCTTAGCACGTCTATTTTAATTTTTAATGATGTTTTGATTACTACTTTGCATTTAATCACATAGCAATGCAGGTTTGTTGAACTGGTCAACTATGGAGAGAAAAACAATGTGAACTTTTGCATCAATACCCATTCAAAATCAATAAAGTCATTTTTTTAAATGTCAGATCTTCAAATATCTGCAGTATTTTTCATTTGAATGCAACCAAAGTAATTGGCTGTTGAGCCTGCTTGACGTCTTCACTATTAATGGAACCAGTAATTCCTTTGAGCCAACTTTGAAAGCAATTAGCATCTGAAAACAGGTAGCTAATGTCGGATATTGCCATATGTTTTTGGATCCCCTTTTTGAAGAAAAGCATGTATGGGCACTTGTTTATGCCCACCAAATCCAAACATATTAAGTACTCCCTTTAGCCCATACTTATCTCGCTTTGGTTGCTGAGCTGAGAGAGAGCTAGAGACTGAAAGGATCTTATAGAAACTTACAAAATTCTTAAGGGGTTGGACAGGCTAGATGCAGGAAGATTGTTCCCGAAGTTGGGGAAGTCCAGAACAAGGGGTCACAGTTTAAGGATAAGGGGGAAATCTTTTAGGACCGAGATGAGAAAAACATTTTTCACACAGAGAGTGGTGAATCTCTGGAATTCTCTGCCACAGAAGGTAGTTGAGGCCAGTTCATTGGCTATATTTAAGAGGGAGTTAGATGTGGCCCTTGTGGCTAAAGGGATCAGGGGGTATGGAGAGAAGGCAGGTACAGGATACTCTAGGGGCTAGTGGAATCAAGGAATATGGGGAGAAGGCAGGCACGGTTTATTGATAGGGGAAGATCAGCCATGATCACAATGAATGGCGGTGCTGGCTCGAAGGGCAGAATGGCCTACTCCTGCACCTAATTTCTATGTTTCTATGTAAGAGTCACGAAACATGCTAGCAACCTAAATGAAAGGATAAACAAGAGAAACTTCACATCTTTTCTCTTAGTAGGGCATGATAGCAAAATTTAAAAAAATAGCATAATCATGACAAATCCAGAAATTATCTCGATCTAAACTGAGAAAGTGGAATAAGGAAACATAATTTCAAATGGGCCAGAGTGAAATTCAGAAACAATGGCCGGAAGTTGTAAACAGTGATCAACAAATAATACACAGAATGTGGCCTTCCTAGCTAGCACTTAAAGGGCTTTCTCACAGTGCGACCTGAAGCAAGACTTAACAAGAGTTTAACATCGTGGGAACCTTCTGCGATAGCAGTACGGCATTCGTGGACCTCCGTGGCGCTAACGGCAGGTAGTCGGGTAACTTTGTACGGTCGGGAGAAAATTCAAAATTTTTTGAATTTCTCCAAGAGTGACTTGAGCAGCGTTGCAACATTGTATGAACGCAGATGCCAGTGCGATATCCGTGCGATATCCGTAATGACTCTTGCGGGTACCGTGGGAACTCCTGCGAACGGTAAACCCGGAAGCTTGACAGAGGGGACATAAGGTGAGTAAAAAAGGTGGTCTCAATATCGCCAATGGACCATGTGTCCATCGAGTACGTCCCACCTAATTGTCATTGTTTGAGAATCTTTTTCACAGTAAGACTTGCAGAGATGCCTCTCAGAAAAGCGCAAAGAAAGGGGTCAAAGAAAGTCAGAAAGTTTTTAGCCATGCAGGTAAATGAGGAGGAGACTCAGCAAGAGAGACAGGTGGAGAGGCAAGAGGAGATGCCAGAGATACCACTGCCTGTGGGCTCCTTGGAGCAGGGAGAGGGTGATCAAGGTGGATTTGAGATTGCCTCCCCAGTAGCTGTTGCCTCCCCAATAGCCTCAGCAGACGATAACATAAAGGGAAGTAGGCAGAAGGTAAGGCCATATAACTTTAACAGGGAACAAGAGGGGGAACTGGTGGAGTGGTACCAATGCAATGAGATTCTCTATGACAAATCCAGAGAGGATTATAGAAATAGGGAGAGAAAGCGCAACCTGCTGGAGACGAAGGCTGCGGTGTATCCCGGGTGCTCATGTGAGTGGTGATGTGATGCTCATGTTGGTGGCTCCACATTTTATTATATCCTGAAGTGTGATAAAGCTTTTACCTCAGCATTTTGATTGTCATTGCTTGTTTACCTCACTACTAAATAAATTTATTTTTTACTATCAGCTTGATGTCTGCAAATCGTCATTAATACATCACTACAAGATGAATGTCTCTAATGTTATAATCCCTCTCATGCTGAAACACAAAATACCTTAATGGAGGTGATATAATCACATTTTCACTCATTTACATTTTTGAGTGTGCAGGACCCTGAAATGTTCAGCTATTTAAACGTGTTCTTCACCTCTTGGTAGAAAATGAAATAAGACAATCAGCACGGTAAATGTGATACAAAGTCTTTATTCCTATTTGACAATATAAGAAGACGAATTCTGTCACATAGTGAGAGGAGATGCATCACACAAAACATTTGTCTGTAAAAGGGCCTCGCAAACACGAAATACAACAAATGAGGCACGCGAGATTATTTAAAACACATTATATCCATCAACCTCCGCTACAAGCGTAAACTCAGGCATTTAAAGGGACAATGCAATGTTCTAAGCGGCAGGTTTTGCGGACGAACATCTTATAGGAAGCACTTTTCAGAGGACAACACTAGGAAGTCAGCTTATAACATGCAGTAGTGTTCCTGTGGTCGGCTACCCATCAATATAGCTGTCCTGCCACGGCACACTCCCCAATTGTGAATTGTAGTAAGCGCAGAGATGGTCTCTTTGCTCTTTCACACTGGATGTGCCCGAGTTACCTTTCAAACGCTGCAGTGAGACCATTTTCAACTTGTTCGCACCACTTCTCCAAGCACCTAGTGTTACTTCCCCTGTGTCACTGTCCACTATGTCACCGTCCTGGATGGATGTTGCTGATCCAGCAGCTGCACCTCGCATTCGGATCAGGTTGTGCAGAACACATGCTGCATATACTATACTCTCCACATTCTTGGGCCTCTGCTCCATTGTCTTGAGCAAGCATCTAAATCTGTTTGCCAAGATGCCAAAATAATTTTCTACTACCCTCCTGGCCCTTGACAGCCTGTAATTGAAGATCCTCTGTTCCCTAGTTAGATTCCTCTGTGGATATGGCTTCATAATCTAGGGCCGTAGTGCAAAAGCTTCATCAGCAACCATCGCATATGGGATGTCCGGGCTGTCTTCTCCTGACAGAGGTTCTGGATCAGGCATGCCTGCTGTTCCACCTTCCATTTTCTTTCCAAGCCAGGTTACTTTCCAAATCCGGCCATCACCAACACTTCCAGGTGTGCCCACATCCACATACAGGAAGTTGTAGTTATAATCAACCACCGCCATGAGTACAATTGAGTGGAATTTCTTGTAATTGAAATAATTTGAGCCACCTCCGGGTGGTTTACGAATTGCCACATGCTTGCCATCCAAAGCCCCACATGTGTGAGCAAAGTTCCACCTGTTTTCAAACCCCAGTGCAACTCTCTTCCACGCATCTGGTGTACTGGGGCATTCCATCACTTCAACTGAATAAAATTGGATGATCGCCTCACAGGTTTCTCGGACAATACCACAGATGCTGTTGGTGGCGACAAGAAAGTTGTAAGACAGACTTTTATAAGAATCGCCTGAGGCCAAGTAGCGGAGGGTGATTGCTATGCGCAACCCTGGTTCCAGTGCCTTTCTCATTACAGTGTCAGTCTTCTTCAGCAGAGGTCCCAAATTATTCTTTAACTCATTAAAGAGCTCGGGTGAAATTCTGACAAAGTTTTTGAATGCACTTTTATCCTCTTCGCACAGCACATTAAGCAGTTGCTCATATTGTCCAAATTGAGGTCTCCGTTGAAACATGGGCTTAACCCAGTGAGACTTCCTCTTAATTCTCTTTTTAATTAATCTCACCCTTCTGCCTTCACGCAAGCGTTTTCGATGCACATGTTGCGCTAATGCATACGGCGCGTCAATGAAAATAACAACCAGCCTGTACTCGAACCAACTTTGTATAGGCATGTCTGCAAATGAGCCAATTCTACGAACGGAGGATATTTATATAGTGTGTGAAAAAAAGTGACATCATTTGTGCCACGTGATTAACTACACTACAGTCCACGATGTTCATTCACGATTAACGGGAAAGATCGGGAGACGGACAAGTCACTCGCACAAATGACAGAATTGCCGAGTACCGTGGGAACTCTTTATCTACCCCCCGTTATATCGTGCGGAACTCGTGCTGGACCACGACCACTTCACTCTTGTGACATCTTGCGTCTGGTCGCACCGTGAGAACCGGCCATTATGGAGCCAATTATGTAAGAAATAACTGGATGGTGATGTTTCAGTTTCTCTGCGTCCTTTTCATTTAATGGCAATTTGTAATCATTGATTAAGAAAAGCAAGGAGCAGAAGTTGCAGAATATCACTATTTTATTATGTTACAGAAACAAACAATTCATCAAAATGATATCACATGCAGTTTTTTCACTTTTGTTCATAACATCTGAATGAATTATTCAAGTAAACTACAAGATTTGAGTAGCACTGATACATTATATTTCATTTTCAAATGATAAAATACCAAACCTGAATTATGCGATTATGCAGCATATTCACAATAAAATCTGGAGGTGTCTCATTAACATTAAGGTACAAAGAAGAGACTCTGAAGATTGAAGTGCCCACACATCAAAATATATATTTCCAAAACAATTCTGCAATAATGTATTTTTGTACATTCAGCTGCGAGTGAACAATTTTAAATAGGTTTGATATTTTTATGTGCATTACATTCTGACCCGATTATTCATTCTCAGAATTGAATCCTAATGAAAGAAAAAATGTTGCAAATGATGCACAACACGCGAGACTGCAAATCCTTTTGCTCATGTGTCTCTATTTGAAACAAAATAATTGACGCCTTCCAAGACAGCTTTAAAGTGTATGCATAGCTAACATCTATATATATGTTAAGTAACTTAGATATTGTAAACAAAATATGCTACCATTCAAAATTATTATTTTACAATTTCATGTTATCCATATTTTAACTTAAAACATTAAAAAAATCTGGAACATTGTATCAACGTGTACACTATAAAATTCCGGAAATGGCATATTATGAATTGCTTTGATTTCTCAAAGGGAATCTATTTTAATGTGACCTCAATACCATATACAGAAGATGGTCTCTGTGGTATTGACTTGGTTAAGACTCGTTGTTAGTGTAGTGCACAAACAGGCTCACTTATATTTTCTATTTAATTCAAGAAGATAAGTGAGGCAAACTGAATTTGCTTCCTCGTCATTTTAAATTGGCTGTACAAAGCTGGGTTTCTGGAGCACCTTGTTATAGTCAACATACCACCAACATAAGGGAAAGAAGCATTTTTATCATTGAAGGATTGATTGATTTCTGACTCCTTGGCCACAGGGCATAGCTGGTTAGAATTAGGGAGAGAAATTGGGTAGTTCCGGCTAACAATGCCTGGAATGGAGGGTTTCCGCTCAGGGAGAGGTTGGATAGACTTGGATTGTTTTCGTTGGAATGTCAGAGGTTGAGGGGAGAGCTGATAGAAGTGTATAAAATTATGAGAGGCAGAGCAAAGGAAGACAGTCAAACCCCACCCCCCTCTCCCTGGGTGAAAATGTCCAACACTAGAGGGCACGGCTATAAAGTGAGAAGGGGAAAAGTTAATGGAGATGTGCAGGGCAAGTTTTTTGCTTTACACAGAGTATGGTGAATGCCTGGAGCACACTGCTGGGGTGGTGGTGGAGGCAGATACGTTAGTGATGTTAAAGTGGCCTCCAGACAGGCCTTCCATGGAAGTGCAGGGAAGTGAGGAATATGGATCATGTGCAGGCAGATGAGATCAGTTTAACTTAGCATCATGTTCGGCTCAAACATTTTGAGCCGTAGTGCCCCATTCCTGTGCTGTACTGTTCTATGTTATATATTAAGACAAGGTAGAGGCAAAACAGTCAAGATATGATTTTGATGTCAAGCTAACAGGTGAAGCTATGGCACTCAGGTTTACATATTTGTAAATTCCAGGAGATAGGCTGAATTCCTGTCATAAGGTAATAAGGGATAAGAGCAGAAGTAGGCCATTCAGCTCATCAAGGCTATTCCACTGACTTGGCCTCCACAACCTTCTGTGGCAAAGAACTTCACAGATTCACCACCCTCTGACTAAAGACATTTCTCCTCATCTCCTTCCTAAAAGAATGTCCTGTAAATCTGAGTCTATGACCTCTAATCCTAAACTCTCCCACTAGTGGAAACATCCTCTCCACTCTATCCAAGCCTTTCACTATTCTGTATGTTTGAAGGAGATCCCCACTCATTCTTCCAAACTCCAGCTAGTACAGGCCCAGTGCCGACAAACGCTCATCATTGATTAACTTTCTCATTCCTGAAAAAAGGGGGGACCTGGATTTGAACTGGGAACCTCTTGATCTGCAGTCAAATGCTCTACCACTGAGCTATACCCCCATACTGGCCTCACTAGTTGCCTTGTTATCCAGGACCAAGGTGTTGTCTCCCTCATTGCATTGTTATCAGAGGCAGTTTGACAAATACAAAAACAATTCCATGTAAGTCCAAGAAAAATCCATTTGATGCCCTCTCTCAGCAAAAGATGGCTCAATGGATAACAGATTAAATCTTGTTCATGTACTCAGCTCAAAGATTCTATATGTGCCAAGTCTATAACTAAAATATTATCCAGTGTTAGTGGCGGCGCCTAACGGCAGCGGCTCGACTACAGTCGTCTGTCTTTTTTTATTTTTGTCTTGTTAAATGTATGTCTTGAGTTAGTTTTTATTATTTTTTTTAGCTGTGTATATGTGGGGGGGCTGTGGGGGAAACCGTTTTAAATCTCTTCCCTGTGCGGGGACCCGACTATTCCCTGTCGGGTCTCGGATGTCGTTGGGCCTAACATCGTGGAGCCGGCGGCGACCTCCGGCCGGGACTAACCTGAGAGCTCCAGTTGCAGAGCCTGCGGAACTGACATCGCGGAGTTGGCCAACTTCGGAGCGGGAAGAGCTGTGGTGGCGTGCGGCTGCGACCCGACTTTTGGAGTGCGGAGGCATCGGCCGCAGACCCGGTGGACGGGAACATCGGGAGCTCCAAGTCCCTGGTGGGAGACCACTTTTCTGAGCTTCGCAACGGCGACTTCTCCCGCTGGAATCGCGGGTTTAAGGACATGGAGCCGGGGCCTAACATCGCCCCGTGTGGCTTAAACGGCCTCAGGACTTACCATCGCCCGCCGGGGGCTTTAACATCGGAGCCCCAGTTCGCCTCGACACTGCAGTCGGACTGCTGGACCACGGGAGAAGGAACAAAGGGAAGAGATAAAGACTTTGCCTTCCATCACAGTGAGGAGATGTTGGAGACTCACTGTGATGGATGTTTATGTAAACTGTGTTAAGTGTGGGTCTTGGATTGTTTTGTAATGTAAAAAACTGTAGAAATTATATTTCGTTCAAACCTAGGTTTGAATGGCAATAAATTGCATTCTATTCTATTCTTTTTGATAGGGAAGGACATTTCCAGTATTTTCTGTTATTTCAGATATCCAGACTTTAAGTTATTTTTCCATTCCAATATGTATTAGTACAGATTATTATTGATCTTTCTTCTCTTCCATACATCAAAGCTTCACTGATACAAATATTTCTGCTCAGATTTGCAGCATAAACCCTTAAAGGTAAAAGACCTTAATCACATAAAAAATGTATTGGAATTGTACTTCAAAGAATATGACCTGCAGAGCTAAGGATGTAGCTTTGGAAAATGGAATTGGGCTGAGCAGCACTTTTCACACCTGCAGAAGCAGTGGAATAAATGGTCTTGCGCTGTAAATATCCTACAATTCTACAACACGTACAGCAGAAAGTCAAGCCATTCAATTTATTCTATGGACTTTTGAAAGTCTGGTAATTCTCAACACCAGTGCCCAGCACGAATATGTTCACAGCAGCTTCCGAATGCAACTGAACCATCCTACCAATAACTAGAGAGCACTCTTGAACTACTATCCACCTCAATGGAGACCCTCAGACCATCTTTGATGGGACTTTACTGGACTTTATCTTGCATAACGTTATTCCCTTTATCATGTATCTGTACACTCTGGATGGCTCAACTGTAATCATGTATTGTCTTTTGCTCTCTGGTTAGCAGGCAACAAAGGCTTTTCACTGTACCATACACATGATAATAAACTAAACTCAAACTCACTCAGGACCAAATTCTACTCTAACTCGATTTGCAAATTTGCTTTTCATACCACTGTAGCAGACCAGATTTTGAATAATGACAAGACTGAGTACAGAAAGGAGATAGAGTGCTTAGTATCACGGTGTCAAGAGGTCAACCTCTTCCTCAACGGGTTAGCAAGATAAATGAGCTCATTGTTGATTTTAGAAAGTGAAGTGGTATACCCAATCCTATCAGCATCAAAGTGGAGATGGTTGAGAGCTTCTAGTTCCGAGGTGTCAATATCACCAATCATTAGTTCTGGATCATCCACACGAAAGCACAACCGAGAACAGATATCAATGCTTCTACTTCCTCAGAAGATGAAGAACGTGTGGCATGTCTTCACCAGCTCCTATCAATTTATACGAATGGATCATAGAAAGCATCCTATCAGGAAGCATCTCTGTTCAACAGCTCTGTCCAAGAACAGAAATTGCAGAGAGTTGTGGATGTAGCCCAATCCATCATAATAAGCTTCCTCACCATCAACTTCATCTACACTTAACTCTGTGCCAAATCAGCCAGCATAATCAAGAACCATTTTAACCCAGGTCATTCTCTCTATCGTTGGGCAGAAGGTAGAAACACTTGAAAGCCACCAGATTCAAGAACAGTTTCTTCCCCGCTTTCAGACTACTGAACAGTCCTCACTTAAGCCAGAGTGTAGTCCCAATCTTCCAACCTATCTCATTGCTGACCTTGCACTTTCTCTCTGTAACGATAATACAATGCTGCAACTTATTCTGTACTCTGGTATTTTTCTCTTTGCATCACCTGTTGTACTTTTGTATGGCTTGATTGTACTCATGTACAGTATGATTTAACTGAATAACATGCAAATAAAGCTTTTCATTGCATCTTGTTACATGTCATGGAGTTAGAGTAATTGGGTCATGACCCTCTGGCCCAACTCGCCCACTCCAACCAACATGCCCTATCTACATGCCTGCATTTGGCCATATCCTTCTAAATGTATTCCATCCAAGTACCTGTCCACATATTTTTTAAACGTTGTGATAGTATCTGCCTCAACTACCTCCTCTGGCAGTTCGTTCCATATACCCACCACCATTTGTGACAAAAATACACCACTACCAACACTTTCTGGGGGGCAATTCTATCAGGTACACGTCTCCATTTCACCACCTCAAATCCTTCTGCCCAGATAGCTTTTGTCCTACTTTGTCTTCCAAATATTTTCTATGGGGCACCTGATGATATCCACCCAAACTCTAGTCATTCAGCTGTCAGGCCCGGCACGCTGGAGCAATTAACCGCCATATGAGTCATCTGACATCATCTTTAAAAGTTTAGTTTCTGTATTAATGTGGGAATCACAACTTGGATATCTGTATTTTGTGGAGTCAGACGATACTTGCTGTCTATGCTCAAACAGCACCATTTATTGAGCATTTATCATGAAATAAATCTGATCATGTTATAACCATCCTTTACAGGATTGTTACCACAACCTCCAAAAGGCAGGGAAATTGCAGTGACACCGTTTATTAAGTCAGATGGAAGTTGGTGCCAAAATTCACTCTTTGACACCTTTGATTATATTATAATACATACAATATATTTAACTCCAGCCAATTCACTCCAAGAAAACAATGGCTCATTTAAGAGTAAACAGTGAAAATAACTAATCTAAACTCCAATAGACAGCACATGCAAATATTATACTGCATATACTACCTGTGCTTGAGGAATTGTACTTCATGTTAGGGGAAGCCCAATATGACTACTGTCTCTGACAAATATAACTTCCAGTATCAACCGCAACATTAGCAAACTCGCTTGAACAATTACAATTGCATCAATGGTAGCTTCTATACATATTTGCAATGCATTGGTGCCATAATCTGAAGTTACCTATTGAGTCAACTTCAGCTGTTGCAATGACACTAATATAATATCACTTTATTGCCAAGTTTACAAGGATTTGATGTTCTTGGATCATGCTTGTGCAATTGTACTTAAAATAGAGATTCAAAATCCACTGGCTGGGGAGCGCTTGTTTCTTACATAGTGCAAGAGGGGAAAAACATTTTATTGCCCAGAATAAATTATAGACATTTAGTACAAAAATGAAGAAAATGCATGTACTGAGTAACAATGTTGTTTCAGATTTCTCGACAATGTAGTCTAAAATTTTTTGCATTAAATCTTAGTAATTATAGTAAAAATATAGATTTAGACTTTAGAGATACAGCACAGAAACAGGCCCTTCGGCCCACTGTCCCGCTCGCTAGCACTATCCTACACATCAGGGACAATTTACAATTTTACTGAAGCCAATTAACCTACAAACCTGTTTAAGAAGGAACTGCAGATGCTGAAAAATTGAAGCTACACAAAAAAATGCTGGAGAATCTCAGCGGGTGCAGCAGCATCTATGGAGCGAAGGAGATAGGCAACCAGAGCACCCGGAGAAAACCCATGTGGTCACAGGGAGAATACGCAAACTCCATACAGACAGCACCCGTAGTTAGGATCGAATCCATGTCTCTGGCGCTGTAAGACAGCAACTCTACCACTGCAGCCACTCTGCCACCTCAATTGTAGGCACAAATTAGAGGGTGATAGGTTCTTAAATTAATGTTAAAATACTTTAATTTGGTATCTTTTCACTTACCTCAAATATCTGAAGGTACTTTGCTTTCGATGAATTGTTTTAATCATTTGCAGTGTGGGAGAGTGCCAATTTTAATTGTTATTAGCCACTATAGACCATGTAGTGAATATACCCCCTGGCCTCAGTGACGTTGGGTATGGAGTTGGATGATTTTAAGTCAGCAATAACAAGAGTGATATTTTTCTCGAGTCAGAATGCTGTGGTATGTTCATGCAGAAGCTGTCTTTGGCCTAGTTGGTAGCTATCATAGCTTTGGAACAGATGTTTAAGCAGCAATGTAAGTCACATCAGTGCACTGTATGTACACTACAGTCAAGTTTAATCAGTGTTCAGGAAGTGAATGTTTAAGATGGTTGATGGACTGCAATCAAGTGGGCTACTTTGTTCTGGATCGTCTCAACATATGCTTTTGAGAGTTAGGTGGCAAGTCCAATGTCAAAAAATAGATCTGTTGTATTATTGATAGTTTAACCTATTTCTCTAATGTATTTATTTATTTTTCCTGTCTATAAATATAAATAAATAATTGGAGGCAATGTTAATAGGTAACCGATAAAGGAGGATCCCAGCTACTTTGGTAACTGGGTCCCTGGAAACCTGGATATTTAATATGTAACCGTTAAACAAAGTCTGTACTGGTTTGGACTATGATATGCAGATGCCTCTAATAAAAATTTATTTAAAAAAAAATAGATCTGTCATTCTAATTACAATATTTATGGGGCATATCCAGTCAAGTTTCTGGGTAAGAGTGATCTCTTTTAGGGTGTTAATAGTGGAAAGAGTGAAGTGGGGTTTGTTGGAAGGGGTGATGATGGCTATAGCAATAACATCAAGCGAGGCAGATACACCATTTTAGGTTATGGGAATTCTCAGGCACATTTTATTTATCTTTGCAACTTATCAGCACAAGATCTTATTGAAATATTTAAAATTCTTAAAGAATTGGATAGGCTAGATGCAGGAAAAATGTACCCGATATTGGGGGAGTCCTGAACCAGAGGGTCACAGTTTAAGAATAAGGGGTAGGCCATTTAGGACTGAGATGAGGAAAAACTTTTTCACCCAGAGTTGTGAATCAGGGGAATTGTCTGCCACAGAAGGCCAATTCACTGGATATATTCAAGAGAGAGTTAGATATAGCTCTTAACGGAATCACGGGATTATGGGGAGAAAGCAGAAACGGGGTTTCGATTTTGATCAACCATGATCATATCGAATGGCGGTGCTGGCTTGAAGGGTCGAATGGCCTACTCCTGCACCTATTTTCTATGTTTCTACATTTCTGAGACTAAGATGTTAAGGTCTTTCTGGTTCTAACAAGCCATGGACTCTCTTACTTTAGAGGGATATGAGCCAAACGCAGGCAGATGGAACTAATGTACATGGGGCATGTTGGGCCAAATTGGCCTGTTTCCACGCTGGATGAGTATCACTTGTGCAACAAAACACATTATGGCGGTGGGTTGGTCACTGAAGCAGCAGCTGTGGTGGTTCAAACTTGGACTCCACCCTACAGAACTCCTGGAGTGAATTTGAGAGCCAAAAGGTAACTTATTGGATTTCCTCTGAAAATGTCAGTTACCTTCCGTTATACAAGAGAAGAACTAGTCAGAAAAGTGGTCAAATGTAGACAGGACCTGCAGATACTGATTTACAAAGAAAAATACAAAGTACTGAAAGTTAATCCAGAGAAATGCTTGGTAACATGTTCAGAGATGTGCATGAAGGGAATGTAATGCACAAAGAGATCCTTCTGCAGTTGTACAGGGCCCTAGTGAGACCACACCTGGAGTATTGTGTGCAGTTTTGGTTCCCTAATTTGAGGAAGGACATACTTGCTATTGAGGGAGTGCAGTGTAGGTTCACAAGGTTAATTCCAGGGATGGCGGGTCTGTCATATGCTGAGAGAGTGGAGCAGCTGGGCTTGTATACTGTGGAATTTAGAAGGATGAGAGGGTATCTTATGGAAACATATAAGATTGCTAAGAGTTTGGACATGCTAGAGGCATGAAACATGTTCCTGATGTTGGGGGAGTCCAGAACCAGGGGCCACAGTTTACGAATAAGGGGTAAGGTATTTAGAACGGAGACGAGGAAACCCTTTTTCACACAGTTGTGAGTCTGTGGAATTCTCTGCCTCAGAGAGCGGTGGAGGCCAGTTCTCTGGATACTTTCAAGAGAGAGCTTGATAGGGCTCTTAAAGATAGCGGAGTCAGGGGATAAGGGAAGGAGGCAGGAACGGGGTATTGATTGTGGATGATCAGCCATGATCACATTGAATGGTGGTGCTGGCTTGAAGGGCCGAATGGCCTACTCCTGCACCTATTGTTTATTGTCTATTAATGACTAGATATTGAGTGGTGTTGAGAAACAAAGAGAGTTTTGGATATACATTCATGGATCCTTCATTAAGAAAAAAAACTGCACACTTTAATCCAGTTTTTTTTAAAAACATATGAGACACCTTTATTAAAAAGCCATTCAACATAAGAGAAATATTTTTGACCTTTGATAAGGTCCCACATAGGAGATTAGTGGAAAAAATTAGACCACATGGTATTGGAGGTAGGGTGCTGACATGGATAAAAAAGATTTCAAGAAGGAACTGCAGATGCTGGAAAATCGAAGGTACACAAAAAAGCTGGAGAAACTTAGCGGGTGCAGCAGCATCTATGGAGCGAAGGAAATTGGTTGGCAGACAGGAAACAAAGAGTAGGGATTAACAGGTCCCTTTTAGAATGGCAGGCAGTGACTAGTGGGGTACCTCAAGGCTCGGTGCTGGGACCGCAGCTATTTACAATATATATTAATGATTTAGATGAAGGGATTAAAAGTAACAATAGCAAATTTGCAGATGACACAAAGCTGGGTGGCAGTGTAAACTGTGAAGAGGATGTTATGAGGATGCAGGGTGACTTGGACAGTGGACAGTGGGTGAGTGGGCAGATGCAGTTTAATGTGGATAAATGTGAGGTTATCCACTTTGGTGGCAAAAAGAGGAAGGCAGATTACTATCTAAATGGAGTCAAGTTGGGAAAAGGGGAAGTACAATGATATCTGGGGGGTCCTTGTTCAACCGTCACTGAAAGTAAGCATGGAGGTACAGCAGGCAGTGAAGAAAGCAAATGGCATGTTGGCCTTCATAACAAGAGGAGTTGAGTATAGGAGCAAATAGGTCCTTCTGTAGTTGTACAGGGCCCTAGAGAGACCACACCTGGAGTATTGTGTGCAATTTAGGTCTCCAAATTTGAGGAAGGACATTCTTGCTCTTGAGGTAGTGCAGCGTAGTTTCACGAGGTTAATACCCGGGATGACAGGACTGTCATATGCTGAGAGAATGTAGCGACTGGGCTGGTATACACTGGAATTTAGAAGGATGAGAGGAGATCTTATTGAAACATAAGATCATTAAGGGATTGAACATTCTAGAGGCAGGAAACATGTTCCCGATTTTGGGGAAGTCCAGAACCAGCGGCCGCAATTTAAGAATAAAGGGTAGGCCATTTAGAACAGAGATGAGGAAAATAATTTACACCCAGAGAGTTGTGAATCTGTGGAATTCTCTGCCTCAGAAAGCAGTGGAGGCCAATTCTCTGGATGCTTTCAAGAGTTAGATAGAGCCTTAAAGATAGTGGAGTCAAGGGATATGGGTGGACGACAGGAACGGGCAGCCATGATCACAGTGAATGGCGGTGGTGGCTCGAAGGGCCGAAAGGCTTCTCCTGCACCTGTTGTCTATTTTGCTAAGTCCACAGTTTGAGTACTGCATACAGTTCTGATCACCGCAAACTGGAAGCAGCCCAGACCAAGACACGAAGCACCCTTCCATTGACTCCATCTGCACTTCACGCTGCTTCAGCAAGGCCACCAGCATAATCAAGGACATGTCTCACCCCAGTAACTTCTTTCCCCCCCCCCCCCCCCCCCCGTCTCCTATTCGGCTGGAGGTGCAGAAATGTGAAAACGCACACCTCCAGATTCAGGGACAAATTCTTCCCAGCTGTCATCAGGCAATTAAACTATCCCATCACCAACAAGAGAGCGGTCCTGAGCAACCGGTTACCTTATTGGAGACTCTTGGACTCTCTTAATCGGACTTCACTTTGCAATTTTTTTCCTTTGCCAGAACTGGAAACTATTAGCTTTAAGGAGAACCTGGGTATGTTATGATTGTTTCCTTTGGAGGAGAGGTAGTTCCATGCTTGTTTAAGAAATATCTGGATTTTGACCTGCAGTATGCCGCACGGGTGATGATTGGACAGGCCAGTCTGAAGGTTGAACAAGCTAGTTTGTATGTTGGTCCCCGAATTCCGTCAAGGTGAAATTAAAATCAACGCAGAAGCTGGAGACAGAGTTTTGTAATACCTTTGTTTTATTATTCATTACTATTAGGAGATATATCCCAAAATACTTTAATCAAGTTTGATGATAATATATTAAGACATTTTTACATCTCCTTTGTTCCATCAATGATAGCATTTTACAGTGGCTTGCAAAAGTTTTCATACCCCTTGAACTTTTCCACATTTTGTCACGTTACAACCACAAATGTAAATGTATTTTATTGGGATTTTATGTGATAGACCAACACAAAGTGGTGCATAATTGTGAAGTGGAAGGAAAATGATACATGGTTTTCAAATTTTTTTACAAATAAAAAACTGAAAAGTGTGGCGTGCAAAAGTATTCAGCCCCCGAGTCAATACTTTGTAGAACCACCTTTCGCTGCAATTACAGCTGCAAGTCTTTTGGGGTATGTCTCTACCATCTTTGCACATCTAGAGACTGAAATTTTTGCCCATTCTTCTTTGCAAAATAGCTCAAGCTCAGTCAGATTGGATGGAGAGCGTCTGTGAACAGCAATTTTCAAGTATTGCCAGAGATTCTCAATTGGATTTAGGTCTGGACTTTGACTGGGCCATTCTAACACATGAATATGGTTTGATCTAAACCATTCCATTGTAGCTCTGGCTGTATGTTTAGGGTCGTTGTCCTGCTGGAAGGTGAACCTCCGCCCCAGTCTCAAGTCTTTTGCAGACTCCAACAGGTTTTCTTCCAAGATTGCCTCCATATTTGGCTCCATCCATCTTCCCATCAACTCTGACCAGCTTCCTGTCCCTGCTGAAGAAAAGCATCCCCACAGCATGATGCTGCCACCACCATGTTTCACAGTGGGGATGGTGTGTTCAGGGTGATGTGCAGTGTTAGTTTTCCGCCACATATAGCGTTTTACATTTAGGCCAAAAACTTCAATTTTGGTCTCATCTGACCAAAGCACCTTCCTCCACATGTTTGCTGTGTCCCCCACATGGCTTGTGGCAAACTGCAAACGGGACTTCTTATGGCTTTTTTTCACCAATGGCTTTCTTCTTGCCACTCTTCCATAAAGGCCCGATTTGTGGAGTGCACGACTAATAGTTGTCCTGTGGACAGATTCTCCCACCTGAGCTGTGGATCTCTGCAGCTCCTCCAGAGTTACCATGGGCCTCTTGGCTGCTTCTCTGATCAATGCTCTCCTTGCCCGGCCTGTCAGTTTAGGTGGACGGCCATGTCTTGGTAGGTTTGCAGTTGTGCCATACTCTTTCCATTTTCGGATGATGGATTGAACAGTGCTCCGTGAGATGTTCAAAGCTTGGGATATTTTTTTATAACCTAACCCTGCTTTAAACTTCTCCACAACTTTATCCCTAACCTGTCTGGCGTGTTCCTTGGGCTTCATGATGCTGTTTGTTCACTAATGTTCTCTAACAAACCTCTGAGGCCTTCACAGAACAGCTGTATTTATACTGAGATTAGATTACACACAATTTACTAATTAGGTGACTTCTGAAGGCAATTGGTTGCACTGGATTTTATTTAGGGGTATCAGAGTAAAGTGGGCTGAATACTTTTGCATGCCACACTTTTCAGTTTTTTATTTGTAAAGAAATTTGAAAACCATGTATCATTTTCCTTCCACTTCACAATTATGCGCCACTTTGTGTTGGTCTATCACATAAAATCCCAATAAAAGACATTTACGTTTGTGGTTGTAACGTGACAAAATGTGGAAAAGTTCAAGGGGTATGAATACTTTTGCAAGCCACTGTATATGCAAGGATACAGAATGGGGGACCATGGTTCAGATTCCTTATTAGTATTTAGGAAACTCAAGGGAGTTTATTTGTTAAACAAGTGATGGTATGGTTCCCCTCGCGTCTAGTTATGCATGTATCTGTGCTAAGTTTTAAGGAGAGCTCACTGATGATGGCGACTTGGATGTTGATACAGTTGGAGAGGGCTTTGGTGGAATATCAAAGACTGAAGAAATAAGTGATTTGTCTAAAGATAAAATATTTACAAAAATGACCTCGGCTTAAGGTATTAGATAGAAGGTTTTAATTTATTTTATAAATGCCCTGCTTTTTGGATATGGTACTTACCCTGTAAGGAGTAATCTAGCTCTGGTCAGGCCAAGCATGGACAACATATGTTGGTGTTCTTGGTTGGCTAACAAATGTTTGGATACATTTCTTGGGCAACATCCATCCCTGCAGAATCCCAGAATCAAGAGACATAACAAGGCGCCCTGATGAGGCAAACACTGTCAAGCAGGATAGATATTTTTTAAGGAACCTAGGTGCTGACAAGTATTAGATTCCATACACAATCTGGTAGCAAAGGTAATCTCACAGCAGTTGTGTTGGATTGATCAAAATATTTACATCTTGGAGGGGGCTATCAAGCAACAATGTGACATAAGAATGAAGTGGTTCTCAGATAATGGCAATGAAATTCTTAGGGATCAGGCAATTTAAGCAATTTTTCCAGCTGGTTCCAAAGGCAATGCTTTTAGGGACAATTGTTATTTTGGAGAAATTATTTAAATCACTTAATTTGGTGGAAATTTCAGGATTTCAAACATTGTAAAGTATTTTTTCCTTTTTAAAAAAAAATTGTTGCAGCACTCAGGTTCATAACTTAAGCAATTAATATTCACCTTTTTAAAACTAAATTCTTAACACGTCAAATGTTATTGCTAAGATTATGACTGAATGATCTCAACCTCAGATCTTTTTGTGAAACATACATTTACCATTCACAGTTTAATATCCACTGATAGTGCACAATGACAAGATTCAACAGGGGTAGTAACATGTCTGCTTTATGCAAGGGCAACTAATCAATACTTAGAGACCCATGTACAGACCTTTCAGAAATCAGGTTGAAATTTTATGCATAAAACAAAGGCATAACACAGGCACAAAATTACATAAATAATTGTAAAAATAAACAACCGCGTTTACAGAAATGCAATTCATAATACTAAAACATATCAAAATAATTTAATTGCATTCAGCGATTCAGATGTACAGATAAAATATCTAAAGTTCTGCCTTCACCTTGAATCTAAAGACTATAATTTTCTGCTGACCAGAGTGATCTGAGTTTCTGAAATACATCAAATAATTAGTTAAAACCATGGCTCTTTGAGCACCAACTGGTAAATCAACAGCTAAATTAAAATCTGTTCAATACTATATTTACATCTTTAACTCCTGATCTAGGTATATAAACACATTCTAAATTGATTTTTTAGCATTAAAGTGATTCTATTCATGAGAATTTTTATTGGTCACTACAGAAATTTACAGATTTACAATATATTTAAGCAAAGTTAACCCACATCAGAATCAAGCACCAACTAATTCATAGTAATAAATTCATTATTCCCTGAGTATACCACTCTTGTATCCTGCATGCATCATGTATTCATATTACTCATTCAAACTCTGTAAGACAACCTGTTTAAACAAAGTTAAAACAAACTAATGAGTTACAATGGAAAAAAGCATGAAAATATCAATTCTGTATTGTACAGCAGTAAACTAAAAACTATCCCAATAGTTCTCCAAGCCCCATCCATCAACCCACAAAATTAACAAGGCAATTGGCATACAGTGCTCACCGTTTCTTATGGATTGCCTGAGAGGACAATTGTGCTTAATACCTATTATTAATAAAAGGTCAATTTCATTTAGTGGTCAGAACACAAAACACAGCATTGCACATTTTCAACACTTCAGCAGCACCAAACCAGTAGACGACAATTCACAAGCTTTGAAGCACAGCCTGTTTGACATTGGAAGAGTATCCAAAAATATACAAATTGCACACCCAATATTTTGCAAATTTACATTGCAGAAACATTGATATTGTTTAAAGAACATCAGAGCAATCAAAAATGTATAATAGGGCTGTATGGGTAAAGAATGAGATTTTAGGGAAAATATATTCCACACAAAACAATTGGCCAATATTATGCTGGCAGTGCCTTTTTTTTTTACTTAAAAAAAAAGTGTGTATCAAACAACAGATCGATGTTCACCACAAACATAAATGGCACTTGGACGAACACGTCTTCTCGTGCGTCCAGGCAGCTGAGGCAAGAACTTGAAGGTTTTTGGCATCAGCTCCAAGCAAGCATCTCGGAATTTCTTAATTCTCCAGTAGTAGATTAATGGGTTGAGTGCAGATTTGAGGTAGCTTAACCAAAGAAACCATGTGCTTATTTCAAAGAAGTTAACTTTATGGTAAAAGCTTTTATTGAAAGTAGAAACAAGGCTGTATGTGGTGAATGGTGCAGAGCAAAAAGTGAAGACAACAAAGAGGATCAGGATGGTGGTGAAGGCACGAGTTTTGAAGCTCATGTCAATGCTTAGCTGGCACGGTTTCTGCAGGCTTATAAGCCCAAGCTTACTTGCTTGGCCTAAACAAATGCCATCCGAATTACTATGGATCCGAATTGCATTGTGCCGAACTGTGTTGAGGATACCCATAAAAGAGTATAGCATCAACATGAATGGGATAAAAAAAAATATGATTATTATCAACAGAACATATACCCGATAGCCAGGGTCCGTGGAATACCCAAAAACGCACTGTGGAGCTCGAGACGGCACAGGCAGATCTGGACTGCGAACTGCGAGGGGGAAAGCCATACAAAATGCCATTCCCCAAGAGATGGCAATAAGCAGCTTAGCACGATAAGGGTTCAGTTTGTCTTGGCGTTGAACAATAATGAGAAATCGATCGATACTAATTATAAGCAAAATAACTACACCCTCAATCACAAAAAGCCAGAAAAACATGGCAGACACCCTGCAAAAGATATCTCCAAAGATCCAGTAAGTGGTATTGATGGTGATCAGAGCAAACGGCATATTTATTATTGCAAGCATCATGTCTGCAAAGGCTAAGCTTGCCAAAAGGATATTGATGGCTGATCGCATAGCTGCCTTCTGATACACCATGAGACAGACTATAAAGTTCCCCAAGAAAGAAATTAATGCTATCACCACCATAACTGCAGAAAGGAGGACTTGCAGAGGAAGGCTTATACCTCCATGGGCTGATTGAGAGGGGACTGTAGTGCTATTTTCAGAGTTCCCTTCTGAAGCTTTGTAAGTGGCTGATCCTTCAGTAACAGAAACTTCCATCTCACTGTGAATTACACGATGTGCTGTAGAGTTGAAATAGGCATGTTCATAAGTGATAATTGTGTTATTTGAGGTTCCCACAGGTGCAGTCAAAAGTGGAGCATAAACCATGATTCTCCCATAAATAAACCACTGACTGATCGGTATGAAGATCCCGCTAGATCATCAAATCAAGTACTAATAGTGGCAGTTACATGACGGCTGAAATAGCCCGTTCCTCCAGAAGCGATGTCGTTAGCCTCAGCTATTAACTGGACTTCTTTTGCATTCCACAGTTTCACAATCTACAACAATAAAAAGAAAAGTACACTGAATATTTGAAAACCATTCCCAATTCATACTTTATGACAATAGTTCAGTTCAGTTTAGTTTATTGTCACGTGTACCGAGGTACAGTGAAAAGCTTTTGGTGCATGCTAACCAGCCAGTGGAAAGACAATATATGATTACAATAGAGCCATACACAGTGTACAGATATACAAGGGAATAATGTTTAGGGAATAACAATAGTTTTACAAACTCCAAGTTTAGATCCAAAGTATTTCTGAGTAGGTCATTAAAACCCATAACCTAGTGGGTTTTTGAATTTTGGCTGAACTGCCGTTAGCAGGCATAGCAAGAAATATGACACGCTTTCTGCAAAATAAGACAATGGGAACTTTCAAGGTTCTTAAATACTTGCAATCTGCCATTGTTAATTTTGACCACGGACAGTAAATCGGTTTTGCTGGAAATACCAAGACATAAAATCAACAATGGGAATTGAAAATGTTTGAAACAAACTGAAGTATTTAATTAAGAATCTCGAAGTAGGGGCAGAAAAACAAAGATATTGTTCTGGAGAAGTGTGTGCATATTCCAATGATGTGGTGTATGGAACAAGCTGCCAGAAGAGGTAGTTGAGGCTAGAACTATCCCAATGTTTAAGGGACAGTTAGACAGGTACATGGATAGGACGAGTTTGGAGGGATATGGACCAAATGCAGACAGGTGGGACTAGAGTAGCTGGGACATGTTGACCGGTGTGTGCAAGTTGGGCCGAAGGGCCTGGTTCCACACTGTATCACTCTATGACACTAAATAAACACAAACTTATCTTGCGTGATTATCCAGCTTATACCCCAGATGCACATTATAATGATGCATTTCCAAACAGCTATCAAATCCCAGCCAAGTTTCAAAATAGCTCAAGAACCAAAAGAGATCTACAAATGCGTATAGACCATTGTTGGACTTTAAGTGACTAATATAAGATAAACAGTGACAAAGTTCCTGATACTAGTCTATCCACAGCCAATTTATCTGATGAGGGTCGACTGGCTTACAGCATTATCTGGAGCAGACTGAGAGAAAATGCAGTTCTCAGTATCATATTTAGATATTCAGGTTCTGAAGAATGATCCAGGATTTCTTGCTCGTCTACCAAGATCTAATCGGATCTAGCCTGGCAAGTGATTACAGAATCATCACCGTGAAAGCCTCTCATATTGTGTTTAGATTTGTAGAAACAGATCACTCAGTTTAGAAATAGGTAATACATATTCATATTTTGATTTTTCTTTGTACACTGGAATGAATAAATACAAGTCTAATTTCCTGTAATCCAAATTCTTGTGGGCAACTACCCAATTCAATTTTAGTGACCAGAACTCAAAAGCAGATTTGTATGATTGACATCCAGATATACATTGTATGGACTTAATATACATGAGTTGTATTTAATTTTATGAAGTTACGCAAATTACTTAATCATGTGTGATTTATGAATTAACATTTATAAGTTTAGCGCATAAAATCACTGTGCTATCAGAATAAATTTCTAGTCTAATATTCTCGAAAATTGTGAGGACATTACATCAGAAAACATTCAGGATATCATGCTTTTTTGAAACCACACTTCATATATTTCAATACAATTTTTTTTAAATACTTTCTCCTTTTTCTGCAAACATTGCATTCTGTTGTAGAAACATAGCAAAATAGGTGCAGGAGTAGGCCATTTGGCACTTCGAGCCAGCACCGCCATTCAATATGATCATGGCTGATCATCCAACCCCCCCCCCCCCCCCATGTCCCTTGATTCCTTCAGGCCGAAGAGCTCAATCTAACTCTCTTGAAAACATTGTCTTTGAACATTCTAGACTTCAGCTTCGTCTTGCGTTGTAATCCCACTCCACCCATGTTTCCTAATATCTGACAACCCGATTAAGTTTTGAAACAATGAAGATTTGCAACATAGACAATGCCCCTCTCCAAATATGACTATCACTCCCATTGATATTATAACACCATGTCAAATCTGCTACCCAGGTTTTCCATCCTGCCTAGTTTCTGAAGGATGTGACAGAAAGGCCTGGATAGAGTAGACGTGGAGAGGATGGTTCCACTAGTGGGAGAGTCTAGTCCTTTAGGAATATCTTTAGTCTGAGGGTGGTGAATCCATTGCCACAGAAGGCTGTGGAGGCCAGGCCAATGGATATGCTTAAGGCAGAGATAGATAGATTCTTGATTAGCATGGGTGTCAGGGGTTATGGGGAGAAGGCAGGAGAATGGGGTTAGGACGGAAAGATAGATCAGCCATGATTGAACAGCAGAATAGATTGGATGGGTCAAATGGCCTAATTCTGCTCCCATCACTTATTAACAGGCAGACAAAACTAAACTGAAATCTGAACAGGAAAGTCATTGAAAATGTCAGGATATGGCTGCAGGAAATAAAATAACAGCTGAAAAAATTGAACACACTGGGATGAGAAAAGTGTTTAGGTATCTCAAGCTTGGAGAAAACAAGCACTCCCGCTTCTGATTACATAGTGCCTAGGAGCAAGAGCAGTGATGGATAGGAAGGCAATTAATCACCAAAGTCCAAGAATATAATAAATTCAACACGATTAAATGCAAGATTAACTGTCAAAAAATAAATCAATAGTTAAAATGTGGATAAAATAATTATCCCAGACATTTAATGACAGTTACACAACACAAAAAATCTACATAAAACTATATATCATAGAGCTGTCTTTTTGCCTTAATATATCAGGGAAATGCAAGCCATGGAACCAATGCATAGGAATAGAACCATACAGCTTAGAAAAAGGCCTTTCAGCCCATTTATCTTTTTACTCTTCCCATCAACCTAAATGTAACATGATTACAGTGACAATGTGCAACTCCATATAAACAGCACTGAAGGTCAAGATTGGATTCTGGTTGCTGGAACTGAGGCAGCATATCTAGTAGGAAAGAACAGCAGATGCTGGTTTAAATCAATAGTAGCCACAAAATGGTGGAGTTACTTAGCAGGACAGGCAGCATCGCTGGAGAGAAGGAATGGGTGACGTTTTGGGTCAAGACCGTTCTTCTCTCCAGAGATGCTGCCTGTTCCGCTGAGTTACTCCAGCAGTTTGTGTCTACCAGCAGCTCCAGGAGCTGTGCCACTGTGCCACCCCTGGGAGATGTTAAAAGTCTGAAAACCCACTGAGTAAATGTGTGCTTAGCTCACAAAAACATTTGATAAACTGTTTGAAGGGACATGTGACACAATAAATCACACAAAAAGGGCGGAGACAGAGTGAAAACACTGAATTATGGGTGTTTCAGATATGCAAACAGTATTAATGTACCAACATATTTCAGATGTGCCCCCAGACAGCATGGCGGAGATGAAAAGTACAAAATAATTAAGTTATTACAGTTAAAAGTTTAAGTTATGAAAGACTAAATAGAAGGTCGAAGTAACATACAGTAATTGAATTATTTTAACTGTAGTCATCTCTTATTTATCATTGCAAACTGTGCACATGGAAGCATTCAAGACCAAATTCACTTTGTGTCTACTTGAATTAAAATTTCAACATTGATTCTTTAAAAATACACAGAAGCTTTTGACAAGAGACTCATCCCCTGCAGGCAACATTTGGTTTAGACTGAAGAGTTTGAGTTGTCCTGTCATAGTAGATTTGACACTTTACTGACGGTACGTTTTTATAAATACCATGCATAAAATTGAATGGGTACTGCGTTTTCAGCCAAATTGATTGCTTACCCTCCCTGGCTTCATCTGGCATTCTAGAATATCACACCGCATTAAGTGGTAAGTACCACAGGCATATTTCTAACAATCCCACTACAAGAGAGTAGCCAGGGAAAAGGTGGGTCCCATTCAGAAGCAAAGGGGTAATTTATATGTGGAGCGAGAACTGTGAAATACTAGAGGGCGTAGGTTTAAAGCAAGAGGAGGAAAGTCTAAAGACTTACAATGCATGTTTATTTTTAAACAGTGGTAGGTGCCTGGAACATGCTGCCAGGCAAGGTTTCCAGCACATGAACATGCAGGGAATAAGAGGGATACAGTAGGTAGATGGGATTAGTTTAGATTGGCATCTTGATCGGTGTAGACATGGTGAGCCCAGGGCCTGTTTCTGTTCTGCACTGGTTTACATTGTACAAGTCTAATACTCACCGCCTCAAACCTGATTCACCATTTTATAAAACAAAAAGTATTGGAGTAACTCAGTGGGTCAGGCAGCATTCGTGGAGAGAGTGGATAGGTGACCTAGAGAGAAGGCAGGAATGCGGTACTGAATGTGGATGATCAGTCATGATCACAGTGAATGGCGGTGCTGGCTTGAAGGGCCAAATGGCCTCCTCCTGCACCTATTTTATATGTTTCCATGTTTCTTTTAAAAGAGTTCTGGTATCTCCAACAAGAGGAAACATCCTATCTACATACACTCTGCTATGTTCCCTCAGGATCTTGCATGTTTCATTCAAGTGCTCTTGCACTCTTCTAAACTCGAGCATATACACTGGGTCTGTCCTACCCTTTGTCGTAAGATAAACAGCCCTTTCCACTTAGTGAAGAAGGGTCTCGACCCAAAACATCACCCATTCCTTCTCTCCAGAGATGCTGCCTGTCCCGCTGAGTTACTACACACATTTTACATAGAAACATAGAAAATAGGTGCAGGAGGCCATTCAGCCCTTCGAGCCAGCACCGCCATTCATTGTGATCATGGCTGATCGTCCCCAATCATGGCTGATTGTCCCCAATCTTGTGTCTACCTTCAATTTAAACCAGCATCTGCAGTTCTTTTCTACACATTTTGTCCGTTCCACTGCAAATTCCTCTCAAGGTATGTCTACTTTGAAGAAGTTCTCCTCCTCTCTCCGATGAGAGTTCAGATACATCCACTCTTTCTGCTCCCCCTCTGTGATTCCTCCTTCCCTCCAAAAAAAGGAGTCTGAAGAAGAGTCTCGACCCAAAACATCACCCATTCCTTCTCTCCAGAGAAGCTGCCTGTCCCGCTGAGTTATTCCAGCATTTTGTGTCTCCTTTCCAGGTACTGCTCTGGTAAACTTTGTTGAAAATATAATTTACAACATAATACACCGAACATATTAATCTTCATATTTGTACATAATAGTTTATTTTACACAAAATAGTACAGTGCTGGTGAGACTCAACCGGAAATGTAATCTATCCATATTCTCCAGAGATACTTCAAAGCTGTGTGTCCTTTTGCATATTAACCTGCAGTTCCTTGTTAAACTAAACAAAAAATATACTTTTGTATTACCTTTAATCACTGAATTGATAAATGAAGCCAATGTTTAAGCCATTGTCTACCGAAATGAAGTGTTTAAGCATGCATTGAGCATTTTTTTTTAATTTGTCTGAGGTTTCTTAAGTTAAGTCAAGTTAAAATAAAAGTTTTGAGAGCAGAATGTCTGAAATTATAAAAATCACCTCTATTGTTTACTAATTAATTTTTACCTAGAAAGTGCTGCTGGATTGATAAGCTCATCAATTTTATTCTTACCCTCGTCCTCCATCTCCTGGGGTTTTTAGCATCTCTTTTTGTTGCAAGGTTTGAAAGGACGCAAGACCAAGTGTGTCTGAAAAGAGAAAGGAAAGGTTAAACAAAAGTACAATAGCGAAACAAAGGAATGACGATTTAGGCAATACAATAAAAATCTAACATAGTGGAATGAAAATGAAAATAAAATATATAACAAACTCAACAACTGATCGTGTAGAAAGAACAAAAGGTTTTCAACATTAAATTGTTAACGCTCAGCTTTGGCAGTATTCTTTTAGTACTACTTAATTTTATGGAGAAATGGTTTGTTGCTTTTTCAGGTATGAGAGAATTTTGCTAAACTTTAACTGTTTTGCTTGTATATACGTATTGCGAAACTAAAGATGTCGCATCGTTCTTAGGAAAGCCTTGGCCGAATGTTCAGAGCATTGTGTACAGATATCTGTACACACTGCCTATAAAAGTAGAAGAAACACAAGACAATTAGGACTTTCAAAAGATAATTGGATAAACATGCAAAGAGACTAATTTGCAGGGCTACTGGGGAATGGTGCCGATTAGACTTTTCTACAAGGAGCTGGCATAGAATTAATGGCCTAATGGCTTCCTTCAGTGCTGAAACAATCAGTCAGAGAAGAGTACCACATGAACACAAGCCCCTTAGACCAACTCGCCCAAGATGGCCACCCAAGCCAATCATGTTTTCCCACGTTTGACCTGAGGATTCTATAATTTTTAAGGATTCTATAAAAGTAGAATTTTCTGCTTTTGGATAAAACAAATTAATTATCCTTAACGCACTTTGCTTTTAATGAGAAAGTGCCTTCCTCCCTCAAAATCACTCTGCAAAGATCTCATTAAATGAAGATAAGAAAAATAATTACGCCAATGCTGACAGCTCACAGTATGAAGTATTAGGTAACAACTTGAATTACTCAGGTTGTATTGGTTAAATGATGCTGCTAAAGAGCTCATTTATTTAACAAGGTATTTTCAAGTAATTAGTATTGGGTAAACAACCTTTAAAAACCACCCAAGAGATTAGGATCTGATAAACAATCTGACACCCGAGACCGTACAGCAGCATTCTGCCTCATGGAAAGTTGCTTCTAAAATAAGTTTAGCAAAACATTCAACAACAAGCATCATATTTTTGGGAAGAACAAAGGGAGACACAGATACTTTGTAACTTTGTCAGTGCCCTTTATGTGGCAGCTATTTGCACACCTTGGGTATGCAAGCAATGAATTTCACTAATTTGTCACATGTAACAATAAAGTATTAATTAATTCATTCATTAAACATGTGAAAGTTGTTCATCATGTTATAGCAACTATCATGAGTAGCAACTAAGTCTGTGATCCAAATGGATACTACTTCAGATAGCTCTTGCTTTCTCTCTCCATCCCCTTCCCCATCCCAATTCTCAAAGTCAGTCAAATGTATTCATCACATGCACCAACGAAGGTGCAGTGAAATGAATTTGCCAGGCAGCGATACACTTAAAAAAAGAACACACAATACACAATAGAATTTAACACAACATTCTCCCACTAGTCTTACTGTCTCCGCCTACATTCTATCTTTGTCCAGCCCCATCCCCTGACATCAGTCTGAAGAAGGGTCTCGACCCGAAACGTCACCCATTCCTTCTCTTGAGATGCTGCCTCACCAGCTGAGTTACTCCAGCATTTTGAGTCTATATCCAAATTGATATCGTGCACAATATTCTGATAAAACACACAACACAATATTTAAAGACTAAAATACCCAACACTTCAATCCAACCCAACATTAAACTCTACTCTTGAGGAATGATGAGAGAGAAGTTGCTACTGAATCAAGATTAGGGGAATTAATCAAAATTCCAGAGACTTAGTCAAATCCTCCTGCAGCGCATGTGTAATTTAAATTTCGAGTGTTCAATAAATGTTGCCGTAAAACCAGCATCAGCATCACCATGTCGTAGAAACACGTGATCTACAACCAGGTCAAAACTCTGCAGTCCTGGTATATCCATGTATGAATAATGATGTACATGTCAAGAGCTGATGAAAGGACGAGGCCACACAATCATTCCCATTCTCAGTAATGGAAGAGCTGGAAAACTATGCCACAAGCTGATGCATTTGAATCATGATCAGCCTGAAAGGCCGAGTAGATGATCCACCTTCACTTTCTCCTGGGGTTTACACCAACTCAGCCAATCTTCAGTCAATTTGGTCTCGCATTTCATCTGCAGTACTGAAGGCTGGGATTCCAGAATAAGGTGATTTAATGCAGGTTGAAGACTTTCATCTATCCAGCTCTATGGAAAATTGCCCATGTATGTCCTGTTCATAAAAAAAGAAAAGTTCCAAACTGGTTAAATAATGTCCAGTCTACTCTCATTCATCTGCAAAGTGATGGAGTATGTTATCTCACAAGTTACTGGATGATTCGACCTAGCAGTTATTTTCCTCACCACTATCTCCAGTGTCATCATCTTGGTCCTGCCTGCACTTCTTTCATGCCATGTGGAGAGCACTTTCCTCTGCCCCTCTGTTATCAACAAGATGTTGAATTGCTTGTCACTAAGTAAGGGGAAGTGAGAGTAAGTTGGGAAGGGGTGGGGAGGCTACCACCCACCCAGATAAGAAAACTTGCAGCCAATTCAGAAGTACTCTTAGTTTTGTGGTTCAGTGGACAGGGTCTCCAATTCAATTAGTGACGGACTATGTTCATAGACCAAATAAAAATGCCAGAAACTTTCAGCAGGTCATGCAGCATCCACGGAAAGAAAAACAGAGTTAATGTTTCAGGTCCCAGACCATTTATCAGGGAGAAAGATGTGTTCTGGAGACACCTGTGTAGGAAAAATCTGCAGATGCTGGTTAAACCAAAGATAGACACAAAAAGGTGGAGTAACTCAACGGGACAGGCAGCATCTCTGGAGAGAAAGAATGGGTGACGTTTCAGGTCTGAAGAGGGGTCTCAACCCGAAATGCCACCCATTCATTCTTTCCTGTCCCGCTGAGTTACTGCAGCTTTTTGTGTCTATCTTCTGGAAACACCTGCTGAGTGTCTCCAGCGTTGTGCATTTTTATTTAATGATTTCAGCATTTGCAGGTTTTCTTTGATCGTCATTCGATGTTCATAGATTTTAGCCCAGATGTCAATGTGCTCATTGTACAGTAACAGGCAAAAGTGTTGTGGATATTAAAAATGCCAATGTACATTTGCATAGATTTCTCTTTTCACGGTAGTTCAGAATTTATTCCTTTTTTCCACTTCACCTTCTCCATACATATCTTTGCCACTCTTTCAGCTGCAAAAAGTCATTCATTCTCACTGGTCTCCAGTCACACATTCTTCCACTTCATTATCCTTTCTTCTCTGCAACTTAAAACCTGCTTTGTTTCTATTTCCCCCCCCCCCCATTTCTGGTGAAAACTACTCCTCTCTTCCAAACCTGCTGAGTATTTCCAGCATTTTCTGTTTTCATTTAATATACGTTGGATATCAATTCAACAAACTCTGTTGAATGAAACCTTGTTGAATGAAGCAAATATCCTTTCACTAAAATGATCCCATCAGTTTACATAGATTTCAAGTAAAAGTGTTGTTCAAATAAAATTTTGGAAAATGTATATTCAAGAGCACCTGTGGAAAGAGACAAAAAAGTAGAACTCACAGAAAAATGTGGCAATTCCTCAAAATCATCTGTTGCATTGTGACCTCAACACATACATTAACAATGCCCATTTGAACATGCATCAGAAGGTGCCCGATACATAGAGAACCACAAGAAATACGCAATCTTTCTGACATAATAATCTATCTGAACATATGGAATGAAATTTGAAAGTAACTGAAAACAATTTTCTTTACTTTTAAACATTCATTCAGTCAAACAACTGCCAACTAAGAATAGTTATTACTTCAAATATTACATGTTATGCTGAGTGAAAACGATCTTACAGCCAGGCAGTGCGTTTAGGCGGGGAGAAGAGTGTTTACAAAGGAAGGTATATGAAGAATTGAATCTGATATTTTATTTGACTTTCATTTGTAGCAAGGATCTAATGTGACCATTTGAGTTACCCAAATCAATGCAGCCTACTCCGAGTACAAGGATAACAATATTCAGAATAATTAAAGTGGAACTGAAGTGATTAAATGGCTTCCACTGGAAGTTATAGACATATTAATTCTCTTCCTGGGAGATTTTTAAATAATGATTAACAAAACATTCAAATTTTACAGCCGACAGCTTATGTTTTTTTCATCCAATTTGTTCGCAAAATATATAACATATTACTGTTGGTAGGTACCAACTGTCTAAGAGTGCTAGTGAATTATAATTCTAAGTAATTTGATTCAAACAGTAATTTGACAAGCAATTTTATCTGTAATCTCTTCCCTTCAATTTCTAGGTCACTATATTTTTGAATTTTATCCAGCAGTATTACAACAACCAAGCAGTCAGCAAATGAGACTACCTCAATTATGGAAGAATGTGCAACTGTAGAGACCAGTGAGACTGAATGACTTTTTGCTGCTGAAAGGATGGCAAAGATATGTATGGAGAAGGTACATCAGCTTGCTGTCTGTCAATAAGATCTGTAAGCAAATGGTTCCGAACACAAGGTTTACTTTTCTCAATTTCTCTTCCTCAGTGTGTGAGATCAAATGGCCTAATTCTGCTCCTATCAATTATGACCTTATAACCTTGGCTTCATTCCAGATCTCCTCCATCAATGTGAATACTTACTGATTGGAGAATCTAACACATAATCGTTCACAGATTACACCAACCAAGAGAGGGCCATTATGGAAGAGAAAGATAGTAGGGGGTAACCACTAAGATTTTTATGTGCGCTGAGGAAGATCCCTCCACAGATGCTACCAGGTCAACGGAGTTCGCCCAGCAATTGTGTTTTGCTCAAGGTTCCAGCACCTGCAGTTTCTTGCATCTCCAGCCATTGAGACCGATTGAGTTTGGTGGCATTTGCTTGGATAGGAGACCAGACATCCAGATCATTGATCCCAAGAAATAAGTCTGAATCTCATTATCACAAAGTGCAGAGGTTAAATTCAATTAAGTAACTAATATGCGAAGGACATCTGGAATTTGAAACAAGTTTAGTCTGAGCAATGAACCCATTGGACTGTTGCAAAACCCAACTGTGCCACTGGATGGAAATCTGCTAACTTCACCTGATCAGACGCAAATGTCATTGAATCTTAAATGCCTCGCCAATTCTGTGAAAATTAGTAATGGACAATAAATGGCAGGGTTATAAATGGCATTACATACCATTAACAAACTGAAAAAAGGTAATGGTGCAGCCAAGAACAGGATAAATTGGACATAGTGAGTGTAGTCTGTTGCATCATTTTTTGGAAGTAGAATGGTAATGGGGTCACAACAGACCAAGTGGGACATGATCTTGAATCTGCTGAAAAATTAATCAATAAATTGTTTCTTTTTTAGCATGCCATTTAAAAAAAAGCATGTGAACACATTATGATAGATGTTGTGCATCAGCCTATTGTTTAATCTGCCATACACAAGTTTAGGATTGTACATACTTGAATTCTAAAATTATCGCAAAATAAATCACCCATTTTGCTTTGATTTTTCATGAAGTGTCTTGTATACATGGGATCAAGAATCAATAAAGAAATTTTGAATTATGGGACAAAATTAATATCATCCTTTATACTATTAAGCAAATTAGAGATTATTCACAATTTATTTCAAAAGTAGTTTCAAAATACACCCAGTGTTGGCAAATTCTCCATAGTTTTCTGTTAAATGTCGTACTTTGCAGTTCACTCCGTTCTTGTGAAGAAGAGTCGTAACCCGAAACATCACCTATCGATGTTCTCCAGGGATGTTGCCTGACCCGCTCAGTTACTCCAGCACTCTATGTCCCTCATTCTCCTATTGTGATTAATTTATATATTAACTTAAGAAACTTGGAACAAAAGAAAATTTCCTATTTTGAAAATGTAAAGGCTGTATATTATTGTAAATACCAAACCACTTTATAGAGTGGAATGAGATCTCAAAGGTTTGAATCCACTACCAGCTGTACTAAAGGATGTAGCAAGTTAACAGAATGTGTATGCCTTCAGAGTGAAGGAAGTGCTTTCCCTGTTGACGACCCACATTTGTGTTTTTACCAAAGACTGGAAAACTTGCCTCTTGCCAAGGGGGAACTGCACATATATAAAATCACCTACAGAAACATAGAATGCAAAACTAAACTTGAAGAAAGAAGGATGTAAATGTATTTTCATTCAAATACCATTATTAAACATATCCAGAGGATTCTATTAAATAATATAAATATATAGCCAGAAATATGTCAGAAATCCAAGGTAACAACACTGGTGTTCACAGCACAGAGGCATGAGCGGTTATGCGGCTTTTTCACGGGGCGACTTGACGCAAGATGTAACCAGAGTGAAGTGGTCGTGGTCTAGCACGATATCACACGATATAACGGGGGGTAGATAAAGAGTTCCCACGGTACTCGGCATTTCTGTTATTTGTGCGAGTGACTTGTCCATCTCCCGAGCTTTCCCGTTAAATCTTGAATGAACATTGTGAAGTGTTGTTAAATCATCACGTGGCACAAATGATGTCACTTTTTTTTCACACACTATAAATATCCTCCCTTGGTTGAATTGGCTCATTTGGAGACATGTTTTACTGTGTATGTGGGAGACACAGATGGACTGAGCACAGTACCTCGGTCTTACTGTGTGTGGGAGAGGGGGAGAAAGAGACGTACACTCACAGAGGCAGAGTCTCTCAGCCTGTGTAAGAGGGAGGGAGGGAGAGAGAGAGAGAGGCACACACAAGGTGGATGTGAAATCTCACCTGCCTGTTTCAGTGACAGACACCCGCCGCCAGTAAATGAAGACACCCCCATCTGTCTCCCCCTCCTCTCCCTCGGCTCCCCCACCTTTCCCTCCCAACTCCAGTCCCGTCCCGACCCCCTGGGAAACTGAATAGAGCAACAATCAACTGCTGCCTGTGCGCTGATATGACAATAAAGGCTACTTTACTTTACTTTATTGAGTTAAATAGTTCCCACGGTAGACTGTAAAACTGGGACCCTGGTTCTGGACTCCCCCAACATCGGGAACATTCTTCCTGCATCTATCCTGTCCAATCCCGTAGATACTGATTAGACCGGTATCTATTTATTTACTTTATTAATGATTTCAATTAAATATTGGGAACATCAGGCCGCAAACGTTATTTCTTGAGTGTTAGTGCTGGACTTTGACTCGACCTTCCTAGTTAGCCGGCGCCTGAGACTGAGCCAAGCAATGTCCAGACCTGACTTCAACACAAAGTGATGGAGGAACTCAAAGGGTCAGGCTCGTCCAACGCTCTGTGTTTTGCTCGTGATTCCTGCGTCTGCAGTTCCTCGTGTCTACAGACCAGAGTTGCCACTTGACTCCGAGATGACCATCACAGAGCATACGGAAGATAGACACGAAATGTTGGAGTAACACAGCGGGATGGGCAGCATCTCTGCAGAGAAGGAATGTGTGACGTTTCGGTTCGAGACCCTTCTTCAGAGTCTCGTCCCGAAACGTCACCCATTCCTTTTATCCAGATGCTGCCCGTCCATGATGTTATGTCTGTCTCCAGTATTACTGTGTCTATCATCGGCGCAAACCAACATCTACAATTCTTTCCGACACATTAGAGGATACCGTCTCGCCATCACTCGGATTACCCGCTTCATTTCCATAACGTTGCCACCTCTCTTTACTTTGCTTACTGAAGCCTGATCCTTGTCACACCCAGTGCTCTATCGCCCAGCCTCTCATCTTTCAATCGGGTTCGGCCAGGAAGGAACTGCAGATGCTGGATTAAAACGAAGATAGACACAACCTGTAGCTCAGCGGGACAGGCAGCATATCAGAAGGGTCTCGACCCGAAATGTCACCCATTCCTTCTCCCCAGAGATGCTGCCTGTTGCGCTGAGTTCCTCCATTTTGTGGCTACCTTGGGTTTATCCAGGATCTCCCCGTTGATGTCCTAACTCGCTTTGGTTTGTTATTATTGTCTCATATCGAGAACCAGCAGATACAGGTTTAGGTTCGGGGGGAATGGTTTAATGAGAGCCTAAGGGGTAACTATTTTACGCAAAGGGTGGTGGGTGTATGGAATGATCTATCCGTTAAGGTAGTTGAGGCAGGTACTGTCTTAAGACGCATTCGACTGAAGCATGGATAGGATAGGTTTAGATGGTTATGGGCCAAACGCGGGCAAGTGGGACTAGTGTAGATGGGACATATTGGTCGGTGTGGGCAAGTTGGGTCGAAGGGCCTGTTTCTACGCTATGATTCTATGCAGGGAATAAACTTTTGTTTGCGTGCTATACAATCATATCAGATAATGCTATACATGAATATAACCAAGCCACGTACAGTCTGAAGAAGGGCCTCGACCCGAAACGTCACCCGTTCCGTCTCATTAGAGATGCTGCATGTCCCGTTGAGTTACTCCAGCATTTTGAACCGTCGAGTTCTCTTTAAACCGGCATCTGCATTCTCTTTAAACCGGCATCTGCTGTTCCTTCCGACACATGCACAAGAACACCAGGTAGAGCGAAGAGGAAAATACCAGAGTTCAGAATATATGTTTTCAGGACAGTTCCAGGGGGGAAAAGTCCAATGTCCGCATTGAGGTAGGTTGGTAGGTCGGGTCAGTGCCCAAACGAATGGAAGGAAGAACCGTTCTGAAGCCGGATAAGAATAGGTGGTCGGCGCGGACTCGGTGGGCCGAAGGGCCTGTTTCCGCGCTATATCTCTAAAATCTGAAGTTAGGTAATGTCTAAAGGAACTGCAGATGCTGGTTAATACGAACAAAAGGACACAAAATGTTGGTGTAACTCAGCAGGTAAGTCAGATCTGGGAAGAAAAACATAAAAAGCTGGAGTAAGTCAGCGGGTCAGGCAGCATCTCTGGAGAAAAAGAATAGGTGGCGATTCGAATCGGAACCCTTCTTCAGACATCCTAATCGGAATTGAGTCTGAAGATGTGTCTCGTCCGGAAACATCAGCTATTTTTCTCCAGAGATGCTGCTTGACTCGCTGAGTTACTCCAGCTTTTTGTGTCTGTCTTCGGTTTAAACCAGCATGTGCAGTTCACTCCTTACACGGGTCTCTGGAGAACATTGATTGGTAGCGTTCCGGACCATGCTTCGGAAAGGCATCGATCGCTAGTCGGCGAGGACTCCGAGCTGTATCTCTCAAAGAAGTACATGTGAAAAATTCCTCACGGACCATAAAAATGCGGGACCTTTCAGTAAAGTCCCTTTTAAAGTCACTTTTAAAGATTATAGTTATTTTCTTGAATCTCATTAACATAACTCATGAATAAGTTGATGTCCATATGCGGATGCAAATCTTTATTTTTTAAATTCAATCCCACAGAAGACAATTTTTACTCACCTTCTGTCCCCTCTGTCCAGCTTCCGAGTTCACCGTTCGCAGGAGTTCCCACGGTAACCGCAAGAGTTATTACGGATATCGCACTGGCCACTACGTTCATATAATGTTGCAATGCTCAACCACAAGTGTACAAGTCACTCTTGGAGAAATTCAAACTTGCTTGAATTTTCTCCCGAGTCACCAAGTTACACGATTACCTGCCGTTAGCGCCACGGTGGTCCACAAATGCCGTACTGTTATCGCACGAGGTTCCCACGATGTTAAACTCTGGTTAACTCTTGCGTCAAGTCGCCCCGTGAAAAAGCCGCTTAATTCAATAGCCAACAACATGGCCATATTCAATTTCCATGGTGTAATGCCACCTTTTAAAGCAAACTACACCACTGATTTGAGATTTTTTTTTATAAACAAATAAAAAACATTTCTGGATAAATGCCCATTTCTGAAGTATCTGACCACTTGTGTACAGCATATGAGCCATTTACATAAGAAAGCCCCATTCCAGCTTCACTTGCACTTTGTTCAAAGCTCCCCATCAGACATTTGACTGCTCGTTTTCCCAATGGGTGGCAGCTTCCCACTGGCAAGGCATCCTGTCTCAATCACCCTAATTCCACTGTATTAAATTACACTTTCCCTGCAAAATGTCCCATCCTCAAACTCTGAGTCACAAAAGGATCACTTCTGTAGTTTCCTCACTGACCTCACCTTCCAAATGCACCTGTAATTGAGCTAAACAGATATATGACCCACTGAACGGCACCCTCCTGTGATCTTTCACACCAATCTCCCTATGATATTCCAACTGTTCTTTCTCTGCCCCCCCCCCCCTTCCCCCTTCCCAAATGAAGATGACAAACCACATGTGTTCCTTTTACCACAATATACTGTAAGAGAGAAGTTGTTTCTATTAAAACGTATGCTTGAGGAAGCTCGAGTGGAAACAGATAGCCGTGCCCTTTACCATATGCTAATCTTTGTCAGGTTCTTACAACATCTGGGATTTGCTTACAGAATTCCACAGAGGAACTCTTTAATTAAAAACCCGGAATTGTCAGAGAGTCGAGCAGTGATCCATTCATGAACAACATAAGGCTGCAAACATGATCCTCTCCCAAGACAATTTTTGTAATTAACATCCTAAAACCAATTTACTTATGGGTCAAAGGAAAGTAGTCCAGAACATCAATTTTACTAATGAAGGACTGAGTTCTGAGAAAGGTAGAACAATGTTTAATATTTTACAAAATATCCTATACAGGAGATTTCAGGACCACATATTAAATGCAACAGACAGTACATTATATATATGTAACTTCATAATTCAAGTCTTAGGGTTTTCTAAATTTAATTCTACTTATTTACCTGCTTATTTAACTATTTTTTCCATGAAAAAACTATCCTAATATTCGCTGCCATAATTTGAATTTCAAATTTGAATGACATGAACCATCTGCTATCTACACTGACTTGTGCCATGTAATGTTTCCAGACCTGCTGGTGTTGACTTGCTGGACAAACTATTCTGATACAAATTTGTGAGACCCTGCATAGGGACAGAGCTGGCTTAATGTTGTGTCACCATGCAGGCGAATTTCACTGTACCTTAGTTGGTTAAGTGACAATAAACGTGAACTTGAACTTGGGAACAAGTCCTGCGCATGAAAAAGCTTAATTAAAATAGTTTTTGCCCGCAGGTGAAATAAAATTTGCAGTTAAACAACTGAAGTCTCAACCTGAAACATCACCTGTCCATGTTCTCCAGAGATGCTGCCTGACCTGCTGAGTTACTTTAGCATTTTGTGTCCTTTTGTGCATGAACCAGTATCTGTGTCCCTCGTTTCTATATTGACATTCAAGTTTGATGGTCAGCAAAGAGAGAGAGTTCCACCAGTTGAGAGAAAATAAATTGCCTGTTATTTCATATGCAGAACTTGTTTTGGCCGACCCCCAACGGCCGTATGATATAAAAGCCTTACCATTTTTTACCCAGTCTGTTCTGGGCTGCATGTCAAAACAAACAGGTCCTGAACGGTCAAGTAGGTCTGTTAGCAACCTAGGTTCTGACCTTAGAAATTATCTTGGTCTAATTGATATCTTTTGCACAGTAATATTGATGTTAAAATATTTTGATCATAATCAATTGAAGTATAGTTATTTAAAATAGTTATTTAAAATAAAACCAATATAATTTATTTAGCAGCCATAATAATCCAGAGGCCAATCATCCGCAACTCTTCAACTTCAAAACACGTCACAACCCTTCCTATTCACAAACAGCAAGATGCATCGCAGGCTTTCAAAAAATTAAAATGCAATGTGAAGGGATTATTTAATATGGCATAATGTTTGTCGCAGACATTGAAGACCTGGTCTTGTTTTGTGTTGTTATATGTAGGATAGAACTAGTGTACAAGTGATCGCTGGTCAGCGTGGACTCGGTGGACCGAATGACTTGTTTCTATGCTGTATCTCTAAAGTCTGACCACAATAATTGATTGGGCGACTCTTTACGGCATTGAAATTACGAAATTGTTCACATCTTTAAAGCATTATTAAATTCTCAATTTGTCATCAGCTTAAGCAGTTATTCTGAATTTCTTCAGTCATATAAGCTTTAAATCAAAAAACAATACTGTTAATGTATCAAAACAACTAAATTTCACCTTGTGTGCATTACCTACCTCCTTTTGCACTCATATGGTTCTATTTTTTTTTTAAACTACATTTATACCCATGGCTGTAAAATCTCTCCTCCTAGTTAATTATTTGTGCATCTGAATCATTGAGCTCTGTTCCTTTGTTAAAATTACCAATGTAAATTTCCTCCAATTTTTCTTATCAAAATACACCAACTCCACATTTTACCTTTCAAATTATATCTGCTTAAACTACTAATCTGTTGGCAATTAACTGTGTACCCTTTAATTGAAAGTCTGCAAATTTTGATATGATTTACCCAACTATGGACCCAATTTCTCACCTTTCCTATTTCCACCGGGCGTGATGTGGGGTTGTAATTGGCCAGAATATTAAACTGATACAAAAGTTCACTTGCCCTCTGTGATCACACTGAATGACTTCAAAGGCTGGAAGGTTTATGTTTATTATTGCCATCTGTTCAGAAGTACAGTGAAAGGCTTTGTTATCATGCTATTCAATCAGATCTGTTAATACTATACATAAATACAAGTCAAACCCAAATTTAAAAAATGTAGATCAAAAGGCAAGATACAGAGTGCAGTTCTCAGCATTTTAGCTTTTAGTTTTAGTTTGAGAGGCACAGCGTGAAAACAGGTCCATTGTCCCACAGACTCCGCGTCAACCAACAATCGCCCGTATACTGGTTCCATCCTACATACTGGGGACAATTTACCGAAGCCAATTAACCTACAAACCTGGACATCTTGGGCATGTGGGAGGAAACTGGAGCACCTGGAGAAAACCAGGCCGTCACAGAGCGAATGTACAAACTCCGTACAGATACATTTTCAGAAAAGGGAAGGAAAGTCAGGATGAAAGACAACGTGAATAGAAAGGCAAACAGATTGGTTGTGTTCTAACATTTTACCTAAATAGATTACATAATTTTTAATATTGTGCCAAACATATACCAATTTTCAATTAAAGATGGCGGCTTTAAGTTTTGTTTAAACATGTGTAATGTATGGCGCAGGTTCAAAGTCTATGGATAAAATTATGTCAAACAATGTTAATGCAACGTTAGGGCAGCATAATGGTACAACTGGGAGAGTCACCAGAGACCCAGTTACCATCCTGACCTTGGGTGTTGTCGATGTGGAGTTTGCACATTCTCCCTATGACCATGTAGGTTTCCTCCAGGTGCTTCCAGGTGCGGATATGTAGATAAATTGGCCTCTGTAAACTGCTCTATATGTGCAGGAAGTAGATGCAAAAGTGGGACAACAAAAAAGGATGAACAAATGATCGATCATCACATGGACTTGGTGGGCCAAAGGGTCTCTTTCTAATGCTGTATCTCAAAATAAACTAATAATGTAGGAGAACACACCAAATGCATAAACCTTCATGAAGAGGCATAGAATATTTGCAGAAGACCTCTTTTCAATCTGTCATAGTGACCCGAGCTCTTTGTCACCTGTCACATTACTTCAACATTTAAATCCAACTACAATGAGGTAAATGGGAGGTCGGGACTGATGAGAGGACTGTTTAGTTGCCTGATGATAACAGCTGGGAAGAAACTCTTCCTAAATCTGGAGGTATGCATTTTCAATTTTCTCAATCTCTTGCCTGACAGGAGAGGGGAGATGAGGGAGTGACTGGGCCTTAATTTTGCTGGTGGCCTTGTCAAGGGAGTCAATGGAGGGCTACGTTCACAAAACCTCTGAAATTTCATATCATCTTCAATGCAGCTATCCCCAAACCAGGCTGTGATGTATCAAGAAAAGACGCTTACTACAGCGCATCTATAGAAGTTGGTGAGAGTTGTTGAAGACATGACGAACTTCCTCAGCCATCTAAGGCTGGTATGCTTTGTTGGTCATAGTTTCGATGGGGCTGGTCCAGGATAATTTGCTAGTAATAATTATTCCTGATTTTTCTCACAACCCATAAAAGATCATCAGCCTGAAACATGAAGGTTTTTCTCTCCAAGATGCTGCCTGACCCGCTGAATATAATCCAGCAATTGATATTTATTTATGATGGAAAGGCTATTTTAAGTACAAGCCATTGTGCAGATTTTTAATCAAAACCAAGAATAAAGTTTGTAAATAATTAGAATTATAGCCACATTTATAGTCAATTGCATAAATTTACACAGTTACCTTATGGTATAATTTAATGAATGAAAGTAACTGCTACTGTAGTTTGCATGGCCACATTAGACTGCCTAATGTCCAATGAATAACTATTTGGAAGAAATTAGTGCATTATATTTTTGGTATTGAAATATTATTATTCCTTACTCTGTCATTTTTTGAGAAAGGGTATTCTGTTGTTAGATCTATCTAAGTGATAATACGTACAGCAGCACAATAAAAATCCATGACACAATAATAATATTGTTACCAAAGAGTGAACTTCAGTTATTAACATTAATGTACTTGCAGTTATTATCCATGTAATACATTATCTATGACATTAAATATAATTTCTAACATAAAATGGTTTGTCTTCCCTCATTTAAACAGTGAATGGAAATGATTTAAATGAAGTGGGAGATATTTTGCTGAGGAATCATGGAAACCAGAATAGTGGACAGTGTGACAGTGCTACTTAAATTTTATTGCTGCTCTTTCAACATGGGCTCGTTGTCAGAAGTGGCAGAATTTACTTATTACAAAATAATTAATCATGCAATTGCAGCAGAAAAACAGCATATTTATTCTGCAACAATTGTGTGATGAGTAATCAAGGCAGCTCTCATGTGTTAGCATTTTAGTCATGTCCACCACAGAATAAATTGGGGAATTTTACAGAATATTACATTCTCTGTGTATTGCATAATATGCATGCAGCATCCACAAGAGGAATAAGCAATGCACATATATCTTGGAAGCAATTTTGCAAAAGTATATGGAACATATCTTAAAAAATCATTAGAAAATGTCTTGGTGCAAAAAGATTGGTGAACAAGTAATGCAATTCCCAAATTGAGTACGGTAGATAGCATGTCTAGGTACTTAAAGTTGGCGTAAGGAAAGATAATGAAAATATTTTGCTGGCAGCTAGCAATCTGCAACCATTTCAGATTCTGATTCCTCAGTATTTAGTATTACCCTGTTTCAGGCTAGCATAAAATGCAATTCTAAATTTATTGGCTGAGCTTCACCTGCCATTTCCCACTGGGCTCTCTCAGAAATCGCAACAGAAAGAAAATAGTGATCAATGTAGCACCCGTATAATCAGCAAATTAGTTTTAATACAGATAAATGTGAACAATGAAGCCACATCGACCTTGGGAAATAAATGTCAAGTGGGGAAGAGAATCAGTGTGATCCGAGTACAGTTGCACAATCACTTAAAGCTACAGCATAATGCCATGAAACTATATTAGTTTTGCCTCTAGCAGGATGAAATTGACAAGTCAATAAGTTGTGTTAACTTGCACAGAACATTGGTTGGAGCAAACCTACTCGTACTTCCTGCTGTCCTTGTCTCGCTTTGTGAAAAGGGACGAGCCATTGGAGGAAATGGAAATAAAATTTATTTAAAGGATATCTGATGCCAGAGCTTAAATATTCCTGGGTAAACCGAACAGGTTAAGACTAGTTTACTATACATAAACTAATGTGGTCAGGTATTACAGCAGTTTTGAGATGTTTGACAAGTGCAACAGCAGAACTAAACATCGGACATTTCAGCACAAGAACAGGTCCATAGGCTCACAATATCTGTGCAAACATGATGCCAAGACCTAATTCTCATCTGCCTGCACATTATCCACACGCTGCCCATTTCATGTACATCCGTGTGCCTACCCACCAGCACATTCCAGGCACTCACCACACTCTGCGTAAAACAAATTCCCCCCTACATCTCCTTTAAACGTTGCCCCTCTCCCCTTAAAACTAAGCCCTCCAGTATTTGCCTACGTTCCCTACCCTGATGGCACATGCCTGGTCTGCGCTGTATATTGATTTTAGAAAAACGGTCATCATACTCACAGTCCTCCTCCGCTGAGCAGGCCCCGAGGATTTTTCACATCGATGAAAAATAAAAAAAGTTATGAGTGCTTAAAAACTTTGAGATCCTCTCGCCTGTCAATCACTGCGATGGAGGTAACCCCCCTTCCGACTGTGTTGGGATGGAATGAATGCTTAATTAGGTCCGACTATGTCGGGAAGGAATGAATGCTTTATTAGGTCCGACTGTGTTTGGAAGGAATTAATGCTTTATTAGGTCCGACTGTGTTTAGTACAAAAGTCCTGCTCATTCCGTGATGTCCGCTTAGTGAGTGTTTGTGTGAGTGTATGTGTCTGTGAGTGTGCGAGTCTGTTTGTGTGAGTGTGTGTGAGAGTATGCGAGTCTGTTTGTGTGAGTGTGAGAGTGTGCGTGAGAGTGCGCGTGAGAGTGCGTGTGTGAGTGCATGCGTGTGCCTGTGAGTGTGTATTTGCTGGCCTGCACTCTGCTTGAAGTGCTGTGAGATTGGATTTGCTGTCTGCACTCTGCTTGAAGTGCTATGACATTGGATTTGCTGCTTGCACTGAATGATGACTTGAGGTAAATTCTCAGATTTTCTTTGCTAAAATTTGACCGTTCAATCTCTATATTAAAATTGTCGCTTTTTTTATCAACAGCAAATAGGCATTAAGAGGCAGTGAGCAGAAGAACACAAGAGACACACCAAGAAAGAACTGAACTTTAAAAATTTCATCTTTAACATTTAAATTGTTGTTATATTTAAAGAGTCATTCACATATTAAGCTTTAATAAATCACTTTTCCACTTGCCATGTCTGCATGTCCTTCATCACAATGTGAACCTATTAGGCAGAAATGGCTGCACTGTCGGAGAGCCACTAAGAGTACATGGGGGGGGGGGAAGGTTGAGGGGAGATGGACAATGCGTGGGGGGGGGGGGGGGAGATGGCAAGGAGCAGAGTGGGGGCGTGACTGAGTGAACTGCCACACCAGCCATGAGTGACTGGACTGCCAGCCCACCAGCCATGAGTAAATGAACTGCCAGCTCACCAGATGTAAGTGATTGAAGTGCCAGCCCACCAGCCATGACTTAGTGAACTGCCAGCCCACCAGCCATGACTTACTGAACTGCAAGTCCAATAATCCATTCAGTCCACAATGTCCATATTAGCCCTCTGGAAACCAGTCCCTTCAGCCCACAACACCCATACTAGTGCTCCAGAGATCCATGCAAGGATAGACTTTCCTCCTTCATTGCTGTGATCTGTAAAAAAAGATGGCTGTCAAAAATTGATTCTCCACCCTTTCCCCCTATCTCACAGAGTCCGTCACCTGTTTTGGGCAGAATTTCTGGCAGTTTCTGAACTGCCAGCCCACCAGGCCTGAGTTACTGAGCTGCCAGCCTGCCAGGCCTGAGTGACTGAGCTGCCAGGCCTGAGTGACTGTGCTGCCAGCCCAAGAATCCATTTGGCCCACAATGTCCATACTAGCCCTCTGGAAATCAGTCCCTTCAGGCCCACAACACCCATGTTAGTGCTCCAGAAACCCCCCCCCCCCCCCCCAAATATTGGAATTGGTGGAGAGGTTGAATATTGCATTGGGGGACCAGCCCTCCCGTATGAAGCTGGGACCCAACGGATCCCACTTCGTCTAATATATCATAAACTGCCAAGGTCCCAGCACAAATCCCTGCAGAACTCCACTGGCCACAGACCCCCAGCCTGAATATGATTCTTCCACTACAACCTTCTGTCGCTATGAGTAAGTCAATTTTGAAACCATACAACAAAGTCACTGTTAATCTCGTGACTTGGTCATATGGATTCATAACTACCTTACTGATAGAGGCTTGTGGTGATAGGCCATTATTCAGGCTGGAAGTGTGAATATTGTCTAGGGGAAAATAAATGTTGTATAGTTACACAGGATTTAAAAGCAAGCTGAATAAATAAATATGAGAATGGAAGATTAAGATGATGGAATTAGATGAACGAGAGGTGGAAGTTGTTCATGTGAAAAGACTCCAGCTTGAACCTGTTGGGCTGAATGGCCAGTGCCTCAACTGTAAATATGATGCAATTACAACTCGGGAATATTGCCATGCAAAAATGTTGCTTTCTAAGTTTCAATATTCTCAAAAACTAATGATGGAAGTTTACGACATGGTCATTCAATCCCTCTGCTCACTAAAATTTCAGACCAACACAATGAAAGACAAAAATAATTTCCCAATTCTTCCAGGCATGGGCAGGAGTCAGAAACCAATATTTCCAGCTGCAATTTAAACGATAAATAATTGGTTGGGTGCTTGGCGTCAATTAATTGGAAAATAAACGGTTTCAAGAGAGATTATTTCAATCTGATTATCAACATCAAGACGTTTTACCACAGAGACCATTCTACATTTTGAAGTAGAAGACCAATTAATCATAATCCATGAGTCAGTTCAGAGTAGTTTGAAACATCACTGTCTGATCTCAATTACATAAATGCAGAATCTACAGCAATAATTGCCAAACTCAGATTTCAAAAACCAAGCTATGTTATTGCCCTTTGAAAGAGGAAACACATTTTGCAGAGAATTAAAATTGATGGCATTTGGCAAAAGACCTCTAACGTGGAAAGTTTAATATAAATTAAATTCCTCATAATTTGCAGCATCCTGAGAAACATTTACTGACTAAGCAGCATCACCAAATAACATATATTCAAAATAAGACTGTGATTGCAGTTCTAAATTTGGCAATGTGATTTGCAACTTCAAATGGACACAAAGTATTAAATAAAACAAATACTAAAAATACTCAGTAGTCAAGTAATATTGTGTAGGACAGAAAGTAAACATTTTAAGTTGATGAACATTCATCATCCAATATCTGCCATTTTAAGTTTTAGAACAAAAAAATGTTCTTTCCTCTGTGATTTCTTTGTAACTCAATGTTTCCAACTATAATCAAACAGCAGTTGCCATTTTAACAAAATTGCTGAGAAACTGTAGTGTAGTTAACGTATCATTGGGTGAGGTGCTAATGATGATTTAGATAGTGATCCCAATAGTAACTCAGAAAGTATGATTGGGCTTTACACATATTCCTTCGTGTGCTATCGATAATACTATGCAAAATATGATGGCAAGTTCTAAACCCAATGGGTAGCGGTTGAATCTAGGAGCAGACACCTCAGGAGGTTAGTGTATGTTGAGGGCAGGAACCATCAGGTCATGAGGGTGTTGGGATTGTGGAGGTGGGAGGCCACCTGCGTCAGGGTCTCTCTGATCATTGTTTAGTTCTCCTTATTCCAACCTACAGGCAGAAACTAAAATCTGCTAAGCCTGTGGTCAGAACAAGGAAAAGGTGGACAAGCGAGGGAATTGAAAACCTACAGTCCTGCTTTGACTGCACTGAGCGGAATGTGTTCAGGGAAGCAGAGGCGAGTCAGAGGGGGAAATATAAGCAAGGCTGCACTAGGGGAGCGGCCTTGTGAGTAAAGTGTGAGTCTTTGGCTCGACAGTGCCTTGTGAGTAAAGTGTGAGTCTTTGGTTCGAGAGTCTTCGGCAAGGAGGCTGAGGGGAGGAGACTACGCTATACGCTGGAGAGGGAGAGACGAAAGAAGATGTCAAGCAAGCTGATTCAGTGCGATGCTTGCAGTTTGTGGGAGGTCAAGGACACCGCTGGTGCCTCTGGCTGCTACAAGTGCGAGAAGTGCATCCAGGTACAGCTCTTGAAGGACCGTGTTGGGGAACTGGAGAAGCAAGCGGATGACCTCAGGTTCGTCCGAGAGGCTGAGTCGTTCCTCGACAAGTCCTACAGTAAGATTGTTACACCTAAGGTACTGGAAGAGAGAAGGTGGGTGACAGTGAGAAAGGGAAGTAAACATGGAATGCAAAGGTCCGCGCGTGTTGTACCTCTTGTGAACAGGTTCACCCACTTAGAAGCTGTCGGGACAGAAGTCGTTAACGCACTCAGCAGTGGACTGGCTTCCGAAGCAAAAAGTGCTTTTGAGCCAAAACCAAAGCGGTCGACGTCAGGCAACGCAGTGGTAGTTGGAGACTCCATTGTGAGAGGTACGGACAGGGGTTTCTGTGGCAACAGACGGGATTCGAGGATGGTGTGCTGCCTCCCGGGTGCCAGGATCCAGGATGTCACGAACAGAGTGCAGAAAATCCTCAAGGGCGAAGGTGAACCGCCGGAAGTTGTAGTGCATGTCGGCACAAATGATGTCGGAAAGAAGGGGATGAAAATTCTGAAGCGTGACTTTAGAGCGCTCGGAAAAGTGCTGAAAAGCAGGACCTCCAGGATGGTTATCTCCGGTTTGCTTCCAATTCCTCGTGCTGGCGATAGCAGGAACAGGGAGATACAGGACCTGAATGTGTGGCTGAGGAACTGGTGCAGGGGCCAGGGATTTAGATTCTTAGACCACTGGGATCTGTTTTGGAGTAAGGGGGAGCTGTACAAAAGGGACGGATTGCATCGTAACAGGTGGGGGACCGGCATTCTGGCAGGCAGGTTTGCCACTGTGACACAGGTGGTTTTAAACTAAATTAGGAGGGGGGGTTGTCAAAGTAGATAGGCAAGGGTTGAGTTAAAGGGACAGGGAGTAAAGGGATAGTTAATGACCCCAGAATTAACGGGAAAGAAAGCTCACAAAGGGATAGAAGAGTATGGCCAAATGTAATAGGGATCGATGTGAATGGTGAGATGTGTAAGGAATTAACAGTACTGTATTTGAATGCGCGAAGTATAAGAAATAAAGTAGATGAGCTTGAGGCTCAGGTAGAGGTTGGTAGATATGACATTGTGGGGATTACCGAGACGTGGCTGCAGGAGGATTGGGGCTGGGAACTTAATATTCAGGGTTATACATCCTATAGAAAGGACAGGCAGGAGGGGGAGTAGCTCTTCTGGTGAGGAATGGAATTCAGTCCCTTGCGAGGGAAGACATAGGGACTGACGAGGTAGAGTCACTGTGGATTGAGTTGAGGAATTGCAAAGACAAGAAGACACTAATTGGTGTTATCTACAGACCCCCAAATAGTAGCCCGGATGTAGGGTGTAAGTTGCAACAGGAGTTAAAACTGGCATGTAAGTAAGTTTATTGGACAAGTATTCACATACAAGGAATTTGCCTTGGTGCTCCGCCCACAAGTAATGACATGACATAGTGACAGTTACGAATGACTCAGAAAACACTAAACATTAATAATAATAAAACATTAATGATAAAACACCATTGATCAAGCATATGAACCAACAAAATACCAGATCAAAGGGAGGCTACAGATTTTTGGCTGTTGAGTAGAGCAACTACTCGTGGATAAAAACTGTTTTTATGTCTGGCTGTGGCAGCTTTGACAGTCCGGAGTCGCCTTCCAGAGGGAAGTGATTCAAAGAGTTTGTGGCCAGGGTGAGAGGGGTCAGAGATGATCTTGCCCACTCGCTTCCTGGCCCTTGCAGTGTACAGTTCATCAATGGAGGGAAGATTGCAGCAAAGGTAATGTAACAAAGGTAATGCCACTGTGGTGATGGAGGATTTCAATATGCAGGTAGACTGGGAAAATCAGGTTGATTCAGGACCCCAAGAAAGAGAGCTTGTAGAGTGCCTACAAGATAGATTCTTAGAGCAGTTTGTAATGGAGCCGACCAGAGAAAAGGCAATTCTGGATATAGTGTTGTCCAATAAACCAGATTTGATAAGAGAACTCGAGGTAAAGGAACCGCCTGGAGGTAGTGATCATAATATGATTAGATCTGCTTAATCTGCAATTTGAGAAGGAGAAGGTTAAATCGGAAGTGGCAGTGATGCAGCTGAACAAAGGGGATTATGAAAGCATGAGAGAGGAGCTGGTCAAGGTAGACTGGAAAGGGATACGGTGGAACAGCAATGACAGGAGTTTTTGGGCATAATCCAGAAGACACAGGATCATTTCATTCCAAAAAGGAAGAAAGATTCTAAGGGGAGTAGGAGGCAACTGTGGCTGACAAGAGAAGTTAGGGATAGAATAAAACTAAAAGAAAAGATGTATAACACAGCAAAGAGTAGCCGGAAGCCAGAGGATTGGGAAACTTTCATAGGACAACAGAAGGAAACAAAACGGGCAATAGGGGCTGAAAAGATGAAGTACGAAGGGAAGCTGGCCAGGAATATAAAGAAGGACAGTAAAAGCTTCTTTAGATATGTTAAGGGAAAAAGAATAGCAAAGACAAATGTGGGTCCCTTGAAGGCAGACACGGGTGAAATTATTATCGGGAACAAGGAAATGGCAGAAGAGTTGAATAGGTACTTCAGATCTGTCTTCACTAAGGAAGACTCAAACAATCTCCCAGAAGTACTGGAGGACAGAGGATCTAAGGGGGTCGAGGAACTGAAAGAAATTTTCATTAGGCGAGAGATAGTATTGGGTAGGCTAATGGGACTGAAGGATGATAAACCCCCTGGACCTGATGGTCTGCATCCCAGGGTCCTCAGGGAGGTGGCTCTAGAAATAGTGGACGCATTGGTGATCATTTTCCAATGTTCAATAGATTCAGGATCAGTTCCTGTGGATTGGAGGATAGCTAATGTTATCCCACTTTTCAAGAAAGGAGCGAGAGTGAAAACAGGGAATTACAGACCAGTTAGCCTGACTTCGGTGGTGGGAGAGATGCTGGAGTCAATTATTAAAGAGGTAATAATGGGGCATTTGGATAGCAGTAAAAGGATTAGTCCAAGTCAGCATGGATTTATGAAAGGAAAATCATGCTTGACTAATCTTCTGGAATGTTTTGAGGATGTGACAAGTAAAATGGATGAAGGGGTGCCAGTGGATGTAGTGTATCTAGACTTTCAGAAAGCCTTTGATAAGATCCGCACAGGAGACTGGTGACTAAAATTAGAGCACATGGTATTGGGGGTAGGGTGTTGCCATGGATAGAAAATTGGTTGGCAGACAGGAAGAGTAGGAGTGAACGGGTCCTTTTCAGAATGGCAGGCAGTGGCGAGTGGAGTGCCGCAAGGCTCGGTGTTGGGGCCGCAACTGTTTATCATATATTAATGATTTGGAAGAGGGAATTTAGGAGCAACACTAGCAAGTTTCCAGATGACACAAAGCTGGGTGGCAGTGTGAACTGTGAAGAGGGTGTTAGGAGGTTGCAGGGTGACCTGGACAGGTTGAGTGAGTGGGCAGATGCAGTATAATATAGATAAATGTGAGGTTATCCACTTTGGTGGCAAAAACAAGCGGGCAGATTATTATCTCAATGGTGCTAGGTTAAGTAAGGGGGAGGTACAGCGAGACCTGGGCGTCCTTGTACACCGGTCACTGAAAGTTGCCGTGCAGGTACAGCAGGCAGTGAAGAAAGCTAATGGAATGTTGGCCTTCATAACAAGACAATTTCAGTATAGGAGTAGAGAGGTTCTTCTGCAGTTGTATTGGGCTCTGGTAAGACCACATCTGGAGTATTGCGTACAGTTTTGGTCTCCTAATTTGATGAAGGACATCCTTGTGATTGAGGCAGTGCAGCGTAGGTTCACGAGATTGATCCCTGGGATGGCGGGACTGTCATATGGGGAAAGATTGAAAAGACTAGGCTTGTATTCACTGGAGTTTAGAAGGATGAGGGGGTTCTTATAGAAACATATAAAATTATAAAAGGACTGGACAAGCTAGATGCATGAAAAATGTTCCCAATATTGGGCGAGTCCAGAACCAGGGGCCATAGTCTTCGAATAAAGGGGAGGTCATTTAAGACTGTGAGAAAAAAACTTTTTCACCCAGAGAGTTGTGAATTTGTGGAATTCTCTGCCACAGAGGACAGTGGAGGCCAAATCACTGGATGGATTTAAGAGAGTGTTAGATAGAGCTCTAGGGCTAGTGGAATCAAGGGATATGGGGAGAAGGCGGGCATGGGTTATTGATTGGGGACAATCAACCAAGATCGCAATGAAAGGCGGTGCTGGCTCAAAGGGCCGAATGGCCTCCTCCTGCACCTATTTTCTATGTTTCAACCACAAGCCTCGATAAGTATACAGACACTGTAACATCATACGTCAGCTTTTGTGAGGACAGTTGCATTCCAACTAGGACCTTGTTCAACAACAACAAGCCCTGGTTTACAGCAGAACCCAGACAGCTCCGCCAGTCTAAAGATGAGGCCTACAGGAGCGGGGATGCAGACCTCAACAGGCAAGCAAAGTACAAGCTGAGAAGAGGAATCAGAGCTGCCAAAGAAAGGTAATCTGAGAAGTTGAGGGGCAAGTTCTCAGCTACTGACTCTTCTTCCGTTTGTAAGAGCTTGCAATAAATCATCAGCTACAAGAGGAAAGATCCCCACTCTTTGGACAAACGTCAGCTGACCAAAGACTTGAACGAGTTCTACTGCCCGTTCGATAAACAGAAACTTAACCCTGGTACCCACTCCCCCACCAACACATCACACTTACAGCCTGAGTACAGTCTGCAAAGACTGGACACTTCCCCACCACTCTTCCCCAACCACCACTTCACACCTACTTAAAGCATGACTCCGGTCTGAAAAGACTGGACCTTTTCCCACCCCACTTCAATCACCACTTACAGCCTGACTGCAAAAGACTGGAGCCTCGTCTACTACCCACCCCCTCCGTGGTGCCCAACATCAATCTGGCCACTGCTCAATCACCAACAATAGAAATTGAGGAGGTGGAGATGCTGTTCAGAAGACAGAAAAGCCGGAAATCTCCAGGACCAGACAATTTTACCCCCTCTACTCTCAAGCTCCGTGCCGAACAACTGGCACCAGTCTACACAGACATTTTCAACCTGTCCCTGCAAACCTGTACTGTCCCTGCCTGCTTCAAAGTCTCCACTATTGCCCCTATACCCAAAAAGGCAAGGATTACTGGTCCTAATGACTACAGGCCTGTCGCACTGACGTCTGTAGTCATGAAGACCCTTGAAAGGCTTGTGCTGGCCAAGCTGAAAAATATCACAAATCCCCGGCTGAACCCTCTGCAGTTTGCATATCGGGCCAATAGATCTGTGGATGATGCAGTGAACCTGGGCCTGCACTTCATCCTCCAGTACCGAGACCGCCAGGGGACCTATGCTAGGATTTTGTTTGTTGATTTTAGCTCTACATTCAACACCGTTGTGCCAGAGCTACTACACTCCAAACTTTCCAAGTTGACTGTGCCTGAACCCCTCTGTCAGTGGATCACCAGCTTCCTGACAGACAGGAAGCAGCATGTGAAGCTGGGAAATCACATCTCGGACCCGCAAACCTCTGCATAGGAGCACCGCAAGGCTGCGTACTCTCTCCTCTCCTCTCTCTACACCAATAACTGCACCTCCACTGACTCCTCTGTCAAGCTTCTCAAGTTTGCGGATGACACAACCCTGAATGGATCCAGGATGGGGAGGAATCTGCCTACGGACAGGAAGTGACACAGCTGGCATCTTGGTGCCATCGCAACAACCTGGAGCTCAAAGCTCTTAAGACAGTGGAATTGATTGTAGACTTTAGGAGAGCTCCCCCTCCCCTCACCCCACTCACCATCAACAACAGCACAGTCACAACTGTGGAGTCTTTTTTGGGAACCATCATCTCCAAGGACCCTAAATGGGGGGCCACCATCGACTCCACAGTCTAAAAGGCACAACGGAGGATCTACTTCCTGCGGCAGCTGAGGAAGCACAATCTGCTGCAGACACTGAAGGTCCAATTCTATACGGCCATCGTAGAGTCTGTCCTCACCTTCTCCATCATGGTCTGGCTCAGCCACCAAGCACGACGTCCGATCAGCTGAGAAGGTTATTTGCTGCAACCTTCCCTCCATTGACAAACTGTACCACTGCAAGGGCCAGGAGGTGAGCGGGTAAGATCATCTCTGACCCCTCTCATCCTGGCCACAAACTCTTTGAATCACTTCCCTCTGGAAGGCGACTCCGGACTGTCAAAGCTGCCACAGCCAGACATAAAAACAGCTTTTTTCCCCCAAGAGTATTAGCCAAAAATCTGTAGCCTCCTTTTGCACTGGTATTTTATTTATTTCACATGTTTAATCGATAATGTTTTATTATTAATGTTTAATGTTTTATGTGCCATTCTTAATTGTCACTGTATGTCATGTTGTCACTTGCGAGCGGAGCACCAAGGCAAATTCCTTGTATGTGAACATACTTGGCCAATAAATTATTCATTCATTCATAAGCTTATTCATTCATATTCTTCGGGTTCTACTTGACACTACTATGAAAGTACAGTTGTCCCAGGAATAACCAATGATGAACCGCCCAGAACGCAGACTAATATCTTAACGGCTCGAAAATGAGCAATTCTGTGGAATTAGGTCATTAGGATTGCATTTGTCGCTGATATCCTTTCTGGCACAAACGTGGGACTCATGCCAGAAATGTAGAATCAAATTTGTGGAAAGGCTGAAATTATGTGGAAACGGCTGTTGTCATTTTTCATTTCATCCAAAGTGTATTTTCAATCACATAACACAAATAAACAACGCCACACAATCCAATTTTTAGGCTCATGTGTTCGCTTTGGCATTTGTAAAGGCTCTTTTGCAAGAATCGGGCCGAAACGTCGCCTATTTCCTTCGCTCCATAGATGCTGCTGCACCCGCTGAGTTTCTCCAGCATTTTTGTGTACCTTCGATCTTCCAGCATCTGCAGTTCCTTCTTGAACACAGGAGTGTTTTGTGCTGCTTTTAAGGAAGTGTTAGACTGATTCTGTAGTACCTACAAAACACTCCTGTTTGGAATCATGAAGTTCCACAATATGTTCTATTTGGAAATTTGAAACGCTTGGTATTAACTACGGCATATCAGTTAAGAATGCAGAGAGTAGTCATGAGCAAATTCCCCAGCAAATTTATAAACATATGTAGTGGAGTAGTTGTTATTGTGATCATTGGGTTTCTAGTTTTAAGCAAGTGATATGGATTTGAGGGCAGGGAGTACAGTTTTATTTTTCAAATGATACAAATTTTGGGAATATGATAAAGGTGAAGGATTGTGTTACACTGTAGATAGACATCAGCACATAAAAAATGTACAGCACAAGAACAGGACCTCCGGCCCACCAGGTCTATGCCGAACATGATGCCAAGACCATTTCTTATCTACCTGCATACAATCATAAGATCATAAAAGATAGGAGTAGAATTAGGGCTGTTCGGCCTGCCCTGTGCTTGAAACTGCAATGGAAGTGAAATTAAAATGCAACGGGCTGTTCGACCTGCCCTGTGCTTGAAACTGCAATGGAAGTGAAATGAAAATGCAACGGGCTGTTCGGCCTGCCCTGTGCTTGAAACTGCAATGGCAGTGAAATGAAAATGCAACGAGCTGTTTGGCCTGCCCTGTGCTTGAAATTGAAATGGAAATGGAAATGAAAATGCAATGAGCTGTTTGACCTGCCCTGTGCTTGAAATTGAAATGAAAATGAAATGAGTTGTTTAGCCTGCCTGAAACCACAAATTTCGGCCCACAAGGCCCCTATTAGCCAGGAAACCTGTCCCATTTGCCCAAAATGCCCGTATTAGCCCAGGAGGAGCATTTTGGCCCAAAAGGCCTGTGCCAGGCCAGGAAAAGTCCAGACAAAGTGCCTTTCACTGAGATCTCACTAAGATTATTATCATTAATTTTTAAAGAGCCCCTTTGGCCCATCAGGCCTGTACTAGCCCAGGAGGAGTACTTGCGGCCCATCAGTAAGTATTCCCCCCTGCAAGTATTAAACCTCAGGCCAGTATTTTTCTCCCTCCTTTCATTGGCTCCCTGTGAGATCCAGGCCAGGATAGACTTTCCTCCTTTATTGCTGTGATCTGCAGAAACATATAAAAAATGTCTAAAATTGCTCTCTCTCCCTCTCTCCCTCTCTCACTGTTTTGGGCAGAATTTCTGGCAGTTTCTGAGCTGCCAGCCCACCAGGCCTGAGTGACTGAGCTGCAAGCCCATGAATCCATTCGGCCCACAATGTCAATGTGGGCAGAAGCCCCCTGGAAACCAGTCCCTTCTGCCCACAACACCCATACTAGCACCCCAGAAAGGCCCCCCCCACCCCACTGGCCACCAATATTGGAATTGATGGAGAGGTGGAATATTGCGTTGGGGAACCAGCCCTCCCGTGTGAACATGGGACCCAACGGGTCCCATTCAGTCTAGTCTCCTTTAAGAGTTGGACATCACTTTACAGCTTTGCCCTCCAGTATTTATTTTTTTCCATCCTGGAAAAAAGGTTTTGACTGTCTACTCGATCTATGCCTCTTGTAATTTTATAAACTTCCATCACGTCTCCCCAAAACCTGCGGCATTCCAGAGAAAACAATCCATGGTTGTCCAACCTCTCCCTGTAGCTAATACATAGAAACATAGAAAATAGGTGCAGGAGTAGGCCATTCGGCCCTTCGAGCCTGCACCGCCATTCAATATGATCATGGCTGATCATCCAACTCAGTATCCTGTACCTGCCTTCTCTCCATACCCCCTGATCCCTTTAGCCACAAGGGCCACATCTAACTCCCTCTTAAATATAGCCAATGAACTGGCCTCAACTACCTTTTGTGGCAGAGAATTCCAGAGATTCACCACTCTCTGCGTGAAAAATGTTTTCCTCATCTCGGTCGTAAAAGATTTCCCCCTTATCCTTAAACTGTGACCCCTTGTTCTGGACTTTCCCAACATCGGGAACAATCTTCCTGCATCTAGCCTGTCCAACTCCTTAAGAATTTTGTAAGTATCTATAAGATCCCCCCTCAATCTTCTAAATTCTAGCGAGTACAAGCCGAGTCTATCCAGTCTTTCTTCATATGAAAGTCCTGACATCCCAGGAATCAGTCTGGTGAACCTTCTCTGTACTCCCTCTATGGCAATAATGTCTTTCCTCAGATTAGGAGACCAAAACTGTACGCAATACTCCAGGTGTGGTCTCACCAAGACCCTGTACAATTGCAGTAGAACCTCCCTGCTACTATACTCAAATCCTTTTGCTATGAATGCTAACATACCATTCGCCTTCTTCACTACCTGCTGCACCTGCATGCCTACTTTTAATGACTGGTGTACCATGACACCCAGGTCTCGTTGCATCTCCCCCTTTCCTAATCGGCCACCATTCAGATAATAGTCTACTTTCCTGTTTTTGCCACCAAAGTGGATAACCTCACATTTATCCACATTATACTGCATCTGCCATGCATTTGCCCACTCACCCAGCCTATCCAAGTCACCTTGCAGCCTCCTAGCATCCTCCACGCAGCTAACACTGCCCCCCAGCTTCGTGTCATCCGCAAACTTGGAGATGTTGCATTCAATTCCCTCGTCCAAATCATTAATATATATCGTAAATAGCTGGGGTCCCAGCACTGAGCCTTGCGGTACCCCACTAGTCACTGCCTGCCATTGTGAAAAGGACCCGTTTACTCCTACTATTTGCTTCCTGTCTGCCAGCCAGTTCTCTATCCACATCAATACTGAACCCCCAATACCCTCTAATCCAGGCATCAATCCGGTGAACCTACTTTGCACCCTTTCCAAAAACTCCATATCCTCAGATTCAGATTCAGATTCAATTTTAATTGTCATTGTCAGTGTACAGTACAGAGACAACGAAATGCATTTAGCATCTCCCTGGAAGAGCGACATAGCAAATGATTTAAATAAATAATAATAAGTGATAATAAGTGTCCGGGGGGTGGGGGGGGGTGATTGGCAGTCACCGAGGTACGTTGTTGAGTAGAGTGACAGCCGCCGGGAAGAAGCTGTTCCTGGACCTGCTGGTTCGGCAACGGAGAGACCTGTAGCGCCTCCCAGATGGTAGGAGGGCAAACAGTCCATGGTTGGGGTGAGAGCAGTCCTTGGCGATGCTGAGCGCCCTCCGCAGACAACGCTTGCTTTGGACAGACTCAATGGAGGGGAGCGAGGAACCGGTGATGCGTTGGGCAATTTTCACCACCCTCTGCAATGCCTTCCGGTCGGAGACAGAGCAGTTGCCATACCATACTGTGATGCAGTTGGTAAGGATGCTCTCGATGGTGCAGCGGTAGAAGTTCACCAGGATCTGAGGAGACAGATGGACCTTCTTCAGTCTCCTCAGGAAGAAGAGACGCTGGTGAGCCTTCTTGATCAGAGTTGAGGTATTGTGGGTCCACCATCCTTCCTGTAATGGTGCGACCAGAACTGCACGCAATACTCCAAATACGGCCAAACCCAAGTCCTATATACACACGGCTGAAGCAGGCAGACTCGTGGCAGATAACATCAATGTACTTAAAATAATCTACATTAAATTATGCTAACCAACCTACCAATCTCTGTTAACCATATTCTAAATATCAAATTTAAGTCATCTATAATCCCATATGGTAACAATCTTAATGTTAACCTACCACCATGACTAGTGGGTTAGGCAGCATCTCTGGAGAGAAGGAATGGGCGACGTTTGGAGTCAAGATCCTTTTTCAGACATTGCCCATTCCTTCTCTCCAGAGATACTGCCTCACCCACTGAGTTACTCCAGCATTTTGTGTCTACCTTCGATTTAAACCAGCACCTGCAGTTCTTTCTTACATGACTAGTGGTATGCAACAGAGAACAATGCAGAAGGCTTTTGGCAAAAGTTACATGAGAACTTCTTCTAACGAGGCAAGTGGTTAGGGTCTGGGACGCACTGGCAGTGGTTGTCACGTAAACATATTCAATTATAGCACTAAAAATGGAGCTGGATAAGTATCTCAAAGGAAATAATTTGTAGGGACATGGGGAGAATAGTGAAAGTGGATGCAGAGTGGATGTTTCCACTAGTGGGAGATTCTAGAACCAGATGGCATAACCTCAGAAAAAAAGTACGCACCTTTAGAAAGGAGATGGAGTAATTTCTTTAGTCAGAGGGTGGTGAATCTGTTCATTGCCACAGATGGCTGTGGAGGCCAGACCATTGGGTATTTTTAAGGCAGCGATTGACAGATGCATGATTAGCAAGGGTGTCCAGGGTTATGAGAAGGCAGGAGAATGGAGTTGAGAGGGAAAGATAGATCAGCCATGTTTGAATGGCAGAGTAGACTCGATGGGCCAAATGGACAATTTCTGCTCCTATGACTCATGAACGTGGGAGAGTAGGACTCGTTGGTTTGCTCATAATTACAGCCTGTGTAGGCTTGAAGGGCCAAATGGTCCCTCTCATGATATAACTATTCAGTGATTCCGAACAACTGCAGTTCATGAATTATGTATCCTGTATGAGAACTTAGTAATGATACAGATAGCAAGCTTACTTGTGGTATTTTTCAAAATGTAGTGATATATTTTATAAAGTGCAGAAGGATGATGTTAATATATTAAATGGGATTCTGGTTTCAAACCGCTGACAGACAGAAATAGGCAATTAGTGTGGGAATCCACAGTCTGATAACGGAGGGATAATATTCATGAGTCAAGAAATATTGGTAAATTCTGGAAATATTACTGTATGTGCTGGAATCACTGGGCTGAAATCCTGGGGTAGAAAGTTGAAACATAGACATAGAAACATAGAAAATAGGTGCAGGAGAAGGCCATTTGGCCGTTCGAGCCAGCACCGCCATTCATTGTGATCATGGCTGATCGTCCCCTATCAATAAACCGTGCGTGCCTTCTCCCCATATCCCTTGATTCCACTAACTCTCTCTTAAATCCATCCAGTGATTTGGCCTCCACTGCCCTCTGGGGCAGGGAATTCCATAAATTCACAACTCTCTAGGTGAAAAAGTTTTTTCTCACCTCAGTCTTAAATGACCTCCCCTTTATTCCTGCATCTAGCTTGACCAGTCCTTTTATAATTGTATACGTTTCTATAAGATCCCCCTCATCCTTCTAAACTACAGTGAATACAAGCCTAGTCTTTTCTATCTTTCCTCATATGACAGTCCCGCCATCCCAGGGATCAATCTCGTGAACCTACGCTGCACTGCCTCAATCACAAGGATGTCCTTCCTCAAATTAGGAGACCAAAACTGTGCACAATACTCCAGATGTGGTCTCACCAGAGCCCGATAAAAGGTGATCTCAGGGTCTTGCACTTGTGGGTTGGGCTCAAGAAATGTGATCTAAACGTTTGTGAAAACCAAGGACAAGAGATCAGTTGAGGGAAAGACATTTGGAGTTTCTCATATCTAACAAGAAAGAAAAGACCTGGAAAAGCATTATTTTCCTACTCCCATCTCAATCTGCAACATCTCCGTCATATCCCTGTCACTCCTCTAGTCTTTTCCTACTCTCACAGTCCCATCTCCTTTTCCTTACTAACTAGTCGCTTCCTTCTGGTAACTCTCTACTTTCTTTTACTCCCTCAATTTTTTTTACCCCACTTGCAGTTCGATCCTCCCTTCCCCTTTTCTCTACCCATCAAAAATATTCTGGTGAATGTAAACAAGTAAAACTGATGTGGTTCGTCTATTTTTTGGCATCAGTCTGTAAACTTGAGGATATCAATGTTCTGTGTGAATTTATGAATGTGCATAGTGATTTTAAACAAAAGGTACACTATTATTGACGACTGCTTTGGTGCCACCTCCTGCACCCACACACAACTGACTGACTTCATCCACTTCACCACCAACTTCCATCCGGCACTCCAATACACCTGGACGATTTCCGACACTTCCCTACCATTCCTTGACCTCACCATCTCCATCGCAGGGGACAGACTCCTGACCGACATACATTACAAACCCACTGACTCACATGGCTATCTGGACTACACGTCTTCCCACCCTGCCCCCTGTAAAGACTCCATCCCCTACTCCCAATTCCTCCGCCTACGCCGCATCTGTTCCCAGGATGAGACATTTCATACCAGGGCATCGGAAATGTCCTCGTTCTTCAGGGAACGGGGATTCCCCTCCGCCACCATAGATGAGGCTCACACCAGGGTCTCATCCATACCCCGTAACACTGCTCTCTCTCCCCATCCCCACACACGCAACAAGGGCAGAGTCCCTCTGGTCCTCACCTTTCACCCCACCAGCCGGCAAATACAACACATAATCCTCCGCCATTTCCGCCACCTCCAACGTGACCCCACCACTCGCCACATCTTCCCATCTCCCCCCATGTCTGCCTTCCGCAAAGACCGCTCCCTCCGCAACTCCCTCGTCAATTCTTCCCTTCCCTCCCGCACCACCCCCTCCCCGGGCACTTTCCGTTGCAACCGCAAGAAATGCAACACCTGTCCCTTCACCTCCCCCCTCGACTCCATTCAAGGTCCCAAGCAGTCGTTCCAGGTGCGACAAAGGTTCACCTGTGTCTCCTCCAACCTCATCTACTGCATCCGCTGCTCTAGATGTCAGCTGATTTACATCGGTGAGACCAAGCGTAGGTTGGGCGATCGTTTCGCCGAACGCCTCCGCTCAGTCCGCAATAACCTACCTGACCTCCCGGTGGCTCAGCACTTCAACTCCCCCTCCCATTCCCAATCCGACCTCTCTGTCCTGGGTCTCCTCCATTGCCAGAGTGAGCAACAGCGGAAATTGGAGGAACAGCACCTCATATTCCGTCTGGGGTCCTTGCGTCCTTATGTCATTAACATTGAATTCTCCCAATTTGGCTAGCCCGTGCTGTCTCCTCCCCTTCCTTAACCCTCTAGCTGTCTCCTCCCACCCTCCCATCCGCCCGCCCTCGGGCTCCTCCTCCTCCTCCCCTTTTCCTTCTTTCTTTCCCCACCCCCCATCAGTCTGAAGAAGGGTTTCGGCCCGAAACGTCGCCTATTTCCTTCGCTCCATAGATGCTGCTGCACCCGCTGAGTTTCCCCAGCAATTGTGTGTACCTTTGGTACACTATTATTTCTTTGCAGTTCACAATGAACTTTCAAGCCTAGTCCCAAAAAATAAGGTGATGATAGTTACTTGTCACCAATAAATTATATCAAGGCAAATTTTCACAAAATCTGAAAAGCAGACAAGTATGGTTGGTAAATTGTTTTGTTTTTTCTCACCCTCACATGTGCAATGTGCATGAGGTTTATATAAACGGCACCTTATGTAGGAGGGATGCGATTTTGTCTAAATTTCAAAATAGTAACTGAGTCACACATACAACAGACACAATCTGAAGACACACAATACCAAACTCCATGTCATGTTACCATGGGAAAGAAACCACAGAAAAAAGAAATGATCAAATATAAAGCAGCTTTGTCCATGATCCATGATCAGATAAGAGCTAAATTTGTTTTCTGCTAAATGTGACTCCTAATCTGTTAATTTATCAATTCTTATTCCCATTATATCTGATATTCAGCTGGCTGTGATACTCGAGGCAAAAATAAAAGCTAAATTCTTAAATCTTATTTTAGCATCTTACATACAGTGTTAATGAGGTGTTAAAATAATTCCACTCCATAAGCTAACAATATCAAGGTAAAGCTAGCCTCATGATCTGTCCTTGTGTCTGGGCCTTGACTCAGCAGCAGCACACTTGTCTCAGATTCAATGTCATTTTTTGGCAATTATATTTCTAAGATTCAAAACATAATGTTGCAAATTTCAATGCAAGATAGGTTGTGCCCTCTTTTTGATGAAAAGTTAACGCAATATTCTATTACATGTACACACATAATCACCTGGTTATATTCAAAAGGTGAGTCAGCCTGATTTTCCCAGTCAATGATCATCACTTAGTCAATGCAATGTAATAAAACCCACACCAGATAAATAATCACCAAAGATGCTGCAAGAAAGTTATAGTGTTGGGGCGATTTTTAATACAATGATTAACATTAACAGTTTACCATTTTTCTTAATCTTTCCTATGATAAATCGTTCCTTCGAATTATCATTGGAGGTACCAATTTAACATCAACTGTCTTGTTTTATTAAATTAATAAAATAATTTAAGTATTTTCCATACTAACTATAACATTTACAGATCTGGATTTCTAAGCAGAATGCTTACCTGTTATCCAATCATCGGCCCATTGATAATATACCTAGAGTTGCAGATTTTTTTAAATTGCAGCTACCTGCCCCTCTAGCGCCATGGTACAAAATCACAAAGAGCAGCTGGTTCCATGTGTAGCATTCAGAAGCTGCTTTCCTGCAAAATATTGAAATAGAAGTGCGTTAGTAATTTAGTTTCACCACATTTCACCTGCTGAAAAACACTTTGAAATTCCAATTTGACTCAATTTAATCAGAGGACAATATTACGACGATGATGCTGGAAATCATTTAGAGTGTTTATAAAGCAGAATGCAGCAATGTAACTTGATATACGTGTTCACAATCGGATTTCAAGGAACCATGAAGCTAGTTAGACACAAGAACAGCAGAAATTGATTCAGTTTAGTTCAATTAACTTTTTCCACGATTCCTCTAAATTTGAAGATGAAAATATACCTTCAATTTAACAATTGGCTCGATTTTGTTAGCTCCCACAAAACTGAATTAAAAAAACATAGTGAAAATCTGATAACATATAGTGGTATACGAACTTGGAAACAATAAAAAATGACTTTAAAATTGGATAATTTATCACTCCTTCTCCCCATTCAAATAACCCTTCATTTAAACCTTCTGTGTTGGATAAAGGTTTTGCACAATGGAAAAATTATGGAATTAAAAAGGTGGGACACCTTTACAGAAAAGGTATTTTTCTTTCATTTCAGGAGTTACAACAATCCAATCCAATCCAACTTTATTTGTTAAGCACTTTAAAACAACCAATGTTGACCAAAGTGCTATACAGAAAAATAAACAAGACATCATAAACAGACAACATAACAGCAACGTGCTTTACATAAATTAAATAATAAGTTCCATTACAAACCATAGAAAAAGGTTTAAAAAAATGAATAAAATGGACACAACACATTTTAGAGTTCAACACAAACGTCCCCCCACAGCAGAATCAAAACTTTCCACTGTGGGGAAAGGCACCAGAAAGTTAAGTCCTCTTCCTCTGTGAGACACCCGAGGTCGGGGCCCATTTGTGGCCTTGCAGCCAGTCCGATGATTTTCAGAGCCCTCTTGCCGTGAAGATGGACTACATTCAAATAACTTTTTTAGATATTTACAACTTAGAGATTATGTTAAATCACATACACAAGATTATAGAATTAGGGAGCCAGAAATCCTTGATGAATGTTTGAGGAAACATCCTAACACAGATAAATTAATATCTCACATTTATAATATTCTTTTAGTGAGGTCCCGTCGACGGAACTACATAGACAAGCATGGGAAAATGAACTAGCTCAACCTATAATGAAAGATATATGGGATGAAAGTTTACAACATGTACATCAATGCTCGTTAAATGCCAGACACTCTTTAATACAATTTAAAGTACTACATAGACTGCACTATTATAAAACAAAATTAAATAGAATTTTTCCAAATATTTCTCCTATTTGTGACAAATGTCAATATTTAGAAGCTAATTTAACTCATACTTTTGTAAACTGTATAAAAATTTAAAAATTCTGGACGGATATTTAAAAATTATTTCTGAAGTTGTTAATATCCAATTGGATCCTGATCCAAAACTAATAATATTAGGAATATCAGAACAAAGCTTAAAACTTACAACAAACCAAAGACATTTCCTTGATTATAGTATAATAATTGGGAAAGAATTAACATTAACATTTTGGAAAAACCCAACAACCCTCACAATTAAAATGTGAATTATGGAAACGTCTGAGACCTTACACTTGGAAAAAATTAGACTTGTCTTAATTGACAAATCAGAATTGTTTACTAGAATATGGTCTCCATTTATTGATTTTCTGAAGGGGTAAATTGGTCCAGCACGGAAGCCTGACTGAAGCTTGAATCCAGGATTGGATTATAATCTACAGACCTATCTCCAAAATTGTGTTATTGGTAATTTATATTATTTTTTATTTTTTCTCCCTCCTTTCTTTCTATAGCTCTATCTTTCAAAAAATCTATTAAAAAATAAATAGAAGCTGCGTTAATATGTAATAGATAAACAAATTGTGTTTTGGTTATGATATGTATATGCTTCTAATAAAAAAATATTTTAAAACTTTTTTTTTTTAACAAAAACAAACTCAGAGGGCTACACTCTTTTGGTGGAACTCAGTGGATCAAATAACATTTATGAAGGGGTTGGGGCAATCGGCAGGGCAGCACAGTGGCGTAGCGGTAGAGTTGCTGCCTTACAGTGCCAGAGACCTAGAATCCATCCCAACAATGGGTGGTGTCTGTAAGGAGTTGGTACGCTCTTCCTGTGACCACACGGGCTTACTCAGAGTTCTTCAGTTTCCTCCCACACTACAAAGACATACAGAACTGTAGGTTAATTGGTTTATTAAAATTGTCCCTAGTGTGTGTAGGGTAGTGTTCGTGTGCAGTGATTGCTAGTGAACGCGGACTCGGTGGCCCCAAGGGCCTGTTTCTACGCTGTATCTATAAACTAAACTAATAATCACAGAGGAATTTTGTAAGTGATATATCACTGCTGAGAAATGTGGTCTGCTAATAAAAAACACCGTTGAAACAATTTTTATTTATACAGCACATTAAAATGTATCATGCAAAATGTAAAATGTCTCATGCTATTGAGATCATCAACAGCTTTTTTTCTCACATATATTATGGAATGGGTTAATTGTTATTCATCATGTTGATTGAAGGGTAAGCATTGAATAAAAATGCTGATTTAGCCCACCTTTTGAATAATGCCGAGGGATCATGTATGTGCATTAAAGAGAGAAGCACGATTTAATCTTCAATCCAGAGAGGCCACAGCCAATTATGAACTGAAATACGTGACATTATGTTTTTGTATGTTAAAAATATAATTGCAGCATAACAAAATGACAAAGGGGCCATGCATAAGCAAATATAACAAGGCATGCTTTGCTTTAATAATATCTTATAGAGTATGAACATTTTTTAACACAGTACAGTAGCAATGTTACAAACTTTTGAGATTTTAAAAATCAAGTCTGCAATTTATCCCATCAGATAAAGCATAAAAATAAGTTTAATTTGACACCTAATTCACTTTCATATCTCAAGTATTTAAAAGGTTATGGCCATTTTCATACTTGGAAATTAGCATCTTGTTCCCTATTGATTTTCTATGGACATAACAAAAAAGCTGTGATCGTGGACAGTCAAAAGCCCATAACTTTCTTAAAAATTAAGAGAACTGAATGAAATGTTCAGTTATCATAGATTGAAGCATTCTGAAACAAATATAAAATAATCTTACTTGGATGACCTGAAATTAAAGCATATAATTAGTTAGTTACCCAATTGTAGCTAATTCCAAACTTCAATTACTAGATCTAAACATCTATCCATTTCTTAATAAACGATTAACATTTTTAAATAGCCTAAGTGTCCAAATAATATTCACAAATAATTCACAATAAAACATGATTTTTAAATCTCATTTACATTAATTTATAGGCCAAATGGAAGGAATTTAGTGTTCAATTGCTGTAAATTAATGTCCATTTAAATCAGCTTTCTAGTGGGATCCTGTGAACGTGCTGGTTTAGAACGTTCACATTGCGGTAGATTTGTGCCCCCAAATGCCCAGGAAAATACTGCGAGATTTAATGGGCCCCAAATTAGCTACTCGCAACATTAAACTTTGTATAAAGGGATCTTAAGAAGCCCATTTTAACGTAAAAATAAACAGCCTACCTTCCGTTTTGCCCTGTATGAGATCTGGCCCGTTGTCGGTGGTCGCGGGTTTAGAGGTTAATTTTTAACGTACTATAACAATTAAATAAAGCCCTTAAAACTAATAATAGCTCAAGCGAGGGAATCTTCCAGCGATTTTTCATTAATAATTAACTAGGCTGAAAAACCTCGATTTGAACAGCTTAGGGAAAATCGCGTTTTAAACCCGCCCCCTCTAAACGGCGCCAAAATCGCGCACACGGGCTGGGACAGATTTTCAGCGACCTTCAGGTACGTTTTGCAACATACCTAAGTACAGTCCAGTACAGTCCACATCAATACAGTTGCTTGTATACAAAAAAGGTTTAAACCAAGTAATTCAATAGCAGTTAGCAATTATCATTAAACACCAACTTCCACAGGTGATCCAATGCTTAGAGTGATACAGTACAGAAACAGGCCCTTCAGCCCACCGTGTTGACGCTGACCACAATAGGTCCATATTCATCTTTTCTTTACTTTTGTCTCAATGCCTCTTCTGCATGTTCTAGATATCAACCATTCTGTATGTGAAAAGCTTTTCCCTCAAATCCCCATTAAACGTTCTCAAATTTATGTCCTGTTGTTTTTAATACCCCACCTCCCACCCATCTATAATAAGAAAAAGATTCTGACTACCTGCCCTATCAATACATCTATCATTGTATTTGACATATATCAGGTCATCCCTCAGCCTTGTTCACTCCAGGGAAAACAGCCTCAAGTATTCAACACTGGCGTCCACCAGAAACACACCAATTCCCACAATTACCATGACTACTACTCCCCACTCAGCCTCTTGCATTGAAGCCATCCCTTTCTCTCAATTTCTCCGACTCCTCCCATCTGTTCCTAGGATGAGGCCTTCCATTCTAGGATATCCAAGATGACCCCCACTCACTAAATGTGGTTTTCTCCCTGCTGTCATCATCCGTGCTTCTCAGCGCCCCAAAGTTCTGCACTCACCCCCTCCCATCAGACAGAACAAGGATACAGATCCCCTGGTCCTCACCTTTCTCCCCTCCAGCCACCACACCATTTTCTGCAATTTCCATCACTTTCAATGTGACCCCACCAAAAGCCACATCTTCCCATCCCCACCGTTTTCCACCTTCTTCAGAGACCACTCCCTCCGCAACTCCGCGGTTCACACATCCTTCTCCAACCAATACACCTCCTCTACCCAGCTACATTCCTCTGCAACCATAGGAGATGGAACACCAGCTCCTACACCTCCTCTTAACTAGCAGTCCTTCTTGGTAAGACCGAGGTTGATGTGCACTTCTACTACATTCTGTTCCAACCCAAGTCTGAGGAAGGGTCTCAACCCAAAATGTCATCTGCCGATTCCTTTCACATATGCAGCCTGATCTGCTGTTCCTCCAGCACTTTATGTTTTGCTCAAGATTCCAGCAAGATTCCTGCTTCTGCAGTTCCTATGTCTCCAATTAACCTTTCTTTCCCTCTACCTAAAATTCCCCAATTCCGGTTCTTAGGGGTTCATTGGGACAACTGTAGGAATTATTTAATGTTATTTAATAGGAGGAGGGTCGGGGTGTAAGCTAGTTGACTCAACAGTTGTCTGAAGAAGGGTCTCGACCAGAAATGTCACCTTCTCTCCAGAGATGCTGCCTGTCCAGCCGAGTTACTCCAGCTTTGTGTCTATCTTTGACTCAAATAAGAACCTGTCGTCAAAAATAATTACTTCCATTGATAATTTAAGACCATCAAAACGAGTTATCTTGTGTATGACATTATGAACCATTGCAACTACGCTGGAGAAGACAATAAATAAATGTCAGATTAATTGGCCCTCAATGAAATCTCATGATGAGGTCAGGGACAGTGAAAGCAATAAGTAGTCTCCCCTGTGTTAGCACATCATTAATGACATATCCTTGCCATCCCTCAACACTAACAAAAGTACATTTTGGGTGTCAAGTGCTTTGTGCTCAAAATTCCCATCTACATTCAAAATGGTACTTACATAGGTAATTATAACCATTGAAAATGTACTTAATTGCTTACTGCTTATTAACCCGACGTGGAAGAAAGAACTGCAGATGCTGGACATGATAGACACAAAATGCTGGAGTGATTCAGCGGGACAGGCAGCATCTCTGGAGAGAAGGAATGGGTGATGTTTCGGGTTGAGACCATTCTTCAGACTGATGTGGCTTCCTTTCCATTGGCGAGACCAAGCGGAGGCGAGGCGACAAACATTTGCGCTCTGCCACCAAGGCCTGCTGGATCTCCTGTCTGCAAACCTTCCCATTTCAATGCAGATTTTTTATTCCTGTCTCCTGGGAACAAGACTATACAATCACCCTATCTATGTCCCTCATGATTTTATATACCTCCTTACCAATCCTCCACTTTAAGTCAAGTCAAGTAACATTTATTTATATAGCACATTTAAAAAACAACTCTCGTTGACCAAAGTGCTTTACATTTGTTATAAGAATAGTATAAACAAACAAATTACATACATATATACATATAGCCCTCGCTCAGAATAAAGTTAATAAAGTTAGAGCCTGCTCAACCTCTCCCTATAGTTCAGGCCCTTGAGTCGTGATAATTCTTGTCTGCACTGTTTCCAGCGTAATGGCATCTTTCCAATAGCAGGATGACAAAACTGAACACTACAATCAAAGTGTGGCCTCACCAGCGTCTTATACAATTGTAATATAATGTCTCAAACTAAACAAGGCTTGCAAGCCAAAAGCCATCTTCACCACCCTACTCTACCAGTGACACGACGTTCAGGGAACTATACATGTACTCTGGGATCTCTCTGCTCTATATCTCTCTGCTCTATATCACTCCCCAAGGCAGAACCTTATATTTACATATACACATATATATACAGACATGCATATATACACATGCATATACACACATATATACACACATGCATATACACACATATATACACACATACATATACACACACATATATACACACACATATACACATGCACATACACGCATATATATACACACACACATATATATATATATACATGCATATACACACATACATATACACATACATATACATACACACATACATACATATATAAACATGACATATATACATATACATACATACGCATACATATATACATATACACATACATACATACGTATATGTATATATACACACATATATACATATACATAATTCCTCAGAATCCTCTCCAATAACTTTCCTGCTGTTAGGCTGACATAGTTGACAAAGAGCAATAGTTTAAGCCCAAGACTCTTCATCAGAAGACCAACTTTGAACTAGTTTCCAGGTTTTTCTTTGCAGCCCATCTTAAGTAGACCAAAACATTAGCCACCCTCCAGTCTCTTGGCACCTCACCCGTGTCTCACAATGATTCATCTATCCCAGCCAAGACTGCTGCAATTTCTTCTCAAGCTTCCCATGGTGTCCTTGGATATCCAGCCCCACCTTGCTTCACCAATATGTCCTCTTCCAAAAGTTATTCAAAGGCACTAAGCGGTGCTTTTTAAATCTACGACACTGCTCCTCCTCTCAGCATCTTAGTTTAGCATGTCAGACAGCATTTGTGGAAAGAGATAAAGAGTAATAGTTTAAGCCCGAGACTCTTCATCAGAAGGTCAATGAAGTATTTGGCACCTGAAGCGATAACTGTTTCTCTTCCAACTGAATTTCCTGGCATGCTGAGTGAATCCAGTGCTTTCTGTTCTTGCTGTGAATCAGACTAAACCATGGAAAGCAATGTGAAAATATCTTTGCATTGCCAAATATATTTTAAAATTAAAAAAACCTTTAAACATTTTTTACGCCATTAGAAGGCATCAAGAGTCTTGGCGAGAGAGTAAGAACATGGTATTGAGACAGGATCAGCCGTGACCATAGGACTTCAACAAAGGATGATCCAGTTACCAAAGGTTGCTGTTCATGCATTACATGACAAAGTAACTGAAGAATATTATGTTTGTCCTATTGACCTATTGTCCAAGTTCACACATCAACAACCACATTCATTACCAGAACATGCTGTTACTGGACTCTGTTGAACAGCATACCAGTGTAATTCCAATGTTTTGAGAGAGAAATAAGCAAACATATAAGAAAATAAGATTATTACTCAAACCATATTCTCTCTGTGGGCAAACTGTACTTTTCAACTTTTTGCTCAAAATTCTGTCGCATTGAAAGTTACATCATCCATCACATTTCTAAACAGAAACATTCATGTGCCAACTTCATTGTCACATCAATGGTTCAATGCATTAAAAAAAAAAATTCTCAACTCTTTCTCCATATTCAAAACAGCTCAATCCTTCTTCAGACTAACTAAGTCATGTCCCTCTACAGTGGAGACAGAGAGATAAGGGGGGGGGTGTCAGAGAAAATGTAAGTGAATTTTAGTGTTCACATCAGCAGCAGGTATTCCTAAAATTGGAGAAGATGAGCACAACCTCTGTACAAAATAACACACCAATCCGTGAAGCGTTCCATCACTTTTGTTTGAAGGGTCCCAACCCACAATATAATCCATCCATTCCCTTCACAGGTGCTGTCTGACCTGCTGAGTTCCTGCAGCACTTGCTCGAGATTCCAGCATCTGCAGTTTCCCGTTTACAATTTTATTTACATTAGAAAAGCGAGCGATCTTGTTTCTTGTGATCTAATTTACATTGAAACATCAATAATTTGCAAATATAAATCCTGATCTCGCAAATGTCCTCGTAAATGCAGTGTTTCACTAACATCAACTGAATTAAACAAGCAGTTCCTTCGTTTCAGTATTAACGTACAGGATAGCTTTTTTGAAAGCACATTGAAGTACACAAATAAATATTAAAATATATTATATGAACAATTACAAGACATTTTGATTATACAAGTATACAATAACTGAGTATTAGATAGCTAAACATGCACAAAACCAATTTCTTTAACAAACCAGAGGTCACTCGGTATGTCATTTATACCCGTTTTGCCATAGCAAAGCTAAAAAGAGTACAAGAAATCAAAACGATTTTCAAACAAGGGCCAATTCCAATCTCGATTCCATCACGCTCGCATTCAACTGCAAAGTAAATTGAAAACAAATGAACTTAAAGCATTTCGTTTATTCTGAAACGCTTTATTTAATGCAGAGGCGTGCGAACCCGGAACGGTATGTACCGAGCAAACAGAATCAACAACATCCTTCAGTCACAATGCTCACTCACTGCTGCTGTGACTGCTGAAAAACACTGGCTGCTCAAAACGTGAAGAACTTTCACTCACCTCATGTACAATTCATTGGCTTTGGCGTTAATGCACACAGTGCGCTTCTGCATTTAAGTGCGCTGATTCAACACGGGGAGGAGTGTGGAGCTTTTATTTAAAAAAAACATCGCTCGAAGATGTGTGCCCACCCGCACAGGCACCACCCGACCCGAGGCGAGCAGAGCAGAGCCGACTTCTCACTGTGGATGTGCTACAGTTTCCCCGGGAGTAGCTACATTGTGACCGCCGCCGTCACGTGCCGAGCAGCCGCGCGCGTGCCCGTGGGCTGCAGCGTGCGCGTCCCCGTCTCCCCTCGTTCTCCTCTTGCGGCGCGATCCCCGGGCTTGTTGCCGACTCCACGTTCCATGCCGGCGCCGCGTGCTCCGGGTCGGCGGCCGCAAGATCTTTGGCCGCAACAATTAGCAGAGCAGCCCCGTCGACTTTTGAATTCACTCGATTTCATTTCATCCCACAATTTTTTTTTGCAATGCGTGTTTCGGTCAGGTGTGGATAGACAAGGATCAGCCGCACTTGGCCACTCCCTCTTCTCCCCTCGGGCAAAAGGTATAGAAATGTGAAAACGCACACCTCCAGATTCAGGGATTTCTTCCCAGATGTTATCAGGCAACTGAACCATCATTCCTCAAATAGAGAATAGTCTTGAAGTACTATCTACCTCATTGGTGACCCTCGGACTCTTTGATTGGACTTTACTGGCTTTATCTTGCACTATCAGGCTGGCTGGACTATGGTGCCTTCCTCACCTTGGTGCCATTGTGTTATGTTGTGTCGTGGACTTTCTGTGTTTGTGCTTTTTTTTAAATTCTATTTTATTTTTAATATGTTTTATTATTTATTATTTATTTATTTTTATGATACCGACTGTAAAGGGAAATTCATTTCGTTGTCTCTAATTGAGACAATGACAATAAATTTGAATACAATACAATGAATACAATAAATGTTATTCCCTTATCATGTATCTGTACACTGAATAGCTCAATTATAACGTGTAGGAAGGAACTGCATATGCTGGTTTAAACCGAAGATACACACAATCAGCGGAAAGACAATACATGATTACAGTTGAGCCAAAGTGCTGGAGTAACTCGTGTTTAAGAAGGAACTGCAGATGCTGGAAAATCAAAGGTACACAAAAAAGCTGGAGTAACTCAGTGGGCCAGGCAGCATCTCTGTATAGAAGGAATGCGTGACGTTTCGGGTTGAGACCCTTTTTCACACAGGGGCACGGACTGGACAGTTGGGGTTAGAAAGCATTTTGGGTCAGAGCCCTTTGTTAGGGATGAAAGGATGTTGACCCAAAATGTAGGGTCAACATCCTTTCTCTGGTTTCTGTGGTATTCTATTCTATCACTCTGAAATGTAGGGGCAACATCCTCTGATGCCTGATTTGCTGAGCATTGTCAACATTTTCTGCGTTTAGTTTACTGCTGAATTAACCAACAAAAATGACGAAAGAAAAGGAACCCGTCTGAGGAGCAGAACCAAATCTCTCTGCTTCCAGTCGTGTGATAAACCCTGCACTCTAGATACTTTCAAGAGAGAGCTAGATAGGGCTCTTAAAGATAGTGGAGTCAGGGGATATGGGGAGAAGGCAGGAACAGGGTACTGATTGGGGATAATCAGCCATGATCACATTGAATGGCGGTGCTGGCTCGAAGGGCCGAATAGCCTACTCCTGCACCTATTGTCTATTATCACTCAACACTAACCATTTCAGGATTTTACCTTCTAATTTTGCACCCAATACTCCATACAAAATAATAGAGTGGAGACACAAGGAACTGCAGATGCTGGACGATTGCCAGCATCGCAAGTGCTGTGATGCACAAAGTGCTGGAGTTCTCAGTTTGTTTTTTATCAGTCTTATATTATTTACTTTATATGTATTCAATTGTATAGGTCACGATCAACTGATTTCCTTCGATTCCAGATCGTTTATTAATTGATAAGGTTTGGGCATCACTGCAAGGCCAGATTTACTGTCTGTCACTAGTTACCCTTGTTACCTTCTTAAACTGCTGAAGTCCGGCTGATGATGTTATATTCCAAGTATTATCTATTGCAACAAGTGATGGCTCCATTGCCGGTAGCTTGCATCCTTTTCAGGACGGACGATGACAGCGATGTCAACATTTGAAACATGGAAGATGGACATGAAAGAAGAAGTAATGATGAGTGTGAAATTCCAGGAGTAGAGATCCAGCAATGCTGATGCTTTGTACCCTCTATCAGAGGTGAATAAAGATTAGGGGCCATAGGATCCAGGGCAAGCTGGCAAATGGTTTCCAAAATTAGCTTGGCAATAGGCAATAAATGGTGATGGTAAAGCACTATTTTGTGACTGGATTCTTGTGACCAGTGGTGTTCCGCAGGGATCGGTGCTATTAGACACAAAATGCTGGAGTAACTCAGCAGGTGAGTCAAGAGTATTTTATTGTCATATGTCCCAGATAGAACAATGAAATTCTTACTTGCTGCAGCACAACAGAATATATGTAAACATTGTACACTAAATAATATGATAAACGAGAGAGAAAACAAAAGTTCAGTGTGTATATATACACATACTCACGTATATGTATATATATATATATACTAGACTAAGTGGGATCCGTTGCGTCCCAGCATCACGCAGGAGGGCTGGTCCCCCAGCGCAATATTCCACCTCTCCACCAATTCCAATACTGGTGGCCAGTGGGGGGGGTGGTGCTTTCTGGAGCGCTAGTATGGGTGTTGTGGGCTGAAGGGACTTGTTTCCAGAGGGCCAGTATGGACATTGTGGGCCAAATGGATTCTTGGGCTGGCAGCTCAGTCACTCAAGCCTGTTGTGCTGCACTCAACACTTCTGGGTTTTATAGTCCCTCCGGAAGGGGCGTGGCCTTTAGGAGAGAGAATCTCAACATTTTTTAAACACTAATAACTCTTTTATTTTTTCATAGATGGGAAAAAACCTCTTGTCCTGCGCAGCGGAGTGGGACTGAGTAAGATGGCCAAAAATCGCAGCTGTAAGTGGCAGCGTTTTGTCTAAAATCAAAATACAGAACAGGAAGTGGTCAAGATCAGACTTTTAGTAATATAGATATACACACATACTAAAAAAACAAACAATAATAGTGCAATAATAATAATAATAGTTTATTGTAGTTCAGAGCTTATATGAGGTTGTAGTGTTTAGTGGCCTGATCTGGAGAGGAGGAATGGGTGACGTTTCGGTGTGGGGGGAAGAGGAAGGGGAAAGTACCTTGGGGAGGTGTGTGTGTGTGTGTTTATTTGTTCGTGTGTCATCACATCTTCGTGAATAACCAATATGGTGACGGTAAAATCTTTACATATTCCGGTAGAGATTTTTCCCATGGAGTCCAAATCGCCTTATCTGAAAATGTCATGCTTTATTTCTCGAGTTATTCATGAAAATGTTCAAAAATCTGAGAAAACTTTGAATTTAAAATGTTTTTTCCTCTTAAAATCATCCCTCACAACTTCCAACACACTTTGATACAAGGGGCAAGACAGAAACACTAGCAGGAACACTCTGACCTTTTCAACTCAATGGCAGCTCACAGCAAGTGCACATTTGCAACAATGTTGCCATCATAGCTCCTGGCAGGACAGGAGTGGGAGGGTCAATTTATATTGCATTTGGGAAGATGTTATTGGGATTTTTTTTCAACTCTAGTGCTGGGGGAGGCTCACGAGCTATGATCTTTGCTGAGGAGTGCTCGAGTCTTACCTTCGGGTTCAGTTGGAGGACCACGCCTCCCGTGGGGGCTACAGGTAGGGGACGGGTGTGTTGGGGGAGCAGACCCAACAGGTCTGCACTTAGTCTAGTTATCTATAAATGGTGGACTATAAGTCCCTATTTTCTACACCAAAACGGCATTAATTTTCAGAAACTAATCCATTCATTAACCCCTTCTCTTCCAAGAACAATCGTATCTCATTCTGTCAGAATGTCCTTATCCCTGGATCCCATCAAAAGCTTTGACATATTTTCCAAAAGTGTTTGGCCAAAAATTGAACTGAATAGTCCAGTTGTGGTCTGATCAGTAGTTTTTAAAAAGTTACTCTATCTTTCTTGCATGGGCCGCAGAACCGGGGGGGGGGGGGGGGGGCTGCAGCCCCTCCACTTTTTTGGCGAGGCATGCTTCAAAACCCGGTTATCCGGCCCGCAGGCATATTTTTCTCTTCTTCTGAGGACCTCCCACATCCAGAATCTCAGAACAAGCGTAGAGGGAGCGCCGCAAAACCAAAGATCATAGTGGAGCTCCTCTCTATCATCTTTGGGCAAAACCACGACCAGCCGTGGCGGAAACCGACTGCCCCCCAAAACCCTCCCTCCCCTCCACTCAACGGACAATCACAGTCGAGATATGGGGCAGTGAACGAAGTGCTGTGATTAGCTGCCGAGCGAAAGTGAGGGAGGGAGGGCCTGTGGGTCCCGAGAGAGAGAGTCGGCCCCGACAGAGATAGAGTCAACCCTGAGAGAGCGAGGGAATTGGCCCCGAGAGAGGGAGAGTCAGACCCAAGAGAGGGAGAGAGAGAGAGAGGGTGGGGGGGGGGGGGGGGAGAGGGATGGGGGATATATCCCCCCACTTTTTGAGTTGAGGGATGGCTTGTATAATCCCCCAGAACAACAAAAAATAATAATTGTGCCACACTCGCTCTGCTCCCTCACCGGGTTCCCCCGAGGCCGGTGACCAGTGATCACTCAGCCACCCCACTTTCACAAGCCAGAACAACTGAAGCAAACAGTAGAAGTAAAGGAATAATTCCTAAAATATAGAGATTCTTTTAGTAAAGGAGATGCTATTTCTGGGGGTGAGATAATCGTGGGCTACGGGATAGCTGATCCTGATATCGCTAATATGGAGGCAGAACAAATTGCTGATATCATGGAAATAGAACGGATTCCCATAGGCAATTCCCTACTGGGAAGGTGCCTACTCCCACTTTAGATTTGGATATTGCAGTAGGTGCAGATTATCCCTGGGCTACAGACACCCCTACTCCAGTGAAACTCAGTTCAACAACAACTCTGACTGAAGACCCAGATGGAAAGGATTTATCTACCTCATTTGGGGAATATCTAAAACTTAATTTGTATGGACGGTACCTTGACTCTCGAGGTTTATGGGAGGCAGTGCGGCGACTGATAGTAAATTTTTGACGATTCTGGGATACCCTTCTCCTGAAGCCTTAATGGAGAGGGTAACAAGAGAAATTGATGGGGAAGAGACCATCTTTGCCGCTCTTATTAATTCCTTCCAGGAACCCGTGAAATTAATACAAAGGCTTGAAATCAGATCGAAAGAAGAGGAAGAATTTAAGGCTTGGATCCCTCCAGGCTACCTTAGGGGCATGCCTATTCGAGAACCTAATTATCCTCAATTTTATGGGAAAGGGTACAAGGCTGTTGGGCCAGACCAGTGTTATGTCTGCGGAGAGAGGGGGCATTGGAGCAGAGCTTGCCCCGTAAGAGATCAGAGCGGAGGAAGGGGTCAAAGAAAAGGGTCACAAGGTCCCAGATGTCAGTGGATCCCTAGGGGATATAGGGATACTTGGGACCCTGAAGAACGAAGGAGAGGACGCTGGCCAGAGGATCAGGGGGCGAGAGGTCAATCATCCTTCTCGCAGCCGAAATCCATTTTTATAATCCTGATCTGCCAGTTTGTCCAGAGTGCTGATGGAGTAACCTGACCCCTGCCTCAGAAAACAGAAAGGATTCTGAGAAGATAAAATACCCTCATAACACTGGGATGGTCCAAACGAAAATAGTAACAACCAGAATTAGAACGAAAGAAATCCTTGCCAATACCTGAAGGGAAGGACAAAAAGAGAGCAGGTAGCAATTCTGTGTCGAATCAGGATCGAGAACAGCCCATTGATAGGAAGGAGCAAAATTAATAAGGAAACCAAGAAAGAGACAAAGTAACTGGTGTCGGAAGATAACGAACAATTTCAAATAAACTTAGATTGGCACTAGGGAAGGAAGAAAAATAATATATTGCGCAGGAGGTATAGGAGGAATAGGAGCATTTGTGAACTTGTTTAATAACCTTTTTGTTAAGTTGTCGTGCCTTCAGGACAGTATTACCTATGAAACGCAGTTATCTGGGGAGTGAGGTAAAAGAGTATGTGGACCCACGAGAACAGGCAGCAGACACAGCTCAGGTAGGATGTGTAATCATCATTCCATTCAGGTAGCTCCCCAGAGACAGAAACAAACAGAAAGAAAGAAGTGATACTGTTCTGTCCCTTTAACATCTACCATCTGGAAAAGGCCAACAGACAAAGAAGGCTGCTCCTCGGTATTCCTATTCTTACAAATTTAAAAGATCTCACACATACCCTAGTGCCCAACTGTACCAACATAACATAATAATTGACACCAGTGAAAAAGAACAAGTCTCAAGAATTTAAAGAAACATAGACAGCCTCTGAAGACCATTGAGGCAAGCTCCAACTTAAAAAATTAAAGAAGGAAATCTGGGAATGAACACCTCTCTGTGGTTCGGGAACACTTACTTTGTACCTAAATTTAGCTGTTAGGAATGAATTGACAAAATTCTGAATTAGATCTCTAAATTGTGTGGTGATGTATTGGAAGAACTTTGAAATTTGGAAATGGGATATGGCTTAGGAGTATTTGAAATTTGAGGATTAACCTGGTATTTTTATTGTCCCACCCTCAGATAGACAGCCAAAGATGGGAAGGATTGGTAACAGTCATGAAGGAAAGAACAGAACTTGACAAAATATGAAATTTCAGAGAACGTGAGAGATGGCGTAAAAAGAGTAGGGAATGAGGAAGTGTGTGTCCTTGGGCAAGACACTTCACCCACCTTTGCCTGTGTGTGTGGATGTAATTATGTGAAGCACTTTGGGGTCAATGCAAGTTGACTAAAAATGTGCTATATAAATAAAGAAATTTAATTTAATGACAAAGCTCCCTTCAAGGAGTCAAGGCCTAGAGAAGAGTTACTGGAGAAGAAAGGGGTGACTGAATTAGAAGAAGTACCAGGGGAATGGGTACTTGTTGTCAGAGTTGATGTGTTTGACCGGTGGATCAAAATGTATCCAACCCTTGGTAATAAAGAGGCTACTGTTATCAGGGCATAAAGAAAATTGTCCCTAAATTCGGTATTCTTAATTGGCTTGATTTGAAATAATGGCCCACACAAATGGAAATTAATTGATGAAATTAAACAGCTGGGAATTCCACAGAAATTTGATTGAATTGTGTTATCGACCGCAAGCTGTGGATTGGAAAAGGGTAAGACAGACCCTGAAATTCAAGATAGTAAATTAAAGGTCGAGACTGAATTTGGCTGAATTGAAGCATTCCCCGTGGCTATTTTGAATAAGAGTCATGCCTGCAGGGAAATCTGGACTGAACCCAGCTGAAATTTATATGAGAAACCTTCATTAGAGGTACATTGGAAACCACCATGTGACTGCAGAGATAACTGATTACTTGTTAGTGTTGATCATAGTATGGGAAAGATTATATCACAGTGTGGTAATAGTGTATAGAAAAGGGCTTTTGGTTAATAGTGGGTGACAGGAATGGATGGGAAAGCATCAGTGAAAGTATGGAGTGTAACTTACTTCATCCCAAGTTTTCTTAGGAATTATAGGTTCAACTATGGATCAAGTACAGAGGGATTGACAACACAGATGGAGGGGATTTGCGCCCACGAAAGCTCAGGAGGTGAAGACTCATCAGACGGGAATCATGAAGCTATGCCCACGAAAACTCGGGAAGCTTGATGAGATTCTGGGAAGATACATCATCATCTTGTTGTTAATTTGTTTGATAATGTACCAGTCACCAATGTATCTTTGGTTATCTAAATGATAGTTATCATATTTGATAAAAGGGACACAACATTATAGAATATAACATTAAACATAAAAACATCCCCCCACAGAGGGGTCAACGTTTCCCACTGTGAGGGAAGGCAGCAAAGTTCAGTCCACTTCCTCTATGTTCACCCGTGGTTGGGGCCTAATAAGGCCTCTGCAGTTGCCACTACGGCAGCCTGATGTCTCAGGTGCTCTTGCCGGAAAGGTGAAACTCCGGCGTCGGAAGAACGCTCTCAGCGGCTTGGAGTTCCGAAAACGCCGCTTGCTATCAGAGACCACGGCTCCCGAAGTCCTCAGGCCGTGCTGGTCGGAGCTCCAACGCTGGCGATCTCGGCGAAAGATCCCAGGCTCCGCGGCGTTTAAAGGCATAGCCGCTGCGATAGGAACCTCCACAGACCACAGCTCCACGATGTTAAAGTCGGCAGTCCCAGCACTCCGGAGCTCCACACGGTAACCCGGGTAAGGCATTGTCCTGCTCCGCGATGGTACCTTAGTGCTGCGCTGCCGCTAAAGCGGCAGCTTAAAGGGCCTGTCCCACGAGCATGCAACTCCATGCGGCAAGCGTGACCTAAAGGGCCTGTCCCACGAGCATGCGACTTCATGCGGCACGCGCGACCTAATGTGGTCGCTTGGGCCGTACGGCCTCGCGGGGCCGGTCCCACGTCGATCGCCGGAGCCGTATGGAGTTGTGTGGAGCTGTTCCCGACATCGCGCAGGGCTCCGAAAAACTGACCGTTGAAAAATTCCGCCCTTAAAGCTCTGGGCGGTCTCCGGCAGGAAAGACCGCGCCAATCCAGGTGGGAGGCCGCGAGGAGGGGGCGAAGATGCGGCTCAGAGGAAGGACGCATCCTCGCCCAGGTAGGGACTGGAAAAAACGGTTTCCCCCGCATAAAAAGACTAAAAGGCCTCCAGAACAAATCTTTTAACACACTAAAAATAAAAAAAGGGTGAAAAACAAACAGCTGCAGGCGAGGCTGCCACACTCTATGGCGCCACCACTCACAAATTAAGTTTATATTTCAGATTATAACTAAAATGTTAGCGAGATATGATATATTTTAATAATTAGGAAAGGAATAGGAAAACACAAATAATAAATAAAAGGGATATAAAAAGGAAAGAATAAATAAAATATTTGAAAGGTTCTATCCAGGCTGAAAAGTTAGATAGACTTCTGCATAGATGCTGCCTGACCTACTAACTATTGAGTTTTCTTTTTTTTCTGATGCCCAGTACCTCTGTCTTTTTGCTTTTGTCTTAGTGGTTAACTTTAACTTAGGAACAGGTAAAAGGGTGTTATTAATTTTTCAGTTTTTAACTGGATACCATTTTCACTGTCAGTCAGAAATTAGTAATTGATGTGGAAACAGCCACAAAATAGCATTTTCCATAAATTTATATGAAAATGTCTTATAATCTTTTTCCATATCTGCAAGCTTAAGTAAAGTACAAATGGGTAGCGCTCAGAATCAAAACTAAAAGTGTTAGGTAGAACGTAGTGTAAAAGTTTAATGAACCTGATTGTGAAACAAGTATATCCTATGAATATATATACATGACAGGCACTGATTTCCCAGCAATTGATGATCCGGTCCTTTAATCCGGACAAAATTACACTTGCACTTGAAATCCTCCCCGTAAATCCCCCTGAAAATGTGGTGCCTAGGCCGGGGTGAGGCACAATCTCAACCTCATTGGGATTTTCCGGACTTCCAATCGGCAGGTTGAAGTTGCTTCCTGCGGCCGGGGCACTAGAACTCCGGCCCAGCCAGAGTCGGCGGATCCATTCCCATTGCTAACTTCCGAGGTTGACTTTGCGGGCTGGTGTCTCAGCTCCTTGGCAGCCTAGGAAGACTGTTCTACACCTCCCGAAGTCCATAGCCTCTGTTGGTCTGGCAAAACGGATAATCCAGCAAAGCTCTGAAACCAAAGGTGCTGGAAAAATCAATGGACCTGTATTTATCTACATATGCTGTTAAACTGCTCCCTCTGCTGGTTACTTCAATGCTCGTACCAACTCATGACTGCAGAAACAATCATTTTTTAAAAAATGTTGTCACATACATTAGATACATTAGTCCAAAAGGTTTGATTTCCCCACACAAGAACCAATGCAACTAAACTGAATAAAAAAGGTACCATGTAATATGTCATCACCCCAGGATGTCCAAAAGCACTTTAAAACTAGTATTTTTCGAACAAAGCCTCTACTTTAACTAAATCAGGTAAGACTCTGCATGCTTTCGCCAAACAACTTGGGCTCATAGACCCATGGAGATTTACATTCCCCACGACTAAATTATTTTCATTTTTTTCCCACGTGCACCGTACCTATACCCGTATAGACTTCTTTCTCTTAGATAACAGACTGCTCTCCAAAATCAAATCCAGCGAGTATCATAGCATCGTAATATCAGATCACGCTGCAACCTCCCTCGATCTCCACTTTCGTAAACGAACTAACCCCTTTAAACAGTGGAGGTTCAACTCCTCATTATTAGCAGAGGCTCACTACATGCAATTCTTGCACTCCCAAATCACCTTATATTTTGATCTGAATGACTTGCCGGACATAGAAAGAGGTATACTCTGGGAAGCTTCAAAAGCCTATATTAGGGGCCAACTTATCTCTTTTGTCTCCAACCTGAAAAGAACCGAGACGTCCCAAACGGCAGACCTGTTACAAAAAATAAAGGACATTGATGACAAATATGCATCTGACCCAGACCCTAACCTTTATAGAGAACGCCTTAGGTTACAAACAGACTTTGACCTCACGTCTACTAATAAAGCTAAGCTACGACTGCTTAAATCTAGGCAACACTTTTTTGAATCTGGGGATAAAGCTGGGAAGCTTTTGGCCCATCAGGCCAGAACCGAGGCGACTTCAGGGCTAATTCCAGCCATTAGATCCAGCTTAGGGGAGATTCATACTGATCCTCTTAGAACTAATGAAGCATTTGCTAAATTCTACGCTGAACTATACGTTTCCGATTGTCCTCCCACTGCAGGTGACATGCTCAGTAGTATGACGTTTCCCCGAATTGACGATGAAGCCACGAGAGACTTGGGTGGTCCCATAACTGTCACTGAGGTCCAAGCAGCCATCACATCGCTGCAAAGCGGAAAGTCACCCGGCCCTGACGGCTTCACGTCTCTACTCGCTCCACTCGCACCATTCCTGAGAGATATGTACAATGAGGCGTTTTTACATCGTCGCCTACCGCCCACCTTGTCGTGGGCTACTATCTCCCTAATTCTTAAAAAGGAGAAAGATCCCCTGCTTTGTAGTAGCTATAGAACAATTTCACTCCTGAATGTGGACCTCAAAATCCTCTCTAAAGCCCTTGCGCTCCGTCTTCAACGAGTGATGCCCTCTATTATCTCGTTAGACCAAACAGGGTTCATACCAGGCCGACAGTCTTCCCACAATACTAGGCGTCTCCTTAACATCATCCATTCACCGAGTAGTGAGACCCCGGAGATAGTGGTCTCCCTCGACGCCGAAAAAGCTTTCGACAGGGTCGAGTGGAGGTACCTATATGAGGCGATGGACAGGTTTGGCCTCGGTAACAGTTTTATTCTTTGGGCCAGTCTATTATACTCGTCCCCAGTGGCCTCAGTACAAACAAACGGCACACTGTCGCCCCACTTCCCCCTTCAGAGAGGTACCAGACAGGTTTGCCCGTTATCACCACTTCTGTTTGCTGTCGCTATAGAACCCTTGGCGGTCTGGTTACGCTCAGAGAAGGGCTTTAAAGGTATTACACGGTTCGACACAACTCATAAAGTCTCATTGTATGCGGATGACCTGCTCATGTACATCTCGAACCCAGTCAGCTCTCTCCCTGTGATTACGAATATTTTAGAACGGTTTGGCGCGTATTCTGGTTATAAACTTAACTACCAAAAGAGTGAGCTATTACCGATTAACTCATTGGCTAAGCAGCTCCCTCGCTCTTTAACCTCATTCAAATGGGCAGAGGACGGGTTTCGCTAGCTCGGCGTCTTTATCACAACACCCTTATCTGATATGTTCCGCACAAACTTTCTGCCTCTGGTTGAGAAAGCTGAAAGAGATTTTGACCGCTGGTCAGTTTTACCGCTATCCCTCGTGGGCCGGATAAATCTGGTCAAGATGGTCGTCCTACCCAAATTCCTGTATCTTTTCCAGCACATCCCTAAACTTATCACTAAATCTTTTTTTGATAAATTAGAAAGGACAATACCTAAATTTTTATGGGGTAGCAAACCGGCTAGAATCCGAAAGGCGATACTGCAGTCTCCTAAGAGTGACGGCGGTTTGGCACTTCCTGACTTTAGGCGATACTATTGGGCAGCTAACTTGCAAAAACTCCTGTATTGGATGAATGATGATTGCGACCACCTACCGACCTGGGTACACATGGAAAAGGCGAGTTCACATCTCCCGTTGCGGTCTGTCCTATGCTCCCAACTCCCCCTTCCTATAACATCTGTGGGTGCAGGCCCAATTGCGTCCCTCTCGCTCAAGATATGGAGTCAACTCAGGAAAAACTTCGGTTTACAAGGCCCTTCCATCTTGACCCCACTGCTTAAAAACCACATCTTTAAACCTTCAAGTACAGACCACGCATTCAAAACCTGGCATAGCAACGGTATCAGTAGTATCAAAAACCTATACAAGGATGGCATCTTTTCGTCTTTTGCGGAGCTCTCGTCCAACTATAGCCTCCCAAACTCCCACCTTTTTCGTTTTTTCCAGATTAGGGATTATGTGAAGAAGACATTCCCCCATTTCCCAAATCGCCCCCCTGAAACCCTGACCGATACCATCTTAGCTCTAGATCCCAACCGGAAGAAATGCATCTCTGTTTTGTATAACTTGTTAGGGTCGGTTATATTGAAACCTCATACCTCATTAAAAGCTGCGTGGGAGGGTGAGCTGAATACGAAACTAACAGACCAGCAATGGGACTCTGCCTTGGATTTGATCCATTCTTCCTCCATATGTGCCCGTCATGGCCTAATCCAATGCAAAGTCCTTCACAAAGTCCACTACACAAATGCAAGATTATCTAGAATTTACACCGCTGTTAGGGACACCTGCAACAGATGTAATCAATCTCCTGCCAACCATAGCCATATGTTTTGGTCTTGCCCTATGCTAGCAGCCTTTTGGAGGAGTGCTTTCGACTTGATAAGCAGAGCCTACGGCCAGACTATTCCTCCAAACCCACTGTCAGCCATTTTCGGTACCCCTCCCAACACCAACCTCTCTGTTGCGGTGAAACGGGTTCTAGCTTTTACAACCTTGTTAGCCCGGAGACTGATCTTGCTTAACTGGAGGCTCACCTGTCCCCCGACACACGCCCGCTGGATTAAGGAGGTGCTTTACAATTTAAAGCTTGAAAAACTTAGGTTCTCTCTCAAAGGCTCTACCAAGACATTCCTAGATACATGGAACCCTTTCTTGGAACTTGTTAACTCTCTCAACTTGTCCCGACTCGGAAGAGGACTGAGTGCTCTCCACCATTGTTCTGCTCTACTGCAGCTGCTCTCCCCTTAACCCCCCCCCCCCCACACTTACTTATTTAATTACTTACTTATTTACTGTTATTAGTGACCCCTTTTTTTTCTTTTTCTTTAGTACTTTTTGTTTCGTTTATCTTACCATATTTGTGTGGATGTGTATGTATGTGAGTGTTGTTTGTCCCCGTTTGGTTCCGACCTGATTCGGGTGGGTTGAAGGTGGGTAAGGGTAAGGGCTTTGAGGGTCGCTTACATACTGTTGCACAATTATGCCTTGACTGTCACTGTCTGTTATCATTGTATGTATGCAAATTGCTGTGAAATTCAAATAAAAAGATTTAAATCAAAACTAGTATTTTTATTGAAATGTAAGTAAATAAGGCAGTCAATTTACCCAACAGAGCCACAAATAGCAATGAGATATATGGCTTTAGTGGTTTTGGCTGAGTGTCGATTAGGACTGAGGACAGCTTCCCTTGTTCTTTCATTGTTGCTTTGATATGTGTTCCCAGAGGAAGAATAAGGTATTTTATCATATCCATAAAACGGCACCTCCAACATTGCGGCATTCCCGCAATTCACACTGAAATGTTGGACTTGGTTAGTTATCTGTTCATATCAATGAAGCGGAGCTTAATCGCACAAACATATCACTAGGGTGAGAAAGATTTATTTGATTCCTGTCAGTAACTTTGCATTATTTTTTGGATGAATGATCCAAAGTAGCAAACAATTTGAAATTTCACTGCCTGAAAAATTCAAACTAACTTCATGAATTAATTCAAATGAGAAAAAAATGAAATATGTCCCACCGAAACTTTCAAAATCTGGTATTATCCTTTTGGATTTACAATATTACAGCCAAGGCATAAATTATATCAGTGCATCTCTGGTTTGGTTTTACATACATTTGCAAGATGTATAGGAAATAGACATTTTAATTTGCACCCACTGATGAAGCCGAATTTTAGTTAAAATATAAGAAGATATTAAATTGGCTTCTGGGCTAGCTTACAGCTTATATTTAGTCTCAAATTAGGCTTGCCTCAGGTTGCGGGTGTGTGAGATAATAAATCCTATAACATTGTCTCCCAAGTGAGGAAGTGACAGAGAAAGAAACAGCTAGTCATATCTGTGAAGTAAGATGCCATAAACCTAATGGCCAATGTTTATGAGGGACCAAGTGACAGAGAGGAAGCAGCGAAAGAGCTAGGGTGATCTCTTTGAAGATAAAATGTCGTAAACCAAATGGCCAATGTTATCTTGTACCATGTGACAAAAGGCCTTTGATGTGATGCCTTTTCCTGTACCTCTGACCATGACTAATGTCTGTGAAATGTGCTAAGGGGACAAAAAAACCCTATTTAAGGCAATGTGAATTCTGTTGTTCAGAGAAGTGGACAGAGGACGGTCAAGTGTCTGTATTGGTCACTTGACTGGAATTCTCGCTCCCTTCCATCGGCCGATGTTAAGTAAAGTTTTGAACTGGTCTACCAAACAGTTTGTGTGGTGTCTGTTTATTAAGAAGCGAACCTGGTTTAGTAGTTATAAAAGTAGCCTTTTCAACACCTTTCTTCAACATTTCCATAATCAAAAACAAACCTGCTCACTATGCCATATTTTGATCTACCCACTTTTTTGAGCAAACATCCGGTGAATATTTGGAACACATTACGAAGGAGCATTCATTGAAACCAAAATAGGCAGAAAACATAAATAAACTAATAATATTAAATATAAACCAAAATCTACAATGTATGATGATCCAGATCTACATGTCCTGAGTGGCTGCACTTTCACAGTGTTATGAAAGCTTGCTATGATGCAGCCACAAGTGGAAAACACTAAACTCTTGTGATAATATATTGTGATGCTGTTCTTGCCCAATACACAAATAGTTCCAGGACCAATTTATTCACAGGATCTCAGCATAGGTCTAAAGCTTTACACACAATATCCAATAATATTCCTTTAAAGTGAACAGGTTGTAAATCTTAAATATAGAAATTAAACATTTGGTGCCTGTTTTTATAGAATTAAATATATTGACTGAAATTGTGTATATATTTGTTATCTTGCAGTTATCTGTTCTTTTTTGTCTTGCTTTGGAGGTAGCAATTTTATTTCAAACGGTTTGAAAAATTCCAGCAATCCTTTAACATATTGAAGTTCTAGACTGTATTCTTCAGCTATTTTATCAGCAGTCCATACTTGAGATTGTAGCTTGTGGTTGTTGAGTACTGTAAGAGCTTCCACAATGCTCAGCTTGCCTTTTGGAACACGTTTAATACCAAAAGGTTCATAATTCAAAGTGGCTTTGGGAAGTCTGTACTCCGGCACTTGCTTAGATTTTTCATCAACTAGCAGGTTCTGTAAAGGCAAAAAAGTAATATCCTGTAAAATGTCTGTGCTCCCTTTAGACAACAGTCCTTTCGATGAAGACACTACTGTCAACCACAATACATGCAATAGAAATCATAAGACGTTATTAGATCCTTCTCTAACTTCTAGTTCCCCCACCAGTCTGTCTCCGACTACATTCTATCTCTGTCCCGCCCACTCCCGACATCAGTTGGAAGAAAGGTCTCGACCCGAAACATCACCCATTCCTTCTCTCCAGAGATGCTGCCTGCCCCGCTGAGTTACTCCAGCATTTTGTGAATATCTTCGATTTAAACCAGCATCTGCAGTTCTTTCCTACAGTTATTCAATCCATGTGGGCTTTTTCTAGGCCAAACCAATCAATCTTTTTGTCCTGATCTTTCCCAGTTACCCTGAAAATGATTTCCCCTCAAAGGCCTGTCCAATTCCCAGTGGAAAGTGATTCCTTAATCACTTCAAATTCCACAATCCCCACAGGCAGCGAGATCCTGATCATAATCATTATTTGCATCCCCCCCAGCAAGGGCCTCCCAACACTTCAAAACTGTGTCTCCTCATCCTTAAACGATCCACTCATCGGAGCATCTCCCCTGTTTACGTCATTCAAATCCCTTCATGATCTTATTAATCCCTGTTACATTTGCTCTGTAACTTCTTTACTCTTCAGTCAAACTGAAATTACTTTTCAAACTGAATCCTCATCTCTGGAACAACTCTATAAAAAACCTTTATGCATCTGCTCTCGGCCCAACTTACACAGTATTCCAGCAGTAGCCTAATTGGTGTTTTGTACATGTTCAACATAATTTCCCTGTTTCAGTATTCTATTCATACACCTTTGTTCGCCACCTCTAAATTGTACAAAGATATATTCTTGGTATCCTTTGCTTCTGCAGATAAGCCACGCCATCTTTCCTCATCTGCCAATCTACACTCATCTAAATTAAATTTTATCCATCGCCCTGCTAATTTTAGCTCTTCTGTTTTCAGGAAATCTATTGCTTTCTTCCTCATCCAGATTTTGTAATCAGTGTATTTCAAAATTTGACACTGCACATCTACACCCAGTAATTTATACCAAAGATAACAGAGGTCCTACCACTCATCACTGGGTATATAATTGTGCACCAGCCTCCCAGTCCCCTCCACAATTTGCCATGCCTTTGTTTTTTGACCTTAAAGCATTTAAAAGAAAATCTGTTCACTGACTCTTCCCCACGCAACCCTCTACCCCCCCCCCCCCCCCCTCAATTTTATCAACTAACCTTTTACATGCTGGCTGTGATAAATCTCTTCTGAAAACCATACACAATGTCTACTATGTTCCTTTCATCACGCCTCCATTATAGACAATAGGTGCAGGACTAGGCCATTCGGCCCTTCGAGCCAGCACCGCCATTCAATGTGATCATGGCTGATCATCCCCAATCAGTACCCCGTTCCTGCCTTCTCCCCATATCCCCTGACTCCGCTATCTTTAAGAGCCTTATCTAGCTCTCTCTTGAAAGTATCCAGAGAACCGGCCTCCACCGCCCTCTGAGGCAGAGAATTCCAGACTCGCAACTCTCTGTGTCAAAAAGTGTTTCCTCATCTCGGTTCTAAATGGCTTACCCCTTATTCTTAAACTGTGGTCCCTGCTTCTGAAATCCCCCAACACCAGGAACATGTTTCCTGCCTCTAGCGTGTCCAAACCCTTAATAATCTTATGCGTTTCAATAAGATCCCCTCTCATCCTTCTAAATTCCAGAGTATACCTAGCCGCTCCTTTCTCTCAGCATACGACAGTCCCGCCATCCCGGGAATTAACTTTGTAAACCTACGCTGGGCTCCCTCAATAGCAAGAATGTCCTTCCTCAAATTAGGGGACCAAAACGGCACACAATACTCCAGGTGTGGTCTCACTAGGGCCCTGTACAACTGCAGAAGGGCCTCTTTGCTCCTATATTCGACTACTCTTGTTATGAAGGCCAACATACCATTCGTTTTCTTCACTGCCTGCGGTACCTGCATGCTTACTTTCATTGACTGATGAACAAGGACCCCCAGATCCCAATGTACTTCCCCTTTTCCCAACGACACCATTTAGATAATAATCTGCCTTCCTGTTTTTGCTACCAAAGTGGATAACCTCACATTTATTCACATTAAACTGCATCTGCCATGCATCTGCCCACTCACCCAACCTGTTCAAGTCACCCTGCATTCTCATAGCATCCTCCTCACAGTTCACACTGCCACCCAGCTTTGTGTCATCTACAAATTTGCTTGCTAATGTTACTTTGAATCATTATAACATCACCAATAAGTTATCACGTTGATCAAATACAATTTGCCTTTTCACAAATCCAGAGGCTCTCCTTCATCAACATCACCAAGTGCCTGTTACATTTTTCCTGAACAGCTGCTTCAAACAATTGGAAGTTTCAGCATCTTGCAAAAAGCTCAGCTGATAAAGCAACCTATTTTAAATCAAATGTATTATAATAGACGAAACAGACATAAACTCTTTCTGATCCTACTTCAGGATTTGTATCACCTCAGACCAACTCCTGCACTACCATGTATAGGAAGGAACTGCAGATGCTGGTTTATACCAAAGATAGACACAAAGTGCTGGAGTAACTCAGCAGGTCAGGCAGCATCTCTGGAGAAAAGGAATAGGTTACGTTTCGGGTTGGAATCCTTCAGGGTTGGAAGAAGAGTTCCGACTCGAAACGTCACCTATTCTTCTCCAGAGCTATTGCCTGACCATTGCCTGACCTCCTATGTTTTGTATCATTACATATTTCATAGAAACATAGAAATTAGGTGCAGGAGTAGGCCATTCGGCCCTTCGAGCCTGCACCGCCATTCAATATGATCATGGCTGATCATCCAACTCAGTATCCCGTACCTGCCTTCTCTCCATACCCTCTGATCCCCTTAGCCACAAGGGCCACATCTAACTCCCTCTTAAATATAGCCAATGAACTGGCCTCGACTACCCTCTGTGGCAGAGAGTTCCAGAGATTCACCACTCTCTGTGTGAAAAAAGTTCTTCTCATCTCGGTTTTAAAGGATTTCCCCCTTATCCTTAAGCTGTGACCCCTTGTCCTGGACTTCCCCAACATCGGGAACAATCTTCCTGCATCTAGCCTGTCCAACCCCTTAAGAATTTTGTAAGTTTCTATAAGTAAATTTCAAAATTATAAGTACTTTCTTCAAATCAGCATGCATGGAAATTGTTTAATTCCAGTGTTGTTTAATTCACTACACTGGACAAACTGTTTGATTTACTATGTTGTCCTCCTTTCAGTCTGAAGAAGGGGCCCAACCCAAAACATCACCTATTTATGTTTTCCAGAAATGTTGCCTGACTCACTGAGTTACTCCAGCACTTTGAGTCTTCTTTCAGCGTGTGCTTTTAAAAGAATCGTTGATTATCAAGGCTTTGTATCAAACGGTCCATTTTTAATCTGATTTACAGAGACATCCTCATGTTCTGCAACTGTGTTCTAGGTTCACTTCAAACAGGTGGAACCAATTTCAGATACAAACAATCTATTGCTTTTAATAGAACCAGTTACAATACAAACATAACAAGAAAAAAGAAAACAACAATTGCATACCAAGATTTTATCACTTTTTTCGGAAATGGCATACAGAAAGACTAACACAGCAATGGAGTGTAAAACAAGGCTTTTGCTTTCTCCGTTCCGGAGCTCCTTCAATACCTGCTCTGCTGCACAACTGAGTTAACAGGGATGGCTGAAAACGGCTCTCACTTTTGGTAAAGCTTCCGGTGCAGTTCAGCACCTCTCTGCATTTTTTTTACAGTGGAAATTTAACAATGCTCTCTATCCTGGTCTTTGAATCAGGGTACTTGGTGATGCACAGAATAAATTAATTTGGTGTTGCAGTAAGTGGTCTCACTTTTAAGATTTTATTGATTCGAAAGCCATCCATTTAATTTCTCAATTCAAAAAGCCTTCACACAAACCTTCTAAACCATTGTTAGTCAGTAAAGCTCAAATTCGAGATGCATAATCAATAAGAGATAACTCAAATAGGTCAGTGAAACCAAGCCTACATCTGCTATTGACATCTAGTAAAGTGGACAAAACGTAGACACTGTTAATAAATGAGTTACACATGAAAAGATAGTGCAAAAATAATTAAGATTTCTCAAAGCAAATATTCTAAACAAAAGAGAACAGAATTGTATTATGTTTTAGTGGTTTCAATACTTCACTACTAAGATGTTAATTTTGAAATATTAAGATTTCTCCACACCATGGACAGACATCCTACCAAATCAAGTTAGACTTGCTGCAGAAATTCTCTTGAGTTTTAAGATCCAGCCCATAAATAACAATCAACTGAAATATCTTGTACAAAATTATATTTATTCCTTGAGTTCATCTGATCTTATTAATGGTATTCAATTAGAAGGTTCCTGATCTTCTAAACCTTCTTGATTCCCAGATCTTTGAGAAACATTTGGTCAGAGAGTCATACAGCAAGGAAAAAGGCTCCTCAGCCCAACTTGCCTATGCCAACCAAGATGCTGCATCTACACGAGTCCCATCTGCCCGTTTTTGGCCCATATCCCTCTAAACCTTTCATATGCATGTACCTGTCCAAATGTCTTTTAAATATTGCTATAGTACCAACCTTAAATATCTCCTCTGGCAGAGAAATTATGTTAAATAACATTCAAGTATTCCTCAACCCGAGTCTGAGTACACATTCTGTGTGAAATATAATCATTCTGACAATTTATAGACTCACACATTGGAAAAGAGGGTCACAGGAATAGCCAGATTTTCATACAAACCTATATGCTTCACCAATGCCTTTTATCGAGATGCATGCCGTCACTTTGTCAGGCCTATAGGTATTGTCAAGATTCTGGTAGGGCTATCTCATTTCACCATACCCCCAGAGCCTTGCAAATTATTTCTCTCAACTGCTTATCCAATTTGAAACCACTAATTGATTCTGTTTACATGAATTACCGGCAATGAGTTTCAGATCTTACCTACTCAACATTTGTGACATTGAGATTAGAGGAGAGATTGAGGAAAAAAAAGACCTCCAATTATACAGCATTTTAATGTCCCTTTCAGGACTTCACGAAACTCTTAACAACCAATGAAGTATGTTTTACCTGTAACCACAATGGGAATGAAGACAAAGTGGTACCTACATTTCATGCAGCAAGCTAAGTCCACAAGTTGCAAAGTGATAATGATTTGATACTCTATTTTAGGTGGCAGTGAATGACGGACCAGGACAACAGGGTAATTACCCGGCGAAGCACTCCCTTGGATCTGGACCAGAGTGGCAATGTAGATTAGGTCTTAAACCAAAATTATGACTGCTCCTAACTGAGGCACAGCTGACATTGGGCAATAAACACCAGAGCATCAGCATATTCATATCTGACTCACTCTAAAGGAATACATGGCATTTTTCTAATAAATTATATATTATTTAGTTTAGAACCTATCAAAAAAATAATAATTGTAGAATTGTCAATGTGCTAAAACTGATAGTTTTACCAGTTTTAAAACTACCCGAGCTAAGTTATTTCAGAGGCTAAATTATTTCATTCTTCCTTCCCCCCCCCCCCCCAACACAAAACATTCACTGTGTGTAAGAAGGAACTGCGGATACTGGTTTAAACTGAAGATACACAAAATGCTGGAGAAACTCAGCAGGACAGGCAGCATCTCTGGAGAGAAGGAATGGGTGACGTTTCGGGTCGAGACAAACATTCACTGCTGTGCATCTTTTACAATGTTTACCTTTGAAGGAGAATCTGTTGAATCAACGTAAACATCTTTCAGAAAAGACACAAGTTTTTCATTCTTGTTGTGTACTTCATTGACTTGAGGATTGTCTATGGAATTAAAGTAAAAGTTTAATGTTCATGGCTCAGTTAAGGAATCAAGCACAATCCCAGAACTTATTCAATTGGGATGCATTTCATGAATTTGAAATTCAAGTACAAATACCCCTTAGTTTCCCTGTTGTTTGGTGTGGTAATTTATCAGCAATGTATTTGAAACGTCAGCAGTGACCAGGACTGAACTATACAGCTAAAATATTAAGTTGACAAATTAATTCATCACATACGGTCAACACAGTTCAGAGGACTGCTCCATATTTTCATATCAAGTCATATGGGTACCACCTAATCTCTCTGCATGTTTCCAGGACAAAGGCTGATTTTAGAAAAGCCCAAAGAAACTCCTGCTGTTCTTCAATGATTGCTTCTTTGGTCCAGAATTACATTTTATTTAATGAGTTAACATAGGCAAGAGTTTGAGATCAATGTTACTGTTACTTAATAGGATGAGTTGTCTAAAATTCTGCAAAAATTGCTGGCCAAGGATATAATCTGAGGGAAAGAACTGAAGATGCAGTCTGTGGGAAAGGACTGAAAACTGTGGTGTAAACTAAAATTACATTTGCTATAATTGAAGAAATTATGATTTGTCAGATAATTTACACTGGACAGAGATAGTCAAGGGTGAGGATGGGAGGTGGGCAAACAACAAACAATTAGACGAAACAAGTGGCATTGAAGTACATCAATGTGTGTTCTTCTTCAATAAATTCAATTTCTATAATAATCTTAACAGCAAATTTTCCCCGAAACAGGAGTGTAAAATACATACATGCAGGATTGACAACCACAGAGTTAGTCAGGTCATTAAATCGCAGTTCCTATTTTATGTTATGAGAGAGCACAAACTCATGTCCAATTTAGCTTGGGATTTATTTTGATTAGGTTCTTTGGCATCAAAGAAGGTCATAGAAAAGGCAGCTAACAAACATAGCACGGATATTAAATTCTTGTGTTTGCATGGATTTGGAACGGATTAAAGCTGAGCTCAGGCACCAGGAAATTAGATCTCAAACAACAAACAATCTGCCTGAGGGACTCCAGTCCTGATACAGGGCCTCGACCTGAAACATCAACTATTCCTCCTCCCCCCCCCCCTTTCCCCCCATAAATGCAGCTCAACTCGCTGAATTAATCCAAGATTGTTTGTTGCACCAGATTTCAGCATCTGAAGTCTCTTGAATCTCTAAAATAGATTGGCAGGAGGGTGGATTCAAAGCATTAGTGAGGCAACTTACACAAAAGTTGATACAAAACTCGACGACAGCAAGTCTACTAGACAAAACAGGCAGTAGCATGGCAGGGAGTGAGGAAACACTATTGGATGAAACTCAGGACATCGAGAGAGAGGTACATGGGTTTGAAATATTATAGCCATTATATAAACGTGGCTGTGGGAGGAACAGGACTGCCAGCTTGTTGCTCCAGGTTAACAGGCAGGATACAGGTGGAGGAGAGAGAGACAGCTGAGTTGCACTTTTGGCATTTTGAATATCACAGCAGTAGTCTGAGATTAAATTAGAGGGATCATCCAGTAAGACCTCATGATGGAGCTGAAAAATAAAAAGGGGTTGATCACCTTGTTGGATCCTACTATATCCCCCCAAATAGTCAATGGAAATTAAAGGGAAAAATATGCAGGAAGATTATGAGTTTTGCAAGAATAATAAGGCTGCCATACTTTAACCTTCCAGATATGGACTGGGACTGCCTTAATGCTCAGAGCTAAGACGCAGTGGAATTCGTTAAGCTTCTATATATATATATATATCTATTATAATATAAAAATCTGTGGCTGCCGGCTGGCTGTGTGTTTCTGCCTGACTTGTGGCTGCCAGCCTTTGATTTGTTGCCACGACAACACCCGACCCACAAACGCCCTGATTTTTTCTATTTCGGTAGAGATTTCACTTTTCATTCCAAGTATCCACTCCTCATTAAATTTTGTCGTGTTTATGTACACTTTTTTAATCAAATCCTTCTCCCCCCCCCACCCACTCACTCACTAATTTTGTCGCCTCCTGCTGTCCAGCGACCATAACGGCTGCTGGCGCCCGCATCTCGCCTCAAAGACGCCATTTAAAAACAGCCGCACTGCTGATTCCTGAGCCGCTTGAGTTGGAGGACCACGTCTCCCGTGGGGGCTACGTTGGGGGAGCAACGGGTCTGCACTTGGTCTAGTATATATATATATATATATATATATATATATATGTGTGTGTGTGTGTGTGTGTGTGTGTGTGTGTGTATATATATATATATATGTGCGCATGTATATACACACACACCCGCATTGGGAGGTTTCACGGCAGTAGGGTCACGACCCATGACCCGTACTGTTGCTAGCTACGCTAAGTGGAGCACACACGATGAACTGCAGGTAAGCACTTACCATTGTTTCCAGCGTAGCGGGCCCGTTTTTGCGCTCTAAATAATTATGGAAATCGGGATAAGTGTGAGAGACATTTATCCTACTTCAGAATTCCAAAAGTGAGGAGAAATGACAGTAGATAGAAGCGAGAGCTGAAGGGACAACAACAGCCAGAGTGCTTGGCGAACATTGGCCGTTTGCTCGCCGCATTTCATTAACAGTAAGGCATTATTTGTGTTTTTTCTTGATTCCTTTGGCATCTAAAAGGTTTCAGGTGATAAATCTGTCTGTAAAATTTTTAAATCGCCCATGGTTCTCAAGTGGGTTTTTACATACAAAAAGAAAACGCCTCTGAAGCAAATTTACAGCCAGATTTATCACTTCTGAGACTTTTTAGATACCAAAGGAATCAAGAAAAACCACAAATAATGCCTTACTTGATGAAATGCAGTGAGCAAACGCGATAATTGCCAATATTTTCAATTCCAATATCTGCACAGCCAATGTTCGCCAAGCACTTTAGCTGCTGTTGTCCCTTCAGCTCTCGCTTCCCTTTACCTTCATTTCGCTTCACTTTTGGAATTCTGAAGTTGGGTACATGTCTCTCACACTTACCCCGACTTCCACAATTTTTTACAGCGCAAAAATTCAACATGTTGGCGTTTTTAACAGGTAGGAAAGTACGCATTTCTTGCATTAATAACATATACCGGAAGTTACGGATGTCCTCCAGATGGATTTAGCGGCTCCGTGCGTCAAGCCCTATGACCCAGTGGGCACTTTGGGATCAATTTATAGACTTCATCCTCAACTGCAATTTCTTGAGCAGTTGCCAAACCAAGCTGAGATGCATCATCCAGATCAGATGCTTTCTGATGTGCATCTATAGTAGTCGTTGGAGACAGACCAAACTTCATTGACCTCAGAGGAAGTTGAAGCATCGGCATTTAAAAGACATTTGGGCAGGTAAATGCATTTGAAAGGCTGAGAGTTGTGTCAAACACAGTTAATTGGGACTAGCTGGGCGCCTGAGGCGGCATAGAGTTGGGCGCAAAGTATTGTTTCCGTGCTGTTACTCCAGATAACCTCAAAGTCACCTTAACCTCATGCAACCGGCCTGTGTTTACCAAGTCGCCGGCAGATATACACACAAAAAACAGATACCACGCTGAAGGCCAAAGATCATAGAGCTCTAGAATCTTTACTGAGGCGGAGATTAGAGTTGCGAGTGCCTTGCCCTCGCTGCTAGGGCCAGTAGTCGCTCGCTTGCGGGAGGGGGAGCGTGTGCGGCGGGTGGAGGGCACAGCGGGAGGGGGAGCGTGTGCGGCGGGTGGAGGAGGACAGGTGGAGGAGAGCGCGGCGGGGTTTTGAGTTGCTTGTGCCCTACACTCATTATAGGGCACTGTAGTCGCTCGCTCTCTTGTGGGAAAGGGAAGAGTGTGTGTGCAGAGGGTGGAGGAAAGCGCAGCGAAGCCTTCAGTTGTGACTCGCTGCAGGTCCCGGTAGCCATTCGTTTGCGGGAAGGGTAGGATGGTGCGAGCCCCTTATACTCGCTACAGGAGGGGGAAGGACAGGTGGAGGAGAGCGCGGCGGGGTTTTGAGTTGCTCGGGCCCTGTAGCCTCTCGCTTGCGGGACGGGGAGGAAGTTGCGGCGGGGTTTTGAGTTGCTTATGCACTGCACTGGTTGCAGGTCCCGGTAACCGCTCGCTCGCTTGCTTGCTCGCTCTGTGTGTGGCGGGCGGAGACACTGACCGTGCAGCTGCTGCTGTAGCAGCGCCTCTGTGCCCGGGTGCCGCGGTGCGGGGCGCGGCTGCTGCCGCCCGATCTCCCCGTGCGCCCACTGCTCCAGGTTAAAGTTCCGCAGCGCGCGCGACACACGCGCACCCATGGTCGCTACACCGCCTGCAGACAGAGCAGAGCAGCTGCCCTGCACCAAAGCTGAGCCGGCCCGGAAACAAGCAAATCCCCACCTCGCTCAGCTGCAAAATATCGCCCACAAAAAGCGGCAGCGACACCTCCCGGAAACACTGGGGGTGGATGAACGAATTTACTCCCAGACTGGTTTACTCCCAAATGTTATTTCTCTCAAAGATCCTAGAGGAGCTCCTCTAGTATCTTTGATTTTCTCTCTCTCTCTCTCTCTCCCTTTCTCGTTCTCTTTCTCGGTCTTTCTCTTCACATATGCAATGTCACCTGCAAAGCAGTCACAGAGATATACAGCAAGAAAACAAGCACCTCGGTCATACTAGTCCATGTCGGCCACGATGCCTCATCTAAGATAGTCCCATTTGACTGCATTTAACCCACATCTTTCTCAAACTTTCATATCCATTTACCTGTCCAAGTGTCTTTTAAATTCTCTCATGGTACCCGGCTCAACTACCTCCTTGCAGCATTATTTTTTAATATATGTATTGCAGGTTTGCAACTTTTTTTTGGATGTTGAACAACAGGTAGGGTTTTAGGAACATGAAAAGAATACCCGGCCCTCCAAACCTGTGACCTAGTACACAACATACATTTCCCTTTCCTGCATTATCACTTGTGTAGAAAGGAACTGCAGCTGCTTGTTTATACCGAAGATAGACACAAAGTGCTGGAGTAACTCAGTGGGTCAGGCAGCATTTCTGGATAAAGAGGATGGGTGATATTTCGGTTCGGACCAAAGATCATAGAGCTCTATGATCTTTGGTTCGGACCATCTTTGCTCTAATCCATGTTAGGACCTGAAAAGTCACATAACATCCCTTTTCTTCAGAGATGCTGCCTGACCTGCTGAGTTACTCCAGCACTTTGTGTTTATCATTTAATTTGTTGGCTGTCAAGAGAGGAGGGATGGTTTCAGTATCAGTTAACAATATTGCAAAGACATGAAACCATTGATTGATGAATTCTCCTGCCTTTCACAAACATACTCATTTAATATAATTTTCCTCTATGTAATTTGTTGATTTGAAATAGAGAATAACATAAAGAGCATCGCTGAGATAATGCCCCTACAGGCCAGAAGCTTGAGTTAATCGTTAAACAACTAAATTGAAATTGATCTCTGCAGCATCGAGCATTAAAGAATCCGTTGAAAATAAACCATAAAATAAATTGGACAGAAAATTGTGTTCCCTCAAAACATGAAATATGAACACTCGTCAAAAAAAATGGATTGAAGTAAAATCTTGATGCAGGTTCTCACATGGTACAGTATTTTCATGTGAATATTTTTTTTTAATCCACATGTTGGACATCTGAAACAAAAGCAGACAATGCTGGTAAAATCGATTAAGTTAGTCAGCATGATGTGGAAAGAGGTGGAGGAAGGAACTGCAGATGTTGGTTTAAACCAAAGATAGACATAAAAAGCTGGAGTAACTCAGCTGGTCAGACAGTATCCCCTGGAGAAAAGGAATATGTGACTTTTTTTGTCGAGACCTGATCACTGAAGAAGTGTCACATATTACTTTTCTCCAGAGATGCTGTCTGACCCGCTGAGTTACTCCAGCTTTTTGGTCTAACTGTGGAAAGAGGAATGGTTAATGTTTCAGATCCTAGAGCTGAAAGGGATAAGTAGGAATAGGAATACTTTATTGCCACATGTGACTAGGCTCCGTGAAATTCTTTGCTTGCATACACAATGTGAACAAATAGCAGTCACATACGGCGCTGACAAAATTACAAAGCACGGCGGCTCCCCCTTTTGTTCCCCACCCTCCCCCAACAGTTCCCCCACGTCGAGTCCCCATCGTATTGATCGATACATAATGGTCGGCAGAAATCTGGTGGAATGATTCTACAATCTTATAATTTTTCATCAAGATGTAACGAAAGAGCAAGAGAAAAATAGTAAACGTTTGAATGTAGTTTTAATTTTTTTTTAAACTGGGTATGTGTGTGGGGGGCGGGGGGTGGGGAAACTTTTAAAATCTTTCCCCTGCACGGAGAACCCGACCTTTTCTCTGTCGGGTCTCCGTTGATGTTGGGGCCTAGCACCGTGGAGCGGCCTCCAACCGGAACGACCTGGGGCTCCAGTCGCGGAGCTGCGGACTTACCCACCATCGCGGTGCTGGCCGAGTTCGGAGCGGGAGGAGCTGTGGTGGCGCGCTGCTGCGGCCCGACCCAGGAGATTCGGAGGCTCCAGCTGCCGGCCCGGTGGAGACTTGCTGGGAGACCGCTTTTCGGGGCTTCCGCAATGGCGACTTCTCCCGCCCGAGTTGCTGGGTTGAGGATGACCTGGAGTGGGGCCTTGCATCACCCGGCGCGGCTTTATAATTGCCGCAAGACTTATTAACCATCGCCCACCGGGGGCTTTGACTCTGACATCGGGAGGAGAACGAGGAGTGCAGGGGAGAGACAAGACTTTGCCTTCCATCACAGTGAGGAGGAGATTCACTGTGATGGATGTTTGTGTAAATTGTGTTGTGTCTTGGCTCTTCTTCTTGTTTGTATGACTGCAGAAACCAAATTTCGTTTGAACCTCTGGGTTCAAATGACAACAAATAAATTGTATTGTATTGTATTGTAAAGGTGGCGATAGGGATGGATAGGGCATAGGGTTTTTTTAATTACATTTTGAGATCAGGTTGCTGCTGATAATGGCTAACAATAAAGGTTAACAAAGAAGTATGATGTGTTGCAAACGACTGGCCATGTTGTGGTTATGTCCTACATGGCAAATGCTATGCCTTTATTTAAGAAGGATTGCAAGGAAAACCCTGAGAACTACCGCCAGTGAGTTTAACATCAATGATGCGAAGGTTTTTGGAGAGTTTATGCGAGACAATCACTTGTGGATTAAGACGATGCTTTGTGATGTGACGATTAGGCCTTTGTCTCTAAGAGGCCAAACATCAGTTCTCAGATACATCCTCATACTTTCCTTCAGAATACAAATCTACAGAATATCAGGCTGTTGTCACTCTAACATTCACAGACCTTATTTCCTCCACAGATACTTTTCCTCAACAGTCTTGTAGTGTACCTGCTCTACATTGCTCACTTCTACCTCCTGCCCAGGTCTTCAGGCAGACTCATTGTTTCAAGCTGGTTTTGCTCCACCAAACCCTTGACATGTTGTATTGACACTACATTACTAAAGTCCCTATCTCCTGAACTCCTTCTCTTCGTTGTTTGAGATCCAGCCCACTATGGTGGTGTCATCTGCAAACATGTAAATGGAGTTAAAGCAAAATTTGGACACACAGTTATGTATGTATAGGGAATCTAATAATGGGGTGGGAATGCATCCATGTAGGGCATCAGTGTTGAGAATTTGTTCTCACATTAAACAACTTCTCCAGCTGCACTCATGCAAAAGAGCCCAAAAGACGCAAGTCATATCTCTAAACTAAACACAGCAGACAGAATACCTATCTTTTTACCTCTTCCTTCCCATCTTACAGAGGCCCAAACAGACTTTTCAGGTGAAGCAGCAATTTATTTTCAGGTGAAGCAGCATTCCTTCCCATCTACTGCACTGTATTTGGAGTTCACAATGTGTTTTTTTAATTGGAGAAACCAATTGCAGATTGAGTGACAGCTTTGCGGGGCATCAGTGTTCAGTCTGCAGGATTGACCCAGAGCTCTCTGTGGCCTGCCACTAATTCTCCATCTCACCCCTACTCCAACCCATCTATGCCTTTGACCTCCAACACTGTTGTTAACAAAGCCCAATGAAAACCTGGAGTATAGCACCTTATTCACTTTTTGGGCATGTTGCAGTCTTTCTGATTCAATATTGCATTACCCAATATCTAATGAATCACTTTGTCTCTGTTAAAACTGTATGTATTACAGTAAATATTGGCTCATATCTTTTTCCTCTCCATTAGCTAACCCTGATCTACAATTAACAACACCTCTCACTCCTTTGTCTACTTCTAACCGACCCCTTACTTGCAACAATTTCTAATTGACCCCATACCCAACTTATCTTTCCAACAGCCCAGTCACAAACTATTGCAGAGAGTCCCACTGTTCAAGCCAATTCTATTGCCACCTTTGAAATGTAAAACAAACTTGTTTTTCTGTTTTTCCTCTCTTTCCTATTGATGACAAAGGGTCTTAAAGCTAAAACATTAACTTTGTTTCTCGAGCCACAAATACTGCTTAACGTTGAATGTTTTAAATATTTTCTATTTGTGTCCAATTTTGTGCATGGATTTTTACACTGACATAAATTAGGTCATTGTGGACATGGGAGTGATGTTTTCAGTGGCCTAGATCATTTTCTGTGTCTATTTTTGCAAAATTAGGGCAATGTCTGAATGCTGTCCCGTGTATGTATTGGCATGAGCTGCAGTGATAACATAGAAATCTCATCACTGCTTTTATCACCTTTAGTATTCAGATTTTTTTTTCTGGTGGCTTACTATCTTCATTAATTCATTACTGCTTTTTAAAATGAGTTTCATGTTAGAAGACATTTTTAATACAATACATTAGCTGGAGAAATAGTTTGCCGTGACATAAAAATGGAACTTTTTTTCTTATTTAAGCAGTATCAAGGACAAAGCAATGCAGATAGGTTACTGAAGCTCCGAGCATTAGATGCAGAACACAATAGTCAGACATTCGTTAATCTTCCAAAGATGGAATGCATCCAACCAAGTAGGATTTTAAACAAGAATAATTATTGACACAAAGTTGTTGTGTAACTCAGCGAGTCAGGCAGCAACTGGAGAAAATGGATAGATGACATTTCCAGTCAGGACCCTTCTTCACACTGATTGAAGAGGGGGAAAGAAAGATGGGTGGAGGAGCAGAACAAAGCCAAACACCTGTATCCACCTCCCACTTGCCCAGCCTTGACCCACCTCCACATCTCCTCCAGTTTTCATCCAATTGATTGTGGGGGGAGGCGGGGGAGGTTAGAAAGCTGGAAGAGAGGGCAAAGTCTGGCAAAAAATAGATGGATACAGGTGAGGGGGTTGGTGATGGGGGGGGGGGGGGGGGGGGGGGGGGGTGATTGTATCCTCCTATTTGTTGCCAGGCTTTGTCCTGCCCTCCTCTCTTCCAGCTTTCTTCCATTCCCTAACCACAATCAGTCTGAGGAAGGGTCCCAACCCAAAACATTACCTATTCATGCTCTCTAGAGATGCTGCCTGACCGCTGAGTTCCTCCATCACTTTGTATCTTTTTTTTGTGGATCAGCATCTGCAGTTCCTTGTTTCTACAAGACTAATCTTTGAGTTGGCTTGAGATATGCAAACATAATATTGTTCTTGTTTTCAATATGGTAAGTATTCTGTCAGAAATACACTATATCTGCAGATCGAGCATCTAAGGAGATCGAAAACCTTGTGTCCTGGTGTCGAGACAAAAACCATTCTCTCTATGTCATCAAGCCAAAAGAGATAGTGATCGACTTCAGGAAGTGAAGTGGTACACATATCCCAGTTTGCTTTGATGGCTCTGAAGTAGAGATGGTTGAAAACTTCAAATTTCTAGGTGTCAATATTGGCAACAACCTTTCTTGGACCACCCATATTCAAGCAACAACCAAGAATGCACAACAATGCCTCTACTTCCTTAGAAGGCTTAGGAAGTTGGGCATGTCCCCAACAACTCTCACCAACTTCTGCAGATGCACCATAGAAAGCATTTTATAAGGATGCATCACAGCTTGGTTTTGGAACGGCTCCATCCAAGACCGTAAGAAATCGCAGCGAATTGTGGACGCAGCCCAGACCACCACACAAACCCTTCCATTGACTCCATTTATACCTCAAGCTGCCTCGGCAAGGCCAGCAACATAATCAAGGACGAATTGCACCCTGGTCACTCCCCTCTCCCATCAGGCAAAAGGTATAGGTGTGAAAATGCACACCTCCAGATTCAGGGACAGTTTCTTCCCAGCTGTAATGAGTCAACTAAATTATCCTACCACAACCAGAGAGCAGTGCTGAACTTCTATCTACCTCATTGATGACCCTTAGACTATCCCTAATCAGACTTTGCTGGTTTAACCTTGCACTAAACGTTATTCCCTTATCATCTATCCAGTGGCGGACTGGCCAGGGTGTCAGCTTGCCCAGTGGCAAGTGGGCCCCTGATGAAGTGGGCCCCCTATATCAAGTAGGCCCCTGATGAAGTGGGTCCCCTTTGTCTCCTGGCAACCAATATTTTTAAACCCAGTCCGCCACTGCATCTATCTATACACTGTAAATGGCTCGATTGTAATCATGTATTGTCTTTCTGCTGATTGGTTAGGATGCAACAAAAGCTTTTCACTGTACCAATAAACATGACAATAAACTAAACTAAACTAAATAATCTAAACTAAAACTAGATCTTGTATCATAGTTACCTAATTCCTTCAGATATTAATCATTACTAGTTAATGATTAAAGTTTAATGATAGGAAATTGGCAATATTGACTATTTAATCTAGACCATCAACTCATGGCGAACTGAAAGATTTTCCAATATGGAATGTAACATATAAAACATACAGTTGAATTAGATGGCAGGTGCTCAGCCTCTTTTGACCTTTGGGTTGGTGAAGTCTGCTCTCATATATTATTAGAGCAGTGACTCTATTGTGTATTGTGTTCTTTTTATTCATATGGCAGAATGGTAAAATTTAAAGTACATTCGGAATCTAAAGTCTGAGGTTGATTATAATATTTGGCAACCACTTAGTTAAGTATGATAGTAACAACCTGAAAGCCTTCCTAACGTTTGCATTGAGCAAATTGTTGACACTTTTGAATAAAATGATCTTCAACTTTCTTTATCTTTCTACCTTTAGTTACTTATTTCTCATGTTTTTTTGTTTGCAGCTTTGTGAGGGTGATGTATTGCACGACATATTTGTCTTATAAAGCGTTAATCTGGTTTAATTTCTCTACAATTTCTTGTCAGTTTGGCTCTAGGTTCACATTCAACTATGAGTTAAATGTTGGTAAATACAATATTTAGTCAGGAATTTAGACAAACGATCCGGATTGCTAACGGAATCAGGGAAGATGGGAAAGCAGGAACAGGGTACTGATTCTGGATGATCAGCCATGATCATATTGAATGGCGGTGCTGACTCGAGGGGCTGAATGGCCAACGTCTGCACCTATTTTCTATGTTTTTACATTTCAATTATGAGGTTGTGAGATGATACCATGTTTCAGATGAAATATTAAATCAAAGCCTTATCTGATGATATGCAGTACAGGTCCGCCAACGATTTTCCAGCACCCTTGGTTCCAGAACCTTGCCCTATTATGTTTTGCCAGACCAACAGAGGGTGCCAAGATACTGGCCCACAAAGTTGGCCCTGGAAGTTGGCTAAGGGAATGCTGGCTCTTGCCGGGCTGGACTTCCAGAGCCCTGGCCGCAGTGGTCTTTTTCGATCCGCTGATCGGCGCGGAAGTCCCGATGAGGTTGAGATCGGCCGCCTTATCCGGCCTAGGCACTACATTTTCGGGAGAACTTCCAGATGCGATTTCAAGTGTGTTTATTAGTTTTTAAGTGCTTTAGGATGCTTGAAAATCATGATGGATATTTTTTCTTTCTTTTCTTTTATTATATAAAATTCTCTCTTTATTCATTCACATTTTCTCTCATTTTTTTGCACAAGGTAAGAAGATAAACAGGAGCAGGAATGAATCACATGGCTCCTCACACCTGCTCCATTGTTCAATGAGATCCCGGCTAAACCTTTATCTCACATCCAGTTTCCTGCCCAATATTCATAATCCTTTGATTCCAAATTTCTGCTAAATCCGCTTTAAATATACTCAGCAGAAGAGAATTCACAGCTCTTCAAGAAGAAAAATTCCACAGATTCACACAGCTCAACAAGAAGATTTTTTCCCCATCTCGGTATTAGACTACTTATCCTGAGATTGTGCTCCCTGCCTTCAAAATTTCCGGTTATGGGAAGAAAAGCTCATTGAACCCACCTCCATTCTTTTAAACTCTGGAGAATATCGACTCAATTTGTTGCATCAAGATAATGTCTAGATAGGACAGACTGCTAATCCTAAGGATCAACTCAGTAAATCTTTATTGCTTTGCCTCCATGGTAAGTATAATGTAACAAGGCATTCTTGCTCTTGTATCTTTTCTATTAAGAGCGGAAAAATGACAGATGAGCCCCGAGAGCTCTAAAATTATGCAAGGATTTCATACAGCAAATACAGAGAAAATATATCCAGTTGTGGGGGTGAGCACAAGTGGAGGCCTTATTTTTAAACTTATTGCCATGCAATCTAAAAATAAATTAATAATAAATCCTTTATTCAAAGAATGTTGAGAATGTGGAATTTGAAAGCTTAGACATCCAGATCTAAAGACCAAGTTCTTCCCTGCTGCTATCAGACTCCTGAACCAATCACCCTTTTCACACCCACTTGCCAGAGATGCTGCTGTGTACTCTTATTCTTAGTTCTACCTCATTTAGCTATTCCATTATTGTATTTGAATTATTTTTGCAATACCTTAGATTGCACTACAATCGTTCCACCGTTCTGCTCTTTTGCACTCATTGTATCCCTTGTATTTATCATTACTGTATAAATACAGTTTACTCTGTGAGTTGCATGTGAACAAGCAATTTCATTGCTACCTGTTTATGATAATAAACTAATCTGAATTTAAAAAATGAGAGAAAAGGGAATGAGATTGTGTTGAAAGTTTAGATATGGACTGATGAGGCATAAATGGATGTGGCATCTCAGCCTGGCAAGATGTGAAAATGGACTGGATAAAGGATAGTGACGAGCCTATGATGGATGCGATGTATTTAAGTTCAAGTTCACATTTATTGTCATATGCACCATAAGGTACAGTGATATTTGGGTTACTATACAGCCATACAAGTAATAAAGAACAAAATGCACAATAAATTTAACATAAAATCCACAACTGTGGAATCAACATTCCGCACTGTGATGGAAGGTAATAAAGTTCAGTCATCGTCATCCTTTGTTCACCCATGGTGGTCGAGGCTTTTGAACCCTCAGCACTGCCCCTGCCAAAGGTCCACTGTTCAAGCCCTCTCATCAGGATGATGGAAACTCCGGTGTCGGGACGGATCGGAACACTCTGCGGCATGGAGCTCCCGAGTCAGCCTCTTCTTACCGGAGACCGCGGCTTCACGGTGTTAAAGTCCACAGGCCCCGCGGTCGGAGCACTTCCACAGCGATCCTCGGCAAAGGATCAGTAGCTCTGCACTTGCGGCTTGAAGCTCTGGGCCGGTCTCCAGGAAAGGCCAGCACCAATCCAACTTGTTAGGCCGCAGGGGAGGGACGGAGAAAAATCACATCTCCGTCGAGGTAAGTAACTGAAAAAGGTTTCCCCTTATTCCCCTTATTCCCCAGCCCCCCCCCCCCCCCTTACCCCCCACATAAAACATACCGAGAAACATTAAAACATACATTTTAGACATACTAAAAATAACAAAAACGTCGAAATGACACACAGGTTGCTGGCAGTGGCCTGCCATTGCGGCGCCAACCGATTCAATACTCTCAGCAGGTTCAGGCAGGTCAAGAAAAGACAGACACAAAAAGCTGGAGTAACTCGGCGGGACGGGCAACATCTCTGGAGAGAAGGAATGGGTGACGTTTCGAGACCCTTCTTCAGACTCAGCAGTTCCCTTACCAGGCTGAGATGCATCCATCAGGATTTTGCTATAACGTATCTACAGAAGATTGAGAGAATCCTCGTGGACACTCCAAATCTGTTAAATACCAAAGAAAATAAATATGCTAATGCTCTTTCTTGATCAGCACATCATTGTGAAGGGACCAGATTAGGTTACTGGTGAAGTGGATACGTAGGAATTTAAAATTGTTAACCATCTCTACAGCAGCTGTGTTGATGAAGAGTTTATGTTACTCCTCACTTCTTTAGGTCAACAACCAACTCTGCACTCTTGCTGATGTTAAGGGCTAGGTTGTGTAGGAGAGAACTGCAGATGCTGGTTTAAATCGAATGTAGACACAAAATGCTGGAGTAACTCAGCGGGACAGGCAGGTTAAGTGCCAGATTATTGTCCTGACACTGTGACACAAGGTTTTCAAGCTCTTTGTTTCATCGTTGTTGTTCTGGCTGACAATTGTAGTGTAATTGGTCAACTTAAATACCAAGTCGGTGTTGTACCTGTTCATACAATCATGGGTGTACAAGGAGTCGAGCCAGGGACTGGGCACATAATCCTGAGGAGCACCAGGAAGGAGGTCAGGAAGGAGGAAATGGTATGATAATGGTTAACGGTTAGGAAGGAGGAAATGTTATAACCCATTCTAGCAGGCTGAGGAGTACTAGTCAGGAAGTCCAGAAGCAAGTTGCAGACGGAAGCCTCAAGGTCAAGTTCCAGCAGTTTAGGGAATATTTTATTCTTTGTTATGGTGTTGAAGGCTGAACTGCAGTTATTGAATTGCATCCACATATAGGGGTTCCTACTGTCAAGGTGATCCAGGACTGAATATAATGCAATAGATATGCCATTCCCCCACACCTTGTGAGCTTCTGGGATCAGAAAGAATGCAAAAAAAGTGAATTTATTGGATCAGATTATTTTGTACCAGTGACTTGATTATAGTTTGGAACCACGTGATTATTTTAGTTCATGCTTTTTTTTAACTCATTAAATAACTTAACTATTTAATTCCAAATTTGTCATATTTTGTGTGTGTGAAATATGACAAATTTCAGTATCAATGCACAAAGTTCACAAAGTTTACTCTGTGAGTTGCATGTGAACAAGCAATTTCATTGCTACCTGTTTATGATAATAAACTAATCTGAATTAAAAAAATGAGAGAAAAGGGAATGAGATTGTGTTGAAAGTTTAGATATGGACTGATGAGGCATAAATGGATGTGTCATCTCAGCCTGGCAAGATGTGAAAATGGACTGGATAGAGGATAGTGACGAGCCTATGATGGATGCGATGTATTTAAGTTCAAGTTCACATTTATTGTCATATGCACCATAAGGTACAGTGATATTTGGGTTACTATACAGCCATACAAGTAATAAAGAACAAAATGCACAATAAATTTAACATAAACATCCACAACTGTGGAATCAACATTCCGCACTGTGATGGAAGGTAATAAAGTTCAGTCATCGTCATCCTTTGTTCACCCATGGTGGTCGAGGCTTTTGAACCCTCAGCACTGCCCCTGCCAAAGGTCCACTGTTCAAGCCCTCTCATCAGGATGATGGAAACTCCGGTGTCGGGACGGATCGGAACACTCTGCGGCATGGAGCTCCCGAGTCAGCCTCTTCTTACCGGAGACCGCGGCTTCACGGTGTTAAAGTCCACAGGCCCCGCGGTCGGAGCACTTCCACAGCGATCCTCGGCAAAGGATCAGTAGCTCTGCACTTGCGGCTTGAAGCTCTGGGCCGGTCTCCAGGAAAGGCCACACCAATCCAACTTGTTAGGCCGCAGGGGAGGGACGGAGAAAAATCACATCTCCGTCGAGGTAAGTAACTGAAAAAGGTTTCCCCTTATTCCCCCGCCCCCCCCCCCCTCACCCCCCACATAAAACATACCGAGAAACATTAAAACATACATTTTAGACATACTAAAAATAACAAAAACGTCGAAATGACACACAGGTTGCTGGCGTGGCCGCCATTGCGGCGCCAACCGATTCAATACTCTCAGCAGGTTCAGGCGGTCAAGAAAAGACAGACACAAAAAGCTGGAGTAACTCGGCGGGACGGGCAACATCTCTGGAGCGAAGGAATGGGTGACGTTTCGAGACCCTTCTTCAGACTCAGCAGTTCCCTTACCAGGCTGAGATGCATCCATCAGGATTTTGCTATAACGTATCTACAGAAGATTGAGAGAATCCTCGTGGACACTCCAAATCTGTTAAATACCAAAGAAAATAAATATGCTAATGCTCTTTCTTGATCAGCACATCATTGTGAAGGGACCAGATTAGGTTACTGGTGAAGTGGATACGTAGGAATTTAAAATAGTTAACCATCTCTACAGCAGCTGTGTTGATGAAGACGAGTTTATGTTTACTCCTCACTTCTTTAGGTCAACAACCAACTCTGCACTCTTGCTGATGTTAAGGGCTAGGTTGTGTAGGAGAGAACTGCAGATGCTGGTTTAAATCGAATGTAGACACAAAATGCTGGAGTAACTCAGCGGGACAGGCAGGTTAAGTGCCAGATTATTGTCCTGACACTGTGACACAAGGTTTTCAAGCTCTTTGTTTCATCGTTGTTGTTCTGGCTGACAATTGTAGTGTAATTGGTCAACTTAAATACCAAGTCGGTGTTGTACCTGTTCATACAATCATGGGTGTACAAGGAGTCGAGCCAGGGACTGGGCACATAATCCTGAGGAGCACCAGGAAGGAGGTCAGGAAGGAGGAAATGGTATGATAATGGTTAACGGTTAGGAAGGAGGAAATGTTATAACCCATTCTAGCAGGCTGAGGACTACTAGTCAGGAAGTCCAGAAGCAAGTTGCAGACGGAAGCCTCAAGGTCAAGTTCCAGCAGTTTAGGGAATATTTTATTCTTTGTTATGGTGTTGAAGGCTGAACTGCAGTTATTGAATTGCATCCACATATAGGGGTTCCTACTGTCAATGTGATCCAGGGCTGAATATAATGCAATAGATATGCCATTCCCCCACACCTTGTGAGCTTCTTGGATCAGAAAGAATGCAAAAAAAGTGAATTTATTGATTCAGATTATTTTGTACCAGTGACTTGATTATAGTTTGGAACCACGTGATTATTTTAGTTCATGCTTTTTTTTAGCTCATTAAATAACTTAACTATTTAATTCCAAATTTGTCATATTTTGTGTGTGTGAAATATGACAAATTTCAGTATCAATGCACAAAGTTCACAAAGTGGAAGAAATATAATTAATGCTATTTTGATGCAAATCTCCTTTGTCAGCCATCATGCTGTGGGTATAGTTTTGCAATTGGGTGAGGTATTAATATGTGGAAGCAGAAAGAGATAATAGTCAAAGCAAGAAAGAGGAAGTCATCAGTGAGAGATTTTATTTTAACATTGCTATAGTCACATTCAAAGTGGCATTATTTTATGGGCAAGTTTTCAGCGCTAATGTTTTTTGGTGGATGTCTGTAGAAAATAAAACACAATTGCCATTATTTTAAAGGATGCTGAATTTTGGTACTATACTATAATGTCATAACATTTTAATTCTGGGCCTTTCAGGTTCATAATTCTTACTCAGTCAAAAAATCTAAATTCCATCTGGATAATGGGAAGAACAACATCGAAGGCACACTTTTTCTTCCACTTAGAAATCCAATTGTTTTGTTAGCAGCAGTCTAAAGTAAAACGAAGGATTAGTTTGAGAATCCCATTAATTAGAGTGCCCATTCTTTATTTTGATTCTCAAAATGTAACCTATCTTAAATTCATGCAGCTTCATATTCAAATTGATGCGGGGCCCTGTGATTTTTTTTTCCAGCGACTGCAGAAATGACCAAAAGCTGTGCAAAGAGTGAGCAAGGTAAAGCAAAGGTGTTGCTTGTAGTCAGGGCCAAGGTGAAATCCTCAAGGCTCCCTCAACCCCCCCGCCAGCACAGCGTTCCACAGATTGGCAGAAGCGTACAGAGCGCTGCTCGTCACGCGTAAATCACAGTGCACACGGTGGCGCTTTTGGTCCAGTTGTATGTTAAAGCTGTGCTCTCAGCGCGTCGGGCGTACGAGAGACCAGGAGATTTGCCAGTGTACGTCCACGGTGCAGATGAAAAATTATGAATCGCATTTGCAAAATTCTCAGGATGCAAAGCCAGACAATAAACGCAGCATCCAAATAATTAAAAGCAGACGCATAGGGTGAGTGCAAGTTGCTATATTGCAATTAAGGATCTGTAGTTCCGGGGAGTAGCAATTACCAGAGGGCTTCTGAATGCAGGGTTAGAAATTGCAATATTCTGATGGTGGTCCGTATACTATCAGCTTGTCGTTAAAACTGTTTCCGAGGCTTTAATATTTGTGTTTCGAAAATGCGCCGGGATTGCATGGTTTGGATTGCCCTGTTATAAAGGACGCTGTAAATGTGGTGAAAATAGCTTATTCTGTCATAAGACTTTAGTTGACTTTAGCTTTACCATGGCAACATAGATGTAAGACAGAACACTACGTGACCTTGCTTGAAGGGAGAATTTGGACAGGAATTCGATATTATGATCTCATCCGAGTTGCGAGTAGATATTAGATATAATTAAAATTATAATCCATTTCATAGCAAAGTGGAAATAAAAATTTGATATGTTCTTAAACTAATGAATGCTGCGATAATATACTTATAATGTTTAGGGAATGTTGGGAATGTATTTGTTTTTAAATGTCATTCATTGTAATTATAAACTACCTTGCTATTGATTTAAAGGCTGTTCCAATTTTAACTTGAACCAGTCGTTCAAGTGAGGAATCAGAACTGTAGTTTGCGGTTAGAGTAGAGGGCAGGTGATAATATCAGCTATTTTGTCCATTTTTGCACTTATATGGAAACATAGAAAATAGGTGCAGCGGTAAGCCGTTCGGCCCTTCGAGCCAGCCACCATTCAATATGATAATGGCAGATGATCCAAAATCAGTACCCCGTTCCTGTTTTTTCCCCATATCCCTTGATTCCTTTACCCTAAAAGCTAAATCTAACTCTCTCTTGAAAACATCCACTGAATTGGCCTCCACTGCCTTCTATGGCAGAGAATTCCACAGATTCACAACTCACTAGGTGAAAAACTTTTTCCTCATCTCAGTCCTAGATGGCCTACCTCTTATTCTTAAACAGTGACCCCCTGGTTCTGGACTCCCCCAACATTGGGAACATTTTTCCTGCGTCTTGCCTGTCCAATCCTTTAAGAATTTTATATGTTTCTATAAGATCCTCTCTCATCTTTCTAAATTCCAGTGAATACAAGCCCAGTCGACCCATTCTTTCATCATATGTCAGTCCAGCCAATCTGGGAATTAACCTGGAGAACCTACACTGTACTCCCTCAATAGCAATAATGTCCTTCCTCAAATTAGGAGACCAAAATTGCACACAATACTCCAGGTGCTGTCTCACTGCAATAGGACCTCCTTGCTCCTAAACTCAAACCCTCTCGCAGTGAAGACCAACATGCCATACCAAATTATTATGTCCTCATTTATAATCTAAACTGCAGCGTTTCCATGCAAAGAGTGCGCCACCTTTGTTTTTAGGTATTCCTTTGGGATTGGGGTTAATTTCCTTTCACTTAAATTCTGTTGGTTTTGAGATGCTATAGTCGTGTTATCTCAGCAAATGCTGCTTCTTATGGGCCGAGTGATGCTTAATGGGGTGGGTGGGTAGTTTGGGATTTTATGTACTCCTCTGTTTGTAGTACTGTTAGTAGGCCTTAGTGGTACGGTTTGAAGAAAGGTGGTGCTGAGTGCCTTCATGGACGAACTTTCTCTATTTCAAGTGGTCAAAGGACAGGGATTCCTCTAAGTGGGCGATGACATTTACTACAAGATGATTTGGATTTTGAGCACATCCTTGAAGGGTGTGTCCTCGCATGATGGAACTTGGAGTAAGATGCCTGTTTTGGAGGTCAATAGAGAATAGACAATAGGTGCAGGACTAGGCCATTCGGCCCCTCGAGCCAGCACCGGCATTCAATGTGATCATGGCTGATCATCCCCAATCAGTACCCCGTTCCTGCCTTCCCATATCCCCTGACTCCGCTATCTCTAAGAGCCCTATCTAGCTCTCTCTTCAAAGTATCCAGAGAATTGGCCTCCACTGCCCTCTGAGGTAGAGAATTCCACAGACTCACCACTCTCTGTGAGAAAAAGTGTTTCCTCGTCTTCGTTCTAAATGGCTTACCCCTTATTCTTAAACTGTGGCCCCTGGTTCTGGACTCCCCCAACATCGGGAACATGTTTCCTGCCTCTAGCGTGTCCAAACCCTTAATAATCTTATATGTTTCAATAAGACCCCCTCAATAAGGTCAGGTGCTAGATGTGTGGAAAGTATGACCTACATACGGAACCATGTTGCTTGAGGAGTGGATTCAGAAATTTTCCAACACGTGCAAATAAATTATCAGCACCATTTTTAATGATCGGGCAACTTATATATCAAATGTGTAGTGAAAAATTTAGTAATTAAATATTTCTGATATTAATCTTGCATCCCAAAAAAATGAGTCAGTGTTGCTATGATATATTTTTATATCCACATTGATACAAGCATAAACATGATTTGTTGTAATTGTACATATTGAAGTTTATTACAATCAATGGTATAAACGCACATCAAATCTGCTGATAATGCTTGCATATGTGCAATCAGAGACTGAAATCCAAGCCAACATTGATTCTGCCATGAAGTTTAACATAAGATGGGCCTTACTCTAATGAGTAATGAGTTTGATAAAGTGATACCTCCTTTGAACGTGCCCTTTCTACACAACGCCCTGCCAATCAAGGTTCAGGTCAAGACTGAAATATTGTAGATTATTTTCAGTTAAAGGGGAATCACTACTCACTGAAGGCAGACATCAATCATTAATTTACCTCCTTTAACCCGTTACCTACCCTACAGAACTGTGTAGTTTTTCCGCTGACTGGATTGCACACATCAAAAAAGTTTTTCACTATACCACGGTACACGTTTATTAACTAAACTGCACCACCCTTTCTCCCATGAACCCTGATCCTTCAATCCCTTTATCTGTTATTCCCACTTCCTCAACCGTTTCCTAATCTACGAGCTCAGTGAAAATGTCTTGCAGATGAAGAGCAGGGCAGCATAGCACTTTTGGTTTAGTTTAGAGATATAGCGCGGAATCAGGCCCTTCGGCCCACCGAGACCGCACCGACCTGTGATCCGCTCACGTTAACACAAGCCTACATGCACTAGGGACAACTTACACTTATACCAAGTATACAAACCCAAGCCAATTAGCCTACAATTCAATTCAATTCAATTCAATTCAATTCAATTTATTGTCATTTGGACCCCTTGAGGTCCAAACGAAATGCCGTTTCTGCAGCCATACATTACAAACAAATAGACCCAAGACACAACATAATTTACATAAACATCCATCACATTGCTGTGATGGAAGGCCAAAAAAACTTCTCTCTCCACTGCACTCTCCCCCCCGATGTCAGAGTCAAAGTCAAAGCCCCCGGCGGGCGATGGCGATTGTCCCGTGGCCATTAAAGCCACGCCGGGTGATGCAAGGTCGCACACCGGGTCTTGGTGTTAGAGCCCCCGGCGTGCGCTCGCAGCCCGCAGCCATTCCAAGCCGCGCGGGGCGGTGCTGTAAGGCCCCGCTCCAGGAGCGCTTCAACCCCGCAACTCGTGCGGGAGAAGTCGCCGCTGCGGAAGCCCCGAAAAGCGGTCTCCCTCCAGGGACCCGCGGGCTCCCGGTGTTACCGTCCGCCAAACCCGCAGTTGCAGCCACCGAATCTCCGGGGGTCGGGTCGCAGCAGCGTCCACCACAGCTCCACCCGCTCTGGACTCGGCCAGCTCCGCGACGGTGAGGTGAGTAGTCGGCACCAGAGCCCCCGGTCTTCCTGTTGGAGGCCCGTCAAAGAAAAGGTCGGGTCTCCCGTGCAGGGAGAGATTTAAAAGTTACCCCCAACCCCCCCACACCACCCCCACCCCCCCACACACATACCCCAACAAAAATAACAAAAACTACATAAAAACATAGACATAAAATAATAAAAACGCAGACGGACTGCAGAGGCCGCAGCTGACGAGAGTCGCGCCGCCTACCTAGGACAAATATATATGTCCTCAGAGTGTGGGATGAAACCGAAGATCTCGGAGAAAACACACGGGGTCACGGTGAGAATGTACAACCTCCGTACAGACAGCACCCATAGTCGGGTTCAAACACGGGTTTCTGGCGCTGCAAGGCAGCAACTCCACCGCAGCGCCACAGTGCCGCCACTGGCATTCTGAGACATCTGTTTGGTATGTTCTTGGACTAGAAACGTTGTGGCAAAGGAGTGACTTGACTGGGATGGTCAACTCAATTGACACATAACAATAGACAATAGGTGCAGGAGTAGGCCATTCGGCCCTTCAAGCCAGCACCACCATTCAATGTGATCATGGCTGATCATCCATAATCAGTACCCCGTTCCCATATCCCCTGACTCCGCTATCTTTAAGAGCCCTATCTAGCTCTTTCTTGAAAGTATCCAGAGAACCGGCCTCCACCACCCTCTGAGGCAGAGAATTCCACAGACTCACAACTCTCTGTGTGAAAAAGTATTTCATCGTCTCCGTTCTAAATGGCTTACTCCTTATTCTTAAACTGTGGCCCCTGGTTCTGGACTCCCCCAACTTCGGGAAAATGTTTCCAACCTCTAGCGTGTCCAAACCCTTAATAATCTTATACGTTTCAATAAGATACCCTCTCATCCTTCTAAATTCCAGAGTATACAAGCCGAGCCGCTCCATTATCTGCCTTCCCGTGAATTAACCTTGTGAACCTACGCTGCACTCCCTCAATAGCAAGAATGTCCTTCCTCAAATTTGGAGACCAAACCTGCACACAATACTCCAGGTGTGGTCTCACTAGGGCTCTGTGCAACTGCAGAAGGACTCCTTTGCTCCTATACTCAACTCCTCTTGTTATGAAGGCCAACATGCCATTCGCTTTCTTCAATGCCTGCTGTACCTGCATGCTTACTTTAATTGACTGAAGAACAAAGAGCCCCAGATCCCGTTGTACTTGCCCTTTTCCCAGCTTGACACCATTTAGACAATAATCTGCCTTCCAGTTTTTGCTACCAAAGTGGATAACCTCACATTTATCCACATTAAACTGCACCTGCCATGCATCTGTCACTCGCCCAACCTGTCCAAGTCACCCTGCATTCTCATAGAATCCTCCTCACAGTTCACTCTGCCACCCAGCGTTAATCCCTTCATCTAAATCATTAATATATATTGTAAATAGCTGCAGTCCCAGCACCGAGCCTTGTGGTACCCCACTCGTCACTGCCTGTCATTCTGAAAGGGACCCGTTAATCCCTACTCTTTGTTTGCTGTCTGCCAACTACTTCTCTATCCATGTCAGCACTCTACCCCGAATACCATGTGCCCTAATTTTGCCCACTAATCTCCTATGTGGGACCTTATCAAATGCTTTCTGAATGTGCAGGTACACTACATCCACTGTCTCTCCCTTGTCCAGAAACACAAACACTCAAAAAGGGACAAAGTTTATAGTTTATTTCGCATGATACTTAATCATCCCCCAAGTCTGATGTTGGTCTGAGCAACAAAATAACGTTGGTTGGTCATCACTGGTAAAATGACGTTATGCGAGAGAAAAACATTCTGTGGAACCGTATCTCCAATGGGGAAAAAGTGCTTGACATAAATTTTCAATGTTGATGGTTTTCTTGAACTGTAATTCAGGGTTCACCAGTTTGGTTATTATTCTGTGTTCCGTCAGGATTTTATATATTTTTAAAAGGCACAAAATGCTGGAGTAACTAAGCAGGTCAGGAAGCATAGGTGACGTCTTGGGTCAGGATCCCTCTTCAGACTTATTTTTTAAATCCTATTTGTACAATTAAATATTAAAATTATATGCTTCTCTAGTTTATTTTTTTCAGAAATTATAGGTGGAGGACCAGGATTAGCATTATTTTATGGAATGTACATATTATTGCGATGATTTGTCGATTTCCCGAAATGGGTGTAAATTTGGAATAAAAAATAAAAATGTATTTCAAGTGAAATGGTATTCGAGTGCAGGGTAATAATTGCATCAAGCGTTCTTATACAATCCAGTTCACATTTTAAAATGTGCATTTTTCATTTTTATGTTCCCCTGCATATAATATTTATATTAAACTGGACCAGGTGCGGACTCGTTGGGCCCGTCCCCAAGGCAATATTCCACCATGAACCATAGCCTCCAACTGCGCAGGCGAGGCTGAGGGGTTTCTGTCACAGAGATCCCTGTGTGACGTGAGTCACGGCAACCCTCCCCTAACTGCGCCTCGCCATCTCTCTTCCTACCCCTATTCTCCTCCATTCCCCCTCATCCCCAGCACTCCCTCACCCTCCTCTTCACCCTCCCTCATCTTTCCCCTCTCCTCCCCTCCCCCACTCCCTCCCTCACCTCTTCCTCCCTCTCCTTACTCTTACCCTCAGTCACTCCCTCCCTCCATAACCACTCTCCCCTCTGTACACCTCTCCTCTCCCTCTATCTCTCTGCCCCCCCAATCCTCATCTACCCCTATCCCACTCCCCCACTGTCCCTCCTCACCTCCCCCACTTCCCTCCTCTCCCTCTATCTCCCCCCCCCCTCCTCCCCCCACTCTCCCTCCTCACCTCCACATGAACTCGATGAAAACCATCTCCGGCCCCGTTTTGTCCACCACGTCGGTGATGAAGTTGTACTTGAGGCAGGGCTGAGGGGGACAGACGGGCCGAACAGCCTGGGGGAGGGAGAGGCTGAGGCCTAGTCCTTGCCCCGGGTCCTGCTCCTCTCCCTCCCTGCGGGCCCGAAGCAGCAGCGCCGCCGCCCCCCAGACCCAGCCCCAGCGCCCTGGCCCCAGGTCCCAGGCGCGGCCTCTCCCCGCCCCGGACCCACCGCAGCACGGGTACCGGGCCTACTGTGCAGGTGCGGCCGGCAAGTGGGGGCGCTGTTTCAAGTTATTTTAAGTTTTAAATGTCAATAACGTGTATAATATAACATAAATCTGAACAAATCTTGGTACTGCACATCCCAGGACAATGGTGAGTAAGGTGGGCCAAAAATTGTAGCGCTATCATGTACCATTTTGGCAGAGTTTCCAGAACACACAGGCACACAAACAAATGAGGTGAGAGATTTAGTAATATTTATATACTGGACCAAGTGCGGACCCGTTGATCCTGATCCCCCAACACAATATTCCGCAACTCACCCATAGCCTCCAACTGCGCAGGCGCGGCTGACGTGGCAATAACGTGCAAAAAATAAGATCAATTTGAACGCATCTCACTCTCCCTCTTCAGTCCCCTATTCCCCATCTCCATTATCCTCCTTCTCCCCACCCTCCACCAACCCTGCTCTGCTTCCTCCCCTCTCCTCCTCCCTCCCCTCCCTCCCCTCCTCTCTCTTCCCCCTCCCTTCCATTCCCTTGCCATCCCTCGCCATCCCTCTTCCTCCCCTTATCCTTCATTCCCCATCATCCCCCAGCACTCCCTCCCCTTCCTGTTTACCCTCCCTCTTCTTTCTCTTCTCCTCCTCCCCTCCCCCTCTCCCTCACTGCTCCTTCCCTCTCCTTTCCCTACGCTCAGTCACATCCTCCCTCCCTCCATAACCCCTCTCCAACCCTCTGCTCCCCCACTCCTCACCTCCCCCATCCCACCCCGCACTCTCGCTCCTCACCACCCCCACTGCCCTCCTCTCCCTCTATCCCCCACTCCCTACCTCTCCAACTCCCCCTCCTTTCCCTGTACCCCCCCCTCCTCCCCCACTGCCCTCTCCCTCTATATCCCACTCCCTACCTCCCTCACTCCCCCCCTATCCCCCACTTCCCCCTCCCTCTTCCCTCCCTACCCCCTCCTCTCCCTCTATCCCCCTGATCCCCCACTTCCCCCTCCCTCTTCCCTCCCTACCCCCTCCTCTCCCTCTATCCCCCTGATCCCCCACTACTCACCTCACCCCCCACCCCCCAATGAAAATCGCTATGTTTTTTTTTAAAACAGTTTTTTTTTAAATTAAAAATATCGTGAGGTGCAATAGTAATTTAAAATATAAATGGTACCAGGATCTGGTAACGGGGGGTATAAAATAAAAAATTTAAAAAAAAACACGGTTGGTATATCCTTTTTTGCGGAGTTTTGTGTTATAATAGAGCGATTGTTTTTCCTTTTTTTTCTTTTCTTTCTTTACTTCCTTCTCTAACTTCTTCCCTAAGGGGCTTTCTTCTCCCAACACTTTCCTGCACCTTCACGATTCTTGCTCACTTTCCTTACTTCTTTTATTTCTACCTTTATTAAAAGCTCGAAATAAAAAAATTAAAAAAACATTAAAAACATTTTTTTTTTTAAATATCGTGATATTTTATGTAAATTAAATTCGGGATCCCATTGTGACATCGAACGCGACTGATGGGCAGGGCAAGTGGAACCATTTTTTTAAAAGTGTTTTTTGTAAAGTTTAAAATGTCAATAACTTGTAAAATATACCATCAATCTGAACGAAAGTTGTTTCATTTACATCACGGGACAATGTTGAGTAAGGTGGGAGTAAGGATGTAATTGTAGTGCTATCGTACATCCTACAAACAAATTTACAAACAAGATGAGAGTTTTAGTAATATACTAGACCAACTGGGACCCGTTGAGAGGCGTGGTCCCCAACACAATATTCCACCACGCGGCCGAGCAGCGTGGAGCTGGAGGACATCGGGTGTCGGGCCTCGGGCGCCTGGCCTCGGGCGCCTGGCCTCGGGCACCTGGAGTCGGGCGCCGGGCGTCGGACATCAGGCATCTGGCCTTGTGCGCCGGGCCTCAGGTGGCGGGCGTCTCGCCTCGGGCGGCGGGCGTCAGGCGTCTGGCTTTGGGAGCCGCCGCTGTAAATATGCTCTTCTCAAGCTTACCCCCTAGTCTAGTTCAGTCAAAAACCACTGAGTCAAGCACTGGAACAACTAATCTTTATTTTTGGATTGAACTGCAATTTCCCCATTCAAGATACCTGAACCACCTCGGGTTTGATCCTTGTCTCTGCCTGTCCAAGGCCTTCAGCCTCATGCAAGCAGAAACACTGCAAAAGGTCACGCAGTCCCAAGCGCACTTCCAAAAGATCGACCTCGATCTAAGATGGACCCACCTTTTATAGGTCCACGAACCTTGAGGGGCCGAACTACATAGAGGTTTTTTCTTTACAATTCAAACATATTAATTATATATTAATTACATATTAATTACATCAGTACATTATTGACAGTTCCCCAAACCAATTACAGAGTCTCCTATACATTGTTTCTCGGAGAAGCTTCTGGAAGGAAGCTAACTTAACTGAATAATGCAACATTTAGCCTGGAACTCAAACAAACCTGCCAGGGCTTAACACTTTGGCCAATCAACAAACAGCAGGGTAACTGTCTTGCAACATTATTTACACTATTTACAATTTGTTTGCAATAATTCAATCAGCTTCATGTATTTACAGTACTTTGGAGGTCCTCTGCAAAAATCTCATTCATTCTGTCAATTGAAGAGATACTCATACATTTCTTATCTGCAACATTGACCTGGGACCTAGACTTACTGGCACCAATGAGCAGCTTGTCTTATTATATACAGGAATAAAAAAATGACCAAAATGACCTAGCAATGCATGAATCCTCTACTACATTTTGGTTCTATTCCTGCTCCTTTTTGGCCAGGATTTACACCGCCACTCCTCTCAAGCGCTTGAGTGCCCCTCCCTCCTGTAGTGTCACGTCCTGCTTTACGAGTTGTCGTTGGAGTGCTGGAGAGTGCATTGCGACGTCACTCGGTCGGAAAATGGGTGCGTTTTCTGGCTGTTTTTAAAACTGTAAATGATTAAAAACTTGGGAAATATAGGTAGGAATGCGACGGGAAGATGATTATGGCCTCGACGGGAACAATGTGAGCAGAATGTGTGAAAATGGGAAGGCTGTGGCCTAGCGTTTGGAATAAAATAGGAAAACTAACCAGATTGACACACACACACACACACACACACACACACACACACACACACACACACACACACACACACACACACACACACACACACACACACACACACACACACACACACACACACACACACACACACACAATTTTAGTATAATATAGATATTCATTTGCATCTTTAAAGAATGGTATGTACTGACTGCAAGGTATTTTTGTATATAGATGAGGGTTTTAAATGATTTGTGTATTCAATGAATACTAATTCTGGAATTTTAAGGCTTGTTCGTTTTGCAGTCTGGGACTGAAAAAACTGTAAATTGCTAATCAGTGGACAACCTGTTCACAGCACTTCGAGCTGAATAATTCTTTGCTAATATATAAGAAATTCATAACAGATTGCCACAACACTAATTAATCATGCAGTTAGACATATTAAAAGGACATTTTCCTTTTGATGCATTTACTTTTCCACTCAATCGTTGAGCTGAATAGTTTTAGTTTTGAATAAAATTTACGGGTATATGGATAGGACTGGTTTGGAGGGATATGGACCATACGGGTAGGTGGGACGAGTGTAGCTGGGACATGTTGGCCTGTGTGGGCAAGTTGGACCGAAGGGCCTGTTTCTACACTGTATCACTCAATGACTCTATGACACCCAACACACTGGGTGTAATTCAATTAGCCTACAAACCTGAATGTCTTTGGGATGTTGGAGGAAAACAGAGCACCCGGAGGAAACCCACGTGGTCACTCGGAGAACGTGCAAACTCCACACAGACAACACCAAGGTCAGGATCAAACCTGAGTCTCTGCCGCTGTGCAGGTCACTATGAGGTCCCAACAGTTGCAACCACTCATCTTGAGGTTCTTGATGGCAACTCTGAATTTGCCTTTGTAATTTGAGCTGCAATTGGTTAATTACTTGAAAACTTGGTGCGATGTATAACCTTTCTAAGGGATCATTCTTGAGTCTTTTCGTCTGTGCATCTGGCAATATTTCACTGTGACAGAATTCAGAATAGAGTGTTTGTCTTGGGAATTTGGTTTTGGACATGTAAACAATATTTTGCTATTTGTCTCTCAATGTTAGTAATGTCTTTAATATTAAACCTGTAAATATTGATGCATCTTCTTGGGGGGCCCCCAGAGCTCCTGATAGCATTGTAACCTCAAAGTTTGAGGCCGACATCAGAAGATCCTTCATGAGGCTGAATCCTCAAAGCGTCTGGACACAACGGTGTTCATGGCTGTGTGCGTAAAGCCTGTGAAAACCAATCGGCTGGAGTTTTTGTGGACATCTTCAACCTCTCATTACTAAGATCCAAGGTTCCAACCTGCTTTAAAAGGGCATCAATAATACCGATGCCCAAGAGGGTGAGGTGACATGCCTCAATTACTACCAACTAGTGGCACTAATGCCCATGGTGATGAAGTGCTTTGAGAGATTGGTTATGGTATATATTGACTCCTTCCTAACATAGCAAGAACCTGGATTCCCTACAATTTGCCTGCCACCACAATAGATCCAAGGCGGGTGTGAACTCACTGGCACTCTACTCTGCACAGGACTAGTTGTACATCTTGAAATTGGTCTCTCTGCTCATTCCTATGTAACTGGATCCTTGACATCCTGGCAGATGACAGTCAGTACAAATTGGCAACAACACTTTCTCCTTGATAACCATTACCTCAGGAGCATCTCGGAGTTGTGTGCTCCATCCCCTTATCTACTCACTTTATACTCATCACTGTAGCCAGCCACGGTTCCTATGTCATCATTAAATTCACTGATACATCGCAGTTGTTCGACGAATAATGTGTAATGATGAGTTGGATTACAGAAGGGAGATGGAAAATCTGATTGTATGGTGCCACAACAACAATCTTGCTCTCAACATCAGCAAGACCAAGGAGCTGATTGTTGTCTTTGAATGGGAAAACCTGAGGATCCATAGCTAGATAATGGGTTGGTGGTAGGGAGAGCAAACATCTTCAAGTTCCAGGGCGAACATACCTTTGAAGATCTGTCCTGGGCACAGCTCATTGATGCATTCAATCACTGTAAATGGTCTATTGTTGAGCATATTCACAGCTGAGATGACAGGTTTTTAATATTAAAGGAGTAGAGAGAGAAATGGGAATTGGGTGCAGAAAATTGGAGCTTTGATAGACAGTTAGATATCACATAATTGAACGGCAGATCAAGCTCAAGCACACTTGATCCATGCTTCTATTGCATATTTTTAAACTGAACAGCTGCTGGTTGTGTTACTGTGAAAATTGCCACTTTAGCTGAAACAGAGTGTGAATGGAAATAGTTCCTCTTCTGTACTGACATTTTTTTTTTCTCTAAGTTCCAAACAAATCCAGGTGTCAAATTGGTGCCAGGTCCTTTGCGGATCTTGATGTGGAACCTCTGTTATTGGATGGTAGAAAATCCTACTTTGGGACTAGCACATAGAGTTGCCATGCTACAGTACCATCATCTCTGTTGGTTGTGATATATAAATGACTTGCACAAAAAATGGAGATGGGTTGGACAGTGAAGATCAGTTACAGATATGGATGGAGAAATGGCAGATACAGTTTAATCCAGGCAAGTGTTAGAACTTTGGGAAGTCAATTGTAAATGTACAGTAAATGGCGGGACTTAACAGCATTGACATACAGAGGCATCTTGGGGTCCAAATCGAGGAAAGTGGGTACACAAGTAGCTAGGGTGGTAACAGAGGCGTATGGTAAGCATGTCTTTATCTTTTGGGCGTATTGACAGTAAGAATCAAGAGGTCACCTTGCAGGTTTATAATACTTTGATAGAGGAGAGAGGAACCTGCTCCTCTCTATATCAAAGGAGACATGGTGGAGAGAGACACTGACTTTAAGTTCCTGGGTATATACATCTCCCAGGACCTCACATGGACAGTGAATACCATCACTCTCGTGAAGAAGTCACAGCAGCGGCTATATTTTCTGAGGTCTCTGCGGAGAGCAAATGTTTCACAGTCGCTGCTGCTGTCCTTCTACCGGTGCGCCGTGGGAAGTATTCTCTCCTATGGCATCCTGGTGTGGTTTGCTAGCTGCACTGTGGCTGAAAGGATGGCACTACTGAGAATTATTAAAACAGCACAGAGCATCACAAACGCCCAACTACCTTCCCTGGATGACATTTACAGGGCCCGATGTTTACGCCGGGCCACAAACATCAAACAGGACTTATCCCACCCTGCCAACCACCTTTTTGCGCTGTTGCCCTCTGGGAGGCGATACAGGTGTCTGAAGGCCCGCATTTGTAGACTAATTAACAGTTTCTACCCACGTGCCATAAAAGAACTAAACTCAGATAGACAACACTGCGGGCAACACAATTTGTGGTGCAATATAATGCGCAATATTTTTATTTTATTTTTATTTCTATTTTCTATTTATTAATTTCATTTACTGATCTTGCCGGTATGTGAGAGTCAATGGTTGTTTGTGTTTTTGATCTTTTAATCTTTTATCCCGTGTCTTCTATGTATACCACTGAAGGAGATGCAATGAAATTTCGTTGAACAGTTTTTGTGCAATGACAATAAAACGTATTTGATTTGATTTGATTTGATTTGATTACACTGCATTTGGAGTATTGTGTGCAGTCTGGTCACCCCAATGAGGAAGCTTTGGAGAAGCTGCAGGTTTACAGGATGTTGTGTGGATTGGCTCCAAGAAGAGGTTGTAAACCTGGATTGTTTTCTCTGGAGTATCAGAAGCTGAGGGAAGACCTGATAGAAGTATATAACATCATGAGAGACATATAGAGGATAGAGAGACAGAATCTTTTCTGTGCTGCACTGTGGGTGACCTTCATGACATATGCAGAATTATGAGGGGCCAGGATGGTCTTAATCCTCAGGTAGATGTTTCTAAACCCAGAAAGCAAAAGCTTAAATGAAAGGGGAAAGATTTCAGAGGGAAGTCAGGGACAACTTTTTCACTCTGGCAGTTCACATCTGGAACAAGCTGCCAAACGAAGCTCTAGGAGTAGGTACATTTTAAAGACTTTCAGAAAGCATATGGATGGGAAGAGTTTGGAGCAGTGTAGGTTAAATGCATGCAAATGGGCCGAGCACAGAATGCCAACTTTATCAGCATGGAAATGTTGACTAAATAATCAAATGGTTCCATGTTGTATAGCTCTATGACTGTTTTATGTCCTTTTTGCACTTTGTGTAGACTCATGAACCCTTTCATGTGGCCTGATTGAGTGTTACCTAATCTTTTGAGGTGGAACTCATGAGCCCTCGTCTCTAGATGGCAACAGAGGAACATCAACATGACTGAAGAAGGGTCTCAACCAGAAATGTCACCCATACCTTCTCTCCAGAGATTCTGCCTGTCCTGCTGAGTTACTCCAGCATTTTGAGTCTACCATCAACATGACGGGTTCCAACAAAAACAAAACCTCTAAGCATCTCTCGGTCAACTTGATACCCTCAACCAACAGGAGCCAATCAGGGCTCGAAACTAGCCGTTGCCCGGGTGCCAATGGCAACCTACAGTCCCGCCTGGCAACCTAAAAGCCATGCTATTTTGCCCAGCTTGGCAAGCACCTGGGACACCTATCGTTTAATTCTAAGCGGGCTCTCTCTCTCTCTCTCTCTCTCTCTCTCTCTCTCTCTCTCTCTCTCTCTCCCTCTCCCTCTCCCTCTCCCCTCTCCCCTCCCCCCTCTCCCCCCCCCCCCCCCCCTCTCCCCCCCCCCTCCCCTCTCCCCCCCCTCCCTCCTCCCCCCCCTCCCCCCTCTCTCCCCTCTCCCTCCTCTCCCCTCTCCCTCCTCTCCCTCCTCTCCCTCCTCTCCCTCCTCTCCCTCCTCTCCCTCCTCTCCCTCCTCTCCCTCCTCTCCCTCCTCTCCCTCCTCTCCCTCCTCTCCCTCCTCTCCCTCCTCTCCCTCCTCTCCCTCCTCTCCCTCCTCTCCTCCTCTCCCTCCTCTCCTCCTCTCCCTCCTCTCCCTCCTCTCCCTCCTCTCCCTCCTCTCCCTCCTCTCCCTCCTCTCCCTCCTCTCCCTCCTCTCCCTCCTCTCCCTCCTCTCCCTCCTCTCCCTCCTCTCCCTCCTCTCCCTCCTCTCCCTCCTCTCCCTCCTCTCCCTCCTCTCCCTCCTCTCCCTCCTCTCCCTCCTCTCCCGACCTCTCCCTCCTCTCCCTCCTCTCCCTCCTCTCCCTCCTCTCCCTCCTCTCCCTCCTCTCCCTCCTCTCCCTCCTCTCCCTCCTCTCCCTCCTCTCCCTCCTCTCCCTCCTCGCCCTCCTCCTCTCCCTCCTCTCCCTCCTCTCCCTCCTCTCCCTCCTTCTCCCTCCTCTCCCTCCTCCCTCCTCTCCCTCCTCTCCTCCTCTCCCTCCTCTCCCTCCTCTCCCTCCTCTCCCTCCTCTCCCTCCTCTCCCTCCTCTCCCTCCTCTCCCTCCTCTCCCCTCCTCTCCCTCCTCTCCCTCCTCTCCCTCCTCTCCCTCCTCTCCCTCCTCCTCTCCCTCCTCTCTCCTCCTCCCCTCCTCTCCCTCCTCTCCCTCCTCTCCCTCCTTCTCCCTCCTCTCCCTCCTCTCCCTCCTCTCCCTCCTCTCCCTCCTCCTCCCCTCCTCTCCTCTCCCTCCTCTCCCGTCCTCTCCCTCCTCTCTCCCTCCTCCTCTCCCTCCTCTCCCTCTCGCTCCCTCCTCTCCCTCCTCTCCCTCCTCTCCCTCCTCTCCCTCCTCTCCCTCCTCTCCCTCCGCTCCCTCCTCTCCCTCGCCATCCTCTCCCGCTCCCTCCTCTCCCTCCTCTCCCCTCCTCCTCCTCCTCTCCTCCCCCCCTCCTCTCTCTCCTCCCCCCCCCTCCTCTCTCTCCCCCTCCCCCCCCTCTCTCTCCCCCCCCCCTCTCTCTCCTCCTCCCCCCCCCCTCTCTCTCCCTCCCCCCCCTCCCCCCCCTCTTCCTCCCCCCCCTCCCCCCCCCTCCCTCCTCCCTCCCCCCCTCCCCCCCCCCCTTCCTCCCTCCTCCCCCCCCTCCCCCCTCCCCTCCCCCGCCCCCCTCCCCCCCCGGCCCCCCCCCCCCTCCTTCGCCCTCCCCCCCCCCTCTCACTCTCTCACCTCGCCCCCCTCTCTCTCTCTCTCTCCTCCCCCCCGTCTGGGTCTCAGGTCTCCTCTCGGCTCTTGGGTCTCCGCTCGGCACGGCCGGCCGCCTTATACATGCGCACTGCCACGGCCTGCACATCCTCCCCCTGCACATGCGCACAACCACGGCCAGCACATCATCGGCCGTGGTTGTGCGCATGTGACGCCCTGCACATGCGCACTGCCATGACAACTGGTCGGTGTCATCCACTTTCTCCCTCCCTTTACATTGTGGGAGATCTGGCCGCCATTACTGTCCGGTCGCTGCCTCACCGCGACCGCTGAAAACCAACGCAGAATCACTCCCTGGAGCTGGAGTAACTCCCTGGAGGAACTCTTGCTTCTTGGTTTCCTGGTCCTCTAAAAATATTCGAAATGGAATTTAAACTGGTGGACCCACCACCACCAAACTCCAAACTCTGAAAAATAACAGCCTATTGCATTTTATCTGTTTATTTATTGTGTATATATATGGTCGATGGTATATAGACACACTGAACTTTTATCTTCTATTCTGTATTATGTTTACATATTCTGTTGTGCTGCAGCAAGCAAGAATTTCATTGCCCTATCTGGGACACATGACAATAAAACTCTCTTGACTCTTGACTTGGATTTAAGCAAAAAAGGGTTCTTGGGGAAAAAAGAGCTACCTTAAATTTAGTTGTGTCTGATTGGGTACCTGTGGTAGGGTGAAGACTATTCCATGCTTTAATTGTGCGGGGGAACTGCATGGAGCAGCCAGCATCTCTGGATAGAAGAAATTGGGTGACGTTTCGGGTAGAAACCCTTCTTTAGATTTCCTCTGGTTTTAGTGTTTTTAGTTTAATTAGTCAAGATACAGCGTGGAAACAGGCCCTTCGGTATTGAGCAACAGAGACCCTTCTGTTCAAGAATTCTAAAAGGTGACAGTACAGATCGATAAGGTGATTCAAATACTTGCCATTGTTAGGGTATAGAATGCGAGAGCCTAGAGCTTCTGGTATGTTCATAAACATTGGTTTGGCCACAGTAGGTGTTCTGTGTACAGCCCGGGGTCTCTGTATTATATGATGTTATTGCACTGGTGGGGGTGCAGAGGATATTCATCAGGACGTTGTTTGTGATGGAACTTTTCACTTTTGAGGATAGTGTAGCTTGATTGGAGTGGAGGAAGGTTTATCGCAATATCCAAAATTATATTGGCAGAGATTGAGTAGATGGTAAGAATTTTTTTCCCCCATCGGCAGAGAATGTTAAAACTAAAAGGCAAGGAATAGGAGTTTTAGAGGAGATTAGAGAATTTTATTTCAGTTAAAGATAGTATGAAACTTGAATAGAGCCTGCGGAGGTGTTGCTGGAAGAGACTTTGCTGGAAGGAACATTTAAGAAGTATATGGGCAAGCACTCGCCAAGACTTAGAAGGCTGCAGGATTGCTTGGACGGTGGTGGATGGGCCTGTTTCTGTGCCATGTGCCTTTACGATTTTGACACTAAGACAGTTTTGGGAAGATTAACCAGGTGATCTCAAAACAAATTACTAGAAAATACAAAATGTTCTTCAATTAAAATTACCTTGTCTCGACGGAAGTACAGGTGTAAAGGGTGAACACATTTATTGACTGAGCTCCATGTCGTTGTTGACTCTTTTGATGAAGGATATTCAAGATTCAATTTAATTGTCACATGTACCAATTAAAGTACAGTGAAATTTGAGTTACTATTCGAGCCATACTAAGTAAAAAGCAAAAATACACACAGCACATAAAATAAAGTTTAACATAAACATCCACCACAGTGGAATCAACATTCCTCACTGTGATGGAAGGCAATAAAGTTCAGTCATCTTCCTTCTTTGTTCACCTGTGGTCGGGGCCTTTGAACGGGGCCATTGCCGACGGTCCGCTATTCAAGCCCTATCCTCGGGATGATCGAAACTTTGGCGTTGGGATGGATCGGAACACTCCGTGGCATGGAGCTCCCGAGTCGGCCGCTTCTTACCGGACACCGCTGCTTCACGGTGTTAAAGTCCACAGGAGCTCCAACATTGGCGATCCTCAGCAAAAGATCCCAGGCTCCACGATGGTAAATTCGTGCTGCACCCGCGGCTTGAAGCTCCGGGCTGGTCTTCAGGAAAGCCCGCACCACTCCACGTTGTAGGCCGCAAAGGGGGACGCGGAGATGCGACATGGAGAAAAATCGCATCTCCGTCGAGGTAAGTGACTGAAAAAGCTTTCCCCCAGAAGTATGAATTATTTCTGTACCTTGGGAATTGCCACCCGGTGATAAAATTCACCCTTTTCACCCGTGTTTCGGTATTTGACCAATTTTAGGCTGAAATATACAAAGACCAATTTCTCAAACCGGTTCTGCCAATGAGCAGTGCTCCCGACCCTCATGTACATTTTGGAGATGAAGACAACCTACATTTGACACCTTGAAGCACTGGACAAAAACTACCAACATTTATCCGTGGTAGACAAAAATGCTGGAGAAACTCAGCGGGTGAGGCAGCATCTATGGAGCGAAGGATAAACATCTCTACTCCACTGCAAAATCTCCTCAAGGTATGTCTACTTTGAAGAAGTTCTCTCTTTTGATTTTTCTAGCATTTGCAATTCTTTCTTAAACATTTATCTGTGGATAATCCACTGTACAGAGGAAACGGACAAATGACCATGACTACTCAGTTAGAAACTTTTTCTTATTTCTTAACTCGAAGGAGATGCGATTTTTTTCTGTATTGTATCTCCGTCGGCACTGTGGCCTAACATCGAGGAGTTGGTGGGCTGTGCTGGAGACCGATATTGAGAGCTCCACCGCGGTAGCCTGCGGACTTACCATCCCACGATCCCTTTGCCAGGGGTCGACCTCGGAGCTCCAACAGTGGGTACTTGCAGACATAACATCACGGAGCCCATGATCTCTGATCAGAGACCGACTTCGGGAACTCCAAGCCATGGGGGCTTCGACCGCCGGCTGCGGGAGTTTTGATCGCCCCGACGGATGCTTCGACTGCCCCTACCCTGGGAGAATAAAGATGAGGAAGATTGGACTTTTTTGCCTTCCATCACAGTGAAGAATGTGGGGAATCCGCTGTGGTGGATGTTTATGTTAACTTTTATGTAGTTGTGTATCTTGTTGCTTCTTTTTCTCATATGGCTTTATGGTAATTTACATATCACTATACCTTAATTGGTACATGTGACGATAAAAGTCCTTTGAAACCTTTGAACTATCATCTGTCGCATCTGTGGCAGAGATTACATGAGACTTCTCAGCCATTTCCAAACCCACCGAACTGAAGTGAAAGCAAGTCATCCTTGAACCTGAGTAACTGCCGAAGAAATTGGCGTAATAAACAGGATTAGATGTGATAAAATGGCATATTCTGTACCCTGTCCTGAACATCCCATGAGAATTGCTCATTTTACTTATAACCAACGGAGATTAAAGTTGGCATTTCTGGTAATTTAAAAATTATTCTGTGAGTAATCTCAGCCCATATTTTCCTTAAATGGCTTTCATTTTCTTCTCTGTTAATGGCTTTTTTGTTGCTGTAAGGCACTTTGACAGTTTCATTTCTTATGCTTCAGTACTTGGGTACAATTTTAAGCCAATTGGTAATGAAATATTGATAGCAGAAACAATGTTGATGTAAATGAAACACAATTCAATGACACTTAAAGGATGCATGTATTGTCTAAGCATGAAAAAGTGAAATGTATATCGGGTCGTCCTCACACCGCCTTAATCCCACACGATACCTTTTTATTACTTATTCATACTTGATCCTGATGTGCTGGCACTGATTTATCTTCAGGTGTTGAAAGAAATAGCAGAAAACTTGTGATTATCTTGTGAGTTAAATAGTGGGAATTACTGATAATCATGTGCTGTATGTCAGGCAAACAATCTTTAAAGGTAGAGAAGAGGTCCCATGAAATGGGGTTGTACATTAGAGCTGGCTAATTTCAGTGCTAGTTTGCATACAATACTGAATTGTGGGCTGATTTTTTTTTTTTCAATCTCATTGGTTTCAAGAAAGAATAATACAGTTGGATTCTTTTCTCAGATTTCTGAGGCCAAAGCAATGCTTTCTTTTGAGGTCATAAGTGAGAGGAGCAGAATAGGCCATTCGGCCCATCGAGTCTACTCCATAATTTAATCATGGCTGATCTATCTCTCCCTCCTAACCCCATTTTCTTGCCTTCTTTCCGTAACTCCTGACACCTGTACTAATCTAAAATCTATCTATCGCTGACCGACGGACGAGGACGGACCACGTGGAAGAGAGGATGCCCCTGCCGGGGGGAGGAAGAAATTAAAACCCGGCGTGGGGGAACCGCCGTGAGGGGAGTAGAACAATAGACAATTGGGACCGGTTGTGGGGGCCCACCATGAAGAACAATGGAGAACCTGGTGTGGGGGGAAGAATAAAGCAGGAGCTGTAGGGGGGAATTTATAACTTTGTAAGTGCCCCTTGTGGGCGGCTATTTGCATATCTTGGTAAAGAATTTCACTGTGACTTGACTTGTGACAATAAAGTATTCAATTCAATTCATTTAGAAAATAGTCTATGCCTTTATTCCTACTACCAAAATGCATAAAGGGCCTATCCCATTAACACGACCTATGGAAATCGTGGACGCATTGGTGATCATTTTCCAATGTTCTATAGATTCAGGATCAGTTCCTATAGATTGGAGGGTAGCTAATTTTATCCCACTTTTTAAGAAAGGCGGGAGAGAGAAAACAGTTAGCCTGACATTGGTGGTGGGGAAGATGCTGGAGTCAATTATAAAAGATGAAATAGTGGCACATTTGGATAGCAGTAACAGGATCGGTCCGAGTCGGTATGGATTTACGAAGGGGAAATCATGCTTGATAAGGTCCCACATTGAGATTAGTGGGCAAAATTAGAGCACATGGTATTGGGGGTAGGGTACTGACATGGATAGAATATTGGTTGGCAGATAGGAAACAAAGAGTAGGGATTAACGGGTCCCTTTCAGAATGGCAGGCAGTGACTAGTAGGGGTACCGCAAGGCTCGGTGCTGTGACCGCAGCTATTTATAATATACATCAATGATTTTGATGAAGGGATTCAAAGTAACGTTTGCAAATTTGCAGATGACACAAAACTGAGTGGCAGTGTGAACTATGAGGAGGATGCTATGAAGATGCAGGGTGACTTGGATAGGTTGGGTGAGTGGGCAGATGCATGGCAGGTGCAGTTTAATGTGGATAAATGTGAGGTTATCCACTTTGGTGGCAAAAACAGGAAGGGAGATTATTATCTGAATGGTGTCAAGTTGGGAAAAGGGGAAGTACAAAGATATATGGGGGTCCTTGTTCATCAGTTACTGAAAGTAAGCAGGCAGGTACAGCAGGCAGTGAAGAAAGCTAATGGAAAGTTGGCCTTCATAACAAGAGGAGTTGAGTATAGGAGCAAGAGGTCCTTCTGCAGTTGTTGCATGGCCCTAGTGAGACCACACCTGGAGTATCGTGTGTTGTTTTGGTCTCCAAATTTGAGGAAGGACATTCTTGCTATTGAGGGAGTGCAGCGTATGTTCACGAGGTTAATTCCCAGGATGGCGGGACTGTCAAATGTTGATAGAATGGAGCGGCTGGGCTTGTATACTCTGGAATTTAGGATGAGGGGGGATCTTATTGAAACATATAAGATTATTAAGGGATTGGACATGCTAGAGGCAGGAAACATGTTCCCAATGTTGGGGGAGTCCAGAACTAGGGGCCATAGTTTAAGAATAAGGAGTAGGCCATTTAGAATGGAGATAAATAAATAATTGTTCACCCCCAGAGTTGTGAATCTGTGGAATTCTCTGCCTCAGAAGGCAGTGGAGGCCAATTCTCGGGATGCTTTCAAGAGAGAGTTAGATAGAGTTCTTAAAGATAGCGGAGTCAGGGGATATGCGGAGAAGGCAGAAACGGGGTACTGAATGTGGATGATCAGCCATGATCACAGTGAATGGCGGTGCTGGCTCGAAGGGCCAAATGACCTACTCCTGCACCTATTGTCTATTGTTATCCTACTTTTACATTCACTCCCTACACAGACCAGGGACAATTTACATATTAACGATTATTTTTTTTTTTTTTTATAATATTATTTTATTGTATTAACATACAAACTCATACTTTTTGGGGATGTGAGGAGAAACCAGATCACAGAGGAAACACACGTGGTCACAAGGAGAACGTGCAAGCTCCACACAAACAGCACCCGAGGATATGATTTAATCTGGGTTTCTGCTGCTGTGAGGCAGCATCTCGGCCAACTGCGTCACTGTGCTGCCCACTGTGATAGGGACAGGGAAGCTAAATTGTGATTGGTATTGTGTTCCAAGTGCTGAAAATGTCAAAATGATGCATAGAATGTAGAGGCTGGTGATTGGAGGTGTTGTCGCCTGCTAACCATGAACGAAAAATCACAGGTGGGAACTAAAGTAAGCAATGTGATAAACAGGGCAGATGGAAATTTGTAAAATATCCGAATATATTTGCAAAATCCTATTAGTATTGGTACTTAAACATGTTTCCGAAAAGTATTGGAAAATTACCCGAGCATTTCCTTCATTCAATGTAATCATGTTTTCTCAGAAGATAAAGCATTATCTTTTGGAGATCTTGCTCCTCTCAGTCTCCTGGACTTGAGTTTATGGGATTTGTATAGATTTACAATTCCAGGAAAACACTTTTTTTTAATTCTGTGGATTTAAATTCACAGAATGTAGCTTAAAGCTGCTTTGCTCTGATCTGTACAGTGTCGTGTGCTTTGGATTAGTTGAACATTATATAACTTAGCATTCCCATAAAGGAAGGAGCTAGTGGTTTACATGCAGGTGCCAATCTAGAAGTAACTTTTAAACATAAACTACAATGAAATAATAATATACTTCCATATTCTCTTGTTAAAACACTTTGTGGCCTTGGAAATGTGGGCCAAGGGCTACCAAAATCCAGTTTGCCAGCTGGTCAGCAGTCAGCTTTCTGAATTGTTCCTACATGCCTCAATGTGTTCATTATTAAAGGTGTACCATGACATAAATAGTTACCTATTGGCTGACAATATGAATGCAGTATAATTAATTCCTTTGTGCCTATCCATGTCCTCAAGGCTTGCTGCCTGACCCGTTGAGTTACTCCAGCATTTTGTATCATGCCCTTAATGTTGGTTTGCGTGTGAATTGATTCCAATATGGTGGTGAGCGAACACATTTGCATTGTAATTCACTATGGTTGTTATATTGTACAGGAAGGACACTGGTCCATGAGCCACGATTTCTCGCCCACCACAACCTCACGGTCCTTCCAGACAGAGTAGACTCTTCTCAATGTTAGTTCGTGGGCAGTGCTAATTTCTGCCAAACTGCAACTCCACGTGCCAATTGCAGTTCCATGTTCCTTTTGAGGGTTTTCCTAGATGTTGCATAGTTGAAGCAAGGCAGCAACTCTACCGCTGTGTCACTGTGCCGCCCATTAATGTGCAAAAATACTGATGGAGGTTGCTGTCAGATAAGCGATGGGGACTGGCTGTGTTGAATAGTATATAAAGCCAGTGTTGCAGTTAGTGGCTGGTGGTTGATTCATTGACCAGGACCACTCCTGTGGTGGTTGAACTTGCAACACTGTATCCAGGATTTTGGCCTTGACTCCTATCATTGATCTCAAAGATTGTTGAGGGTTTGGACACGCTAGAGGCAGGAAACATGTTCCCGATGTTGAGGGAGTCCAGAACCAGGGGCCACAGTCTAAGAATAAGGAATAAGCCTTATGTACTAGAAAGCAAACTTACTGGTATAAAATCAACTTTTCAAATGAATATACTTGACGAGATATGATTTCTGTGTCTGAGCAAATAACTTCCCAAAGCCAACATTTACTTTGGTAACAGCCCATTGTCATTCAGAAAATAGATTAAATTGGAATAACTTCTTTGGTCAGCAGGTACATTTTGAAAAGGCTAGGATGCAAATATATTTGAGGCAGTGAAGAGCATTTTTGATATAAAGAGTTATGTTTTAATGCAGCTAAAATTCATATTTTGTGTGGGCGTTTTCATAATCCAATGAATTGTGGCATGCATAATGTTTGATCTAGTGTGTATATTCCTGTAAGAGGATTATGTTGGGGAAAGATGTTATTTTGCTCAATATCTTATGAAAACATTGAAGTCTGGAGAGCATTTTGCACAATACTTAAAATTGACAATGTTGCTGTTCAATAATTTGCATGATAACAAAGTTTTAAAACCTACTCTGAATCACCAAACTGTATTGCAGCATAATTGTACAATTTCTTTCCATTAAACTGTGATCTTTGATTATCTTGGATGTGGTGTTAATCATGAATATTATAAGACAGCTTTTATAACATAAAATACCTATTGTGAGGTGTCCACCTTTGGCTACTTTTAAACACGTAAAACAAATATATAACGGATTCAATGTACTTTGTCCTCAAGGCATGCCTACTTAGTAGAAGTTCTCCTCTTTTCAGGAGTTCTGTGAGACCTTCTTCACAGCTCCCCCTCTGATTACGGCTGTCCTCCTGCTCCTCCTGTCTAGCTTTCTCCCACCAGTTAGTCTGAAGAAGGGTCCAGACCCAAAACAACACCTGTCCTTTCTCCAGAAATGCTGTCTGACCCGCTGAGTTACTCCAACACCATGTCTTTTTTGGATAAACTGGATTCTGTTGTTCCTTTTTTTAAAATCCATTTTACTGCTCCATTGCGAAATCTCCTTAAGGTATGCCGACTTTGAAGTTCGCCTCCTTTCTCCAGTGGGAGTTCAGTGCGATCTTCTCTCACTGTTTCCCCTCTGTGATTACTGCTTCTTTCAATCTATCGGTTTTATTCTTACTCTTTTTTTCTTATTTCTTAGTCTTTCTTCCCAGCTTTGCCTCTTCCCCATCCCTGACACCACAATGAATGTTGTTTTCAATTACCTCAATGACTGCTCTTTTTACAATCCATGTTCTCGGGGTATCTAAATCTAAATTGTATTAGTTATTTATGTTATGACATCGGATGGAAGCTGCATACCAAATCTCGTTGCTCTTATGTGCAATGACAATAAAATATATTATTATTATTATTATTATTAAGAAGGGTGCTGACCCAAAAGGTCACCGATCCATGTTCTCCAGAGATGATGCCCGCTGAGTTATTCCAACACTTAGTCTTTCTTTTTGTAAACCAGTACCTGTAATTCCTTGTTTATTATATATATTTTTTAACCATTTAATTGATATTTGCATGTTAGCATTTTTTATCTAAACATAGTTTTGAAATGTCTAATGCCAGTGTGCCCGTGACGTTTTGTTAGGGAACACAGGTTACATATTGCGTGCCTGAACATAAGCTTGGCAATAAACATCCATTACAAGCCTACAGACTCCCACTGCTACCTCAACTATACTTCGCAACCTGCCTCCTGTGTGCATGTCATTCTAGTCTGCATGTTTCTCTGCCTCCATTGTACCTGCCCTGACAATGAGACTTTACATACCGGTGCTTCATAAAATATTTCCCTGTTTGAATTGTGACTTCCCCTCTACCATAGTTGATTAGAGCGCTTGACCTCAGCTCGTGTTTTTCCAAGACTCTACTGTCACCCTGCAATGCAAATTAAATACCATCGTGGCTCCTTGATCCTCTCATCCATCTGCACCAACTAATCCCCTTCTTACGATATTTCAGTTTAGTTTATTGTCACATGTAGCGAGGTACAGTGAAAAGCTTTTATTTGCATGCTAACCAGTCAGCGGAAAGACAATACATAATTACAGTTGTGCTCTTTACAGTGTATACTGTAGATACATACATGTAGGGAATAATGTTCAGTGCAAATTAAAGCCAGTAAAGTCCGATCAAAGATAGTTTGAGGCTCACCAATGAGGTAGATAGTAGTTCAGGACTGCTCTCTAGTTGTTGGTAGGATGATTCAGTTGCCTGACAACAGCTGGGAAGAAACTGTTCATGAATCTGGAGGTGTGCGTTTTCCCATTTCTATACATATTTTTCCATGCAACCATTGGTGATATAATACCTGTCCATACATCTATTCCCTGTTTGCCACACAAGATCCCAACCATTCCTACCAGGAGAAGTGATGATTCACTTGCAGTTCTTGCGCACTGCATTCATTGTTCACAATTGTAGATTAGTGGTTCATGCTATGAGTCATGCATTTGTAGTTACGTCCACAAGCTTGTTAGTGGCGCAGTCTGCTGCATTCCGTTAGTCTTAAAGTGAACTCTTAAGTGAGAAGTTGTATTGCTTGTACCCAATAAACTCTATGTAACCTGATATGGCGTGAGGCCACTGTTATTATAAGGACTACAAATCGACAACAATGTGATTTCTGTTCTGTTCCATGCCACTTCAATTCTCCATCAAGATTAACCTGTCTTATCAGATGGTTTCCTGTATTGTGTTATTGAGATTTGACTTAAACATAAGGAACTACACCTTGTTCTTTACCGGGGGACTTTGAATTAATTGTACTCTGTGTTGAATTCAACAGCTTCAGGTAATGCTCCCACTGTCTTGCTTGTGCTCTTGTGCCCTCATGTTGTCCATCTCTCTCTTTATCACGTCCCCCTCTCTTATCAGAACTGGCTAGTTCTTTTAAAGGTCATCCATTTTATCATGGTCTCTCTCCGCCTCCCCCTCCCCCCCCCCCTCCGTCTCCCTCTCTCTCTTTCTGTGTTTCTCTGTCTTTCTCCCCCCTTGCCTCACAGTTTTTAATTTCCTTTATTCATGCTGTTTCTTTTCGACAGTCCTTAATAACCCATTAGCCAGATTGCTTCATCAACAGCTTACCTGCAAGGTAACCCTATGCTGACCTAAGCCGAGATCTTCACATTCTTCCATGCAACCCTCCCCCACCTTGTCTGCACCTTAAAACCAACACATATACTCTCTTTTCTCCCACTTCTGAACGAGCTTCTGTGACCTGAGACAGTAACTCTGTTCTAGTTTTCTACAGATGCTGCCCAATCTGCTGAGTGATTCTTGCATTTTCTGTTTTCTTCACATTTAAAACGCTTTCTTACTATGTGGAATTTTGGATTACAGTCTGGAGCAGTGGCCTTTTGGCAGAGTGTTTTGGACCAGTTGAAATCTTGAATCTTCTAAACTTCATCGGTAATATGTATTATGTTTGTTAAATTTCTTTTTTATTTTTTGCTTACAATACGTGTAAAACTAGAGGACTTCAGACTTAATGTATAAAACAGTGACAAATAGGTTCTGGTGGTGTTGTTGAATGTTATTGAATTAGATATTGAATGGCAGGATTTATATAAATGATGGTCAGTGTGGAATCAGGGGGGAAAGCGCTTGATTTGTGCTGTTCCTTTTTAAGATTCTCTAACAATCCCAATTAAGTTTCTTGTGTTGCTAAATTGCTTTGTATTAAGGTTAATGGTCCAATTGTACTTTATTGTCACATGTACCCAAGTATAGTTCAATGATAATCCTGCTGTACATCAGGCAAATCATTCTAAGTACAAGAGTGTAAGAGAGTGCACCATACTGAGTCCGTACATAAGATCCATCACATTTTAGGCTATGATTAATTTTTAACATTTGCTCAAGTGTACAACATGCAAAGTTTGGTTACATTTCAACCATGAACTTGTTCAAGAGTGGGCACATGACCATGTACCTTACTTCCTGGTCAATAGACAATAGGTGCAGGAGTAAGCCATTCGGCCCTTCGAGCCAAAGATCACTATTCAGAGCCGCTATTCATTGTGTTCATGGCTGATCATCCATAACCAGTACCCAGTTCCTGCCTTCTCCCCATATCCCATGACTCCACTATCTTTAAGAGCTCCATCTAACTCTCTCTTGAAAGCAAATCCTCTGCATATTATTACAAAATGTCCTATAAATCAGAAGCACTATACTTGCCTAGCAACAAATGTTTAGAGCTTCGTGGTTGATCTATCTTTCCCTTTCAACCCCATTCTCCTGTTTCTCCCCATTGTTTCCCTTCCATCTTCACCCCCCCCCCCCCCCCCCCCACAACCACACCGTTTCTCTACTAGGGATAGCGCAGCCAGCATTTTGTGACAGTGAGCCAAGGTGGAATAGGTAATGCGGCATCAGGGATGACAGCGGGTTCGGCAGTGATCACACCAACGCTCGCCGTAGGGTGAGCTTGCATATGTATGTTATTTACAGTAGTAAGAAAGTCCGGGACTAAATGGGGCCACTGTCCCTCACCATCAGGGTGCATGTGTAGAACCACTGTCGACCTTAGTCTTGTCCCGGCAGCTCAATCCTGGTCTTTGATGGAGGAGGCATTGTGATCTTGGGCTACTTCCTGCAGTTCTCCTTTGCCTCAAGGGGCTATGCTGGCGGTCTCTGGATTACCCAGGTGGCTCAGTCTTTGCCTTTGCCTGTGTGTATGTGTGTTTATGTGTGTGTATATATATATATGTGTATATATATATATGTGTATATAATATATATATATACGCAGCAGTGACGTGCGGTCAGGGGAGGCAGAGCCTCACCTGTCATACTCCCTATGAAAATAGCTGTAAAGAAAAGTAAAGAAAAATAATAATAAAATAAAATAAATATAAGGATTTTCCACTGATCTGTTATAAATGTCATTTCTATATGAATCTAATCATTTTTTATAGTCAAATTTGCACAGCTCCGCTGCAAATACAGGGAGAGATGAGAGGTGAGGCAGCGACGAGCTGAGCCTCCTCTCAGATTGCGCAACCCCTCAGAAACTGTATGGAGCACAGGCAATAAGTGTGTACCTGTTACTATCTCCCTGTATGTCACCAATGTAATGTTTTTAAACCCTTCATTACTTATCCTCACCTTCCATAGTCCAGGTAGCTTATTTCTCGTATAAATATAGTAAATTTAGGCTCGCTGGTCTCGTCATAAAACTGCAATTAAAAAGGACCAGCCCAGGCAGCGATTACATCTGCCTCACTGAGGGGGCGTGTCTTGACCCCAGTGGAGGGAGAGCGAGCGTCAATTACGTAGACTCAGCCCATGTAATTGATGCTACCTCACTCTCCCTCCACGTTAGCTAGCTGCAGCAGCGGCGGCGCAGCACTGGATTCCACCGCTGGAGGCGCTGACTTTCCAGCTGCGGGCAGCACTGACTGCTAGGTTGATTCGTTAATTTGTAGCGGCTTATTCGGAGACTCTGGGCCGCTAAGAGCTCCCAATTGGGCCCCACGCCTAAGGGAGCCCTGCGCTGGAGTAATGTATGCTCGGGTAGATCTACCCCGGGTGGAGGGGGGGAGAGAGGGATGGAGAGAGAGTGGAGGGGTGGAGGGGGAAGCAAGGGGTGGACAGGGAGGGGGAATGGAGAAGGGGGAGAGGGGAAGGTGGGTCGTTCCCTCACGGTCCAGGGGCAACGCTTCCGCCCCTCCAGTCGCCGTGCTTCACGCACACAGCCCCTCCTCCTCCCCTCTCTCTCCCCGGGGAGATGCGGTGATCAATACAGGGAGGGCCAGGTCACTGATACTAGCCAGTGCCTCCCCAGCCATTGACCTCACCGCACGTCACCGATACGCAGTCCCTCATTGTTCGTGAACAAGAAAAGGCACTGGCATCATTGGCTTACCACAGTCTTAGTCTCAGTAGAGGCGCTGGCTGTCTAGGGCTTCTTCTCAGCAGCTCAGTGTTGACCACACAGTGGAGCTGGCGGTCTTCCCAGTGTCTCAGTCTTCCTCAAACCTGGGAGATGGAGGGTGAGCTGTCACAGCAGATAGGCTGCAGATATATTCGGAGCATGTTGAACGTTTTTAGTTTATTGGTTTATTATCTGTGATACAGTGGGGAAAAAAACTTTGTGTGCTATCTCGTCAAAAACATGCTTTGTATGAGTACAAGCTAGTCATACACATAGTACAACAGATAGTGCAAAGAGAAAAAAAACAGAATGTAAAACATAGTATTACAGGACCAACAACATTATAGTCACATAGAGAGTACAATTTTTTTTTTAAAGTGCAGTGTCTGCAATGAGTTAGGTTGGGAAATTAGGACTGCACCCTAAATTTATGTAAGGGCCGTTCAATAGTCTGGATGAAGCTGTTCCTGAATCTGGTGGTACATGCTTTCAAACTTTTGTATATTTTACCTAATGGGAGAGGGTAGAGAAGAGAATGACTAGGGTGCACTTTGTCCTGTAAATTGTGAGTGTAGTGTGATAATCCGACATAACTGGAAAATGGTGAAAGAGATAGATGTATCAAGGGAATGGAAGGTATGGGCACGAAATGCAGAACATTTGATGGGAATTTGGAAAGAGTCCCTGTAATTAGAATTGTAAATTAGAACAGCGACACTGAGCTTGGCAGTGGTTGAAAGATCTGAGAGACGGATGATGCACTTCACTGTATCAAAGGCTGGAGTGATCAAGGAGGAATCTTGCACCCTGCAAACTCAGCATGTTGTTTGGAGTCGGGCTGCTTTTGTGTTGAGACGACACTAGAAACCAGATCAGAAAGATTCACGTCAGGAGTGAGGTTGAGACGATAAATTATATTTAAAGAAACCTGAGGCAATCACCCGGATTGTTTTAGCCTCTGAAGAAGGGTCTCGACCTGAAAAGTCACCCATTCCTTCTCTCCAGAGATGCTGCCTGTCCCTTTGAGTTACTCCAGCATCTGCAGTTCTTTACTACACGCTTTTTTTAGTCTCTGTCGTATGAGCCTCTGAACTAGATTTTCTATGTTGTTAAAATTACATAACTACATGCTTTATATAATTAGTAAATTGATTTTGTCTATGACACTTACCAAACTTGAATAAGTAGGGATGCGGAAAGAAAATAAAAAGTTTACGTTTCTCATTTGCAGAGTTGAAAAAGCAATTTTAATTCTGTTCAGTATTCACGTTGCAATTAGCCTGAAAGGGGCAACATGTCATTTTAGTGCCATAATATATTTTAATTTTTAAATTTCAGGCTTTTAAAAACAGTATTATCCAACTTGCTGTCAATAACGACTCAGAAGACCAGTTGCTTTTCCAAGCTCGGAAGTGCTACAAGCATTGGCAAACTACCATCTTCGAATTCATCAGAAACTGTGGATGCTTGCCGTTGGTTCCATCCCCTGCCAAGGCAGTAACTTAGGCTACCGGATTGTTCCGACCTCTGCTTTCAGTGGTATTTTTCAATTCATCATCTGAAGAAGGGTCTCAATCCGAAACATCACCCATTCCTTCTCTCCAGAGATGCTGCCTGTCCCGCTGAGTTACTCCAGGTTTTTGTGTCTATCATCTCTATCTATTATTCATGTCCCATTATTTCGCTCAAGAAATGCTTTCCTTAAACAGAAAAGAAGCAAGCCACCAAGTCACTTTGTGTAGGAAGGAACTGCTGATGCTGGTTTAAACCAAAGATAGACGCAAAAGGTATAGGTGACCTTTCGGGTCGAGGCCCTTTAAGCGCCAGGGGGAAAGGGAAATGAGACGGTGATATTATGAGATATATAACATGAGATATATATGAATGAAAGATATGCAACAAAGTAAACGATGATCAAGGAAATGGTCCATTGCTGGATGTGGATTATGTGATAATGAGTTATACAGACAATGAAACTCACCAGGCCAACTGAAACTAGTACAACGACTAGGGTGGGGGGAGGGACGGAGAGAGAGCATGTAAGATTACTTAAAGTTAGAGAAATCAAAATTAATACCGCTGGGTTGCAAGCTGCCCAAGCGAAATATGAGATGCTGTTCCTCCAATTTGCGTTTGGCCTCACACTGACAATGGAAGAGGCCCAGGACCGAAAGGTCAGTATGGGATTTAATGTGTTTGGGAATGTTTTGGGAGTTTGCCTTGGCCAATGTGATCTCCCAGTTGTCAACAATGGACTGTTTCCTTGATCATTGTTACTAGTTTGCATATCTTTAATTCATTTGTTCTACAGTATTATCGCTCTAAATCACAACCTATATCTCTCGTTTCCCTTTCCCCTTACCCTCAATCCAAAATGTCACCTGTTCCTATTCTCCAGAAATGCTGCCTTACCCGCTGAATTACTCCAGCTTTTTGTGTCTATCACCAATCACTGTCCTGTATACTTGAGTCTCGCTTGGTATTTACAGGAATAACCTACCAGGAATAACATTGTTTCTTTTCATTTCAAAATCTGCCTATCCGGGCAGATTAGTAAATATACCTGAAGACACAGGCTGGATTACATACTAATTTGCTTTGCCAATCATTTATATATGTGTGTATTTCACATAAAACTGCAATTTGTCCAATTTTTCCAAGAGCACCACTACAGTGTTATAAATGGATTTGTTGAACAGGGTAACAATGAGGCATGTAAAGGGCCTGTCCCACGAGCATGCAACTCCATGCGGCAAGCGCGACCTAACGTGGTCGCTTGAGCCGTACGGCCTCGCGGGGCCGGTCCCACTTCGATCGCCGGAGCCGTATGGAGTTGTGCGGAGCTGGTTCCGACATCGCGCGGGGCTCCGAAAAACTGACCGTGTTAAAAAATTCCGCGCGGCAACGGCCTGCCGGCCCACAGCCGCCTCGACGCCGTACGCACAGCCTCGACGGGAACTTCCCGCGGACTTCACTCGAACTTCACGTCACTCACTCAACCTCTGTGCGGCCCCCGCTTCCGGTTTGGTCGCGCTCGCCGCATGCAGGCGCATGCTGATGGGACCGGCCCTGTACGGGGATCACTCGACCTCCGCGCGGCCCCCGCTTCCGGTTTGGTCGCGCTTGCCGCATGCAGGTCGCATGCTCGTGGGACAGGCCCTTAATGCTCGGAAGGTATAGCAGCAATTAATTGTAAATCAGCTGGTATGTAGGTTTTGAAAGATATCTTGTGCAAGAATGAATGTACTGATTCAACAACAAATGTATCTATTTTGTCAGCAAAGTGATTAAACAAAAATGCATCACACATTATAACATGCACAACATAATAGCTGTAGTCACATAATCTTAGTGTAATGCATCCTTTCATTTCCTTTTTTGGTGTTGGATGAATCCATACTTGTACAATTAACTCAAGTCCAGCCTGCTCCTGCTCATGCACTGCTATCCCATTGTTGCATTTTCAGCCGGGATCCCTCTTGCACGTCCGAACATCTTTCACACCGATAGCTTCTGGGTCTGGATTGGATTATGCCGTCTGAAATGTGCTTCAGGTACTGTGCATCTGCCCATTGAGTGCATGTGATGTCACCTTGAACTGGTTGCGTTTAATTCAATTGATAGATTATTGTGTTACATTGCGGAATTGAACCATATTGTCAGCAAATTGCATTGCACAGTTGGGACGATATAGAAAATGTAGTCAGTTGATTTGTTTCTAGTTTCATTTTTAAGCTTCTGATCAAAAGCTTATGTTAAACTCATAAATATAGTTCTAATGCATGCTGTGTACAAAATAACCATGTATTCTCTGCATCACCTCGGGTTCATTTGAAAGGATTTAGTTGTGAGCCAAGCAGTCATGAGATTTCCAAGGCTTTGCTTCTAATCCAGCATGTGAGCCACACTAACTGAATGGTGCTTCCATTGTTTTCCAATTATTTATTAGAGCGGGTGCCTTTTAGTCAATTCAATAGGCTGCTGTTTCTGTTTACTGCGCAGAATTTGAGGCAGGAGATTTTTGTTTTCGTGTGTGAGTGGAGCACACAATTGCTGGTTTGCTTTGGATAAATTTTGCGTGTGACTTCCTTTTGTTTGCTTGCAGCATTCAAGAAATGCTAACGGGTCACAGGCTTTGCCAATCAAAGTCTCACAAGGATGCTGTCCTGGCAGCTCTGAATCAGCAGAGGATTGATGGGATACTCTGTGATGTCATTCTGGTTGCTGAGGATCAAAAATTCCATGCCCACAAGGCAGTGCTGGCAGCGTGCAGTGATTATTTCAGGGTAAGTTGGAGATTGCCTTCATGTTCACACAGGGATTTCAGAAACAATACATCTTATTGATACGTAAAATATTGCACTTATATTTGAAGATTGTTACCTGATCTGTTTTATGGTTTTGTCCTGGGATTAAGCTTTTTGTAAACGTTTGAATATTTTTTTCTTATTTGATCAATTGATATTACAGAAGATGCTTCCTGAAGGTTGAATAGTGAGGACTATAATTGTCAAGTGCAATGCTTGTTTCAAGGTTTGGGAGCGATGGAAATTCATTTGTAAGATTTGTTTTATTTAAACTTCCTACATTTTTTCTGAATGGGGTTTTGAGATGTGCTCCAGAAAGTATCCTGAATCAACTATATTCCTAATTTTGTACACTATGCTGAAACAGGCATTGAAAAGGAATTTTGTTAAGATTGTGGAAGTTACTTTATGTCTTCAACAGAGATTCTCGCCGTTCAAGTTTTTTTTTGTCATTGGTTTTGTGCTTGGTTTGTGGTAGGTGAATGTTTGTGGATGGCTTTGGCATTTGCAAATGTCCCAATATATTCTCAAACTATTAATAAAATTAATGAGTTTAAAATGATTAAAAAAATATATATATTCACAACTCCTGCAGAACTGGGCTATGAGTCGATGCAAAAAAAACAAAATCTTTTTGAATTAATTTAATTTATTTGAATTTATTAATTGGTTTTAATTGTGATCTAATGTTCTTAATGTTTTTTAGAAATAATCAACTCTTTTTAAAATAGTTTGTGAATGTCTTGCAATATTTGCAAATACCAGGTTGACTTAGTACTGGTTCAGTCGACAGATTCCAGCCTCAGTGGGAATACTGTGAAAGTTTGCTCTTTGTCAACAGCGGGCAATAGAACTTTTCAGTGGTAGATTTGCTCCATCAGTGTCAATGCCTATTGCAGATTAACAACATTCCACAGCACATACATATAGGTATAAATGATTTTCTTGTCACCTTCATATTTCATTTTGATGAATAGGGAATAAATATTTCAAGTATTGGACCAGTGTGTGATGAAGTATTCGGTCACTTGAAAATTCCAATGGATTTTGGATTTTTTGTGGTGTGGAGTCATTTGATGTATGTGCTGGAGGGCATGGACACCAACTTGTATCTGAAGCAGACAGCACCCTAGTTCTACACACAGACCTTTTTTATTCACTGAAAAGATCTCACTTTCTTTGAACATATAACATGTGGTCTATTGCGCATCCTGAAGATACCAAATCTTTTTTTTTCATGACCATCTTACCATTAATCAGTCTATTTATAAAGTTTATAAGAATTTATGGTCAATGTTTAACATTTGCAAAGATTGCTCAATACCCAGAACAATGCTGGGTTGTGATTCAAGATTACAGAATTAACATATAAGATAAAATCAGCTCCTGAACATTGTGATTATTGTAACCTTGCCTCAGCGTGCTGTTTTGTACTTCAGACTTAGTTTTAGTTTGACCTAATTACAATCTTACTTTATAGTTCCCTTACTTATGATGGACTCATCATATATTTAGCTTATGGATTTAAAAATGAATCTATATTCCTTTTCATTACCATTGCAAATTCCTGGGTGGCACAGTGGTGCAGCTGCGCCTCGCAGCGCCAGAGACACAGGTTTGAATCTGACCTTGGGTGCTGTCTGTGTGGAGTTTGCAGGTTCTCTCTGTGACCTTGTGGCTTTTTCTGGGTGCTCTGGTTTTTTTCCCCACATCCCAAAGATGCGCAATTTGTCAGTTAATTGGCCTCTGTAAATTGCCTCTCGTGTGTAGGGAGTGAATGTGAACATGGGATAATATAGGACTAATGTGAATATGAGATTGATGGTTGGCATGGACACAGGGGTGAAAGAAAAGGGGAGAGTGTGGTGGGAGAGGGAGGGAGTTGGTTTTCCCAGGAATGATGCTGGGGAACTACTTGCTAAACCACCATTGGTTTAATATCTTGCAGGTCCTGAAGTCACGTTGTTTTCCATAGGATGAAATGGCTGCAGATTGAAGGGTGACCACAATGGTAATTTCCTTCTACCTACCGAGGGAATTCACCTCCATCATCCTGACCGCGGTCTACATCCCACCCCAATCAGACGTTCGTCTGGCACTGGAGGAGCTGCACGCCGTGGTCAACAAACACCAGACGTCTTACCCCGAGGCGTTTACCACCATTGCTGGGGACTTCAACAAAGCAAACCTCAAGAAATCGCTCCCTAACTTCCACCAACATGTCTCCTGCTGCACCAGAGGACCTAACACCCTCGACCACTGCTACACCACCATCAAGGATGCCTATCGCTCTATCCTTCGCCCTCACTTCGGTGAATCCGACTATACTGTGGTGTTGCTTCTTCCTGCCTACAGGCAGCAATTAAAGAGCGCACCCCTAGAGATGAGGACGGTACAGAGCTGGTTTGGGGGGGGGGGGGGGGGGGGGGGGGGAGAACAGGTCTCCAAACAGACTCCAAACAGATCCAGGACTGTTTGGAGTCTGTAGACTGGGCAATGTTCAGGGACTTGAATGAATACACCACAGTCGTTACAGACTTCATAAAGGAATGTGTGGAGGACTGCATCCCGACCAAAACCTTCCGAGTGTTTCCCAATCAGAAGCCTTGGATTAACTATGAGATCCGCACTCTTCTGAAGTCCAGACACTAAGCATTCATGTTTGAAGATACTGAGGATTACAAGAAGACTAGATAAGGCCAAAAGGGACATCTGCTCCAAGCTGGAGGATGAGACAGATGTTCGGCAGCTGTGGCGGGGCCTGAATGCAATCACCTCCTACAACGCGAAATCAGGAGGCAGCACACATGTCAGCGAAACATTACTCCCTGACGAGCTCAATGCGTTTTACGCACGCTTTGATAGGGAGAACAGTGATGTGCCTTCCCGAGCCCCCATTCGCTGCGATAGTATTTTGGTCACAGTCACAGAGGTCGATGTCAGGAAATCCTTTAGAGGGGTAAACCCTCGGAAAGCGCCTGGTCCTGATGGCATACTCGGTCGTGTTCTAAAAACCTGTGCGGACCAACTGGCTGGAGTTTTTACGGACATTTTCAACCTCTCATTTCTGAGGTCTGAGGTTCCCACCTGCTTTAAAAGGGCATCAATTATACCGGTGCCCAAGAAGAGCAAGGTGACGTGCCTCAATGACTATCGACCAGTGGCACTACCGTAGGTGGTGATGAAGTGCGTTGAGAGGCTGATCATGGCGCAATTCATCCCCTACCTCAACATAAACCTGGACCCACTGCAGTTCGCTTACTGCCACAACAGATCAACAGTGGATGCGATCTCACTGGCTCTCCACTCCACTCTGGACCACTTGAACAACAAAAACTCATATGTCAGGCTGTTATTCATTGACTACAGCTCGGCATTTAATAAAATCATCCCCTCGAAGCTGGTTACCAAACCCTCAGAACTGGGTCTCTGCAATTGGATCCTCGACTTCCTCATTCACAGACCACACTCAGTTCGTATTGGTGGAAATGTGTCAACGCGATAACAATCAGCACGGGAGCACCTCAAGGCTGCGTGCTCAGCCCCCTGCTATTCTCAATCTATACTCATGACTGCATAGCCGGTCATAATGTGAACTCCATCATCAAGTTCGCTGACGACACCACTGTTGTGGGACGTATCACTGATGGAGATGAGTCAGAGTATAGAAGGGAGATCGACCGTTTGACCAAATGGTGCCAGCACAATAACCTAGCTCTCAACACCAGCAAAACCAAGGAACTGAGTGTGGACTTTGGAAGGGGTAGGATGGGGACCCACAGTCCCGTTTATATCAACGGGTCGATGGTGGAGAGGGTCAAGAGCTTCAAATTCCTGGGCGTGCATATCTCTGAAGATCTCTCCTGGTCCGAGAACACTGATGCAATTATAAAGAAAGCTCATCAGCGCCTCTATTCTGAGAAGATTACGGAGAGTCGGTATGTCAAGGAGGACTCTCTCGAACTTCTACAGGTGCACAGTAGAGAGCATGCTGACCGGTTGCATCATGGCTTGGTTCGGCACCTTGAGCGCCCAGGATCGGAAAAAAACTGCAAAAAGTTGTCAACACTGCCCAGTCCATCATCGGCTCTGACCTCCCTCCCATACATAGTTGCTGCCTCAAAAAGTCTGCCAGCATCATCAAGGATCCACACCATCCTGGCCACTCACTCATCTCCCCACTGCCTTCAGGTAGAAGGTACAGGAGCCTGAAATCTGCAACATCCAGATTCAGGAATAGCTACTTCCCTACAGCCATCAGGCTATTAAACGCAACTCAAACAAAACTGATCATTAATAGCCCATTGCACTTTATCTGTTTATTTATGTGTGTATATATATATTCATTGGTATATAGACAAACTGATCTGTTCTGAATTTATTTATGCCTACTATATTCTGTTGTGTTGAAGCAAAGTAAGAATTTCATTGTCCTATCTGGGAGACATGACAATAAACTCTCTTGAATCTTGAATCATCCTTCCAAATTCCAGAATATACAAGCCCAGCCGCTTCATTCTCTCAGCATATGAGTCCTGCCATCCCGTAAACCTACCCTGCATTCCCTCAATAGCAAGAATGTCCTTCCTCAAATTAGGGGACCAAAACTGCACACAATACTCCAGGTGTGGTCTCACTAGGGCCCTGTACAACTGCAGAAGAACTTCTTTGCCCCTATACTCAACTCCCCTTGTTATGAAGGTCAACATGCCATTCGCTTTCATCACTGCCTGCTGTACCTGCACGCTTACTTTCATAGAATGGTGTACAAAGACTCCCAGATCCTGTTGTACTTCCCCTTTTCCCAACTTGACGCCATTTAGATAATAATCTGCCTTCCAGTTTTTGCTACCAAAGTGGATAACCTCACAATTATCCACATTAAACTGCATCTGCCATGCATCTGCCCACTCACCCAACCTGTCCAAGTCACCCTGCATTCTCATAGCATCCTCCTCACAGTTCACACTGCCACCCAGCTTTGTGTCATCTGCAAATTTACTAATGTTACTTTAAATCCCTTCATCTAAATCATTGATGTATATTGTAAATAGCTTCGGTCCCAGCACCGAGCCTTGCGGTACCCCACTAGTCACTGCCTACCATTCTGAAAGGGACCCGTTAATCCTTACTCTTTGTTTCCTGTCTGCCAACCAGTTTTCTATCCATGTCAGTACTCTACCCCCAATACCATGTGCCCTAATTTTGCCCACTAATCTCTTATGTGGGACCTTATCAAATGCTTTCTGAAAGTCCAGCTTCACTACATCCACTGGCTCTCCCTTGTCCATTTTCCTAGTTACATCTTGCAGAAGATTAGTCAAGCATGATTTCCCCTTCGTAAATCCATGCTGACTCGGACCGATCCTGTTACTGCTATCCAAATGTGCGGCTATTTCATCTTTTATAATTGACTCCAGCATCTTCCCCACCACCGATGTCAGGCTAACTGGTCTATAATTCCTTGTTTTCTCTCTCCCGCCTTTCTTAAAAAGTGGGATAACATTAGCTACCCTCCAATCCACAGGAACGGATCCTGAGTCTTTAGAACATTGGAAAATTATCACCAATGCATCCACAATTTCTAGAGCCACTTCCTTAAATACCCTGGGATGCAGACCATTTGGCCCTGGGGATTTATGAGCCTTCAGTCCCATCAGTCTACCCATTTCCTGCCTAATGTGGATTTCCGTCAGTTCCTCTGTCAATATGTTGAGTATTTCCGATATGAGTCCATGACTTATTCATGTTTCTGACAGTTGTTTTTTTTTAAATACCTGAGGGTGTTGCTGTTGAGGCCAGAATTTATTGCCTGTCTCTAATTGTGCTGGAGAAGTTGCAGGTGAGCTCTCATTCTAGTGAAGAAAATCCCTTAGTGCTTTTGGACAGGGAGTTCCAGGAGTTTGACACAGAGAGGAAGAAACACCAGCAATGCACTTCCAGTTTAGTTTAGGTTATTGTCACGTGTACCGAGGTACAGTGTAAAGTTTTGTTGCATGCTAACCAGTCAGCGGAAATACAATACACGATTGCAATCGAGGCATTTTTTTGTGTACAGATACTAGGTATGTTACAATACTTACCTTCAGCGGCGCTGCAATTCTGCCACTGGCCGTGTGCGCGATTTTGGCGCCTTTGAGGGGGGGGGCGGGGTTAAAACGCGTTTTTTTTCCTACCTTGTCCTGGATTATATTTGGTTGGAGTGCAAGCTTTTGCTGAAGAATCGTTCCGACGGCCGTTCTGTGTATTTTTTTTTTTTAATCGCCCAACTAGTTCAGCGCTGGAGTCATTTTAAAATCAGCTTCTAAAGCCGTCAACGCCGACAACGGGGACGGATTTCATGTAGGTGACAGGTAAAAGAAAGCCGTTTATTTTTATGTATAAAAGTGGTCCTTAAGATGCCTTTAGTTCACATTTCAAGTTGCGAAATGGTGATTTAGTCCCCATATGAACCGGCATGCCGATATGGGGGTCTAAATCACCGCAAACCGCAACGTTCCAAATGATCGCGTTCCAGAAAAACCCACTCGCAAGATGATTTAAATGGCCATTAATTTACAGGTATTAAACATTAAATTCCTTCCATTTGGCCTATAAATCCATGACAATGAGATTTAAAATTTATGTTATATTGTGAATTCTTGTGTGAATGTTATTTGGACACTTAGGCTATTTAAAAATGTTAATCTATTCTTGAGAAATTGATAGATGTTTAGATCTAGTAATTGAATGTTGTAATTAGCTACAATTAGGTAACTAACAAATTATATGCTTTAATTTCATGTCATCCAAGTAAGATTGTTTCATAGTTGTTTCAGAATGCTTCAATCTATAATAACTGAAAATTTATTTTAGTTCTGTTAATTTTTAAGAAAGTTATGGGCTTTTAAATGTTCTCGATCACAGCTTTTGTGTTGTCAATGGAAAAACAATAGGGAACAAGATGCTGATTTCCTAGTATGAAAATGGCCATAACTTTTTTAATACTGAAGATATGAAAGTGAATTAGGTGACAAATTAAACTTCTTTCTGTGCTTTATCTGATGGGATAAATTACAGACTTGATTTTTAAAATCTCAAAATTTCAAAATCTCAAGCTGACACCCTGGCCAGTCCGCCACTGTGTGGCAATCAAGCAGACTGCTTTGTTTAAAAAAGAACTGCAGTTGCTGGAACAATCGAAAGTAGACAAAAAATGCTGGAGAAACTCAGCAGGTGAGGCAGCATCTATTGAGAGAATGAATAGGCAATGTTTTGGGTCGAGACCCTTCTTCAGACTGGTGCATTGCGAGTCGGCTGTGGAGCCTCGCGGGCTGAAACCTCGCGGATCAGAGGTGGAGCCTTGTGGGTTAACGAGCCTGCGGGCATAGGTGCCCGGGTCGATGGAGCAAGCGGCTGGGGCCTGGGTCGGCACCAGGGAGGCGTCCGGAGAGGACCCAGCAGTGTCACTAGAGAGGTTGGTGCGGTGGTCGATGATGGCACTGACCGATAGAAGAGGACGGACACGTGGAAGTGAGGACGCTGCTGCTGAGGGAAGGAAGGACCCGGCGTGGGGGGACCGTCGTGAGGGAGGGAGAAGAACAATGGGGGAACTGGTGGGGTGGGGGGGGGGGTAATTTGTAACCTTGTTAGCGACCCTTACGGGCGACTATTTGCATACCTTGGGTATGCAAGTAAAGAATTTCAATGTGACTTATCACATGGAGGAATATCTGGAATCTTGTGGCCTTGCTGTTTATATAATGTGGTTTGCAGAAGTCATTTGGTATTATGAAATGACCAATATTCATGAGTTTTATATCTGGTTATTCCACTTCTATGGTTAATTAATAGGATGATTTTGAAATGATCCATTATGCTGAAGAGCTCTTGAGTCCTTTGACATCATAATTTGCTTTTAAGTAGAAAGTATTCTGATCTTTTATTGAATTAATAAAAAAAATAATTTAATGAATAAATTCTGTGTGGCTCTCGTAGTTATTCCTCCAAATAGTATTTGATCTATTCTGAATTTTCTTGATTTCCTGAAGGAAAGGAGACATTTTCAATGAATTTAAGAAGTAAACTCTTATAAGGTTTCACGTAAAAATGATAATTCATTTTGAATTAATCTGCTCAGTTGAAACCCAGTGGTGACATTTACAGTTTCAGAGCACTGCTTGAATCCTTTGTTCAGAGTATTTCATCAATGTCATTGTATTTATCCATCTGATCTTCAATCCTGCTATTATGTGCATTTAGCTTCTCCCTTTCAAAGATGTTAATGAATGAACTATTAACTGATTCCGCTATGAGTTCATTTGATACACCTGCTGCCCTTGAACAATGAAATGAGAATCTACTCTGCCATTACAGAGATGGTAATGGGAAGTATTTACATCGGCTGCAGCCCAATGCAATCAGTGTCAAGTGATTCAAGAATAGCTACAACAACGTCATATTTATTTAACTTCTTCTAGAGTACGGTGGCGCAGCAGTAGAGTTGCTGCCTTACAGCAAATGCAGCGCCGGAGACCCGGGTTCGATCCCGACTATGGGTACTGTCTCTACGGAATTTGTAACTTGACAGGCGCAGGTAGTCGCCTGATAAATCGCCTAAGTGGGACAGGCCCATTACTACTTGTTTATTGGTAAATAGTCAGATAACATAGAAACATAGAAAATAGGTGCAGGAGGAGGCCATTCGGCCCTTCGAGCCAGCACCACCATTCATTGTGATCATGGCTGATTGTCCCCTATCATTAACCCGTGTCTGCCTTCTCCCCATATCCCTTGACTCCACTAACCCCTAGAGCTCTATCTAACTCTCTCTTAAATCCATCCAGTGACTTGGCCTCCATTGCCCTCTGTGGCAGGGAATTCCATAAATTCACAACTCTCTGGATGAAAAAGTTTTTTCTCACCTCAGTCTTAAATGACCTCCCCTTTATTCTAAGACTGTGGCCCCTGGTTCTGGACTCACCCAACATTGGGAAAACTTTTCCTGCATCTAGCTTGTCTAGTCCTTTTATCTATCTATATTACTAAAACTCTGTTCTTGACCGGTTTTGGCCATCTGTGCTGCGATTTCCGAGAGAACGCCGCCACCTACGGCCGTCAATTTTGGCCACCTCGCTCAGAGCCCCCCTCCGCCGTATGTGTGCCGAGGATTCTTCCCGTCGATGAAAAATGACAGATATATTAATGTTTTTACAAAATTCTCCATTCTCTCTGCTGCTCCTGCTGGTGGGAGGGGGAGGGACTATAAAACCAGGAAGTGGCGTGCCTCAATTAATCTCTGCAAGCTGGAGCTCTGTCAATTAGTCTCTGTCACTCTGAGCTCTGAATGACATTGAACAAATGTCTACAGCACTGTGAGTGAGTACTCTTAATTTGGTTTGAAAATGAAAATATAGATAGTTTGAAGTAAAAAAGCACTGCCTGCAAATGGTTGTTTGGATTGGGTTGAGTAAAAAAGGCACTCTCTCTCTCTCTCTCTCTCTATCTTCCTCTCTCTCCCCACCTGTCTCTCCCTATCCCTCTCTCTTTCTCTCTCTCTCCCCTCTCCCCTCTCCTCTCCCCTCCCCCCTCTCCTCTCCTCTCCCCCCCTCTCTCCTCTCCCCCCCTCTCTCCTCTCCCCCCCTCTCCTCACTCTCCCCCCCCTCTCTCCTCTCCCCCCCCTCTCCTCTCCCCCTTTACCTCTCCCCCTCTCCTCTCCCCCTCTCCTCCCCCTCCTCCTCCCCCTCTCCCTCTCCCCTTCCCCTCTCCCCTCCCCCCCCTCTCCTCTCACTCTCACTCTCACCCTCTCTCTCTCCTCCCCTCCTCCCCCACCTTTCCCCACTCACCCACACTCCCTCTTCACCTCTCCACCCCCTATCCCTCTTGCCCCTCTCTCTGTGTCTCTCTCTGTCTCTGCCCCTTCTCTCTCTGCCCTCATTCGCTACCCCCCCCCTACCACCCCAACCCCCCCCCCCCCCTCTCTAGATGCTAGATGTGACTGCAAGTTGGGGGCTATGCGTCAGTAGATAGGGTGGTTATGGGGTAAAAGGAGCAAATTAACAATATTAATATAATATCAAGGGAGGGTAATTAGCGTGAGTGCGGGGGGGAGGTGGGATAGTTAGTGTGTGACGCTGCATGCCGCCTCTCCCCCCCACAACCGCACGTTGGAGGAACAGACCCAACGGGTCTGCACTTGGTTTAGTAATTTTATATGTTTCTATAAGATATCCCCTCATCCTTCTAAACTCCAGTGAATACAAGCCTAGTCTTTTCAATCTTTCCTCATATGACAGTCCCGCCATCCCAGGGATCAATCTCGTGAACCTACGCTGCACTGCCTCAATCACAAGATGTCCTTCCTCAAATTAGGAGACCAAAACTGTACACAATACTCCAGATGTGGTCTCACCAGAGCCCAATACAACTGCAGAAGAACCCCTTTACTCATATACTGAAATCCTCTTGTTATGAAGGCCAACATTCCATTAGCTTTCTTCACTGCCTGCTGTACCTGTAAGCCAACTTTCAGTGACCGGTGTCCAAGGACGCGCAGGTCTCGCTGCACCTCCCCCTTACCTAACCTAACCCCATTGAGATAATAATCTGCCCACTTGTTTTTGCCGCCAAAGTGGATAACCTCACATTTATCTATATTATACTGCATCTGCCACGCATCTGCCCACTCACTCAACCTGTCCAGGTCACCCTGCACCTTCCTAACATCCTCTTCACAGTTCACACTGCCACCCAGCTTTGTGTCATCCGCAAACTTGCTAGTGTTGCTCCTAATTCCCTCTTCCAAATCATTAATATATATGGTAAACAGTTGCGGCCCCAACACCGAGCCTTGCGGCACTCCACTCGCCCTGCCATTCTGAAAAGGACCCGTTCACTCCTACTCTTTGCTTCCGGTCTACCAACCAATTTTCTATCCATGTCAACACCCTGCCCCCAATACCATGCGCTCTAATTTTAGTCACCAGTCTCCCGAGCGGGACCTTATCAAAGGCTTTCTGAAAGTCTAGATACATTACATCCACTGGCACCCCTTCATCCATTTTACTTGTCACATCCTCAAAAAATTCCAGAAGATTAGTCAAGCATGATTTCCCTTTCATAAATCCATGTTGACTTGGACTAATCCTTTTACTGCTATCCAAATGCCCCATTATTACCTCTTTAATAATTGACTCCAGCAACTTCCCCACCACCGAAGTCAGGCTAACTGGTCTGTAATTCCCTGTTTTCTCTCTCGCTCCTTTCTTGAAAAGTGGGATAACATTAGCTATCCACCAATCCACAGGAACTGATCCTGAATCTATTGAACATTGGAAAATGATCACCAATGCGTCCACTATTTCTAGAGCCACTTCCCTGAGGACCCTGGGATGCAGACCATCAGGCCCAGGGGATTTATCATCCTTCAGTCCCATTAGCCTACCCAATACTATTTCTTGCCTAATGAAAATTTCTTTCAGTTCCTCTACCCCCTTAGATCCTCTGCCCTCCAGTACATCTGGGAGATTGTTTGTGTCTTCCTTAGTGAAGACAGATCCGAAGTACCTATTCAACTCTTCTGCCATTCCCTTGTTGCCCATAATAATTTCACCCGTGTCTGCCTTCAAGCGACCCACATTTGACTTTGCTACACTTTTTCCCTTAACCTATCTAAAGAAGCTTTTACTGTCCTTCTTTATATTCCTGGCCAGCTTCCCTTCGTACTTCATCTTTTCAGCCCGTATTGCCCGTTTTGTTTCCTTCTGTTGTCCTATGAAAGTTTCCCAACCCTCTGGCTTCCGGCTACTCTTTGATGTGTTATACATCTTTTCTTTTTGTTTTATTCTATCCCTAACTTCTCTTGTCAGCCACAGTTACCTCCTACTCCCCTTAGAATCTTTCTTCCTTTTTGGAATGAAATGATCCTGCGTCTTCCGGATTATGCCCAGAAATTCCTGCCATTGCTGTGTCCACCGTCATTCCTGCGAGAATCCCTTTCCAGTCTATCTTGGCCAGCTCCCCTCTCATGCCTTCATAGTCCCCTTTGTTCAACTGCATCACTGACACTTCAGATTTAACGTTCTCCTTCTCAAATTGCAGATTAAAACTAATCATATTATGATAAGTCAGCAATTGCTTTTAGATATGTGGTCTAATTAATTTCCTGCTGAGTTTCCCATGGAAATTGGAAAAAAAACAATTGAGTTTGTATTGCAGGTTTCCTCTTTCTATTGTAGTAATTATTTTTCTCTTTTCTTGTCTCTTTCTTGAATTCAATTTCCTTATGGTTTGTGAGCACTCCTCTTACGTTTCAGTTGATTTCATGTGGGAGGGAGCATTTTGAGTTCAGCAACCTGAAATGCCGACCATCACTTTGCCTCTCCGGAGGCTGCTTGACACGCTGAGTTATTTGAGCTATTTGGTTTTTGTTCTAGATTCCAACGTTTGCCATCTCTTCTGGAGATTTTTGTTTTTTGTTTTTGCACTTTAGAACTGCCATGTTGATTCTGCATTGTTTTAAGGATGAGAGTGATGTTTCCTTTGGATTAGATGGTTGTCCCATGAAGGAAAATGTTAGCAGAAAGGGCTTGTGGTCTCTGGAATTTAATACAATTTGACATGATTTATTGAAATGTACAGGGTTATGAAGGAATGTTACTGGTTGGATCCTGTGAGGATGTTTCCCCTTGTGAAGAACCTAGAGTTGGGGGGCAGGGGGTATACTTTCAGAATAAGAGGTTGACCATGTACGAATTGGAAAAGGAGAGATTTTATTTTTGAGGTATACAAAATCATGAGAAGCATAAATCGGGTAAACTCATGAGAAGCATAAATCTCTTGCCTGGTGTATGGGGAATTGAGAACCAGAGGATGTAGGTTTAAGATGAGGGGGGATAGATTTAATAGGACCTGAGGGGTAACTTTTTTACACAAAGGATAGTGGGTGTATGAAATGAGCTGCCGGAGGAGGTGGTTAAGGCAGGTACTACACAATGTTTAAGAAACATTTAGACAGGCACATGGATAGGACAGGTTTAGAGGGATATAGGCAAAACACAGACAGGTAGGACAAGTGTGTATGGGTCAGTTGGACTGAAGGGCCTGTTTCCACGCTGTATCTCTATGACATTATGAATATTTGGAGTTTTCTACTCCAGACAACTGTGGATACTGTGTCAATAAATATATTCAAGATTCAGATAGAATTATGTGAATTGGAGAGAAAAATGGAATGTGCTCAGATCCATAATAACAGAACCTAGACGCTTACGCAAGACTTCAAAGCACTTTATTTGATAATCCTGAACTAATTTAAAAATAAGCAGATGGCCTGAACTTTGATATATTATCATTACCGTGTAAGGAATCAGCACACAGTCCAACTTGGCTCTTGTTCCTGCTCAATAAGAGATTGGTGAAGAGAAGTGGAAATTATTCACAGAGGGGAAATAAGTGCGTTAATGCATTGCATTCAAGCCTCAGGGAAATATGAGCTATCTGGTCTATGAGGTAGAAGAATCTTGACAGGAATAGGTAAAGAGTGGGAACTAATATGGGATCTGTGTGTAGTTTAGTTTAGATTAGAGATACAAAGCAGAAACAGGCCCCGAGTCTGCACAAACCTGCGATGCCAGCACATTAACACTATCCTACACACACTGGGGAAAAGTTACACTTATACCAAGCCAATTAACCTACAACCTGTACGTCTTTGGAGTGTGGGAGGAAACTGAGGATCTTGGAGAAAACCCATGCAGGTCACGGGGAGAACGTACAAACTCCGTACAGTAGTCACCCGTAGTCAGGATCGAACCTGGGTCTCTGACGCTGCAAGGGCTATTAGGCAGCATTACTATCCTTGTGCCGCTCTAGCCTGAGGATGTAGCTTGGTATCAAAGGAGATAAGGGACATAGCCTCTGTGAGGATTGCAATATGGGTTTAGGCGAATCTAACCAATAAGCCCATTGGCCACCGAGATGCCGTGTGCCAGTGAACTGGCCTCTGAACCTCAGTCAGTATTCTTGACCATAATAAGAGGAGCATGTTGGCATGTAATCATCCTAATTTGTAGTTAATTTGGGCCATTCCACGGAGCAGAAACTTCATTGCTGGTTCTGTATCCCATTTCTTCCTCTTCCACTACTTCTCCTGTACTCTTACTTACAAATGCCTCCTTTATATGCCATCTGTTTCTGATCCTGAAAGCCTTTACTGTGGGTCTGACCACCTGTTTGGACCTACGGTTCCCTCCTGCTCTAGCTGTGGGCTCTGTTGTGCTACCATGATACCTGCCATTATTTCTCATGATAGAAATGTCAGTTTCTTCATTTGCTTGACTAATACACCGCCTGTCGTGTCCGCATCCGCCACCTCTTCACTCCATAACAAGTCTTTCAGATACAGCCTAGTGGCGCAGCAATATAGTTGCTGCCTTACAGTGCATACAGCGCCAGAGACTAGAGTTCGATCCTGACCACGGGTGCTGTCGGTACCCAGTGACCACATGGTTTTCTCTGAGATCTTCGGTTTCCACCCACGCTCCAAAGACTTGCATGTTTGTCGGCTTATTGTAAATGTAAATTGTCCCTAGTTGTGTGTAGGATAGTGGTAATGTGCGGGAATCGTTGGTTAGTGCAGACTAGGTGGGTCGAAGGGCCTGTTTCCGCACTGTATCTCTAAACTAAACTAAACTAAACAACTGCCTTGGCCTGCCCTTTTACTCCAGCAATACCTTTTCCTATTTTAAAATAATCCAATTTTAATCAATCCTCCTGTTGCTACTATTGAGTTATTTTTGTCTGCTGCCTTCCAAAACCCTAGTTGTCTTCCTCCTCCTAATGCATATCATTTTCCTGCACATTTAATCTCTACCCTGCCAGAGTTCAGCCACTTCAACCTGCAGTCAAGCTTTCATTCCTCACATTATCGATTGTTGGAGATTATAAGATCATCACCTGCGGCCATCATCAAGTGAATTAGGGTCACGGCGGTATGTGCGTCACAAAGATGTTCTGTTGTTAACTCAACATTAATACTCTCTGATCTACAGACCCGTTTGAAAATACCTGTATCAGAAACCTGCCCGAATCGTGCATCTGCAATATTTTGGTGGCTGTACAAATTTAATTCTAGCAATGCCTTGAGAGATAATGTTTGGCCTTCTGTTGTATATTTTCTTTGATTGACCCATGACGTTAATTGATTTTACTTCTGTTTTCAGGCCATGTTTAGTCTCTGTATGGTGGAAAGTGTTGCTGAAGAAGTGAACCTACATGGGGTAACCGGCCTGGGCTTGAAACAAGCGCTGGAGTTTGCATATACAGGACAGGTACAGAAATGTTTATTTCATAAAAGCAAAACACTGGCATTCATTTGACTTCCTTTCAGAAAATAATCTTGTGAGATTGTGCATATATGGCAGAGGGAAAACAGGCATCAATTATTATTATATATTTTTAATTGTCTTAACACTGTTACTGCAAGTAAGAATTTCATTGTCCTATCTGGGACACATGACAATAAAACACTCTCGACTGTTGATAATACCGTACCGCACATTGTTCATCAAATACTTTAAAATTAAAAATGGCCCTTTTCTTCACTTAAGAAGAAAATATTTGTCAAACTTCATCAATGTTTGACACAACGCGATAAAACTGCTTCAGCTATCATGTGTATATTTTCCTTTGCCTGTAATGTCACAAATTATTAGTGACTCCAAAGTCTGAATGGGATTGGATCATGACTTTAAATGACTGTCAACTTCCATGGAGGTGTATCCATAAACTTAAAAAAAAAAAAGATCGACAATGCCAATAAATACACGTTCTACTTTTTAATTCTTTCCCCAGCCTCATTACTTTTAATTCTGAAATGACTCTGATGTCTGGGATCGCAAACCCTACTTTGAAAATTAAATGTTTCTTTGCAGGCCCATCATGAATAGTTTATAAAACAATAATCCTAGAAGGACATTCTTGTTGCTGGGAAGCAGAACCATGGTGACTTCAGCAATGTTTTTGCACCAAACAATCATGGAATAGTGAGTGCCTGATTCAAGAACGGCTTCTTCCCCGCTGCTATCAGACTCTTGAATGGACCTCTCGTATGCTAGGGCCGAATTCCAAATCTGCCTCATTGTGGCTCTTGCACTTTTGTTTTATCTGCACTTTCTCTGAAACTGTACCACTATATTCTGCACTCTTATTTTATTTTTCTGCACTATCTGATGTACTAATGTATGGTACGATGTTTGCCTGCAGTATCTCGGTACACATGACAATAATAAACCAATACTAATGCAAACATTGAAATACCTGCAGCTGATAAACTGGTGAGAATAAAGTTGAGTATGTCATAATTTTACTCGCCCTTGTTTAATTTTAGATTATCACTGTGGCTTGGCTACTGATGGGTCTCTTGTTGCTTTGTGATGGAGCTTGGAATAATGCTTGACATTATTCTTTAACATTAAATAAAGATGCATTTATGATCTGTCGAGCAGTCCTCTGCTTTCAAAGCTGAAGGCAGTATATGATCATGAGGGCCAGTACTATGTGCAGAAGGATTGATAGGCCATCAATAATGAACCACACATTGAAAGATAGCATCAGAAAAGAGGCCAAAGCTGGTGAGTTATTTCCTAGTTGACTAAAAGTAAAGAAAGAAACTGTTTGCAAGTTTAGTTTCCTGGTGGAAAGCTGAGAGTAGAATCAGAAGGTAGTAAAGCTAAGCTGGAAATAGATGGGTGAAGATAAGGAGATATACAGGAAAGCTAAGAAAAAGGGGAATAATAGGTGTAAGGATAATTAGAGTGGGTCAACGATGGGTCATGATAGGGATAATGATAATCGATGTGTGTTCTGAAGGGACAGACCTTGCAATCATAAGCAGTCTGAATAAGGGTTCTGGCCTGAAACGTCACCCATCAAATTTCTCCAGTGATGCTGCCTGACCAGCTGAATTACCACAGCACTTTGTGTCAACATTAGTCCTGGCTAGGGAAAACAATCAGATAATATTTAAAGGCAAAATAAAATGATAAAAGGGAAGATATTTAACATTGGATTAGATCAGTGTGAGGGTCTTAAGGATAATTTGAAAATGGAAATAAAATAACAAGCATAATTTGGTTTTCAATGGCTGTATTCATATAAATACGTAGAATGTGGTAAATGAGATTGATCTACAGACACAGGCAGCTGATCTACACTTAGGAACAATCGGCAATTTTTAAATTTGCGTTTCACACAAAATTTGGGAGTAATGTGAACTGTGAAGAGGATACAGATAAATTACAGCTGGATCTAAACAGACAGACACATGTTAGATAAAACCTAATGTAGAGAATTGTGAGGGGATGCATTTTGGGGAGAGGTATGATGAGAAGCACTATGGAGTAAAGAATCCTGGTGCAAAAGGAAAGCAAGGGCTGTGGGAATACGAGTGCACAAATGAAAGGCAGTTCACTAAAGTAGTTAATAAGACAAACACAATTTTCTGCACTTTGTCATGAGAGGCACTTAGTATAAATGCATGATGTTATATTGAACCTTTTATATACTTTATTATTATTACTTACTTTATTAATTTATTGAACATGTTAAAAAATATAAACACAAATAAACTTGTAAGCAATAAAAAAAGAAAAGAAAACACAAAGGAAAACAAACAAATAAGTAACTCAAATAATACAAATAATATCGTTCATGTTCAAAAGGGGTAAGAAGAAGTTCGAAAACTTTTCTGGTCCTACCCCCTCTTATTTTCTATACATTTTCATGGAAAAACAAAATAATGGGAACAAATGGACCCAAAATCTGTTGAACAGTCCACAAACAAGAAATAACCAAACAGAAAAGAAAATCACTGGTCCAGCTCATAACCATTCAATCTTTTGTTTCTGAAGAGTGTTTTTAGTTTGAATAGAGTCTTACATTTTTTCAGCTCATCGTGGCAGTTATTCCAGAGACTAACACCCTTTGGAGTTTTGCATTAGTTCTTATTGCCGGTTTTTCGAATATATAGGTTCCTCTCAGGTTGTGTTTGCTTTCTCTCCGTTGGAACAACCCCTGGATATTACAAGGCAATTGCTGATTAGCTGCTTTGAACATAATTTGGATAGTTTTATAATCTGTCAGATCTTGAAATTTTAATGTTTTTAGTCTGATAAATAATGGTTTTGTTGATTGTCTGTAGGTGGTTTTATGTATAATTCGTATTGCTCTTTTTTGGAGGATGAAGATTGGATGTGTATTTGTTTTGTAGGTGTTCCCCCAACCTCCACACAGTAGATCATGTATGGGAGTATGAGGGAGCAGTACAACATATACAGGGAGGCTTGATTTACTAGGTCTCTGGCTTTATTCAGTATTGCAATTGATTTGGATATTTTGGCTTTAATATAATTTATGTGAGGTCTCCAAGTTAATTTGTTGTCAATTAATACTCCAAGAAATTTTATTTCAGATACTCTTTCTATTTCTGTGCCATTTATCATGAGCTTTTTCTCTGTGTTGGTTGATCGATTTCCAAATATTATGAATTTTGTTTTACTTAAATTCAATGTGAGTTTATTTTCGTCAAACCAGATCTTCATCCTGCTCAATTCCTTTTCCATACTATCCAGGAGCTGCTCCAAGTTGTCTCCACAGCAGAGTAAGTTAGTATCATCAGCGAAGAGAATAGTTTCAAGAGTTTTTGACACTTCACATATATTATTGATATACAAAATGAATAATAATGGCCCTAACACTGAGCCCTGGGGCACCCCACACGTAACCTGCAGTAATTGTGATTTATGGTTTTGTATTTCGACATATTGTTCCCGGTTCTGTAGGTAGTTGGATAGCCATGATAGTGCGATGCCTCTAATGCCATATCTTTGTAGTTTCTTTATTAATAACTCGTGGTCTACGGTGTCAAATGCTTTTTTTAAGTCCAAAAAAATCCCTACTGCATACTCTTTATTTTCTATTGCCTTAGTAATTTTTTCTATAAATTCAATAATTGCAAATGAAGTTGTTCTGTTAGCTCTAAAACCATATTGTTGTTCGTACAGTATGTTATGTTTGGTGATAAATTCGTCCAGTCTTGTGTAAAATATTTTTTCCAGTATTTTGGAGAACTGTGGAAGCAATGAAATGGGTCTGTAATTTGAAAGTACATGTTTGTCTCCAGTTTTATATATTGGTATGACTTTAGCTTTCATTTTGTTGGGAAATACACCGGTTTGAAGGGACTGATTACAAATGTGAGTCAGAGGTCTTGCTATGCATTCTATAATGTTTTTAACTGTAAACATGTCAATATCATGACAGTCTGTGGATTTCTTACTCTTGAGTTTTTTTACAGTGTCAATAATTTATTTTTCTTCAGTCCCTCTTATAAATATTGTATCCTTTACATATATCTCTTTACTTTCTACACCATCGCTGCTACCAGTCTTTGCAATTTTTCCGGCCAAATCAGGACCAACACCAACAAAGAATTTGTTGAATTCGTTTGCAGCTGAGGCCATATCAGTGATTATTGTGTTGTTTTTAGACAGGAAATGGTTTGGGTATTGTGCCTTTCCATTTCCTTTTTTAATTATGGCATTTAATACATTCCATGTATTTTTAATATTGTTTTTGTTGTTCTCCAGTAACTTACTATAGTGATCGATTTTGCTGCATCTCATGATTTTTGTTAGTTTGTTTTTATATGTCTTATATTTTTCTTCAGCTTCTGCTGTTCTTTTCTTTAAAAAAATTTTGTACAATAAATTTTTTTCCTTACATGCATTTAATATTCCTTTAGTTATCCATGGTTTATCAGCATATTTTAGTTTCACTATTTTCTTTACTAGAGGACAATTTTTTTCGTACAGTCCTGATACAATTGACAGAAATGATTCGTAGGCTACATTTACATCTTTTACATAAACTTTGTTCCAATCTTGTTTCGATAGGTCTTCTTTGACGGAATTAACAGCATCTTGTGTTTTGTGTCTGGTTATTTTGATTGTTTTGGTGTCTTTTTTGATCCTGGTACAGCTCTGTATGGTTGCAAAGACTGGCAGGTGATCACTTGTGTCATTTATTACTAAACCACTCACTACTTTTCTATCCATAACGTTTGTGAATATATTGTCGATAAGTGTAGCACTGTGTGTTATTGTGGTTGGTCGTGTGATTGTGGGGTATAAGCTGCTGCTATACATTGCATTGATAAATTCTGTGGTTGAGTTGTGTTCTTGTGGGTTTAGCAGATCAATGTTGAAATCTCCACAGACAAAAACCATTTTCTTGTTATTAATATTGTTGTAAAGTTCCACTAATGTTTCCTTAAACGTATCAATACAAGATCCTGGTTTTCTATACACGCAGCTTACCAAAATATTTTTTGATTACTCAATCTCAATTTCTACTGTGATGCATTCCATGATGTTGTCTATAGCAAAAGACATGTTACTAGCACATTTACTTTTGTAACTTTTATCGATGTATAATGCAGGCGCCCCCCCCCCCCCCCCTTTAGAGTGATTCCTATTAATATTGAACATTTCATATCCCTCAATCCCAACCATGTTAGTTTGCTCCTCATTAAGCCAAGTCTCAGATATTGCTATTACTGTGAAAGTTCTGTCCGTTTGCCTTACACTGTGTTTGATCTTTGAGACATTTGAATTTAGGCTCCTGCTATTAAAATGTATCACTGATATAGAACCATCCATTATTACATTCCTTTTGAATTGTTCTTCTGTGTAGTACTCACAATAGCTGTGTGTGTTATTGTAGAAATTATTTTCAGGGTCAATGTCATTTTCAATGTCTTGTGATTTATGTTCAGTGTATTTAAAACAACCCAAGTCCAGTCTTTCATATTCAGTAGATGGGTGGTTTCTGTCCGAGTTTGTCATGGGTGTTCTTGGTGTATTCAATTCAGTGTGTATTCAGTTATCTTGTGTGTGTTTTTTTATACCTCGAACTTATCCAGCTCGGCGATGTCCCTGATGATGAGCACTTTCGCTGCCTCTGGTGTTAGTCCATTCAGTTTGATGAGTATTTTGCAATTTGAAACCCATGTTGCCTGAATCTTGTTTTGTCTTCTTAGAATGCGTGCTCTCCTCGCGATGTCCGCGTTTTTCTTGATGAGGTGTTCGTTGATGTAAACGTCGGTCCCTGTTAGTTTCCTTCCTTGTCTGAGGAGGTCATATTTTTTCTTTCTGTTGGTGAACCGGATTATTATTGGCGGTGCGGCCGTTTTGTTTTTACTGGGCAGGGTATGACAGGCTTCGATGTCTCTGCTGTCAACAGAAATGCCCTTGGAAGCAGTACTGGCTTTAACTGGGTATTATTTTCATTTCTGGTCACATATTATTAGCAGGATGGGACACATTGGAGAACATTTGGGGGAAAAAAAAGGATAATTCCTGGCTCATAGAGTCATAGAGTGATACAGTGTGGAAACAGGCCCTTCGACCCAATTGGCCCACAACGGCCACCATGTCCCTGCTACATTAGTCCCACTTGCCTGCACTTGGTCCATATCCCTTCAAACCTGTCCTATCCATGTACCTGTTTAACTGTTTCTTAAACGATGGGATGGTCCCAGCCTCAACTGCCCCTCCGGCAGCTTGTTCCATATGTACTCACCACACTTTGTGTGAAAAAGTTACCACTCAGATTCCTATTAAATCTTTTCCCCTTCACCTTAAACCTATGTCCTCTGGTTCTCGATTCACCTACTTTGGGAAAGAGACTTTATGCATCTACCCGATCTATTCCTCTCATGATTTTATACACCTCTATAAGATCCCCCTCATCCTGTGCTCCAAGGAATAGTCCCAGCCTACGCAACCTCTCCCTATAGCTCAGACCCTCTAGTCCTGGCGACATCCTCGTAAATCTTCTCTGTACCCTCTCCAGCTTGACTACATCATTCCTATAACATGGTGCCCAGAACTGAACAGAATATTCTAAATGCAGTCTCACCAACGTCTTTCCAACTGCAACATGACCTCCCAACTTCTATACTCAATACTCTAACTGAAGAAGGCCAATGTGCCAAATGCCTTTTTTGACCACGTTATCTACCTGCGACTTGACCTTCAAGGAACTATGGACCTGCACTCCTAGATCCCTCTGCTCTACAACGCTACCCAGAGCCCTACCATTCACTGTGTAGGTCCTGCCCAAGTTAGACTTTCCAAAATGCAACAACTCACATTTTACTGTATTAAATTTCATCAACCATTCCTCAGCCCACCTGGCCAATCGATCCAGATCCTGCTGCAATTTTTCGCAACCATTTTCACCATCTGCAAAACCTCCCACTTTTGTATCGTCAGCAAACTTGGTAATCTTGTCATGTATGTTCTCATCCAAATCATTGATCTGGATGACAAGCAGTAATGGGCCCAGCACCGAATCCTGAGGCACACCACTAGTCACAGGCCTCCCGTCCGATAAGCAGCCTTCTACCATCACCCTCTGCTTCATTCCATGAAGCCAATTGTCTATCCATTCAGCTATCTCTCCTTGGATCCCATGCGATCTAACGTTCTAGAGCAGCCTACCATACTTATCAAATGCTTTACTGAAATCCATGTATATAACATCTACAGCTCTGCCTTTATCGACCTTTTGGGGCATGTCTTCAGAAAACTCAATCAGATTTCTGAGACATGACTGCCCACGTACAAAACCATGCTTACTATCCCTAATCAGCCCTTGTCTGTCTAAATGCCTGTGTATCCAATCCCTCAGAATACCCTCTAGTAACTTTCCAACTACAGCTGTTAAGCTCATTGGCCTATAGTTCCCTACAATTTCCCTGCAGCCTTCTTGAAAATGGGCATAACATTTGCCAGCCTCCCGTCTTCCGGCACCTCTCCTGTATTTAAAGGCGACTCGTAAATTTCAACCAGGGCTCCCGCAATTTCCTCTCTGGTTTCCCACAATGTCCTCGGATATATATGATCAGGCCCTGGAGATTTGTCTCCCTTTATACACAATAGTACCTTCAGCACTTCTTCGACCGTAACACTGACTGCTCTCAAGTACTTCAAAGTTCCTCTGATTTCCTGTCTTTCTCCTCGGTAAATACAGACGAGAAATACTCATTGAGGACCTTGCCCATCTCGTGTGGCTCCATACAGAGGTGACTGCTTTGATTCCTGAGGGGTCCACTCTCTCGCTGGTTACCCATTTCCCCCTTATGTATTTATAAAATCTCTTGGGATTGTTCTTAATGCTATCTGCCAGAGCTATCACCTGGCCCCTTTTTGCCCATCTAAACTCCTTTTTCACTCTGCTCCATAGTTCCCAAAACTCCTCCAGGGATGCACTTGATCCCAGCTGCCGATACCCGTCCCATGAATCCTTCTTATTCTTGACCAATGCCTCTATTTCCCTCATCAGCAAAGCTTCCTTATGTTTGCCTGCCTTGCCCTTCACTCTAAAGGCCATGTCCCACTTTCCCGTGTTACTCACGAACTCTCCCGAGTTTTCCCCTTGATTCGAACTCGGGGAATTACGGTAATAGCCGTTCGTAGGTACTCGGGGCTATTTTTTTTAAACCCGTGGACATTTTTCAACATGTTGAAAAAAAGTCCCGACTTACCTGATGCCCCGAGTTCCTACGAGCCGCTACGAAACATCTACGGACTCCTATGGGCTCCTACGAGCTCGCTACCGACATTACCCAACGTTCCCCGAGTTCGAATCAAGGGGAAAACTTGGGAGAGTTCGTGGGTAACTCGGGAAAGTGGGACAGGGCCTTAACAGGGACGTACACATGCTGAGGTTTTGTCATCACACTTTTAAAATCATCTCACTTGGCTGATGTTCCTTTCCCCTCAAATAACCTGCCCCAATCAACTTGAATTAAACTTTTGCTGCGGCAGAACCTGCACGAGTCTTTCACCTGCATGAAGCTGGCACCAAAACATGCAGGTGAAAGACTGCAGTTACCAATATTGATTAGAGAGGTTGGGACGGTTTCCTTTGGAGAAGAGAAGGTTGAGAAGAGGCATTCCTGCCTGTTCCAAACACAATTGTGGAGAGGATGTTGGTCAATGTTGAGAAAGGTCTTTCGTGAGACCATGGCTTCTGATGCAGTTGGAGCTAATAGAAGGTGAACTTGTCCACAATCCTTTGGAAGAGAAGCAGTTTGATTGTGCAAGCAGTGATTATTTCCCTTTTCCTACCCGTTCCATGCAGCCCCACTATTGATACTTTTCCATTCAGGACCTTGATTGGAAACTCAACAGTTGGTGGAGGAAGAGGAAGGAAATAGCGATAAAACTGAACCATTTGATTTCTCCACTGCTGGCTCTGACACTGACACCACATATAATGTATGGGTTAGTACAGAGGCAGGATGTTTACTTAGGATGACACCAGGCACTAGAACACTGCAGCTTGCATGTTTTGGTGCCGGCTTTTCACCCAGAGAATTGTGAATCGTGAATTCTCTGCCACAGAAGGCAGTGGAGGCCAATTCACTGGATGTATTCAAGAGAGAGTTAAGATATAGGTCTTAGGACAAACAGAATCAAGGGATATGGGGAGAAAGCAGGAACAGGGTACTGATTTTGGAAGATCAGCCATGACCATATTGAATGGTGGTGCTGGCTTGAAGGGCCGGATGACCTACTGCACCTATTTTCTATGTTTCTATGTTTTTAATGTGGGATCAGATTGCTACCACTGTGGCTGTCGATGTGATGCATGAAGCAATTGCAGGGAGTCACAGTAATCCATGTCTACTTCCACAGTAATGTGGACATGGCTGTTTGTTGAGACCCCCTTGCTTACAATTCTTCCTTTTCCCCATCTTCCTCCTCTTCCTTTATCAAACAGTGTGAACCTGCTCAGTGTGTCTGTGGCTGCTCAATGCTAAGAGGAAGCCTCACTGAACCAGCCCTGAGGAGATGCATTGGATCAATGTGTTGGCTAATAGAATTGTGCTTCAAGACTTATAAAACCAATTCCCTAAAACATTTACAATTGCAGCAATGGACAGAGGAAGTAAACTCTCGTGTAATCTGCAAGTATTTGAAGCTTTCGTTAAATTGGCGCAGCTGAGAGGGCGTTATATTGCTTGGTGCTTTATCACCAGAGCAAAGATTAAAAGGAGTGTGAAGTGAAGTGTGAAACGCTAAAGAGGTATTGTTGGCATCTGTGTAGCCTTGTTTACTGATCAAACTTGTGGTCTTCATGCTCTGTATATTTCTGTTAAACAAGCTAACCAATTATCAAGATGAGGTGCTGTGGACTTTGTGCCGGAAGAGAATGTGTGTGCTGTTTATTTTGGACCTTAAAATGGCCATTTAATACAAAGGCAAAACGTCGGAGCATCAAAATGGCTTTTCTAAATAGTGAACTTGCAAAGGGAACCTACGCATCATTCATTTACTCAAGTGTTAGAAGAAACTGCAGATGCTGGTTTAAACCGAAGATAGACACAAAATACTGGTGTAACTCAGTGAGGGAAATTTGCTGGTTCTGCGGTCGAGGACGAAACAGAGGGTTTTGAGGCCTTCCTGGTGGGGGGAGTGACTGAACGTCCATAGTAACATAAGAAGGGTCTCGAACCGAAACGTCACCCATTTCCTCTCTCCAGAGATGCTGCCTGAGCCACTGAGTTACTCCAGCATTTTGTGTCTTTCATTCATTTATTCATATCTGTAATTCTCCCCATCTCATTATTTTTTGTTATTCTTATAATTTATTATCACTTCCGAATAGCAGACTTTTTTTTATCATCTGACATTCAAAATTTGTGTTCTTTCTTGCCTTTTGGTAATATATTTCCCCCCATATTCATGATCTTTAATACATTCATGACCCCTTGTGGTAATTAATGTAACTACAACGGAAATGCTCCTCTTCTTGACAGAATGAGGCCAGCAACACTTACCTCAATTCTGAAAACTCTTCTCGACTCAGCAGTCAATAAACATTTATTAGCTGCTCACCCCCCAAAACAAAAGCCCCAGGTGGCAATTGCTAAATATTTGATATGTAGAAAGGAACTGCAGATGCTGGTTTGTACTGAAAATAGACACAAAGTGCTGGAGTAACTCAGCTGGTCAGGCAGCAGCCCTGGCAAAAAAGGATGGGTAACATTTCACGTTGGAACCCTTCCTCAAACAATGTCTGAAACACCCTTCCTCAGACACCCTTCCTGTTGTCTGAGGAAGGGTACCAACCCGAAACATCACCCATCCTTTTTTTGGTGCCTGACCTGCTGAGTGTGATGATGATGGGGGTACTTTATTGACACTTGTACCTAGCTAGGTGCAGTGAACTTCTTTGTTTTTTAATACGTTACTCCAGCACTGTGTCCAGCTAAATATTTGGATAGTTGTATTTCTGTTTCCTTTTTTCATTCGTTCCAACCTTATTTTTCTCTCTTTTTACTCTTTTCCTTTTTTTTCTTCTGTTTCTTGACAATTTCCTTTTGTCTCACGCTAAACAAATAGAGTGATGATATGGGTCTCAAGCCACGGATGGTGAGGTGGTGGAATCTGATGAAGGTAGCCTGAGCCTGTGATTGTTTTGGAGGAGGCTGCAATAAACCAGCAGAGAGTTCTTGCAGAATGATGCTTGGGAGAAAAAGAGACAACAAACAGCAGAGAGAAAGTTCTGTACATTACATAATATAGGAAAATTGTGGAAATTTGAACAAAATTACACAGTAGCAAAACTGGGATGAAAAACTGGGATTAAGTCAAATCAATAGCTACAAATCAAGTACTAGTAAAAAAAATCCATTAAACTAATCCATATTTATTGATGCATTTGAATTCCTACAAGAAATCGCATAGGGATCTTCAAATATTCAACCCTGTAAACCCTGGTGGCCATCTTCTAAGGGAATGTAAATTGCAGCAAGGAATGACTTTTGGTTATTTTAATAAATCTACATGAAACTTGGGGGGGGGGGGGGGGTCTGATAAGCAAGAGCACTCATTTTTATTCTTCCTGGCAGCTAGCCTCATTTGATTATTTATTCCATAAAATGAGGAGAGGCATAGATAGAATAGGTTGTCATAGCCTTGTATCAGGGTGGAAATGTCAAAAACCAGACGGCATCATTTTAAGGTAAGAGATGCAAAGTTTAAAGGCGATATGTGGGGCAAATTGTTTAACATAGAGGATGGTGGGTGCCTGGAATGCACTGCTGGGGATGGTGGTGGAGGCAGATAAGATATTGGCAATTGAGAGGCTCTTGGATAGGCATGGATATGCAGGCAATCGAGGAGGATAGATCATCTGATAAGTTTAGTTTAACTTTGCATCATGTTCAGCATGAGCCCAGTGGGCCAAAAAGCCTGTCTTTGTGCTGTATTTTTCTGTGTTCTATATTCCATGGTGCTACTGCCACATTAACTAAATATATCTTCATGTGTCTTGTCCAACTTGTGTATTCACAAGTTCACGTTATAGGAGTAGAATTAGGCCATTTGGTCCATCGAGTCTACGCCGCCATTCAATCATGGCTGATCTCTGCCTCCTAGTCCCATTTTCCTGCCTTCTCCCCATAATCCTTGACACCTGTTCCAATCAAGAATTTGTCTATCCCTGCCTTAAAAATACCCAATGACTTGGCCTCCACAGCCCTCTGTGGAAATGAGTTCCACAGATTAACTACCCTCTGACTAAAGAAGTTCCTCCTCACCTCCTTTCTAAAAGAGCACCCTTTAATTCTGAGGATGTGACCTCTGGTCTTGGACTCTCCCACCAGTGGAAACACCCTGGTTCTCTGTCTGTCTGTCTGTCTGTCTGTCTGTCTGTCTGTCTGTCTGTCTGTCTGTCTGTCTGTCTGTCTGTCTGTCTGTCTGTCTGTCTGTCTGTTTCTTTCATTATTGTGTAAGTTTCAATGAGGTCACCCCTCAACCTTCTAAACTCCAGCCAGTAGAGGCCCAGTGCTGTCAAACGCTCATCATATGCTAACCCACTCATTCTTAGAATTATTCTTGTAAACCTCCTCTGGACCCTCTCCAGAGCCAGCACATCCTTCCTCAGATATGGGGCACAAATTTACTCACTGTACTACAAATGCGACCTGAACAGCACCCTACAGACCTATTATTGGGTAAATGCAAGATTTCCCAACCTTGCTGGATTCCTTGCAGCACAGCCAGAAGCTGCTATTTAGAATGCTGACCGTCACACTCTGATCTTTGTTCTGGCTGAGATCTTTGATCTTCTGTGCCCCCAAATATAATTTACACATGTCTGCTTTGCCCATCGAGATTAAGGCCACTGGCACTCTCAATTTCATCTAATCAGTCCAGGCTGCTGCTGAGAAGCTCTGCCCCATCTATCACTTTGAAACTCACCGCTGCATTTGGTAACCCATCAACACAGCATGCTGGAGAAGCAGTGACCTTTTCTATTTTCCCTTCAATGCGCAAGAACAGATAGAACACCTGTGGAGAATTGCTCAAATTACTGCTTTAGCAAAATGCAGTTATTCCTAAACTACACTCTTGAAATGTTTACCCTCAGAAAACTCCTCTGGCAGCCTCATTGTTCAAAGAACAAGTTTCTCTTGGGTGTTATTCTTCAGTTTCCTTTTAACCCACTGGGAGAACTCTCTCTTCCCCCATCCCATCATTGCAGCTTTTATTCTATAAGCAGCCTCACATCTGAGTAACTAAATGAATGTTCCTTGTATTTAACCCTGTAAGGTTGAAAATTAAGTGAAATGCCAGAAAGCTGTGGGAACTTGCTGTAGAGCTATACAATACTAAACTAGTAACTGCCACAGTAAAATTAGACCATTCGGCCCATCGAGTCTACTCCGCCATTCAATCATGGCTGATCTCTGCCTCCTAAACCCATTTTCTTGCCTTCTCCCCATAATCCTTGACATCCGTTCTAATCAAGAATTTGTCTATCTCTGCCTTAAAAAGTTTGGTAAAGAAGTTTAATAAAGAAATTGACATGAGTTGCTTTTGGGCTTGACGGGATCTTCAGCCTGAGCAACTTACACTTGGTCCTTGCCTGTTAGTTGTTTCTATATTAATTTGTTCATTACTCGTTTGGTTAAAATGTCATAGTTGTTTATTGATGCTGGGGAATTACAGAAGCCACATGGCATTTCAGAAACTAGCTCAATTAGGTGCACAGGCTCTGGTGAGACGAATTAGCACTGAAAAGTACATCCTCCAGGGCTTGGCATAAAAACCTAGCTTGACACTCCAGTGCACTGAAGCATGAGTGTGCAGTCTATCATAGAATGCAGAACAGTACAGTTTAGGAACGAGCCATTTGGCCCACAATATTTATGATGAATATTATGCCAGGTTAAAGAAATCACCCCTGCCTGCGTGATCCATATCCCTCTGTTCACATCATTGTGCCTGTCTAAAAGCCTCTTAAATGCCACTATTGTATCTGTTTCCATCATGGTCCCTCAACACATTCCAGGCTTCAAGTGTGTGTTAGAGTACATGCCACAAGCAACATCAATGGTGCTGAAATGTTTGAGAGCATTAATTTATTGGATGTTAATATTACCGATGAACTGTCTGGACCAACCACCTTGATGCGACTGCCAAGAAGACTCACCAATGCCTCTACTTCCTTAGGAGACTGAGGAAATTTGACATGCCTCCAAAGACTCTTACAAACTTCTATAGATACACCATAGAAAATATACTGTTGGGTTGCATCACAGCCTCGTTTGAGAACAGCTCTGTCCAAGACCACAATAAATGAAAGAGAGTTGTAGCTATAGCTCAGTCCATCATACAGACCAGACTTCCCACCATTGACTCCATCTACACTTCATACTGCCTCGGAAATGTAGCCAACGCAATCAAAAGCTTGTCCCACCTCGGTCATTCTTTCACCCTGCAGAAGGTCCAGCTTGAACGCTGCACCACAAGACTCAGCAACAGCTACTTCCCTTCTGTTTCATGCTTCTCAATAGTCCCACCATGTTGGGGTACTGTCCAATTTTACCTTTTCATCATTGCGGACATTGCATCTTGTCTATCGGACTGATGTGCTACAATGCTGAGAACTCTCTTCTGTACTTTGCATCTTTCGCTTTGCTCTACCTAATGTACATGAGTTTGACTTGAATGTATGTATGTATTGTATTATCTGATAGAAACATAGAAACATAGAAATTAGGTGCAGGAGTAGGCCATTCGGCCCTTCGAGCCTGCACCGCCATTCAATATGATCATGGCTGATCATCCAACTCAGTATCCCGTACCTGCCTTCTCTCCATACCCTCTGATCCCCTTAGCCACAAGGGCCACATCTAACTCCCTCTTAAATATAGCCAATGAACTGGCCTCGACTACCCTCTGTGGCAGGGAGTTCCAGAGATTCACCACTCTCTGTGTGAAAAAAGTTCTTCTCATCTCGGTTTTAAAGGATTTCCCCCTTATCCTTAAGCTGTGACCCCTTGTCCTGGATTTCCCCAACATCGGGAGCAATCTTCCTGCATCTAGCCTGTCCAACCCCTTAAGAATTTTGTAAGTTTCTATAAGATATCCTCTCAATCTCCTAAATTCTAGGGAGTATAAACCAAGTCTATCCAGTCTTTCTTCATAAGACAGTCCTGACATCCCAGGAATCAGTCTGGTGAACCTTCTCTGCACTCCCTCTATGGCAATAATGTCCTTCCTCAGATTTGGAGACCAAAACTGTACGCAATACTCCAGGTGTGGTCTCACCAAGACCCTGTACAACTGCAGTAGAACCTCCCTGCTCCTATACTCAAATCCTTTTGCTATGAAAGCTAACATACCATTCACTTTCTTCACTGCCTGCTGCACCTGCATGCCCACTTTCAATGACTGGTGTACCATGACACCCAGGTCTCGCTGCATCTCCCCTTTTCCTAGTCGGCCACCATGATCTTATTGAGAGCATGTAAAACAAAGCTTTCCATCGTATCTCGGTGACAATAATTATACCTAAAGCTAACTACAGTTTTATAAAATCATGATGTGTATAAAATCATGAGAGAAATAGATGGGGTAGATGCACAGAACATTTTGCCCAGAGTAGGGGAATCGAGGACCAGAGGACATAGGTTCAAGGTGAAGGGAAAAGATTGAATAGGAATCTGAGGGGTACCTTATTCACACAAAGGTTGGTGGGTGGGTGGAACAAGCTGCCGGAGGAGGTAGTTGAGGCTGGGACTATCCGAACGTTTAAGAAACAGTTAGACAGGTACATGGATAGGACAAGTTTGGAGGGATATGGACCAAGCACAGGCAGGTGGGACAAGTGTAGCTGGGACATGTTGGCCGGTGTGGGCAAGTTGGGCCGAAGGGCCTGTTGCCACACTATCCTTCTATGACTCTATGACTTCCTGACTCTTATACTCAATGCCTCATCTGATGAAGGCAAGCATACCATGTGTCTTCTACTCTATCCTATCTACTTGTGTTGCCAGTTTTAGAGAGCAATAGATTTAGACCGCAAGATACCTCTGTACATTAAAGGGGCCTGTCATTAACTGTATACTTTCCCCTTGCATTCAACCACCTAAAGTGCAACACCTCATACTCATTTGGATTAAACTACATCTGCCCATGTATGTAACTGATCTTTTATCTCACTGGTGGACCCAGAGGCCATTCGGACTGTAAACTCCGATCTCACCAGGGACTAACTTTACTGAATGTTTTTCCTTCCAATATTTAATATGTAAAAGGATATGTGTGTGTTTATGATTGTGTTTATAGTTTGTTTGGTTGTTTGTTTGTTTGTTTGTCTTTTTGCACAAAGTCCGCGAGCATTGCCACTTTCATTTCACTGCACATCTCGTATGTGTATGTGACGAATAAACTTGACTTGACTTGACTTGACAAAAATGCTGGAGAATCACAGCGGGTGAGGCAGCATCTCTGGAGAGAAGGAATAGGCGATGTTTCGGGTCGAGACCCTCCTTCAGACTATCTCACTATATTTTGACACCCTCCATCACTATCTGCAACTCTACCAATTTTGGTGTTATCTGCAAAATTACTAACCAGCCTATTGACATTTAAGTTCAATTTTTTTATAATTCATCTTAATGTTCTGGATCAGCCTTTCTTGGGGGACTTTACCAAAAGCCTTCCTAAAATCCATATGAACGTTGTCCACTGCCTTACCCTCATCAATCCTTTTTTCACCTCCTCAAAAAAAACTCGACCAAATTAGTAAGAATGGAATGGGATGGATGGAATGGAATATTTTATTGTCACATGAGACCAGGCACAGTGAAATTCTTTGCTTGCATACCCAATGTATACAAATAGCGGCCACCTACGGCGGGACAAATTTAAAAAGCATGCCGGCTCCTCTTGTTCTCCCCCCCCCCCCCCCCCCCCCCCCCCCGCACAGCAGTTCCCCGACGCCGGGTCCTCCATTGTTTATCCCTCCCATCTCACCCCCCCCCCTCATTGCGGTTCCCCCCACGCTCTCATCGACTGCCGACCGCAGACATGACCTGCCCAGGCCAAAATTGTCCCAAATGTAAGTAAATGCTATCCTGAAGATTCCAGTCCAATATCTTCCCTACCACTGACATGAGATTCGCCGGCCTATAATTTCCTGGACTGTCTCTACGTCTCATGTCACAAAGGAACAATACAAGCCACTCTCCAGTCCTCCAGGACCTAGCCTGTGATTAGACAGGATACAAAGATCTGAATTTCAAGGCTTCTTCAATCTCCTCTCTTGTCCCTCACAGTAACCTGGGATAGATCCCATCAGGCCCTGGGAATTTATGGCATGTGATGTTATCATATGTGTTAAATTTAGACTCACTTAGATGGGTGTTGAATGTACATCAGAAGGTGTGATGAATGGTGCTCATTTAGCTGAAATCCAATTGTCTGTTGAAATTCTTTTGCAAAATGGGAGAGATTTACATTTCGTATTGTTCTTATTGGTAATTTATTAAAGTGCTCTACTTCATGGCGCTGAGGCTCCTTGCTCTTTTTCGTTTAACACTGATTGCTGTCATCAATCTGTTTACAGTTGATTGCAGGTCACTCTGACATTTGATGTGTGAGGACAATAAACTTATTTGCTTATTTCAGGAACGGATTAACACAGATGGAGGAGATAAAGGCAGCCACTTCCCAAGCTCTCTTTGCCCAGGCCCCAGCATGTTTACAGCTCAGTCTTCCGGACTTCCGAAGTGATGGCGGACAGCTTGAACACATTCAAAAGGGGGCCAGTCAGATCAAAAGAGCTGCCTTTTAAAATAGTGAGGAATCCTAGCCTTGAAGGTTTCAAGCTTTGCTGAGACCATTCTGCAATAGCAGTCTGAAGAAGGGTATCGACCCGAACCTTCACCTATCCTTTTTCTCCAAAGATGCTGCCTGACCCGCTGAGTTACTCCAGCACTTTGTGTTTACTTCTGCACTTTGTGTTTACTTCCTTTGAGTTCTCTTTCATGTTGGCTAGATGGGTCCAGTACAGATGCTGCCATCTATAGGTGGGGTCCGGTGCTGGCGAAAGTTTAGGTAGCACTCAGTCCAGCCTCCTGATTTCACCTGCAATGATCGTGGGTGGTCTACTCTGGGTAATACTCTGACCTTTGCACTATTTGCTAACTTATTTTGGAAAGTCATAATAAATAGCTATCTCTTGCCGTTTGTTTTCCCTGGTCAGTTTTGGGACTGTGGTTTCTGTGATTATGTACTAGTCACTTAGATATGACTAAGCAGCACAGAACCTTAAGCTTTGAATTAAATCAGACGCTATCAAAGGACAGATAGCAGCTTGGCTGGATGGCAGAAGGCAAGGAGTGGCAATAAAGGGGACTTTTACTGGTTGGCGGCCAGTGAATAGCGGAGTACCGCAGGGGTCTGTGCTGGGGCCGCTACTCCTTACGTTGTATATTAATGATTTGTACGAGGGGATTGAAGTCTTTGTGAGCAAGTTTGCGGATGATACGAAAATAAGTGGAGGGGCAGGTAGTGCGGAGAAAGCAAGGACTCTGCAGAAGGACTTAGACTGATTGAAAGAGTGGGCAGAGAAGTGGCAGATGAAAGCGGCAAAGCAAAGTGTGGAGTCATGCATTTTACTAGTAGGAATAAAGGTGTAGACTATTTTCTAAATCTTGAGAGAATCCAGAAGTCAGAGGTGCAAAGGGAATGCTGGTGCAGGATTCCCAAAAAGTTAATCTGCAAGTCGAATCAGTAGTAAAGAAAGCAAACTCAATGCTAGCATTTATTTCAAGAGGGCTTGTATACAAAAACAGGGATGTAATGCTGAGGTTGTATAAGGCGCTGGTAAGGCCGCATTTGGAATATTGTGAGCAATTTTGGGCACCATATCTGAGGAAGGATGTGCTGGCTCTGGAGAGCGTCCAAAGGAGGTTTACAAGAATGATCCCAGGAATGAGTAGGTTAACCTATGATGAGTGTTTGTCGCCACTGGGCCTGTACTCACTGGTGTTTAGAAGAATGATGGGGGACCTTATTGAAACATACAGAATAATGAAAGGCTTGGATAGAGTGGATGTGGGGAGCATGTTCCCACGTGGGAGAGTCTAGGACTCGAGATCATAGCCTCAGAATTAAAGGACATTCTTTTAGGAAAGAGATGAGGAGAAAATTCTTTAGTGATTCTGTGGAATTCTTTGCCATAGAAGGCTGTGGAGGCCAAGTCAGTGGATATTTTTAAGGCAGAGATAGATACAGTGCCCTCCATAATGTTTGGGACAAAGACCAATCATTTATTTGTTTGCCTCTACTCCACAACTTGGGAATTGTAATATAAATAAAATCACATGTGGTTAAAATGCACATTGTCAGATTTTAAAAGAGTCCATTTTTATACATTTTGGTTTCACCATGTGGAAATTACAGCAGTGTTTATAAATAGTCCCCCCCCCCCCCCCCCCCCATTTCAGGGCACCATAATGTTTGGGACACAGCAATGTAATGTAAATGAAAGTAGTCATGTTTAGAATTTTGTTGCATATCCTTTGCATGCAATGACTGCTTGAAGTCTGTGATTCGTGGACATCACCAGTTGCTGGGTGTCTTCTCTGGTGATGCTCTGCCAGGCCTGTATTGCAGCCATCTTTAGCTCATGCTTGTTTTGGGGGTTAGTCCCCTTCAGTTTTCTCTTCAGCATATAAAAGGCATGCTCAATTAGGTTCATATCGGGTGATTGACTTGACCACTCAAGAATTAACCATTTTTTAGCTTTGAAAAACTCCTTTGTTGCTTTAGCAGTATGTTTGGGATCATTGTCTTGCTGTGACAACTAGTTGTGAGGCATTTGTTTAAACATGAACAGATAGGACGTTTCTATACACTTCAGAATGAATTATGCTACTACCATCAGCAGTTGTATCATCAATGACGATAAGTGAGCCAGTACCTTCAGTAGCCATACATGCCCAGGCCATAACACCCCCACCACCGTGTTTCTTGGACAGTTCCTTCTGTCCTCTATACTTAGCTCTTGCCATCACTCTGATATGTTAATCTTCATCTCATCTGTTCATAAGACCTTTTTCCAGAACTGTGGTTGCTCTTTTAAATACTTCATGGCAAACTGAAACCTGGCCATCCTATTTTGGCGGCTAACCGGTGGTTTGCATCTTGCAGTGTAGCTTCTGTATATCTGTTCATGAAGTCTTTTGTGGACAGTGGTCATTGATAAATCCACACATGACTCTTGAAGTGTTTCTGATCTGTCGGACAGGTGTTTGGGAATTTTTCTTTATTATAGAGAGAATTCTTCTGTCATCAGCTGTGGAAGTCTTCCTTGGCTTGCCAGTCCCTTTGTGATTAGTAAGCTCACCAGTGCTCTCTTTTTAATGATGTTCCAAACAATTGATTTTGGTAAGCCTAAGGTTACTGGACAGCAACCTTGACATGGAGGAGAGGCTTGTGTACTCCAGTGATCCTGAGAGCTATGCCGGATGGGGTTTCATATCCCTGGCAGGTTCAACCAAACCGGGCAGGTCTCGGGTGAGGAGGCAGACAAAGCAGTCCCTGGTCCTCCAGGTTGGGGGTTGGGCGTGGAGTTAACTACCCCACCCTGGAAATGAGTTACACAAAATTTGACGAATGAAACCCAAATTACACACTTTGTTGAAGAAGGTGCCCCAGCGATGGGGAACATGATGCTTCCAGCCAAACCCGCAAGGGCGCTGGGAAGCTGACACACCCACTGATGCCCAAGAAAACCATCCTTGTGGGGACGGAACATCCGAACCATGTTCCAGGCTGGCAAGGCTGCCACAATTGCCAACAAAATGGTGCCCTACAATCTCTTAGTCCTGGGCTTGGCTGAAACAAGATGGACACAGTCAGGGAAGATCAAATTGGTCAGCGGGCAGTCCATTATCTACTCTGGACAGGAAGAGTAGGGAGCGAAGCATACAGAGGGAGTGGCCATCATGATGATGAAGGATACTAGAAAGGCTCTAACGGCATCAGCTCTCGCCTCATCTCCGCAACATTCAAAACCAACAACAAGAGAGTGAAAGCCCACATAATCCAATGTTATGCACCCACCAACAATGCACAGGATGAGGTCAAAGGCAGGTTCTATGACAGCTTGAACCACGTACTTGGTAGTAATGGAGGCAGAGACCACATTATCCTGATGGGTGATTTTAACGCTAAGGTTGGAGGCCAAAACGAGGGATATGAGGCAGTAATGGGAAAGCATGGAGTGGGGAAAATGAATGAAAATGGTGAGAGGTTTGCTGAGACCTGCGTTAACAATAACCTGTTGAATGGGGGAAGTGTATTCCCTCATAAAACAATCTACAAAACAAATTGGGTGTCATCAGATCATCAGATCATCAGATCATGTCACAGAAAATCAAATTGACCACATTTGTATCTGTAAAAATTTCAGAAGGTCCATGGAAGATGCCAGAACAAGAAGAGGAGCAGACGCAGCTTCAGACCACCACCTCCTGGTAGAGAAATTCAAGCTGAGGCTGAAGAGACGCCACCAGGCCAAAAGCCAAGGAGCTAAATACAACATTGAATACCTCAGCAGTGCTCAAGTGGTGAAGTAGTTCAAGGATACCCTCTCAAGGGAAAACACAGAGCTACAGCGGAGTAGGAAGGAAGGAAGGATAGACAATTAATGAGGAGTGGGAACACCTAAAAGCTGCTTGGAGCTCAACCAGTGAGGAGACCATGGGGAGAAGGACCCAAAAGCACAAAGAGTGGATGACATCAGAAACCCTCAACACAGTCCAACAGAGGAGAAAGTTAAAGGAGAAAGTAAACAACTCAAGAACAAGACTGAAAAGGCTTTGGCCCAAAAGGAGTACAACAGTTGCCACAAAGAAGTGTGAAAGAACATCAGGGGGGACAAGAGAACACAGGTGGAGAGGCTAGCCAAAGAGGCAGAAATGGTGGCGACTCAAGGGAAAATGAGGTAGTTATATACCATCACAAGGAAATTGTCTGGGACATATCTGCGTAGGTAGATCTAAACCAATTACAGACAAGAACGGCCAACTGCTTTTAACCCAGGATGCACAGCTCGACAGATGGGTAGAACATTTCGAAGAAGTCCTAAACAGGCCACCACTGGCTGTACAGACACAGATTCCCAAAGACAGGATACCACTACAAATTAAGTGTGACAGATCAACAAAATCAGAAATTAAGGCTGCAATCAAGCAACAGAAAACTGCTTTCCACCTGAAGCTCTGAAAGTAGATATAGACTCGTCAACAGACATGCTCTATGGGTTCTTTGGGAGAATTTGGTAAGAGGAAAAGACATCCACAGAATGGGCAGAGGGATACATCGTGAAACTGCCAAAAAAAGTGACCTAAAAAAAACGACAACTACCGAGGGATCACTTTACCTTCTGAACCCAGTAAAATTCTCAGCCGGGTCATCCTCAACCGTCTTCAGGAAGCTGTAATGGAATTCAGTGGGAACAGCTAGATGATCTTGACTTTGCAGACGACATAGCTCTCCTTTCACACACACAGATACAAATGCAGGAGAAGACGGACAGACTCTCACAAACTGCAACAAAACTTGGTCTTACACCTAATACAGTAAAGACGCAGGTGATGAGGATCCACTCCAAAACCGGCAACCCTATCCTTATGCCCCTGTCCCACTTAGGAAACCTGAATGGAAATCTCTGGAGGATTTGCGCCCCACCCAAGGTTTCCTTCGGGTTCCCGGAGGTTCCCTGAGGTTTTTGTCAGTCTCCCTACCTGCTTCCACTACCTGCAACCTCCGGCAACCACCTACAACCTCCGGGAACCGCACGGAAACCTTGGGTGGGGCCCAAAGTCTCCAGAGGTTTCCGTTCAGGTTTCCTAAGTGGGACAGGGGCATTATGCACAGCACTGCTCTAGAGGAGGTAGAAACATTCACGTACCTAGGCAGTGTTGTGGATATCACCGGAGGGGCAGAGGCAGACATAAAAAGTAGAATCAATAAGGCCAGGGTGGTGTTTAACGTGCTCAGGAAGAGCTCAAAACACATCTCAATCAACACCAAAAATACACAACTTTAACTCAAATGTGAAACAGGTAATGTTGTATGGATCAGAGACATGGAAAACAACAAAACACGCTACAAACAGGCTGCAAACATTCATTAACACCTGCCTTGGTTGAATACTTAACATCTGGTGGAGAGATAAAGTAAGCAATGTGGACCTGTCGAAAAGAACAAGCCAGGAACCCATTGACTTCCAAATTCGAGGCAGAAAATGGAGTTGGATTGGACACACCCTCAGGAAACCTGCCACAAACATCACCCGGCAAGCCCTGAAATGGCACCCCCAAGGAAAAAGGAAGAGAGGTCGCCCCAGGAACAGCTGGGGAAGAGGTGTTCAGACAGAAATGTCTGAGAGTGAGCTCAACTAGGGAGATCTCGAAAGAACTGCCAACAACCGAGTGAGGTGGAGGACATTTGTCAATGGCCTATGCTCCCCAGAGGAGCAAAGGGAAGAAGAAGAAGAAGAAGAAGAAGAAGGTTTGGCTGATGTCTCTAACAGTTTTATTCTTGTTTCTCGGTCTCATAATGGCTTCTTTGACTTTCATTGGCACGGCCAGGAAGCAAGCGGGCAAGATCATCTTTGACCCCTCTCACCCTGGCCACAAACTCTTTGAATCACTTCCCTCTGGAAGACGACTCCGGACTGCCAAAGCTGCCACAGCCAGACATAAAAACAATTTAATCCACGAGTAGTTGCTCTACTCAACAGCCAAAAATGCTTGATCAATGGTGTTTTATCATTAATGTTTTATTATTATTAATGTTTAGTGTTTGTGAGTCATTCGTAACTGTCACTGTATGTCATGTTGTTACTTGTGGACGGAGCACCAAGGCAAATTCCTTGTATGTGAATACCTGGCCAATAAACGTACTTACTTACTTAACTTTGATCCTCATATTCTTCTTGCGTTTGAGGCAGCAGAGGTCTGCAGCAGGGTGATGCCATCCGGTTCGACATCCATAGGTGCCTGTCCTAAAAAGGGCACATGCTCTGGGTCGGCGCCAAGCTGTAGCGCTGCTGCAGTCTCTGTTTGTTGTCATTCGCCTGACTGAGTTCAGTTGACAGGGCTCACCACGGGGAGGTCGACAACGTGAGCCCCAGTCCTCATGTTGATAAACAGCAATAAAAGTTTCCAAAGGTGATGGAAAGACCAGAGGAAAGACTAGGTGCTGACTAGGCATACCTGCATTAAGGAGGCAATTAAACACACCTGAGCAATTACAAACTCCTGTGAAGCCATGTGTCCCAAACATTATGGTGCCCTGAAATGGGGGGGGGGGTGGGGGGGGGGACGGACTATGTATAAACACTGCTGTAATTTCTACATGGTGAAACCAAAATGTATAAAAATGGCCTTTAATAAAATCTGAGGTAGACAAAAATGCTGGAGAATCTCGGCAGGTGAGGCAGCATCCATGGAGCGAAGGAATAGGTGATGTTTTGCGTTGAGAAAATCTGACAGTGCACTTTAACCACATGTGATTTTTTTCTATTACAAATCTCAAATTGTGGAGTACAGAGGCAAATAAATAAATGATGGGTCTTTGTCCCAAACATTATGGAGGGCACTGTAGGTTTGGGTCAGAGGTTATGGGGAGAAGGCAGCAGAATGGGATTAGGAGGGAGAGATAGATCAGCCATGATTGAATGGCGGAGTAGACTTGATGGGCCAAATGTCCTAATGCTACTCCTGTCACTTAACATCTTATGACATTACACTGTTTGATGGGGATGATGTAACATCGGGTTCAATACATAATAATCCAGACCCATCAGAGTGAATAAAATGAAAGCTAAAACATTTATTTTTGTATTATAAGAAAACGCAGAATGAATGCTTTCTATAGACAACTGTATTGATCAAATTTGTTTTTATTCCAGTCAAAGCTAAAGAACAAACTGTTTCTATCTTGCTGCTTCCTTTTAACATTGAGAAGCCCAGATCAACCACATTTACCATGAATCCAAACTGGCAGCCTTGTTCTGTGAAACTGCAGAGCAAGATCAATAGATGTCTGAACTCTCTTTATCCTTAAAGGTTGCTGCCTTAAACATTGTGTTGGATTGAATGGTTTGCCAGGAGGTAGGTTTGTGAGGGAAGTTAAAGGATGATTGAAGAACGAGTCATAGAATTATTTTTGGGCTATAAAAGCAGTTGCTTTCAACAAAAAGGCCAAGAAAGATCGCAAAGTAGAAATGATGGTGATTATTTAGATCTTTCAGTTCTTGCTGCAGCACAGTGGAATGCCCCCTCCATCTTCGATGCTAATTGTCACTTGCATGACTCAGGAACTTTTACCTCCCTACTCCAGGTATTAATTACTGGTTATGTGAACGGGGCTCTCAGAGTTTACTCTGAATCGGTATTTTTTTTAATACATTTTACTGATATCCTTTTAAGTTGCGTGTTAAAAGCTGTTCTCAAAATTAACAGTTTCTAAACCAGTTGCTACTTCATTTCTCTAGGTTCAGTTTAAAACTTCTTCCCTAGGGTGCTTCAGAGGTTAAGATGTTTCTTTTGTGGTCTCAACCATTTGCAGCCTTATTTAGTTCTTTGAATGCAACTGTTGTCCTGTGTGTAATTCATGAATGCTTTGCCACACGTTACTTTTCCATGCGCTGAAAGATAGACCCTTTAATGTGTTGGCATTCATCTAGCTAAAACACTACTTGAGCTGAAATCCATCTCGCAACCTACCTCAATCGATCGCATAAATTATTCCATCCATTATTTAATTCAAAGTCACAATCTACAGGGACGCCTAGCATAACATCTCTTTTTCCATGTTTAAGAAAGAACTGCAGTTGCTGGAAAAATCGAAGGTAGACAAAAATGCTGGAGAAACTCAGCGAATGAGGCAGCATCTATGGAGTGAAGGAAGCCCTCTGGAAACCAGTCCCTTCAGCCAACAAAACCCATACTAGTGCTCCAGAAAGCACCCCCCCCCCCCCCCCCCCCCGGCCAGCAATATTGGAATTGGTGGAGAGGTGGAATATTGCGTTGGGAGACCAGCCCTCCCATGTGATGCTGGGACCCAACAGGTCCTACTTAGTCTAGTATCTAGTATATTACTAAAACTCGTGTTTGTTTGTATATATATATTTGTTTTTTCCCGAAACTCCGCAACAATTTTAGTCCCACATTACTCACCATTGTCCAGCGATGTACATTAGCCACGTTTCATTCAGATTGATGTTATATTTGACAAGTTATTGACATTTAAAACTTAAATTAACTTGAAACAGCGCCCCACTTGCCGGCTGCAACTGCAACTGTTGGGGGAGGCCCATCAGCCACTTCACAATTGAAAATGGCGCTGGTGACGAAAAATGACTCCGTCTCCCCACGTGTGCTCAGTGGGCCTGGTATCTGCACTTGCGCAGTTGGGGCCTTTGCCGATTTTCAGATCACCATTTATTTTTTTTCCCCCACATGTACTTGCCTGGCCTCACAACAGGGACTCAATGGCTCCACGGATAAGTTTTGTTGTATTTTACAAATGGCTCCACGGGTCCTCTATTCACTTTCTCAACGTTAACTTAATTTCTGCCGTCAATGGCACAACTTTGAACACAGCAGTCGTGCCTGTGCAGTGCGGGCCCATCAGCTGCTCTTGCGCAGTTTGGAGGAATATTGCGTTCGGGGAACGGGACCCAACGGGTCTGCACTTGGTCTAGTATATATTGTAAATAACTGGGTTCCCAGCAATGGGCCTTGCGGTACCCCACTTTATACACAATGTTAAAAAGTTTTGGAAAAAGAATAATACAAACCAAATTATTAAATTAAATCACTAATGAAATTAACTGTAAAAAAATATCTGGAGACAGGGTAACCCTGGAGAGAAAAAAAATGTTTCAACTCTTCAGAAATTGTATTGTAATCCACAAGCCTAGCCTATACAGATCCCCCCTGCCCTCTAGCCTATACACATAATTGATTCGACTATTGTAAGAATATTGTGTTGAAGTTAATTTGGGGCTGTTCAGGATGGCTGATATGTGATGCTGTAGATTTATTTATGTGAACTGCACCATCTAATAGAACGGAAGAAACATAAATGTGGTTCTATTCTTTGTGGAAATGGATAATGGTTTAGAAACATAGAAACATAGAAATTAGGTGCAGGAGTAGGCCATTCGGCCCTTCGAGCCTGCACCGCCATTAATATGATCATGGCTGATCATCCAACTCAGTATCCCGTACCTGCCTTCTCTCCATACCCTCTGATCCCCTTAGCCACAAGGGCCACATCTAACTCCCTCTTAAATATAGCCAATGAACTGGCCTCAACTACCCTCTGTGGCAGAGAGTTCCAGAGATTCACCACTCTCTGTGTGAAAAAAGTTTTTCTCATCTCGGTTTTAAAGGATTTCCCCCTTATCCTTAAGCTGTGACCCCTTGTCCTGGACTTCCCCAACATCGGGAACAATCTTCCTGCATCTAGCCTGCCCAACCCCTTAAGAATTTTGTAAGTTTCTATAAGATCCCCTCTCAATCGCCTAAATTCTAGAGAGTATAAACCAAGTCTATCCAGTCTTTCTTCATAAGACAGTCCTGACATCCCAGGAATCAGTCTGGTGAACCTTCTCTGCACTCCCTCTATGGCAATAATGTCCTTCCTCAGATTTGGAGACCAAAACTGTACGCAATACTCCAGGTGTGGTATCACCAAGACCCTGTACAACTGCAGTAGAACCTCCCTGCTCCTATACTCAAATCCTTTTGCTATGAAAGCTAACATACCATTCGCTTTCTTCACTGCCTGCTGCACCTGCATGCCTACTTTCAATGACTGGTGTACCATGACACCCAGGTCTCGCTGCATCTCCCCTTTTCCTAATCGCCCACCATTTAGATAATAGTCTGCTTTACTGTTTTTGCCACCAAAATGGATAACCTCACATTTATCCACATTATACTGCATCTGCCAAACATTTGCCCACTCACCCAGCCTATCCAAGTCACCTTGCAGTCTCCTAGCATCCTCCTCACAGCTAACACTGCCCCCCAGCTTAGTGTCATCCGCAAACTTGGAGATATTGCCTTCAATTCCCTCATCCAGATCATTAATATATATTGTAAATAGCTGGGGTCCCAGCACTGAGCCTTGCGGTACCCCACTAGTCACTGCCCGCCATTGTGAAAAGGACCCGTTTACTCCTACTCTTTGCTTCCTGTTTGCCAGCCAGTTCTCTATCCACATCAATACTGAACCCCCAATGCCGTGTGCTTTAAGTTTGTATACTAATCTCTTATGTGGGACCTTGTCGAAAGCCTTCTGGAAGTCTAGATACACCACATCCACTGGTTCTCCCCTATCCACGCTACTAGTTACATCCTCGAAAAATTCTATAAGATTCGTCAGACATGATTTACCTTTCGTAAATCCATGCTGACTTTGTCCAATGATTTCACCACTTTCCAAATGTGCTGCTATCCCATCTTTAATAACTGACTCTAGCAGTTTCCCCACTACCGATGTTAGACTAACTGGTCTGTAATTCCCCGTTTTCTCTCTCCCTCCCTTCTTAAAAAGTGGGGTTACGTTTGCTACCCGCCAATCCTCAGGAACTACTCCAGAATCTAAAGAGTTTTGAAAGATTATTACTAATGCATCCACTATTTCTGGAGCTACTTCCTTAAGTATTCTGGGATGCAGCCTATCTGGCCCTGGGGATTTATCGGCCTTTAATCCATTCAATTTACCCAACACCACTTCCCGACTAACCTGGATTTCACTCAATTCCTCCAACTCCTTTGACCCGCGGTCCCCTGCTATTTCCGGCAGATTATTTATGTCTTCCTTAGTGAAGACGGAACCAAAGTAGTTATTCAATTGGTCCGCCATATCCTTGTTCCCCATGATCAACTCGCCTGTTTCTGACTGCAAGGGACCTACATTTGTTTTAACTAATCACTTTCTTTTCACATATCTATAAAAACCTTTGCAGTCAGTTTTTATGTTCCCTGCCAGTTTTCTTTCATAATATATTTTTCCTTTCCTAATTAAGCCCTTTGTCCTCCTCTGCTGGTCTCTGAATTTCTCCCAGTCCTCTGGTATGCTGCTTTTTCTGGCTAATTTGTACGCATCATCCTTCGCTTTGATACTATCCCTGATTTCCCTTGTTATCCACGGATGCACTACCTTCCCTGATTTATTCTTTTGCCAAACTGGGATGAACAATCTTTGTAGTTCATCCATGCAGTCTTTAAATGTCTTCCATTGCATATCCACCGTCAACCCTTTTAGAATTAATTGCCAGTCAATCTTGGCCAATTCACGTCTCATACCCTCAAAGTTACCTTTCTTTAAGTTCAGAACCATTGTTTCTGAATTAACAATGTCACTCTCCATCCTAATGAAGAACTCAACCATATTATGGTCACTCTTGCCCAAGGGGGCACGTACAACAAGACTGCTAACTAACTCTTCCTCATTACTGAATACCCAGTCTAAAATGGCCTGCTCTCTCGTTGGTTCCTCTACATGTTGATTTAGATAACTATCCCGCATACATTCCAAGAAATCCTCTTCCGCAGCACCCCTGCCAATTTGATTCACCCAATCTATATGTAGATTGAAGTCACCCATTATAACTGTTTTGCCTTTGTCGCACGCATTTCTAATTTCCTGTTTGATACCATCTCCAACTGCACTACTACTGCTAGGTGGCCTGTACACAACGCCCACCAGCGTTTTCTGCCCCTTAGTGTTTCGCAGCTCTACCCATACCGATTCCACATCCTCCAAACTAACGTCCTTCCTTTCCATTGCGTTAATCTCCTCTCTAACCAGCAACGCTACCCCACCTCCTTTTCCTTTCTCTCTATCCCTCCTGAATATTGAATATCCCTGGATGTTCAGCTCCCAGCCTTGGTCACCCTGGAGCCATGTCTCCGTGATCCCAACTATATCATAATCATTAATGGCTATCTGCACGTTCAACTCATCCACCTTATTACGAATACTCCTTGCATTGAGACACAAAGCCTTCAGTTTGTACAAAGATTATATTGTACTTCCTCCTCTTGGGAGTCAACATGACATAGCAACTATATTCAATCAATCCTCCTGTTTGAAATAGCTGAAGAATAAACGGGAGCAATCCATTGGAATGAGATGTGCATGGCCAGTTTATGACTGGGGAGATGAGGCTGGGGAGGACACCAGGGAAATGGCTCCTCTAAGCAAAAAGAACATTGTAGACAGTAGAAGTAAAATTAAGTACAGTTCAATGTTTTCTAATTTTTGGATAACAACCAAAACATAAGTGACTTGTTCATTGATCTAATATAATTTTGTGTAGTTTGCATTTTACGTCACTCCAAACTATTAAGATAAATTAGGGTTTGCAGAAAATTCTCCCGCTATCCATGAATCTTTATCAATCTCGCTGTTCTTGTGATTTTCTGTTCTTGTTATTATATTTATTTTTTGTGTACTTTAATCTTTTTGAAGGTTCAGCAAAATAGTAAGAATTGTCAATGTTATTTTAAAGCATTGACTTGGTATTCTTCCCACTTCTGCCACCAGGTGGTGGTCCTGGGGAAGCTCGAGGTTCCCGGGTATTTAAACTAACACAAATAGAAGAAAGAGCTAAAAAAAAAGGGTATTTTGCTTTTCAGACTCTCTCAATAAAGATGAATATTAAAAGTCACACTGTTTGTCACATCTGCCCTTATTTTCTCCATGTCATTATTCATTTAATCTGCATCCTTTGTTTGCTTAAACAGCCCTTGATTATCCTTTTCACCAGCTTGAACTACAGCTGCTCCTCGACCTACGATGGGGTTACGTTCCGATAAACCCATCGTAAATTGTAAATATCGTAAGTTGAAAATGCATTTAATACAATTTGATCACGTGATCGAAAGTGACGTGCGGCTCGCTGCCGTTGCCCAGCCTTTGCACCATCATAAAGTCAAAATATCGTGTCATCGTAAATCGGGGAGCATCTGTGTTTGCTCACTCCACCACCACACACTGTGGCTGCAATGTTTTAAATCTACAAAATACATTTGCCAAAACTACTCTGATGGCACTTTTCATCCTTATGTTCCCTACCACTAAGAAGAACAGACACATGGGACCACTATCTCCTGTTCTAAGATGCACACCATCCTGATTTAGAAGTATATTGCTACTCCTTCACCATTCTGTGTCCAGATGCTGCAACACCTTCTCAATAATAATATTTTATCACATGATTTTATCACAATAATAAGATTTTAAAAATTGAATTATGTCAAGAAGGCAACTCCCCATAATCTTCCTGTTTAAACAAAAATGCTCTTTAGAAATCATTTATTGACTTCAACACTGATTTGTGAAAGAAAGCAGTGGACGTGAAATTTTCAAGGTAAATTATTTGTTTCATACTGCCCTTTCGTTCTTTTGTCGTAACCTTAAGTTCACTGAGCTTTTCGAACAACTGGTGAGTGATTATTCATGTGATCATAATCCAGTAAAATTTGAGCATCCCAACACTAGTTAGTCTCGCTGATCACTGAAGATCACTGAAGATTCGGATGATAATTTTCCAGTGAAATGTTGCTGATCACGCAGATTTTCCCTCGCTTTTGCATTGTAAAATCCCAAACTGTAAACAACACCCTAACTTCAGCATCAGCTAATTTAGTTGTTTACTCTGAATTGCACATAGATCGCCATCTGCACATTCACACACTTCAGATGAATTTAATTTGCACATTTTAAATTTCATTTCATTTTAATGATTTCCATCTTATTTGCATTCAAATCAAGTGTTAACCTGCTCACCCTCCTTTTAGCTCAGGCCTTCAAGTTCCTGTAACATCCTTGTAAATGGCCCCTCCTCTTGGAGAACCAGAACTTAATATCACACACCATTTCTGATTTTATTACTTCCGACTCTCTGCCCACTAAAGCCTCCAACCTTAACGTTCCCCAGCCCGTTTTTATCTTCTCCCCAAAATCCATAATCAGAACTGTCCTGGCAGATCCATTGTTTCTGCTTGATCATGTCCAACCAAATTAATTTCCACATAGTTCAACTCCATTCTATCCCCCCCCTGGTCCAATCCCTCCCTACCTATGTCCAAGAAACCTCACATGCTCTTTGTCTCTTCAATTACTTCTGTTTTCCAGGCCCCGACTCCCTCATCTTTACCATGGATGTCCAGTCACTCTACACCTCCATCCCCCACCAGGAAGGTCTTAAAGCCCTCCGTTTCTTCCTCGACCGAGGAAGCAGCCAATTTCCGTCTACCAATACTCTCCGCCACCTAGCAGAGCTGGTCCTTACCCTCAACAACTTCTTCGACTCCTCCCACTTCCTCCAAATCCAAGGCGTATCTATGGGCACTCGCATGGGCACCAGCCATGCCCGCCACTTTGTAGGGTACGTCGAACTATCACTGTTCCAGGCATACATTGGCCCTATCCCCGAACTCTACCTCCGCTACATTGACGACTGCATCGGTGCTGCCTCCTGCACCCATACAGAACTCACCGACTTCATCAACTTCACCACTAATTTCCATCCTGCACTCAAATTCACTTGGACCATCTCCGACATCTCCCTACCGTTTCTGGAACTCACCGTCCCCATCACAGGAGACAGACTATTGACCGACATCTACTATAAACCTACTGACTCCCATAGCTATCTAGACTACATTTCTTCCCACCCTGCTACCTGTAAAGACTCTATCCCCTACTCCCAATTCCTCTGTCTACGCCGCATCTACACCCAGGATGAGGTTTTCCATACTGAATCATCGGAGATGTCCTCATTCTTTAGGAAATGGGGGTTCCCCTCTTACATTATAGATGAGGCTCACACTAGGGTCTCCTCGATATCCCTCAGCTCTGCTCTTTCTCCCCCTCCCCCCATTCTACCTGCGACACGACTTTCAAGGACCTCTGCTCTACGACACTCCCCATGGCCAGAGTCCCCCTTGTCTTCACCATCCACCCCATCAGCCATCGCACACAGCATATCATCCTCCAACGTTTTCGCCACCTCCAACGAGATCCCACTATTGGCCACATCTTCACATCTCCACCCCTTTCTGCTTTCCGCAGAGACCGTTCCCTTCGTAACTCCCTGGTCAACTCATCCCTTCACACCCAAACCACCCAATCCCCAGGTACTTACCACTGCAACCGCAGTAGATGCAACACCTGTTCCTTTGTCTCCCTCCTCAACTCCATCCAAGGACCCCAACAGTCTTTTCAGGTGAGGCAGAGGTTCACTTGCACCTCTTCCAACCTCATCTACTGTATCGATATTCCAGGTGTCAACTGCTGTACATCGGCGAGACCAAGCGCAGGCTCGGCGATTGTTTCGGTGAACACCTCCGTTCAGTCCGCGTTAACCTACCTGATCTTCCGGTTGCTCAGCACTTTAACTCCCCCTCCCATTCCCAATCTGACCTTTCTGTCCTGGGCCTCCTCCATTGTCCTAGTGAGGCCCAGCGCAAATTGGAGGAACAGCACCTCATATTTTGCTTGGGTAGCTTACACCCCAGCGGTATGAACATTGACTTCTCTAACTTCAAATAGTCCTTGCTTTCCCTCTTTCACCATCCCCTCCCCCTTCTCAGTTCTCCCACTAGTCTTACTGTCTTCCATTACATTCTATCTCTGTCCTGCCCACTCCCCTGACATCAGTCTGAAGAAGGGTCTCAACCCGAAACGTCACCCATTCCTTCTCTCCAGAGATGCTGCCTGTCCCGCTGAGTTACTCCAGCATTTTTGTGTCTATCCTTGTAAATCGTCTCTGCAGTCTTTCCAGCTTAACAACATCCTTTCTATAGCAGGGTGACCAAAACGGAATACAATACTCCAAATCCAGGCTCACTAATATCTTATACAACTGTAACAGACTTTATATACAATATCTTGACTGCTGAAGGCCAACGTAACAAAAGCCTTCTTGACCACTCTCTCTTCCTGCGACACGACTTTCAAGGACCTCTGCTCTACGACACTCCCCATGGCCCTGCCTTTCACTGTAAATCTCCTGCCGTGGTTTGATTTCCTAAAATGCAACACCTAGCATTTATCTGCATTAAGCTCTCTTGCCCAGCTGATCAAGATCCTGCTGTAATCATCTTTGCTATCTACGGTACTACCTGCTTTATGTATTATCTGCAAATTTACTAATCACGCCTTCTACATCCTCACCCAAATCATTAATATAAACCCCAAACAGCAATATCCCCTGCACCAATTTCTGAGGCACACCATTATTCCGACAGAACTTTTTTTTTGATTCCGATTCCTATATCTGCAGTGTCTTGTACCTCCATACTTCTTTTGTTTTCAGGTCAATTTCATTTGCAGAACCCCAGCATCTGCTCTACATATTATGCACCTTTCCTTTAAGAAATGCTTACTCACTTTAACGCAGTGCCAACTAGGAATTATGAACGACAAGTTAGCCTTTGTTGTTTGGATGTGGTGGCTGCATACGTACCTCATACTAAGCAAGCAGCGCTAAATTGGCTTGCTGCCGGAATTCCTCCAAACACAGGTTCACCAGTTGCTGAAATTCCTGCCCATTTCTTGGGGTTATCCAATTTATAGGCCAGTCAGTATCTTTTGCTGCTTGCCTATAATCAGATGTGTGGGATAATTTTCTTTTCTGGATTTGATTTATTCAACATTGGTGTGAAATGATGACGTTTAATGTCCATATCAAGAGTGAGCTAACAGCTACGTGCACTCGACAGTCAATGAGCAATAGCTGTTTTTTTGTTTTTTTTAGCATCTTTTGGTGAATCCTTGATTTTGTATTGAATATTCTCATTGTTGTTTCATCTCTCCTGGCATTTACAACTGTGGTTCTTTTGAGAACAGTACATGAGCATGGTTGATAAGAGTGAAGAATGAGCTGAGAGTACTGTAATGTAGATCAACGAAAGGGAGCTATTTCTAACTCTTTTAGAGTGTGGCAATTCACCTGAGGAATCTTTTATAATTATCTGCTGCTTTAATGGTTCTTGACTTCTGAACAAGCTTAAAAAGAGATTTTACTATTTCTATGCAGTTATCAACTATCTCCAAAGTAGGATTCTGATTGCTCTGTAGGCAGCATTTGTTGCCTTTAGCTGAGGTCAATACCTTTCTGTCCTCCTGAGACTTATTTCCCTCCAGTCTGTGAAAGTATTTTTGTTTTACAGTGATTTGTTCCTGTACCTAATTGGATTACTGCTTGGCTTTGCTTCACCATATGTGTGACCTTTTATCCCTGGGGACAGCTGTGATTTTACATTGCATCTGAATGGTTTAAAAAGTATTCAATTTCTCTTTTATTTTGTTAACGTTTATGCTGAATAGAGTTGTAATAGAGCTATGATTCGGATCAATGAGCATCGCAATAAAATAACTGATGTACGGAGAAAAAGGGGATAAAGTGTTCCTGCAGGCAGTTTAGGGGGAGTGAGAGATTAAAGCCCCTGTCCCACTTAGGAAACCTGAACGGAAGCCTCTGGTGACCTTGCGCCCCACCCAAGGTTTCTGTGAGGTTCACGGAGGTTTTGGTCACTCTCCCTAATGGTCGAAAGTGGTTTCCACGTAGTCGAGGCTTCTTCTATGTTCCTTCGATTATTTCAACAAAATCAAAACCGACCTCGACTAAAAGTAGGTTGCCGTTTTAAAAATCGTTAATTTTTTAATCGAAGCCGGTTGCGATGCTAGTCGAAGGTGGTCACGGGAGGTTGAAGGTAGTGGAAGGTCAGACCTCCCGGGTGGAAAAAAACTGGGTGAAAAAAAGGTTAATATTAACATAAGCATGTGACCTCTTGTCACTCCTGGGCGTGCTCAATCATAGTTGCAGAGTTCTTTTTAGCCGAGGAAAGTTGTAGAAGTGATAGTTCCCAAAAGGCAGACTCGCAGGGGTTGGGCACAACCCTCCAAAAAGCCTGCTATGCATGTGCCGCACACCTAGGAGGAGGAGTGGCAGAATGACATGCCACAGGAGGAGGTAGCCCTGCATGACAGAAGCAAAAGGGCTGCTGCTGACAGCAGTAGATGTACTTTTAGTAACATCCACCTAACTTGTTCCTTCCCTGCTCTCATGGTTCAGAATGATTTTTTTTTTAAACCTGGGAGACTTTTATTGTAAGAAAAAAACCCATTCATGACATCATTTCATCACGTGATCAACTGAGCTGTAACCAGTCGACGCTGGTCTTTGTTGGTTTTCAGTTTGGTTGTATAAGGTTGAAGGGGGTGTTCAATCGCGGACCAATTTAACGAAGCCAGTTTTCAAATTAGTCGAAGGAGGTTGCTGTCGGTCGAAGGAGGTTTTCTTCATAGTCGAAGAAGGTTTCCAACATATGCGTGGGAGGTGGTAGGAGGTTGCAGGTCACCTCGACCTTGATTTTTTTTTGGGTGGGGCGCAAGGTCACCAGAGGTTTCCGTTCAGGTTTCTTAAGTGGGACAGGGGCTTAAGAAACAGGACCTCAAAGATGCAACCTGTGGATTGCACTTTCAACCACGTGCTAGTGAGTATTAGAACACCATGTTAGACACCATGGGATAGCATGGATGGTATGACTGATGAGGTGGCGCAGACTTTGCCATCTTGAGCACAGAGGCCGGTTGCGAGCTAGATGGGGCAAGTACAATCTGGATGGCTTTCTCTTCAAGAGCTGGAACGTGTCTTTGTAGGAGGCTTGCACGTGCTTTTAGACAGATTCAAACTAGTCTGAAGAAGGGTCTCAACCCGAAATGTCACCCATTCCTTCTCTCCAGAGATGCTGCCTGTCCCGCTGAGTTCAGCTTTTTGAGTCTATCTTCAAACTATGAGAAAGTACAAGAAAGTCTAAAATGGGCTTACAGTTGATGGAGAAAAAGGCACAAACTGCTGGAGCAACTCAGCGGATCAGGAGGTGTATGTGAACTCGAGTAGCATATTAACCAAATGAGCTGCACTTATGATGTTGTGACAATAACAGATACCTAGCTAAAACAGCAAATATAACATAAAAAAAGTAAGTCTGGAAAAATCTCAGCAGGCCAAACAATATCTACGGAAGAGAAATGGGTGCACAGGGCATAGTCTCCAAATTTGCCAAGGACATGTAACTTTGATGCATGGCGAAACAGTTTAGTTTAGAGATACAGCATGAAAATGGCCCAACGAGTCCAGTCCTACCACGATCACCCCTACACTTATTCTATGTTATGCCAGAGAGCAGATTAGTAATACATTTCATGTAGTCAATGGAACAGCAATTGGGTGGCAAATGAAATGTTACATTTTGGTTGGAAGAATGGGAAGATCCAACCAAAACCAGAGGGCACAAAAGGTGTACAAGAATGACAATCTGGAAGTACACAGTAAATGGTCTGGACCGAGAGTATTATATAGCAGAGACCAAGGGGTACAGATGCACAGTTCCCACAAAGTACAAAACAAGTAGATTGAAGGTGATGTGATAGAGAGCATGGTTGGCATGGGCTGATTAGGAAGAAATCTGATAGTTTCCATGTTTTATGACTTTTGTATAATTCAATGATAGTGATAGTGCAGATTGCTTGCATGTTCCTGGGCTTGATAAAGAAAGGTATAAAATACAAGAGAAAGGGAATGATGACAAACCTGGTTTGATCACATTTGCAGAATTGTGTCCAATATGGATTCCATTGTTCAGAAAGGATGTCAAGGGATCAGATAGGATATAAAAAAGATTTACTGAAATGATTTCTGATATTAGGAGCTTTTGTTATGTGCACAGACTGGAGATCCTGGGGTCGTTCTCTTTGGAATAGAATAGGGTGGAAAAAAATCTGATGGGAGTTATTTATTTTAAAAAAAGGTAGACGGGGAGAAACTATTGCCTTTGAAGGTCAAGAAGCAGGGGTATGGAATGAAGATATTTGACAAATGTCATTGAGGAAAATAATTTTTACAGTGAGTAGTTAGGATCAGGAAGGCACTGCCGGGGCTAGTCATGGAGACTACCGATGTGTACATCTGAAAGGAAAGAGTTTGCAGATTGTGGAAAGGGGTTGGGAAGTGGATGATTGCACCTTCGTACTGCTGTTGTGGATTCAACATGGTAGATGACCTCCTGTGATTAGCAAAATATAAACACCAGAATTGTTTAATTTTCAGATCTTACTGGAACCGAGTATAATCCAAGACGTGCTTGCTGCAGGAAGTCACCTTCAATTACTGGAGCTCCTGAAACTCTGTTCTCACTACCTAATCCAGGTGAGCTGTTACTTACTTTCATTACACTGGGCTGCTGCATTTGAAATCACACTGCACAAAAAGATGAAGTTGGATATTCTTTTGTGCAGAAAGTGCTAAACAATTTGAGAGGGTGTGCATTATAGAAGATGGTGGAAGCAAATGTTATGTTCTGTTGTTCTCTCAAAAATAAATCTAATTTAACACTAAAGAAGATATAGGGTACATAGCAGAATATTCATGGATGGGAGCAGCTAAGCAATGCACTTGGCCAGCTGAATTAAAAAAAAAAATCCCTATTTAACTGCATGAAAACATATGCATTGGCTATAGCAATTCCATTAATAGGCATTGAATGGGCAAAGAGAGTGTTGGAATGTGGTCAAAGGAACAACATGACATACCGTGACTGTTACGAACGACTCAGAAAACACTAAACGTTAATAATAATAAAACATTAATGATAAAACACCATTGATCAAGCATGTGAACCAACAAAATACCAGATCAAAGGGAGGCTACAGATTTTTGGCTGTTGAGTAGTGCAACTACTCATGGATAAAAACAGTTTTTGTGTCTGGCTGTGGCAGCTTTGACAGTCCGGAGTCAACTTCCAGAGGGAAGTGATTCAAAAAGTTTGTGGCCAGGGTGAGAGGGGTCAGAGATGATCTTGCCCGCTCGCTTCCTGGCCCTTGCAGTGTACAGTTCATCAATGGAGGGAAGGTTGCAGCCAATAACCTTCTCTGCTGATCGGACGATTCTTTGCAGCCTCCAGGTGTTGTGCTTGGTGGCTGAGCCAAACCAGACCATGATGGAGAAGGTGAGAACAGACTCTACGATGGCTGTGTAAAATTGGACCATCATTGCCTGTAGCAGATTGTGCTTCCTCAGCTGCCGCAGGAAGTACATCCTCTGTTGCGCTCCCGTCCCTCCAGTCACCGTGCTTCACGCACACAGCCCCGGCTCCCCCCCTCTCTCTACCCGGGGAGACGCGGTGAACAATACAGGGAGTGCCGGACCGAGGGTTGGAGCAACGTTTACAAACCTCGGCCTCAGCTCACACCCGTCCGCCCGGTCCCCGGCATCCGCTTCTGCTGCCGGCCCTCTCCTTCCCTTCTCTCCTCCCCTATCCCTCCCTTCCCTCCCTCCCTTCTGTCCTTCCCTCCCTCCTTCCTCTCTCTCTTTTCCCATCTTCTACACTCACTTCTTTCTCTTCTTCCTTCCCTCCCTCCCTTCTTTCTCTACTTCTCTCACTCCCTTCTTTCTCTACTTCCCTCACTCCCTTCTCTCTCACACACACACACACACTCACACACACACACACACACACACACACACACACACACACACACACACACACACACACACCACCCCCCCCCCCCCCCTTAGGAGGGGCAGAAGCCCGAAATGTTATGCCTGGATTGGTTTTTCGCCAATAGTTATTGGTTTTCCACGATCTAGTGAATCAAATAACTTTTTTTTCCATTTCACCGTCACTAAAACAAGTGGTATTGTAACTATGTACTTTTCAGAGGTGATCTACACATTTTGTTTTTTACTTGTAGGCTTACATGTGTGCAATTTTATCTTGAAACCTAGTTTAGATCTGTTTGGTCCATTGACTCACATGCACTTTTTAAGAGCACATTTTGATTACTTTCCATTCTACCATAGAGATATAAAGTCTATAATGGAGTTTATTTATATTTCTATGATTTTACAGACCTTGGCTGGGAACCTGGGGCTCACCAAAATTGTTCCCAATTGGGCCGTGCACCTCCTAAGGCCGGCCCTGTCTATGACACTCTGACTCTATTCCTGACATTTGCCTTGCAGTCAGCAGAAGCGGTTAGAGATAACAGGAGATGAGTCACTCACTGCAGGGGTGAATCATGGCAGAGGCTACCATGAATATCAAGGATTTAACATTTTGAAAGGCTGAGTAACAATGATTAAATCAAACAATTGGCAAATTATTTCGGAAAGATTTGACCAGACAATCCCATTGGTATAATTAATCTTTTGCAATCTCTAAAAATAAATGTGTTCATTTTCTACCAAGTTCAAAGATTTTGCAGCATTCTCAACTCAAATCAAACATGTCTGGAGTGCTGGATGATGCAGGAACCAATTGGTGACCTCCATGCTGTGGTACTGGGTGGTCACTTTGAACCAGGCCCAGAAACCTTCACTGGGAGCGCGTCTTGCACAACATGATTCTTACATCAACACAAAACGTACAAAATTCTTAAGGGGTTGGACAGGCTAGATGCAGGAAGATTGTTCCCGATGTTGGGGAAGTCCAGGACAAGGGGTCACAGCTTAAGGATAAGAGGGTAAATCCTTTAGGACCGAGATGAGAAAAAATTTTTCACACAGAGAGTGGTGAATCTCTGGAACTCTCTGCCACAGAAGGTAGTTGAGGCCAGTTCATTGGCTATATTTAAGAGGGAGTTAGATGTGGTCCTTGTGGCTAAAGGGATCAGGGGGTATGGAGAGAAGGCAGGTACGGGATACTGAGTTGGATGATCAGCCATGATCATATTGAATGGCTGGTGCAGGCTCGAAGGGCCGAATGGCCTACTCCTGCACCTATTTTCTATGTTTCTATGTTTCTATGATCCATCTGTTGGAAATATCCCTCTGTGCCTCTTCACTTGGGAATACGGACTGATCCTGCACACTCTTATTTCTAGCCCTTATTTGCCAGCTGGTTATGTCATGGCAGTCCATTCTGTCATCTGGCAGCGAGGAGGGTCTCCAATGGAGGTCTCTCTGTGGAGAAGTCCTCCCCTTATACATCAGGGTGGAGAGTGTTGCACAGAGCAGTGCCGTGCAACTGAAGTTTTAAGTTGGTTTATTGATCCCAGCCCACTTTTCATTCCTGTGGCCTGGAATTGTCTGTGTTTCATCTGGATCGTGAATGGGAGAGGTGAGAAGGGTGGGGGACTTGGCTGTAGAACCTTGTTGCTGGTGTACTGCTGGACCTGGCCACGGTGAGCATTGGCGGGTGCAGTTAGCGTAGCGGTCCATGGAGGGGGGGGGGGACTACCTGAGCTGACTGCCTTACCCTTAGCCAAGCTAATGCCCATGCCTTGATGTCCACAGAGGGAGATAACAATGTCCACTGGCTCTCTGGAGGCCTTCGGGACCTGTGGTTACCATAGGCACTGGAGTGCATCCTGGACAAAAAATGGTGATATTTTATTGGTGACTTTCTTATCAGTAGGGAGGAGGATAGTCCTTCATAGTTCTGTCTGGGTTCCTTCATAGTTCTGTCTAGGTTCTTATCTGTTGCAATCTTGAGATTACAGCTGCTCTTTGTCACTGTATTTAGCAGGCAAGTTTTCCAAAGGTTAACAAACAATAGTGCAATAATAACAATAATAGTCTGTGTGATTCAGAGCTTATTTGAGGTTGTAGTGTTTAATAGCCTAATGGCTATAGGGAAGATGCTAGACCTGAGCGTTACGGTTTTCAGGCCTCTGTACCTTCTTCCCGATGGCAGGGGTGAAATGAGTGTGTGACCAGGATGGTGTGGGTCTCTGCTGATGCTGGGCTGCCTTTTTGAGGCAGCGACTCCAGTTAATCCCTTCAATCGTGTGGAGGTCAGAACCCGTAATGGACTAGGCAGTGTTCACAACTTTTTGCTGTCTTCTTCATTCCTAGTCATTCAAGTTGCCGAACCAGGCCGTGATGCAACCAGTCAATACGCTCTCCTCGGTACACCTGTAGTCAATATGCAAGAAAATAATTTTTTCAATTAACCAACTTCTTCCATTTTGCCCTTTGTTTGGTGGTTTAGACCACTCTCAACTCAATGAATCGATAGCTGACCATCCTGGTAATTAATTTGTAACCGTGTGCATTTTTCTCTCATGTTCTTTTTTTGTTCTTAATTTCCTGCATTTTGATGTTGGTCCTTCTCATGATGTGTTCAAACCATTGTACCTTTCCTCATCTTATCTATTTGGCATGTTATGTTAGTACCCACCACCAGACTCAGGAACAGCTTCTTCCCCTTCATTATCAGGCTTCTGAACAGCCCTTTCACAGGCTCAGGTATTAGACGGTTCACCTCTCCCCCCCCCCCCCCCCCTTCCACCTAATTGCAGACATTGGACTTGTCTCTCGAACTGGTGCACGACAATGTTGAAAACTATATTCTGCACCTTGTATCTTTCACTTTGCTCTACCTTTTGTGCTTGAGTTTGCCTTCATTGTATTTATATACAGTACCATCTGTTTTAATTGGACAGCAAACTGAACAAAGCCGTTTTACTGTACCTTGATACACATGATAATAATAAACCTAAGCCTATGTCTGTAATGTTTTAGCGCTTCTTCCCCATGGCAAATCACAAATTTTATTCCCAATACATTCGAAACGAATGACCAGAAAGCTACTAACAACTATAAAACACTTTCATTTAATGTTTCCCATTTGGTTTAATTGAAAATTATTCAGTCAATTCTTTCCATGCATGCTAAATTTTTAGAAATGTGAAAATGTGATCATTTACAACGAGTTTAAGTAAATGACAGTCACACATACCTGTAATTCTAATAAGCCTGGGCAATTTTCCTGAAGTGCTTCTGCCTGTCAGACAGTAATATTCTGAAATCAGAAAGCAGCATTGGCTGGGTTAAGACAGAAGGGAATGAATCCACTGTCCCAGGGAAAATGGCTCTGGGATTGCTGCATATGCAAATGTACTCATAGAATTGAAGTAGGGAAGCTGACCTTGGTGGGTTCTGCAAGGTCAGCTAATTTTAATAAATTACACATGCTCATTGCACAGCTTGGGACTTGTACAGGGGTGTAATGAATTGGGGCCTGCCTAATCGGGATTATACATTTCTTAAAGGACTGCTGTTTGCAATGAAAGATATTTAAAGATAAGTCATTGCATTTGAGCAATATATATATTGGAGCATCTTTGCAGGCATTGAAATAACCATAAACATTTTCGGCCTTGGTGAAAATTGTAAGGTTTAGGCTGTAGAGAAAGAGTGGAGGAGCTAACAGGCAAGGTCAAAAGGACAAAAAGGCATTGTGGTGATACGATATGAAATTTTAAAGTTTAAAACACACTGTCTCCAACTACACCACATCCCCTCCACCCACCCTCGACATAAACGTGGGCATTCCAAATAGTGGGTACGTGTATAAATGTTATGAATAGAGTATGTCATTTATTATTGCATTTTGAAGAAAGATTTGTGTGTCCCATTTTACAGTATGCTCGCTCACTCCACCAAACGTACACATTTCTTATCGTACCGCCACAATGCATTTTTGTCCTTTTGACTTTGTCTGTTAGCTCCTGCGCTGTTGCAACACAGAAAGAGTCTATTTAACCCATCATGGTTTACCTGTGAGATGGGGTAGGTGGAGTAATAGTTATATTGGTGGATTTTTTTAACATAGTGGCCTGGTCTAAACATTTAGAGATCTGAGTTCAAATCCCACCAATGCAATTGAAGTAAATTGCTAGTATCATTAGCGGTGACTATTAGGGGCTCGATGGCAGTAAAAATCCTTTTGCCTCACTAGGCTCATTATGGGAGGATGGGCCTGTAATTGCACATCCAAATTGGGTCACTGTGGATCAGTGCACAGAGAGGCAATGCCATTTTATAGTTGTTGAAGCTTCCAGCAGCTGCATTTTCTTATGCCATTGCTTTTTTTCAGTTACTGGCCAGACTCTATAAATTTCATCAGTAATTATGAACATATGTTGCATGTGTTCAAGAAAAGGGTGGGTGGAGAAGAGAATTGTGGTCATTGTGGGGGCAGGGGGATGGGGGTGGGGACGGAATTGGTGCCTAGTTGGGGGAGGGGCGGGAGAAGTTGGGGTGAACAGAACTTAATTTTGAAATGTGATCTACTTGGGATGGGGTGACTGGGGTCGGGGATTTGGGACAACAGGGAATTTGTGGGATTGGGGAGTTTGGGATGGTAATTGGTGGTGGAACGTCTCAGACTACTGTGAGGTCAAGAGTTGGGGTGTCTGTAGGTGTTGCAGCTAAACAGTGGAGTAACAGGCAAAAGACAGAATCTTAAAGCTGGAAATTACATTATAGTGGTCCTGCCATATCCAACCATGAGTGATGGCAGACTATTGAAGAATTAAAGGTGGAGTGGCACAATAATTAGCTCCATTCTCAATGATGAAGGTGCCCAGCAGATGAGTGCTTAAGGTTGAAAACATATGTTTGTGAACATTTAAATGGATAATCTACGGCATTCACTTGCTAACGTTCCCACAAAGAACTAAGTGAGTGGACTCAATAGTCAATAGTCAATGGTCAGATTTATTCGTCACATACACGATGAAGTGCAGTGAAATGAACTTGCCAGCAGTGGTACAATAAAAAAGACCACACAATACACAATAAAAAAATTTAACACAAAACATACACCACAGCATTCATCACTGTGGTGGAAGGCACAAAGTTCAGTCAGTCCTCCTCCATTTTTCCCCGTGGTCGGGACCATAAACCTCCGCAGTCGCCGCTGCTGGCGGCAAGATGTACAGGCAAGGTAGGCAGATAGGCAGGAGGCAATGGATGATGCCTTTGATTGCTTCAGAAATATGACGATGAACCTTGGTTGCAAACCTTGGCTAGACCAGTTAGGATTTGGAAAATACTACCTCTATTACAGCAGGTTTTGCCCTTAATCGGAATTGGGAGAACTTTTATGATAATAGACAATAGACAATCGGTGCAGGAGTAGGCCATTCGGCCCTTCGAGCCAGCACCGCCATTCACTGTGATCATGACTGATTATCCACAATCAGTACCCCTTTCCTGCCTTCTCCCCACATCCCTTGACGCTGCACTCTTTAAGAGCTCTATCCAGCTCTCCCTTGAAAGCATCCACAGAATTGGCCACCACTGCCTTCTGAGGCAGAGAATTTCACAGATTCACTACTCTCTGGGTGAAATTTTTTTTCTTCATCTCTGTTCTAAGTTGCCTACCCCTTATTCTTAAACTGTGGTCTCTGGTTCTGGACTCCCCGAACATCGGGAACATGTTTCCTGTCTCTAGTGTGTCCAATCCCTTAATAATCTAATATGTTTCAATAAGATATCCTCTCATCCTTCTAAATTTCACTCCATTCTATCAACATATGACAGTCCCCCATCCTGGGAATTTTGGATATCTGCTTAGTAATGGAGCATAATAACAAAAACTGAATTAGGGATCTTTGAAGTGAGGCTAGTTCCAAGGTGCTTCTAAGCTTTCCTTTGTGTTCCTATTTTCTTATGTACCTTGGCTTTGCTAATACACATTAAATAATTCTGAGGAGAGATTGAGAACTCCAGAGTTTAGAAGAATGAGAAGAGATCTCATAAACATATACAAAATTCTTAAAGAGTTTGATTATTGTATGCAGGTAAAATGTTTCCCCTTGTTCTGAAGTTCAGGATGCAAGGCACAGTTTCAGATCAAGCGGTGAGCTCTTTACGACTAAGATGAGATTTTTTTTTACTCAGAAGGTTGTAACTTATATAATTTTCTGCCATGGGAGGCTGTGGAGACCCAGTTATGTTCATTACATGGAAAAGTAGATGTAGGTGCAGGAGTAGGCCATTCGGCCCTTCGAGCCAGAACCGCCATTCAATATGATCATGGCTGATCATCGAAAATCAGTACCCCAATCCTGCTTTTTCCCCATATCCCTTGATTCCTTTAGCCCTAAGCGCTAAATCTAGCTCTCTCTTGAAAACATCCAGTGAATTGGCCTCCACTGCCTTCTGTGGCAGAGAATTCCATAGATTCACAACTCTCCGGGTGAAAATAATGAATTGGGGAAGATTTAGGGAGAAATACAGGAGTGTGGATTTTAGGACAGTCGTTTAGTTTAGTACACTTTAATAGTCATGTACCGACATACAGTGAAAACATTGTTTTGTGTGCTATCCAGTCAAATCATCACATACGTGGATGTAGTCAAGCCAGAGATAATTAAAAGAGTGGAACAATTGTAGTGGTTCATAGTAAAGGGCCTGTCCCACTTTCACAACCTAATTCACAACCTTTTTAACTCGTGGACATTTTTCATCATGCTAGAAAAACGCCCCGACCTACCTGATGCCACGAGTACCTAAGACTAGCATCACGACCTACCTACGACCTCCTACGACCTCGTGACGACCATGCTGCGAGTATGAGTCAAGGGCAAACTCGGCAGAGGTCGTGAATTAGGTCGTGAAAGTGGGACAAGCCCTTTAATCCTCTTCTGGGACCAGCACGTAAAGAGTCGTCTGGTCCGGTGTCATCCTGCAAATATTAGGTCTGAAGTCTCTGTAATATCAAGTTTTGTTCTTGGCCTAAGGAGATATACATTTCTAATGTTCTCACTTTGTTAACTTTAAGGGAATTATGAGTTGTTGTAGTGTTGGAAAATGACTTGAGATAGTACAGATAGAAGATCGACAAAAATGCTGGAGAAATTCAGTGGGTGAGGCAGCATGTGATGCTGCCTCACCCGCTGAGTTTCTCCAGCATTTTTGTCTACCTTCGATTTTCCAGCATCTGCAGTTCCTTCTTAAACAGAGAGAGGATCAGTCGTCTTGGGTTCCAAGTCCCTGAAAGTGGCAACATAGAGTGGTAAAAAAGGCATATGGTATGTGTTTTGAATGTTCCAATATCCATCCTTGCTTGGTTACAGATGAGTAGAGCTCATTAAAAAACATAATCGGCCATAAAACGCTGTGCCCTGCCATCCTTAATTTAAAGATTAAGCACCAGTAGATGGCAGTATGAACTCATTTAAAGTAAGAAGTCTCAAAATGCATGCTTTAGCAAAAGTTTCCTTTTAAAGGTTGGAGGGGTATGAAGACCTTGTTTAAATATTTCAAAATGTTCTGCCATTGATAATGTTAATTTTTAAATATTAAAAATGGTAGTATTTAATTTCCTAAGGTTGGCATTAATGCTGTTTACCAGCAAATCAATTATCATTGTACATAATAAAACTAGTCATTTGTTACAATTTGTATGTAAATTACACTTGCGTTTTACAAACAGGGTGGCAGACTTGCAAAAGAGAGATTGTTGGGTTCATCTCCCTTCTTTCATACTTCAGTCATTAGGTCTGAATTAAACACATCTTATTAAACAAGGAGCATGTCCAGAGATGATATTGTAATGGCAAATTACTCTGACCTATTATGAGTTTATTTTTAATTCACAGACATTAATATGTTATTATGAACCATTAGTTTATCACTTTAATGTGCTGAACGTGATCTGAAAGAGGAACTTGCTGTAATACGTGCAATGGCTATTCTTTGCTGTATTACTGTGCAGCTGCTTTGCATTATTGAAGAAGGCATTACAATGCAAAGTTGTAGTGTAGATCACTGGGTTACATGGATTATCCCACCGGTGAGCAATGACTTGGTAACTGCTTGATGCTAATGACACAAATTCCTTATTAAAAAAACAAATTATTAAAAAAAAAAAAATGTTTTTAAACTTCAATTATTTTGTGATTGGCCATTCTCACACCGGCAATTCTGTAAAAAAATATAGTGGTAGTTAAATGCTGAAAAATCTCCAGCATGTTGGTAACGACATTCTATCAATTACAACCTAGTTCTAATGGGAAGGGGAATCAAGCGGGTGGTCCAAAATTCCAACCTTTGCAATATACAGGTTTAGATTTAGCAATATGCAATATTGCGAATAATTGCGATATGCAATGCTAATAGAAACATAGAATACAGGTGCAGAGTAGGCCATTCGGCCCTTCGAGCCAGCACCGCCATTCAATATGATCATGGCTGATCATACAAAATCAGTACCCCGTTCCTGCTTTCTCCCCATATCCCTTGATTCCGTTAACCCTAAGAGCTATATCTAACTCTCTTGAATACATTTTGAATATTTAGAATCATCCCAGTAAAAGTTTTATAATCCAGCCTGATTGTTATGTTGTTCTAATCTTTTTTTATTCATGCTTTTTTAAATATTTGGAACTGGAACAACCGTTCAATTCTTGTTCTGTTTAACTGGACACCTCAATAACTTTATTTGTTTTTCCCCATATCTCTTGATGCCCTTACAAAATTGTTCAGGCTTAGTCCTGAAAATGCAAACAGACACTGCATACATAACTCTCTGGAGAAACAGATCTAGAGTCAATCTTTTACATGAGAACATTCTCCAGATTATGTTCTTAATGGTGTAAGAAAAATACCTCCTTATTTCCTCACCAGAGGAAATAGCACACTATGATTTAAGCCACAATTTCCAGTAAACAGTCCAGAATAAATAGTATAACAGAGAGAATTGAAGCTAAAAAGATTAATCGAGAAAAAAAGGGCAGGGAAACCAAAACAGGCTAAGAGTATATAATGTGTAGCAACCATAGACAGGATGGAAATTGCTGCAGAAGAGCATAAAGTTGGAAATTTTTTGATGTAATTGATTAATAATAAAAATGATAGAATTTGGTTATTAGCACAGAGGCAAGGCTGTGGAACGTTGACATTTAACATTCCAGTGGTTGAATGGAGAGCTGACACTCTCGAAGGTGGCCAGGGATTTATTAGTGGCTACGTTAGGTTGAATAGAGAAAGGCATTCGCTCTACATGGTGTTTAGCATTCCACTAGTGGCATTAGTAATGTGAAGAACGGTGTATATATGTCTATCAGCCGTCATTTCATCATCAGTTTTTGAATCGAAGAGCTATACATATGTTAGTTGTGTAACATTTTAGAGTCATGGAGTCATAGAGCTTTTAAACACAGAAACAGGCTCTTCGGCCCACGTTGCCATGCTGACCAAGTTGGCATACTGGGCTAGCACCATTTTCCTGAATTTGGCCATTGGCTCTCTAAACTCTTCTTATCCATATATGTCCAAATGTCTTTTAAAAGTTGTGATTTTGTCTGCTTGTATAGCTTCCACTAGAAGTTCATTCCAGAAACCATCTGTCCTTTGAGTGAGAAAGTTGTTCCTAAGATTTCTCTTAATTCGTTCCCCTCTCCTCTTCATTCCATGCCCTATAGTTATAGGATCCTCTAACCTGGAATAAAGAATGTGACTTTATCCATGCCTCTCATGTTCTTGTACATCTCAATAAGGTCACCCCTCAGCCTCCTTTGCAGCAACGAAACTCCAATCCAAACGCTATTCGATAATGTTGGTAAGAATTCACTTCAAAACTTTCCCATCACTGACATCAGGCTCACTGGCCTGTATTCCCCGGCTTATCCTTGCTGTCCCTTTTAAATAATAGTATAACATTAGCCACCCTCCAGTATTCTGGAACTTCATCTGTGGCTAGAGATGATGCAAATATCTCTGATCTCAGGTGAATCAAGGCTCTCTGAAATTTCTTCCCTAGCTTCCCAAATGGTCTGAAAATACTTAAATTTGGATTCATTTCATCAAGATTGCTTAAAAAGAGCGATAATTTACATTTTGCTAACTACTTCAAAAACGGAATTAGGTAATATTCCAGGCCTCAATCTTCTGTAACATAACATTAAAACCAAACATCACAGCAAGGTGTATCAGTGTCATTTTTAACAGTACACTTTCCTACCATACCTTCTGAGCTTGATCAGCCAAGACGGCCCTGTTAGAACATAGAACAGGTGACGTTTGTTGTCGCCAGGTGCTGACTTTTGTGAATTCCATTGGCGCCTACGTCAACCGGCGACAGGTACCGGCAACTGAATTGTCTTCAGTTGTCGCCGACAGGATCGTTGCTCGTCGTAGCTTGTCGCGGGTGGACGTAGATTGACTTAGGTTGTTGTAGGTGTGGACGTACTAATGGGTCGCCGGTTGTCGGTAGCTTGCCGTCGACTAGGTGGTATGTTGTCATAGCTTGCCGTAGACATTGTCATAGCGGGGGTCCAGTGGCCGCTTTTTTGGCGACTGTGACAGTCGCCGGCAGTCGCCGAAAAAATTACCTAAGTGGGACATGTCCTTTAGGGAAAGTATTTCCCTGTACTTTCATTGCTGGAACAGTCACTTGTTTGAGATCAGGGGAATCAAACAAAATAACAGAATTAGTGAATACTGCACGTTGATGGACATTAAAGAGAGGAAGAGAGATGGGGTAGGGTACACAAAAAAATTAATAAGTACATTATTATTAATGTCATCCATTCAGATCGACATAATTACCTGTTTATTGACAATGCAAATCGTGTATGTTGTGCAACACTAATTTATGATGAGTGGCAAGGATGACAATGTTATTAGTTTTCAATCATCGTCACAGATAATATTATTATTGAGTAAGTAAATTGAAAGGGAGTAAGGTTTTCCATCACCATTACAGATTCTCCACATCCGTTGGCCAAATGTTAGATTGCTGTACACAGACATTCAGTTTCTCTGGGAAGATTTTTGCCGTACATCTGTTTGTTGCTGGAAATAAAGTTAAAAAGGGCTGGATAGGACTTGCATTGTATTCAAGAGAATTACATTAGGTTACATAGTCTTTTAAATAATAAGTGTCTTTTTTTTAAATCACTAACACTATTTCTCAGTAATGATATAAGGGTATCAAGTGACTAAATCCTGTTCAGATAGGTTACTGATTATTGCAATAATCAAGAGTCTCAACTAATTTGTGGCAGCCAGTTAAGAAGCAGTGTTTTTGGAATGTGTATTTTCCAAGTTGTTGTAAGCGATTTACTGCCACATAATTTTCTAAAGTGCTTTCATGCCTGAAAATATGTCTCTGGACTCTTTTTTTTTTAAATAGTAAAATAACCACAGTTTTGTGTTCGGGAATGTAATTCAGGTCAGCAATTAATTGCAAAAAATATTATACTTATCCAAAAGTGATTGTAATGCGATATTTTTGTCTCACCACTGCTATGTTGTAAATTCAGAGGCAAAGATTGGTAGAATTGAAATGATAACATTGAAATCTATATATTATAATTATCATTATTTCTCTGTAAGTATTGCTAACATATTGAGATTTCTTGTTCAGATTGATTTGGTGTACTTTGCTATTGTAATTGTTTTACATCAGCATTTATAATAGAAATATTCTAATTTCAACAGGTTAACATTTTATGATTGCAAAACCCTCATATCAGCATTTGGTTAATTGTAATTAATTTATTAGCCAAGTACAAGGAATTTAATTTGCCAACAGTCATACAAAACAGCAACAAGTTACATAACTACATAAAAATTAAACATAGACTTAAACGGTCACCACAATGGCGTGTGAGAACCTCCAGGGCACACAGCATAAGTGGAGGCCCACAGCCACCAGTTTAATGTCCGGGCCACACACACGTGTCCTTCACTGTGATGTGACCAGAGTTGTGCCGAACACAGTCCCTGTCCGCCAGAGTCAGAAAGCTGTCCATACTTGCACTGGACTCCAGGATGTCCTCATGGAGCCATGTCCCTGCAAAACACCAAGATCACTGCACTCACGGCACTCCCTCCGAGTCCTCACCAGTGCAAGCAGGACGTCCATCTTGTTTTTTCGCCGACCTCACATTCCCCACTGTGATGGAAGGCAAATAACTTGACCCTTCTTTCCTCCTTTTCTCCCGCGGTTGGGGCGATCAAAACTTCCGCAGTTGGGACGGTCGAAGCTCCCGCATCGTGGCGATCAAAGCTCCCGCGATCATGAAGCCAAAGTTCCTGCGGTTGGAGCTCCCGCAGTCGATCCCTAACAAAGGGACCGCCAGCGCCACGATGTTAAAGCTGTAGTGCAGACAGAGATACAATGAAAAATTTATATCTCCGTCGAGGAAAGAGATAAAAAAGGTTTTCCCCCAAACCCACCCCCACATAATACAAAAACTGAAAGTGCACTAAAAATGTACAAGTAAACACAGACCAAAACAGCAAAAGAAGAAACAGATGAGACAGGCTGTTGGCGAGGCTGCCATGTACGGCACCACTCGGTGGATAGCGCGCTAGTTATGGCTCACTGCGCCGCAGGTGCCAATATCCTCAAACTTTGTTACCAATTTATTACAAATGCAGCCATGTATCCTCAGAGAAAGTCTATGCCAAACCTACTCCATGCATTTTTTTCTTTTTTTTTGCTTAGCTCAGGTTTTCTGCCAATTCATCCTCTGTTGTTCTAACAGTCTGCCTACTTGATAACATTGCACTCTGCTTGATTCTCTGAAGGTGAAGGATTGAGACCTACTAATGTGATCCTCTCATAATTGGAATCTGCTGTAGCAATTTGGCACAGACTTCAGTTGCTAAATCCTGGTTGTCATTTAGCAGAGGCACATAGAACAGCACCACACAAGGATGCACCCTTTGGCCCACGACGTTGGTACCAAACATGATGCCAAGACCATCCTTTATCCACCTGCCATCCATAAATAATCCATATCCCTCCATTCTCTGCATATCCATATGCCTATCCATACACAGCAATTTCAGGAGCTCTCCTCCCATCATCGCAAGAATTAGTAATTGGCGTGGTTGCATACCACTTTTGAGAATGCAGTCCAAGAATAAAAACCATGAAAGCAACAGGAAGCAATTTTTCTGCTCTTTCCATAGAGCGGTGAGCAAATGTTTACTATCTTAAGATAGATCATGAAATACCGCTGAAGGACGCCAATTCTACTTACCTCCTCATTTTCCACTTTACATGTTTATTTCAGTATCTATCTATATATTACTAAAATTCTCATCTTGTTTGTTATTGAGTCTGCCTGTCTGTGATTCATGCCCTGAACTACGCCAAAATGGTACACAATAGCGCTATAATTTTTGGACCACCTTACTGACAATTGTCTTGTGGTGTGTTTTTATTGTTTCGTTCAGATTGATGGTATATTTTACAAGTTATTCACATTTTCAACTTTACAAAATCCCACTTTGAGAAAAAAATTCTTCCATCTGCACTGGCAGTTACAGCTATGACGTCACAATGGGATTGTAGCCCTGCCCGCTACAATCTTGCAATCCCAGTACACTGAGTCCTGGCAGCCCTAGCAAGTGCAATTGCATTTTTTAAAGTTTAAAATAAGGGAGGGGAATATTGTGTTGGGGAATGGGTTGTGTTGGAGCGGGTGAGTGGTGGAACATTGCCTTGGGGAACGGGTTGTGTTGGGGTCCAGGCCTCCCATGGGGGCTATGGGTGAGTGGTCGAATATTGCGTTGGGGGAATGGTTTGCATTGGGGGACCAGGCCTCCTGTGCGACAGGGGCCCAACGGGTCCCACTTGGTCTAGTATATACTACTAAAACTCTCATCTTGTTTGTTTGTTTGTATGCGTGCGTGTGAGATCCCCGCCAAAATGGTACACGATAGCGCTATAATTTGTCCTGTGATGTAAATCAAACAAGCTTTGTTCAGATTGGTGGTATATTTTACATTATTGACATTTTAAACTTTACAAAAATCACTTTTCAAACCACTTCAAACTACTTGTCCTGCCCGCCAGCTGCGTTCGACATCACAATTTAGATCCCGAATCTCATTTACATAACAAATGATGATTTTCCAAAAAACTCAGTTTTAATCAAATTCTTCCGTTTTCATTAACAACAAACATTGTCTTTAGGTTATTTTAATGTAAAAATGCGATTTTCATTGAGAATGTAATATAAAATAAAAACTATTTTCATTGTGGGGTTGGGATAGGGGGGAGGTTTAATTTAAAAAATATTGCAATTTTCATTATGGGTGGGTGGGTAGGGGGGAAGTGAGGAGTGGGGGAGCAGGGGGATAAAGGTAGAAGAGGGGGTAGTGAGGGGAGAGGGAGGGGAGGTGAGGAGGGAGAGTGGGGGAGGAGGGGGGATAGAGGGAGAGGAGGGAGGAGTGGAGGAGGTAGGGTGTGGGGGATAGAGAGAGAGGAGGGCTGTTGGGGGAGGTGAGGAGGGAGAGTGCGGGAGTGTGATGGGGGAGGTGAGGAGTGGGGGAGCAGGGGTAAGGAGGGAGAAGAGGGGTATAGGGAGGGGAGAGGGGTTATGGAGGGAGGGAGTGACTGAGGGTAGGGGAAAGGAGAGGGAGGGAGAGGTGAGTGGGGGAGGGGAGGAGGAGAGGGGAGAGATGAGGGAGGGTGAAGAGGAAGGGGAGCGAGTGCTGGGGATGAGGGGGAATGGAGGATAGGGGTAGGAAGAGGGATGGCGAGGCGCAGTTGGGGGAGGGTTGCCGTGACTCGCGACACAACGGGGATCTCTGTGACGGAAACCCCTCAGCCGCGCCTGCGCAGTTGAGGGCTATGGGTCAGTGGTGGAATATTGCCTTGGGGACGGGACCAACGGGTCTGCACCTAGTATAGTTAGTTATAATGTTTTGTTTTACAGATACAGTGATATTTGAGTTACAATACAGCCATAGAAGTAAAAAGAACACAATACACAATAGAATTTAACATAAACACCCACCACAATAGAATCAGCATTCTTCACTGTGATGTAAGGCAATAAAGTTGTCATCTTCCTCCTTTGTTCACCCGTGGTCGGGGCCTCGAACCCTCCGCAGTCGCCACTACAGATCTTCAGGCCCTCTCGTCGGGATGATCGAAACACCAGCGTCGGGACGGATCGGAACACACTTGGAGTTCCCGAATCGGCCGCTTCTTATCGGAGTCCGCGGCTTCAGGATGTTAAAGTCCACACACCCTGTGGTCGGAGTCCGCGCCCCGCATGCGGCAAGAAGCTCTGCAGCTGCTCCATGATGTTAAAGTCAACTGGCACCCGTGGTTGGAGCTCCAACACTAGTGATCCTCTGTTGCTTGAAGCCCAGCCGCGCCTGCTGCTTGAAGCTCAGGTCCAGTCTGGAAAGGCCGCACCAAACCAGGCCGCGAGGAGGGCGAAGATGCGACATGGAAAAAAGTTGCATCTCCGTCAAGGTAAGTGACTTAAAACGGTTTCGCCCTATCTCTCCCCCTCCCCCACATCAGATATACCGAGAAACAGTAAAACATACATTTAGACTCATTAAAAGAAACAAAAAAGTCGAAAAAACACACGAGACGCTGGCGCGGCTGCCACCTGGTGGAAGATACAGTTTCTAAGAAACGCTGTACAGTCTCTAAAGGGCCTGTCCCACTTACGCGTCCTTGGCATGCTAATTATGCAACCTCGTGGTCGTGTTGAGCCGCGACGGTCCCGTGAAGGTCAGGCGTGACTTCAATCGACCGCACAGCCGTCTGGAGCACGTGACGTCATTTGAAGATGGACGCAAAATGCAGGAATAACTCAGCGGGACCGGCAGCATCTCTGGAGAGAAGGAATGGATGATGTTTCGGGTCGAGACTTCTTCAGTCTGAAAGAAGGGTCTCGACCCGAAACGTCACCCATTGTTTCTCTCCAGAGATGCTTCCGGTCCCGCTGAGTCACTCCTGCATTTTGTGTCTATCTTCAATTTTCTTGGCACCACTCTGGGAGTAGAATTGGGGGCGGATCCGGATCCGCAACAGCCGTGAGCCCCAGGCCGAGTTCAGCGATCGTTTGCCTGCTTCTGCTGCTGTTGAAGGTAAGACGTTGCGTCGCGCCAGGGTCTTGGGCCTGTCCCACTTTGGCCGTCAGTTCCGCAACAGGCCGTTGGCGCGCGAAGATATTGTTCGCTACAAAAATTTCGGAGCCCTGCGCGATGTCGCGCACAACTACATACCCCTCCGCGCTTCTCAGTTGGACGGGCCCCGCGCGGCCATACGATGCACGTGCGCCTCAACGCGACCACGAGGTTGCGTAATTTGCGTGCTAAGGACACGTAAGTGGAACAGGCCCTTAAGAAACACTGAATCTTCCTATGAACCTGAGGATTGTCAAAGGTAATCTCACAATGACCATCTATGCACAGCTCATTGCTCCAATAATTGCAACATGAGCAGTTGAAAAAAGCATAATAAGCAGGAGGAGTAGGCAACTCAACTCCTTGTGCCATTTCGACCATTCAGTAAGATAATGGGTGATCTTTTACCTCAGCACCACTCCTGCTCCAACCCCATATTCCTAGAATTTCTTGTGTGGGAAGGAACTGCAGATGCTGGTGTAAACTGAAGATTAGACACAAAAAGCTGGAGTAACTTTCAACGGGACAGGCAGTATCTCTGGAGAGAAGGAATGGGTGATGTTTCGGGTTGGGTCTGAAGAAGGGTCTGACCCGAAACTTCACCCATTCCTTCTCTCCAGAGATCCTGCCTGTCCTGCTGAGTTAATCCAGCGTTTTGTGTCTATCCTAGAATTCCTTAATTTCCAATAATCTAGAGATTTCCTTCCTGGCTATTTTAGCCAAAGATTTGTCCAAATATTTACCCCTCTCTGGGGGAATGAAATTGAATCTGAATCCTATGTTTTGAGACTGTGATCTCCTGGTTCCAAATACTCTATGATTGTGGATGAGGGGAAGCATCATCCTTGCATCTAACCCATCGAGTCTCATTTGAGTTATGTAAGTATCAATGAGATTGCCTTGTTTAATAAAGGGCCAGTCTACCTACCCTTTCTTTGCCTACCACTGAAGGATTTAATCTAGTGAACATTGGCCATAAATCCTCTGTTGCAAGTATATCCTTACTCGGACAGGGAAACCAGATCTGTTCATAATATTCCAAGTGTAGTCTCACCAAAGTTCTCGTATAATTCCATTTAGATGCCAATACTCTTGTACTCAAGTGCTATCGTATTGATAAGGCTATTGAATATAACGAGATGCCTGGTCTACCTCTCCAGACACAGAAGTTCAAATCTAAGGAATGAATCAATTCAGAGGATTAAATAAATCTGTAATTTAAAAAAAATAATAGGTCGTTGTAAAAATCAATGAAGTCCATAAGTATCCTTCAAATAAGAAAAATTTCTGTCTTTATCAGTCTAGCCTTTGTGTGAGTCCAGGCTCACCAATGTGGTTTAGTCTTAACTTCTCTCCAAAATGCTTCCAAGCCAACTTGGGTATTAAGTGCTGTCATGGCTAGCGTATGTATACAAAATGTTGAAAACGTAATGATCAAGGCTTTTCCGAGATCTGTTTAATGTTTTTTTTAGAAGGGTTTATTTGGCTGCCCTCTGTGGCTTTTGCATAATTAAATATTTCTTCCTGACGTATTATACCTGAAATAGCAGGTACTATCGTTAATGTTTAAAAGACATTTGGATAGATACATGGATAGGATAGGTTTAGTGGGTTCTAGGTCAAGCACGGGCAGGTGGGACTAGTATAGATGGGGCGCGTGGACTAGATAGGCGGAAGGGCCTGTTTCCACACTGTATGACTCCATGACTCTAAATGCATTTGCAATTTGTTTTCACAGTCATCTATTTTGCTACTTCATGGTACAGGTGCACAACCTTTTATCCGGAGTTCCGGAAACCGAAAAGCTCTGACAACCGGACATTTTTTCCAGATGTCGTCTGCACACCAAAGCTCGCGTTTGGCGCCAAACTTGACCCGAAACGACCCACGGTCAACCCAGGTCTGTACTACTGTAGCGGCTGCCTCCTCCCCGGAGACCGGGGAGACACTTAAACATCTGTAAATCATTGCTTAAATGTTAGTCGGTTAGTTTGGATGGCTTTTATGTGAAGGGGGGGGGGTGAAGGGGGAAACTTTAATTCTTAGTCCCCTACCTGGTCGGAGAGGCGGGGAGCGGGCAATGCCTTACCGGGTCGCCGTGCAGTAAGCTCCGGAGCGCTGTGGCCGCCGACTCCCAACATCGCGGAACTGGGGCTGCGGGCGTCCGGCCGTGGGCGGCGCCGGTTGTAGCTCTGACCCCGGCAACTCTACCCCTGGCTGCGCGGTGCTCCAAATCCAGCGCGGCCCGCGGCCGGACGCCCGCAGCCCCAGCTCCGCGATGTTGTGTGTCGGCGGCCACAGCGCTCCGGAGCTTACCGCACGGTGACCCGGTAAGGCATTGCCCGCTCCCCGCTGGTATCCCAGCGCTGCGACGCCGCCGACTCCCAACATCGCGGAGCTGGGGCTGCGGGCGTCTGGCCGCGGGCGGCGCTGAATTTGGGGCGCCGCGCAGCCAGGGGTAGAGTTGCCGGGGTCGGAGCTCCACCCGGCGCCGCCCGTGGCCGGACGCCCGCAGCCCCCAGCTCCGCGATGTTGGGAGTCGGCGGCCACAGCGCTCCGGAGCTTACTGCACGGTGACCCGGTAAGGCATTGCCTGCTCCCCGCCTCTCCGACCAGGTAGGGGACTAAGAATTAAAGTTTCCCCCTTCACCCCCCCCACCACATAAAATCCCTCCAAACTAACTGACTAACATTTAAGCAATGATTTACAATGATTCCCCGGTCTCCGGGGAGGAGGCATCCGCTCCAGACTTTTCAAGCCGCCCGTGCTACCTACCTAATCTACGCTAAAAATCTTCCATTCGGAAATCCGAAAAATTCCGAAATCCGAGAAGTGTCTGGTCCCAAGGCTTTCGGATAAAAGGTTGTGCACCTGTACTGATAAAGGGTGAATTATATAATGCTGTAAGTCCACTAGTTTTATTCTTAAGTTTAGCAAATGCCAGAAGATCGGTTCAGGATAGAATCACAATACAATACAATACAATATGGTTTTATTCGTCACATTGCACATAAAGTGCAAGTGAAATGAATTTGCCAGCAGCGGTACAATGAGAAAGAACACACAAAAGCACAATAAAAATTTAACACAAACATCCACCGCAGCATCCATCGCTGTGGTGGAAGGCACAAAAATTGGCCAGTCCTCCTCCATTTCCCCCCGTGGTCGGGACCTCACCCCTCCGCAGTCGCCGCTGCGGGCGTCCAGATGAATGAAAGTCAAGGTAAGTCCAGAATTGGTGCCTCCCCCACCGGAGGCCGCTGCTTCAGATTTGTGTAGGCCGCAGGCCAGCGGTCGGTGATTTAGAGTTTGTGCCGCAGCCAGAAGTTTATATTCACACACAGACAATATTAAATGACCTTGCTGTGAAAGAAAAGTGAAAAATAATACAGGGCCAAAGCCATGATTAAATACTTCACAGTATTCAAAATAGGCAACTGAAACTGCATACATTATCTAAAAAACTCTTGCACAACACCGTCTGTGAGACAAACTTTGTGAGCGTACAAATACCATGCTCTAAAAAAACTTGAAATTGTTCTGCTATAATTTAATCGTCATTTTTTTAATGTTAACATAGAACAACAGAACATAGAACAACAGTACAGCACAGGGACAGCCCCTTTGGCCCACAATGTCTGTGCCGAACATGAAACCAAACCCAACTCTTGTGCCTGCATGTAATCGACATCCCTCCATTACCTGCATATACATGTGTCTGTCCAAAAGTCTGGTGAACCTGTCTGTGCCTCTCTCATATCTGTCTCCACCACTACCCCGGCAGCTTGTTCCAGGCTCTCATCACCCTTTGTGTGTAAACTAAACCCCTTGCCCCACACATCTCCTTTAAACATTGCTCCTCTCTCCTTAAAGCTATGCCTTCTGGTATTTGATTTCTATCCTGATAAAAAAAGGTTGTGACTGTCCATCCCATCAATGCTTCAAACATCAATGGACATTGTGAAAATCATCAGTGTAGTCATATTTAAGGAAGATGAGAAACCAAATAAAGAAAGTGACGGTCAGCACTGGAAATGATGTATCGATTTTAATCATACCCTTGTGTACAGTGGCAGCTACGGAACCAAACTCTGCTGAATACAACCACCATGATCTTAACCAGAAGATTATCACTGCTTCCCATTCAGATTGCAAGTAGTTGGGATGAGTGCAAAAACCCAGACAATGACCAGAAATGTTTAGGAGCTGCAAGAGTTATTCATGCATCAATTTTCATCCTCACCTGCACAAAATCTGTTATTTGCTCAATGAAAAGAGGGGGATGTATCTTCCCTCGTGTTCTGAATAGTCACAGCTTTTTCATAACAACAGCCAAAGACACCAAGGCTGAAAGCCTGTTTAAAAATAATACATTATTTAAACTAAGTATTTCCTGTAATTTAGTTTAGTCTAGTTTAGAGATACAGTGCAGAAACAGGCCCTTCGACCTATCGAGTCCGCGCTGACCATCGATCCCACATATTAACACTATCCTACACACACTTGGGACAGATTTTTACATTTACCGGGCCAATTAACCTACATAACTGTACGCCTTTGGAGTGGGAGAAAACCGAAGATCTCGATGAAAACCCACGCAGATCACGGGGAGAATGAGCAAACTCCGTGCAGACAGCACCCGTAGTCGGGATCGAACCCGGGTCTCCGGCGCTACAAGTGCTGTAAGGTAGCAAGTCTACTACTGCGCCACCGTGCCGCTCTGTAATTGTACATCAAGGCACTTCACGCCAAAGAATTACGCATGGGAACGGAATCCTGTTACTTGTTCGGGCCATCAAGGCCAGCAATGCATGTGGTGCAGCAGCTTGAGGAAAGCATCTTCACAGCGAGTGAGAGGTGTACAAAATCATGAGAGGAACGGATCGGGTAAACGGACAGAGTCGCTTGCCCAGAGTAGGGGAATTTCGAACCAGAGGACATAGGTTCACTTTTATACAAAGGGTGGTGGGTGTGTGGAACAAACTGCTGGAAGAGGTAGTTGAGCCAGGTACTATCACAATGCTCAAGAAACGTTTATACAGGTACATGGATAGGACAGGTTTAGAAGAATATGCGGCAAACGCAGGCAGAAGGGACTAATGTAGATGGGATATGTTGGTCAGTGTGGGTATGTTGGCCTGTATCCACGTTGCATGACTCTCTGACATTTCTTGGTCATTTTCAGGCATACATTTGTGTATATTCAAACATTCAGGTGTACATTTGTGCTCCCTGCATTGTATTTACATCCCAGCATCCATTTATTTACATCAGTGGGACTGAGAGAATGGTGGTCACATTACAGGACCATCACCCAGAGGCACGAGTTTGAAGCACGAGTTTCGATGGGCTGAATGGCCTAATTCTACTCCTAGAACTTGTGAATCCGTCGGAAGCTGAGGAATTTAAACCCAAGAAATTAAATAAATCTGGGAATTGAAGAATCCACCATCTGCTGCTGAATTGTCATAAAATCCACTGATTCACACGTGTCCTTCGGGGATGGACGCCTGCCACCATGACTCATAATGTGAGCTCAGGCCCACCAACGTGATTGATTCTAACATTCTTCTGACGTTAATGGACAATTGGAAATAGAAAATGCATGCCACTCATACCCTAAACTATTATATCATAAACTAATATACTGATAAACTGATACCGGGTGGCGCCATCGTAGTGGCAGCCTTGCCAGCAGCTGTTAGTCCTTTCACCCTTTTCGTTATTTTAGTGTGTCTTAGGTTTCTTAGTCCTTTTTATGTGGGGGACCTTATTGGTGCATATGACAATAAATGTAACTTGAACTTGAACTTAATAGCAAAGTAAATAAACAAAAAAATAACAAAGGATATGAGGATAAGGTGAGTATGTAGTTTCATATATACGGCCCTAAGGTCATTGCCATTTGCCTTGTATTTAATTAATTGGCAAAATAAGCATAAATATTCACGTCCTTACAATAATACTTTAACCTCTATCTGCTTTTCCGACCTCGATGCAGATTGGTTCCTACCACAGCCTGTTGGATAAGACATCAGTTTTGTGTCATTCTCTGTAGCGCTGGAAGATTAATTTGTTAAAGTGCATTAAGACTTTGCAAAAGTCATGACATTTTTTGCTGCTTCACTTCGCTACATCCTGCAAAATAGGTATTGAAGAATGTTTGTATTTCAAAAATTCTGTGGTATCAAACGCATGATCACAGGCTCTCAAGACCAAAACTGTCACAATTGCCATTGACCTTTTCAGCATTCAGCAGGATTGCTGATGAGCACTCCATAGTTCTCATTAATAAGGCCTTGTTTTATCTAACTAAGAAACTGCCAGCTGTCTGTCTTTTCTGCTTACCAGCATGCCTCAACCATTGACTGACTCAAGAAGTACATTTCACTTTATTTAATTCAAGCAGATTGGTTTCTCATTTTGTCCTCTTTAGAAACTGAGAGTGAGCGAAGGCTTTGAAGCCTAAATGCTTGAAGTAGTAAGTAACATCTAAGCAGTATCTTGCAGGCTGGGCTGGGCAGTTATCCGGCCTATTTGGCATATTATCATAATGTCTTAAGGGATAAAATGCAAGATTTATCCTTTAAGTGTGAGGTAAAACTTCAGTATGTGAAAGGATTATTAAGACTGCTATCCTTCAGCTTTAAGGGAGCTATTAATATCTCCAAGAGGGTTTGAGCTATGCCTTGTCTCCTTGACAGACATATGGATGTAGCATTCGTTTCTTGTAGAATATCCAGAATTGTTTTAATTGTACGGAAGAAGTCAGTCTTTTCTTCTGCAGTTACACTTTGTGAAGGAAATCCAGGCATCCATCACCCTTCTGGAAGTAAAAGTGTTAAACACATTCCAGCTGTATTTAAGAAATATTCTTACATATCTTCTGCATATTGGAGATCAGACTACTTTTCTTCGAGTGATTTGTTATTTAACTTGAAAGTGATAATGTTTCGGAAGGTCATTCCATATTTAATTAACTTCATCCACCTCTGATGAAACTATATGAGAATATAGTATGTATTTTGAGTCTGATTGTCATTCAGTACCAGGTTTGTGATAGGTATTCAGTTTAGGCTATTACACACCCACTATGAGGGAATCTGGTTTTGTCATTATTTTAAAGGATTCAATCTCATCCACCTTCCAAAGTGTAAATCCTTAGTTTTCTCAGTCTCTACTGATAATGTCGGCCACTTAAATTAAGCATCAGTTAGATAGCTCTGTTTGTCCCCTCTCTGTTAAACCCAAAGAGTCGTACCTTTTTCTGGTCGCCACTGGATATTCAACATTTTGAAAATTTTCGGCGACCTGCTGTGACTATGACGGGTGCCGGCAAGTCGCCAACAAAAATGTGTAAGTGCGACAGGCCCTTTATTCTGGGGAAAAACTGCCTTTCATGTTTTGTTTTTGACTGTTCTAGCAGTGATTCTCAACAATCTATTTGGGTTAGCATACAGCTCTGCAATATTAGTCAAAACCTTTAATGATCATTAAATTGCAGTCTCTCATAGCAATGGTCAAGCAACCTTGCTTGTTGTATGCTTTGAATAGTTTCACCTAAAGAGCATCAGGTTTCATTTGCTTACGTTAAAAACTTGTGGCATGCATAAACCTATTTGCTTCCTCATAGCTGTGCTAGGGTGTTAAGAAATTGGCTGCTGAGATGATTAATGCGCTTATTTCTATTTTCCAAAATATCCTACAGTTAAATAAAGTTTCAGTAGATTGGAAAATAGAAAATGTTATTCCTTTATTCAAAAAAGAAAGAAGTCAGGAGGACACATAGCTTAGCATCTGACATTGCAAAAATGTTAGAAGCTACTATTAAAAATGTTATAGCAGAGCATTTGGAAACATTTGAGGGAATTGGACAAAGTCCAGATGATTTGGTGAAAAGGAGATCATATTTCACCAGTTTAATGGAATGCTTTGAAGATTCACATGTGCTGTAAATAATGGTAGATAAAACATACTTTGATTTACAGAAGCAATTTGATAAGGAATCACGTTGCAGGTTATTGTGTAAAATAAAGGCTTTGGTAGAGATCATATTGATGTGAATAGAAGATTAATTTGATTAACAGGAAATAGAGCGTGGTCATAATAATTTCTCAGCTTGCAAAATGTAATCTTCTTCTTCGAGTCCGTTGCAATCTCAGATGTCGTTCTGCCAGTATCTGGCGCAGGTCACAGCTGGTCGGGTCGGTTCAGCCAGGTCCTGGGGGCTGCACTGGGGGGCGTCGTCACACTCCAGTGGGTGGGACATTGTCTGTACTGCTCCACAGCTGCATGTGTCTTCTGCCTGGTAGTTCCATGCTTTCATAAGTGCTTTGCACCTCCCCTGCTCCACTCGTAATCTGTTGAGGGTCTTCCAGGTTGGCCATGGGAGGTCGTGCCCGCTGGCGAGGCATTCAGTCGGAGTGATTCCTCTCTCCATCCAGTCGTGGGCTCGTGTGTTGAGCTGGTTCCATTCATCTTTCCAGATGTTGGTCCTTGCTGTTTCTTTGGTTGTCTGGAGAGGTGGGACTGTCTGCAAGAAACTGGCCCTGGATTTCAGTCGGGGTGGAGGTGCTGTGTGTCCGTGCAGAGGGTGCCTGGTATCGATCTCCTGTGCTCTCTGCTCGTCTTGGGCGACGATGGATCGTCTGATATGGGGGGGGGGGGGCAATACCAGCTAGGGCGTAGAGGCACGGGACTGACGTTGTCTTTATGCATCCCATGATAATGCGGCAGGTGTCGTTGAGGGCTGTGTCAACCAGTTTGGTGTGGTGGGAGCGGCTCCAGCTTGAGCACGCGTATTCAGCTGTGGAGAAGCACAGGGCTAGGGCAGTTGCACGGATGGTTGGTGGATCAGCGCCCCACTTTGAGTTTACCAGTTTGCGCAGGATGTTGTTGCGAGTGTTGACCTTGGCTTTGGTGTTCTGAAGGTGGGTTTTGAAAGAGAGTGTCCTGTCGAGTGTGACTCCGAGGTACACGGGGTGGGAGTGGTTGGAGAGTTTGTGGCCATCCCATGAGACCCTCAGTTGTTTTCCTGCATCTCGATTTTTAAGATGGAAGCTGCATAGTTGGGTTTTTGATGGGTTGGGTTTCAGGTGGTTGTTATTGTAGTAGGTTGTCATCTCTTGGAGGGCGCTTTCCAGGACAGACTCGATCTTCTGGAAGTTCTCCTGTTGGGTGGTGATGCAGAGGTCATCAGCATAGATGAAGCGGCGGCATTGTGGGGGAAGTGGTTGGTCGTTGGTGTAGATGTTGAAGAGGAGGGGGGCCAGTACGCTGCCTTGTGGTAGGCCATTAATTTGGGCTTTCCATTTGCTCTTCTTGTCGTTTAGTTGAACGAAGAAGCGCCTGTTGTTGAGAAGGCTTTTGATGACTTGGCACAGGTCGAGGTCACCAGTCATGTCAAAAAGTTTCCTGATCAATCCCCCACAACCAAAATGTGGGCAACAGAGATGATGGAGACGTTACATCTGGAAAGAATTAGATTTGTCCTATTGGACAAGTATAATTCTTTTGAACAGATATGGTCTCCATATATACAGTATTTAGAGAAGTAGCTGTTCTTGGCAACACAGCTCGACGTGCACCCTGCGGGATTTGGTGAGAATAATTCATTTTTATATTGGAATTACATATATGTCTTTATTGATACTATCACTTGTAGTAGTGTTATTAATAATACATATTGTGGTTACTAAAAATGTTTTTTTTTTTTTTTTTTTTTTTCGTTACTCTTTTCTTTCTTATATATAATCAAATTATTATTTAATCACTCTCTTAATGATTTATTCTTTCTCTATTCTTTCTCTATCATTATTTCTAAAAAAACAGTAGATAAGTATTACTAGTGTTTTACTTAATGCAAATTGAATTAATTTGATATAAAGTTGTTTGAAGCATTGTAATTGATTACCTTTAATAAAAAAATATATTACAAAAAAAAAAAAAGTTTCCTGATCATGGTGCGGTGCTGGACAGTGTCGTAGGCAGCAGTGAGGTCTATGAAAGCTGCTCCGGTGATGAGTTTGCACTCAAAACCGTTCTCAATGTGTTGGGTGAGGTTCAGTAGCTGCCCGGCACAGGAGCGGCCAGGGCGGAAGCCAGCTTGATCTTTAGTAAGCTTGGAGTCTATAAGTGGCATAAGGCGTTGGAGTAGTAGCCTCTCGTAGAGCTTGTGGGTGATGCAGAGGAGGGAAATGGGTCTGTAGCTCTTTGGGGATGATGGGTCCTTTCCAGGTTTGGGAATTGCGACAGTCTTGGCCTTTCTCCATACAGGTGGGGTTGTTTTCTGTGCCATGCATGAGTTCAGCATTGCTAGGAGCCAGGTCTAAAATGTAATGAGTGATGTGCTATTGGGATTGGTGCTGTGGCTTCAGCCTTTTACAATTCATATGAATGATTTGGATGAAAGCAGAGTGTGGTTGCTGAATTAACTAATGACACAAGGATACGTAGGAAACATATCCTGCATAGAAAGTCCCTTGGGATGTCTTGATTTGGGTTTTATATTGGCTGATGGAACTTTACTTACTGGAGTTGAGGAATCGTGTAAGATTCTTTGGGGCCATGTGAGAAGCTGGAACCAGAAGACATGGGTGCCCACTTAAGACTGAGATGAGAAATAGTATATCTTCTATGATGGTTATGAGTGTATCCTTGTCATAGAAAGATGTGGGACAGAGTCCCTGAATATATTTAAGCTGCGGTGAGTAGATTTGTAACCTTTTAAAAAAAAAAAAAATCAAGAGTGTGAAGATAAAATAGTCTGCAGATGCTGGAATCTGGAACAAAGTAAAATAGAACGCTTGAGGAAGTGAATGGCTCAAGCTGCAACTGTGGAGGCTAAAAGGGTAAGCTGCTATTTTGCCGTTGTGACCCTGCATCAGGACTATGAGGGAAGAAGAAAAACTGGCAAGATGTGGCGGTATGAGTGGGAGGGGAATGTTAAATGGCCAATAGTTGCAAGAACGGAACTCACTATCAAAACATGGAGGGGACGGGGACACAATTTTTTGGCGGAAGTGTGCGTATGCGCACACTCACACACGCGCGCGAGGCTTCGGAGGCTCAATCCAGCGCTAAATGCAGCTCAACTGCCTGTCTCACCGGGTTAACTAACAGCCCTGTCTGGACTGACGGGATACCAGAGCTGCTTCTCCTCGCTGGCCATATTTCCCGCAAGCCCAGGCAGGTTAACCTGGCGGGGATGTCGCCCACCTCTCAAAACATGGGGGAGGGCATGTCCCTTCTGGCCTCCCCCGTGTTTTCCGCCCCTGAATAGTTGATAGGTGGAAACAGATGGGGAGGGAATGTTGGGTAGGAGGCGTGTATTCCCCCTTTGTTCCCCTTCACACAGCCTGATTCCATCTGTCTATATTGCACCCCACTCCCAAAATAAAACCTTTCATCTTTTCAATTATTGGAAGGTACAGCAATCACCTTTCTAATGCTCTTCTGCATATGCAATCAAACGAGTGATGTCTCTATCCTGGCTCATCCAAAATCTGTCTGGGGTAGCTCCCTTAACTGAAGACTCACTTTCTCGTTGCCATGATATTTTCCAATGTTATCATTCAACATATATTGCGATTGTACCAGTGCTACCCAACCAGGTAATAATGTGAAATTGACAATTGTGAAACTGTATGTACCTTACCTACTCGATTGATTGACAGGAATGGCATTTTGTTTTTATTTTGTTTTTCCAGGAGCTGAATAGTTTCAATTATTTGGACTTGTATAAACTTGCTGACCTATTTAACCTTACACTGCTGGAAGAAGCAGTGGTGAACTTCCTGGTCAAACACCTTTCTGAACTACTGAAGAACCATGCAGAAAAGGTCATGACTCTTCCCTACAGGCTGCTTCGAGAGGTTTTAAAGAGTGACCGTCTGACTTCGCTGAGTGAGGAGCAGATATGGAAGGTAATGTAAAAGCTGAGATGTTCAACTCCCTGCAGTGTTCCAAGTTCTTCCCTTTGAAAATATTTGTGTTCCTTCTTGTGCTATGGATCCACATTATCCCCACCAGGTTTGTATTAAAGTGGTAGTGAGTAGTTTTTCAAGCACCTCCTCCAACCTCATCTACTGTATCCTCATCTATTGTTCAAGATGTGGTCTCTTATACATCGGCGAGACCAAACGCAGACTGGGCGATTGTTTCACGGAACACCTTCGCTCAGCCCACCTGAACCAACCTGATCTCCCGGTTGCTGGACACTTTAATTCTCCTTCCCATTCCTACATAGACCCTTCTGTCCTCGGTCTCCTCCATTGTCAGAGTGAGGCTAAACACAAATTGGAGGAACAGCATCTCATATTTCGCTTGGGCAGCTTACAGCCCAGTGGTATGAATATTGATTTCTCTCACTTCGGGTAGCCCTGGCATTCCCTCCCTCACCGAAGGCGCACTAGTTTCTCATTTTCACCCTACAAACAGCTTACAATGGCCTGTTTCCTACATCATCTTTCATATCTTTGCATATCTTTCATTCATTGTTTTTTATCTTTCCACATCACCATCTATATCTCTCGTTTTCCTTATCCCTAACCAGTCTGAAGAAAGGTCTCGACCCAAAACGTCACCCATTCCTTCTCTCCAGAGATGCTGCCTGTCTCGCTGAGTTACTCCAGCTTTTTGTGTCTATCTTTTGTATTAAAGTGGGACTTCTGGTGTGATCCTTGAGTGTACATGTTATTGGTTGTTCACATTAAATTTCTATTGTATAATTGCTAAGTGACTGTATTGCAAATGTCCAGGAGGTGGCGCTGAATATAGCACACTGGTGCACTGGATCCTGAACTAGATCATTATTTTCATCACTATTGCTACTTTAGTTGATAGCCAAAGACTGGCATGCATGAAGGATCAAAACTGCAACCTTCCTAAACTGTAGTAGTCACCTTCCTATAACATATATGTAGATAGGATACATAATAGTTCAGTGTTCAAATTTTCCATTGGTGCATTCTTGTGAGCCCACTGTGGATGTGAATTTTATATCCAAACGTCAACAGTGTTTTATTGTCATATGTCCCGGATGGGACATTGAAATTCTTACTTGTTGCAGCACAACAGACTATGTGAATATGTAAACATTGTACATAACGGGGAAAAAAAAGAAGAAACAGTTCAATAAATAACAAATATAGTGCAAATAACAACTAATAATATATAGTCTTTTGCAGTTCAGAGCTCAGAGCTTATTTGTGGTTGTGTTTAATAGCCTGATGGCTGTGGGGAAGAAAGCTGTTACTGAACCTGGACATTACAGTTTTCAGGCTCCTGACTAAGTATTTCAAAACTATTTCGAAGTGTGAAGTTTATTAGAATGGACTAATTTCAAGCTCTTCTAAAATGGTTCGCAATATAGCTGTTGAAGTTACCTTTAGCGTAGAAAAGGGCTCATTTGATTCACTGCCTGTCTCCTGAGACCGTAAAGATCTTTCGAAATAGGATGAGGGCCTTTTATTAATTGCTTATTGACTATTCATTTTAGGCTGATAAGCTTTCTTCCAAGCATTCTGCTTTGGTGATCGTATCATGGAAGGCATTGAGAAAGGGAATATCTGGATTACAAAGTGAAACAATTCACAGGTACAATTGTGATCACTCAACCATAGACATACCAACATTCTCTGATTAAAAGAAGACTGTCACAAAAGTCCTGTTACTGTCAGATTATGTGTTTGTGTTGGAAGACGATGTGGGAGAGTCTTTGAGAATTCTATTCCGTCGCTGCATAAAATTAGTTCGCTGAATTTGAAGTCATTTGGATTTGGGAATATTAAATTTGATATTGCAATCCTTTTTGCCTTTGTACTCTTGTGTCTGTCCTACTGAGGTAATTGAATGGCAAACTTCTATTTTAATATTATGTTTATTTTGGAGAAATCAAGATGATTTTTTTTGATCGTGCTAGCAACCTTTCAGTAATTCATCCAATAATGGAACAGTGATTTCTGGCTAATTATTGTGTTGTATAAGGGCCTTATTAACTTACCATCTACAAGAAAAAGCTGACTAATTCTGGAACCCAAATTATTCTTTAAAAAATATACTGTTGTGAAGCCAAAAATATATATTTGTAACAGTGCAGTTGAGGTACAAGATGGTTGATTTGTGTTGCTGTAAGATAAAGTGATAGACTATTTTAGTTTAGTTTGGTGGAATATTTATTTTGTTCGGTCTATTATTTAGTGGACATTGCAAATTGTATTATTACAGATGTTTGATGATGGAATGTATATCCAGATTTGTGCTGCCAGGTCAAATCAAATTTTAGCAAAATAACTCCATGCCACATAAAATTTTGATAGCACGTGTGCACATTCTTATTTTATTTCTTGTAACCATATTTTAAATCCAATTAAAGGCCAATTTATGTATTTCTCACAACTTTGATGTGTTGTCAGGGAGTATACATCTTTAAAAATACTTCTATGTCCAACTATACATAATAAGCAATATTTGAAAAAAAACAATTTTCACTTCAAGTGCTAAGTATGATAAAATTATTCGGGGGGGGGGGGGGAAATTCATTCAATATTTTGAAAATAACAAATTCATGACAAAATGGATAGAGAAGTATTAATTTACTGGAAATAATTATTGTAAGATGTGAAGATATGTATAGAAACATAGAAACATAGAAACATAGAAAGTAGGTGCGAGAGTAGACCACCAGGTCCGTCGAGCCCGCACCGCCATTCGCTCATGGCTGAACACTAAACAGACACACTTACCCACAAACAGTAGACATAAGACACAGAACACAAGACACTACCCTCCCCTTTATACCGCTATCACCCCTCTCCACCCCAAAAACCTCGTGATCTCCTGGGAGAGGCAAAAAAACGGATAAAAACCCAGGTCCAATTCGGGAAAAAAATCCGGGAAATTCCTCTCCGACCCCAATCCAGGCGATCGACACTTGTCCAGGAGATCACTCAGGTCTTACTATACTAACCATACCTAGGTCCATATCCCTGCCCTCTCCCCGTAGCCCCTTATCCCCTTGGCAGCTAAAAAACCATCTATTTTAGTCTTAAATATATTTAAAGTTTCTGCCTCCACTGCTCCCTGGGGCAGTGAATTCCACAAATTAACCACCCTCTGGGTGAAGAAGTTCTTCCTCATCTCCGTTTTAAAAGAGCCCCCCCTTATTCTGCAACTATGTCCCCTAGTTCTAGTTTCCCCGATCATTGGGAACATCCTCGGTGCATCCACCCGATCAAGGCCCCTCACGATCTTATATGTTTCAATGAGATCGCCTCTCATTCTTCTAAACTCCAAAGAGTAGAGTTCCAGCCTACTTAACCTTTCCTCATATGTCAATCCCCTCATTGCAGGAATTAATCTTGTAAACCTTCGCTGCACTGCCTCCAGGGCTAGTACATCCTTTCTTAAGTATGGACCCCAGAACTGTACACAGTATTCCAAATGTGGTCTCACTAATACTGTGTACAGCTGCAGCAAGACCTCCGTGTTTTTATACTCAATCCCCCTAGCAATAAAGGCCAAAACTCCATTGGCCTTCCTGATTGCTTGCTGCACCTGCATACTAACTTTTAGTGATTCATGTACTAATACCCCTAGATCCCTTTGCGTTGCATTACAACGCAGCTCCTCCTCATTTAGAAAATAACTTGCCCTATCATTTTTTTTCCCAAAGTGAATGACTTCACATTTATTAGTATTAAACTTCATCTGCCAAGTTGTTGCCCACTCACCTAGCTTATCTATATCCTTTTGCAGACTCTTCCTATCCTCCTCATCCCCTATTTTTCCTCCCATTTTTGTATCGTCCGCAAATTTTGATATATTACACTTGGTTCCCTCCTCCAAATCATTTATATAAATTGTGAACAACTGGGGTCCCAGCACCGACCCTTGCGGAACCCCGCTAGTTACCTGTTGCCATCCCGAGTATGAACCATTTATCCCCACTCTCTGCTTCCTATTTGTTAGCCAATCCTCTACCCATGCTAATATATTACCCCCAATCCCATAATTTTTTATTTTTAGCAATAGTCTCTTATGTGGCACCTTGTCAAAAGCCTTTTGGAAGTCCAAGTATACCACATCCACCGGTTCCCCTTTATCCACCCGGGTTGTTACTTCCTCAAAGAATTCGAGCAGATTCGTTAAACAGGACTTCCCCTTCACAAAACCATGCTGGTTCTGTCCGATGAAGTCATGTTTATCCAAGTGCCCCGTTAGTGTTTCTTTAATAATTGTCTCTAACATTTTACCCACCACCGATGTTAGACTAACCGGTCTATAGTTACCCGCCTTCTGTTTACTTCCTTTTTTAAATATAGGTGTTACATTGGCCATTTTCCAATCCACTGGGACCGTTCCTGCCTCCAGGGAGTTTTGGAAAATTATCACCAATGCATCCACAATCCCCACCGCTATCTCCCTCAAGACCCTTGGATGTAATCCATCAGGCCCAGGGGATTTATCCTCCTTCAGTCTCATTAATTTCCCTAATACCACCTCCTTGGTGATCTTAATAGTATTTAGCTCCTCCATTCCTACCGCCCCCTGTTTATCCAGCGTTGGAATATTTTTTGTGTCTTCTATGGTGAAGACTGATACAAAATACTCGTTTAATGCCTTTGCCATTTCCATGTTCCCCACCAACAACTCTCCAGTCTCACCCTCCAATGGACCAACGTTCACCTTAGCCACCCTTTTTCTTTTTATATAGCTATAAAAACTCTTACTATTAGTTTTTATGTTGTTTGCTAATTTCCTTTCATAGTCTATTTTCCCCGTCTTAATTAATCTCTTAGTTATTTTTTGCTGACCTTTAAATGCTTCCCAATCCTCTACCCTCCCACTATCTCTGGCTACCTTATATGCCCTTGCCTTCAGCCGAATACTATCCTTTATAGTTTTACTGAGCCATGGCTGACTGTTCTTACCCTTACCCCTTTTTTTCTTCATAGGAATAAATTTTTCTTGAAGGTTATACAGTAGACCCTTAAACGTACACCACTGCTCATGTACCGTCTTATTCTTGAGTCTGCTATCCCAGTCAACTTTGATCAGCTCATTCCTCATACCTTCATAATCCCCCTTATTTAGACTAAGCACCCTAGCCTGAGTTTCAACCTGCTCCCCTTCTATTTGAATATGGAATTCGACCATATTGTGGTCACTTGTTCCCAACGAGTCCCTAACTATGACATTTTTAATTAATCCTGCTTCATTACACAGGACCAGATCCAAGATTGCCTCCCCCCTTGTCGGTTCTGTGACATACTGTTCTAGGAACCCGTCTCTAATACATTCTATAAACTCTTCCTCTAGTCTACCCTGCCCAGTTTGGTTTGCCCAATTAATATGAAAATTGAAGTCCCCCATGATTACAGCAGTTCCCTTTTTACATGCGTCAACTATTTGCAGATTTATGTTCTGACTAACAGCGTCACAGCTATTTGGAGGTCTATAAATTACACCCACTAGTGTTTTTTTCCCCTTGTTATTCTCTATCTGTACCCAAGCTGTTTCACTATCCGGATCCTTCAATGCAATATCCTTCCTCTCTATTGCCGTTATTCCCTCCCTTATTAAAAGGGCCACCCCTCCTCCCTTTCTTTCCTGTCTATCTTTCCTAATTGTCGAGTACCCCTCTATATTTAACTCCCAGTCCTGATCCCCTTGCAGCCATGTCTCCGTAATGGCCACAATATCATAACTATATATACTTAATTGCACCGTTAATTCATTTATCTTATTACGAATACTCCGTGCATTTAGATAAAGCACTTTCAGATGATTTTTACTACCCTTCCTTTCCGTTTTTGCCCCTTTTACATCTAGAGCTTTATCTTCACACATTCTGTCTCCTGTCACATTTTGACTTTCCGCTTCCCCACTGATACCTACTGATTCATTGACTAATCATCAAAGCCAATGGGCTTCATTATGCAGTGGTGTTTCTATGATTTCTTCATGGTTTTGCGGTGTATAAGCTTTCCCACTAACACTGATTTTTTTTGTTGATGATTTCAAACTAGATTAGTGTTATTTGTAAAAAGGATTAACATTTAAAATTAAATTGTATTCATTTTTTTGAGGGAGTCCATAGTTACTTGAAAATGGCAACATAAGTGGACAGGGAGGGAAAGAAGGCATACAGCATACTCGCCTTTATTGGTCAGAGTTTTGAGTGTAAAAGTTGGGAAGTCATGTTGCAGCTGTATAAAACTTTACTTATCCACATTTGGAGGATTGTATAGTTCTGCTCACCACACTATAGAAACCATGTGGAACTTTGGACAGGGTGCAGAAGAGGTTCACCTGGATGTTGCCTGGGTTGGAGAGTGTCAACTATCAGGAGAGGTGGGACAAAGTTTGATTGTTTTTGGAGTGTCAGAGGCTGTCTTTCTCCCAGGGTGAAAATATCAGGCAATGGAGGGTTTTAAGGTGAGAGGGGAAAAGTTTAATGGAGTTGTGTGAGGCAGGTCTTTCTTTGCACAGCGTTAGGTGACTGGAATGCGCTGCCAGGGAGGTGGTGGAAACAGATATGAAGGCTATGTTTAAGAGGAATTTGGGAATAGAGGAATTTGGATGGTTTGCAGGCAGATGGGATTAGTTAGATTGACATCATGATCAGGCAGACTTGGTGGTCCAACGGGCTTGTTCCTGTGCTATACTTTTCTCTGTTTTGACATGCTATGAAATATGAAACCAAATGTTATTGACTGGAGTGTTTCGCTGTGCTCTTTAAATCCAGAGTTCTGGACTGGAATGTGCAATATTTGAAAAGGTTGTTCCTTGCTTTGATGTCTACCTGCTAAATGCCCACACAGTTTAACAAAAAAAGTAACAGTAGATTAGCAGTATTTATGTACACTTTGGATTGAATGAGATGTACATAATGATTAAAATAATCACAGGGCATGGGTTAATCTGCAACTTAATAGGAAAAAAGAAAATTCACTTAATTTAGTAGAGCATGGAAAAGAAGGGATTGAGTGGATAAACTAGTTATATACTACATTTTGTGGACTGATATGGCCATTGAGAAACATATCAGTGTCATGAATTATTGGCTATATGTATTGGACAATTAAAATGTTCCTGCTGCAACCATGCACATAACCTGCAATGCAACACAACCACAAAAACTAGACAATAAAGTATCAGTTATTCTAACTAAACTGGACCTTGACAGTGCAAATGTCAAACTAGGTAGAACAACCATAGTATTGCAAAGTTTGTGGTGTAGTGCAAAAATCAAAACAAAGCCCAAAGTTCCTAATGCAACTCAGGCAGTTCGTAGTCAAAGTTTTGGTGGAGTTTGTAGTATTCAATACTTTGATGGTAGTTGGCAAGAAGCTGTTCCTGAACCTGGACGTTACAGTTTTCAGACTCCTATACCTTGTTCTCGATGGCAGGAGTGAAATGAGAGCGTGGGAAGGGTGATGTGGGTCCTTGGTGATGCTGGTTACCTTTTTTTGAGACAGTGCCTCTAATAGATAGAGTAAGAAAAGCAAATATGGTGTGCTTTTGGAAATGGTTTGGCAGCTGGAGGAAAAGATTTACAAACAATTTAAAGAGAAAGAAGATGTAGAGAAGTAAATTCATATAACAATTAGGGTGCCAAAATATAACAGCAGGAGCTAGATAGGTAATGTAATGATATTCTAATAGTTCTGTGAAGTGTTGTCAGGGTAGAAGCTTAAATCCACACAAACCTGAACAAAGATAACAAAATTCATAGCTGAGGCATGTTGGCCCTTTTTCCACTTTATAGTTCTGACTTAGAATGGTGTGTCCTATTAATTTTTTTAGTCTGAGGGTTTTATAATGCATTGTTTTTGGAACTTCGCATCACTTGTAGGTTAATCTTAAAATCCATACTAAGAACTATCATTGTGTTTCTACTGCTCTAAATCTCTCATTTTTGTTAACACAAATAATTTTGGAAAGAAATTAAAAACAATTTTTGGAAAGAACTTAAAAAAAGCTGTGATGTCATTCTTCTTCAGAAGGTCATTAGTGATAGGAGCAGAATTAGGCCATTCGGCCCATCAAGTCTGCCATTCAATCATGACAGATCTATCTATTCCTCCTAACCCGATTCTCCTGCCTTCTCCCCATAACCCCTGATACCTGTACTAATATAGAATCTTCAGCAGGGCTTCTGCAGTCTCTTAGTTTATGATGGTATGAGTGTTATGTTCATAATTTAACACCTTGGCGATTGAATTCATAGGCTTCATCTGTCTTGTTTTAACAATCTACCTTAGCCAATGAATGCACTAAAACGTATTGGCTGCAGAGAAGCATTGTAAACATAGACCCTATTGATATTAGATCATTCTTGCTTACTGGAATTCAATTTGGAACATGCAATCTGGCATCTGCTAATCACCAACCAACCAACGTGAATTAATTAGCTGGGGACACAAGAGGCTGCAGGTGGTGGAATCTTGAGCAAAGAAAAACTAAGTGCTGGAGGAACTTGGGCAGCATCTGTGGAAGGGAAAAGACAGATGGCGTTTTGAATCAGGGCATTTCTTCAGATGGCTAACTTAATTAAAAATGTAGACAGATAAGATGTGAAGTTGGAAGACTCAATTTGGAAGGGAGAAAGGGGGATGAAACTTGTGCTGTATTCCCATGGGTAGAAGGAGGAGGAGCCATCTTGGTGAACGGCTGCTAGCCAGCAGCCGTCCGTCTTAAATTCGTTTTTTTTTTAGTTTTTAGTGAGTCCTGTTTTTTTGTTTGTAGGGGATATGGTCTTTTAATGTGGGGGGGTAGGTGTTACTTTATTTATAGGTCCCTACCTGGTCGGTGTGGCAGCCTTTTTTCCGGGCTGCCCGTCGACCCGTCCTCGTGGCCTACCAGCGGGCTTGGAGCACCGTTTCTTGGCGGGAACCACCCAGCACCTCGGCCTGGGTGGCGGCACAGCATTGGAGCGCTGGAGCGGAGCGGAGCGGAGCGGGCGATGCCTTGCCTGGGTCGCCGCGCTGGAGCTCTGGTGAGCTGGACCGCCGAGAGCAACATCTCCGGGCTGCGGGTTTGTGGAGCGGAGAGACGGCGTGCGTAGAGGCGGCAAGGCGGCAGTGCGGAGAGCGGGCGCCGACTTTAACATCGGGAGCCTGGGAGCGCCAAACCGACGCGGCCTTGTCGGCTTCGGCAGCCGCGGTCTCCAACCAGGAAGCGGCCGTTCCAAGTGGCCCAGCCGCCGAAAGGACTCTCCCGACGCCGGGGCAAGACCACCCGGTGAGAACGGCCAGGGACATCGGGCCTCCGTAGAGGCAATTGCGGTGGCCTCAATAGGCCTGACTTTGGGGTGAACATGGGGTGGGGACTGGACATTGTGCCTTCCTCCACAGTGCTATCCACTGTGGGGGGATGATTTTTTTGTCTAATTGTAGTCCTGTAGGTCTGTGTCCAAGATGGCTGCCGTGAAGAGAGAGTGGACGCTGACGCGCTTTGGCTGCCGCTGCTCTCTTTTCACACTGTGTTTTTGATTTTCTGTTTTTGGATTGAATTCTGTTTTTAATTTGTGTCTCTGTGATGTCTTTAATTACTTGTTTTATTCCGATTATATGTTTTATTTCGATTACTATGTAAGGTGTCCTTGAGATGTATGAAAGGCGCCCATTAAATAAAATTTATTATTATTTATTATTATTAGAATGTTTGGTGCTGTAAGCGCAGTATGACTGGCTGCACTGCCAGTTTGATGATATTCCTCTTGCTGGTGATGCTCTAGAAGTGATGGCAGTTAAGGGCTAGTCTATGCCACAAGGATCACAATCTTTAGGAAGACGTTGCTAAAGTGATGAGCACAATTGCTTCACTGTTTCTCACAATATTTACCCCATTAATTATTACAGCCATGCACAGTGAGCCCCCTCATGAATGAAAATTGAGTTAGTCTGTGGATGTTTGGGTGATGCTGGTTGAGGTGGGAATTCAAGGATCTATTTGCACACAAACTCAGCAGCACAGGCAGCATCTCTGGAAGACATGGATTGGTGACGTTTCAGGGGGATAGGACCCTTCGGCCGTCTGACGTTTTTGGGGTCGGGACCCTTCTTCAGGCTGACGTTTCGGGTCGGAATCATTCTTCAGAGCGCCCGGACATGAGATGTCATCTATCCATGTTATCCAGAGATTCTTCCTGACCTGCTGAGTTATGCCCCTGTCCCACTTCGGAAACCTGAACGGAAACCTCTGGAGACTTTGGGCCCTACCCAAGGTTTCCGTGCGGTTCCCGGAGGTTGCAGGTAGTGGAAGCAGGTAGGGAGACTGACAAAAACCTCCGGGAACCTCCGGGAACCGCACGGAAACCTTGGGTGGGGCACAAAGTCTCCAGAGGTTTCCGTTCAAGTTTCCTAAGTGGGACGGGAGCATTACTCTAGCACTTTGTGTTCTTTCAATCGAATACTCTATTCCTTTTCCCTCACATCCTTATCCTGCCTTCCCATGAATGTATCTATATTATTCGTCTCAACCAGTCCATTGTCACCACCACCTACACCTGCACCTTCCAAGTAATCTGACCCCTAATTCTTTTTATCAAAAAGTTCTGCTTCACATTTATCTTCCTCCCCATTTGCCAATTATTTCTCCGTTCTGCAAGTTTATTGATGTCCTGATCAGGAAACTGTACCTCAGTTGAATACCTAATTTGCGAGTAATTCTTCAAAAAGAATATCATCAGACAGGATTACATGCTCCAGCCCTTACTGGGATTTTATTCTGGAAATAAACATGCCACCAACTGAGTCAATCTGACATTTAATATCTTGCTGCTTGCACTGTCATAAGCTATTGTATTAAAGTGTGACACAAAAAGTTGGAGTAACTCAGCGGGACAGGTAGCATAACTGGAGAGAAAGAATTTAACCAAACTAGGACTCAATGTCAAAATGATGAAGTAGTGAGCCATCTTGGCGGGCAGTGCATTCACAATCCATAAACGTTATCTCCCGGTTGCTAAACACTTTAATTCTCCAACCCAATCCCACACAGACCTTTCTGTCCTAGGTCCCCTCCATTGTCAGAGTGAAGCTAAACACAAATTGGAAGAACAGCATCTCATATTTTGCTTGGGGAGCTCACAGCCCAGTGGTATGAATATTAATTTCTCTAACTTCAAGAAACCCCGGCATTCCCTCTCTCTCCATCCCTCCCCCACCCGTCGGACCAGCTTCTCGTTTTCACTCAACAAACAGCTAACAATGGCCTGTTTCCTTTATCATTGTTACTTTTTTGCATATCTTTCATTCATTGTTCTTTATCTCTCTACTTCATCGTCTATATCTCTTGGTTCCCTTACCCCTAACTAGTCTGAAGAAGGGTCTCGACCCGAGATGTCACCCATTCCTGCTGTCACTACCTGCTGAGGTTCTACCTGTCCCCGGTGTTACGAAGGATGGGCCTGGCGCAGATGCCACACAATGTGCCAGTCAGCTGTACATTGCCGACCCATCTGTTGTTTGTGGAAAGGTTCTTCCGGACCAACACCTTTGACCACAAGTCCATCGAGCAGAGGTCAGCACGGAACGTCCTGCAGGCACTGCAGGGAAAGGACTCGATGGATCCGGTGGCGTGATTCCCAGAGCAGACTGCCCAGATCGTCTGGCAAAATGCCTCATTGCCAGAGCTCACCAACAAGCACCAAGACCTGGCTTGGCTGGCGGTGAGGGGAGCCCTCCCAGTCAGATCCTTCCTGCACCGTCGGAACCTCACTACCAGCGCACGCTGCCCTCGGGACGGCTACTATGGAGAGGAGACGGTTGCCCACCTCTTTGCGGAGTGTGGATTCGCAAAGAGAGTCTGGAGAGGTCTGCAAGGGTCCCTGTCATGGTTTATTCCGAACAGCTCCGTCACAGAGGACTCTGTGATTTACGGACTGTTCCCAGGGACGCATTCAGAGACTGACATCGAGTGCTGCTGGAAGGTCATTAACTCGGTGAAAGACGCCCTTTGGTCTGCCCGAGCGCTGTTCACCACCCAGCGGAGCGAGATGTCCGTTGGGGAATGTTGCCGACTGACCCGCTGCAGACTGCAGGAGTACGTGCTGAGGGACGCACTGAAGCTCGATGCTGCCAACGCCAAGGCCCGGTGGAGGAGGACCACAGTCTACGGTTCTTCCGCTGCTGGACATGGGAGGCAGGGTGTGGTGGAGACACCCCTCAAAATAAGGGAAGGGATCCCACGCCAGTGGGCCACATGAGTGGCAAGGGTGGGGGATAAATTTGTGAAATTTGAGCAATGTATGTAGACTGTATTGAAAAATTTGTATAGCCTTCGAAAATGTCGGATGAATTTGTTGCACGGTTCAGGTATTGTATATATTTATTACCTGAATAAAGTCTAATTTGAAATTTAAAAATAAATTCCTTCTCTCCAGAGATGCTGCCTGTCCCGCTGAGTTACTCCAGCATTTAGTGTCTGTCTTAGGTTTAAACCAACATCTGCAGTTCCTTCCTTCATAATAAATGCTCTTGTTCTGCATTTTTGGTTGGTGTGATTTCTGGGGTAGAGTGGTGTTTGGAGAGCCTATCTTCCAATACTTTAGGTAATGCAATATGCGGCTCCAGGAATTTCAGGCCAATTATATTAAGGCACAATCGAATAAACCTATTATTGATGATTAAAGGGTCTCGACCCGAAACATCACCCATTCCTTCTCTCCAGAGATGCTGCCTGTCCACCTTTCCTTCTCTCCTCTCCAGAGATGCTGCCTGCTGATTTACTCCAGCATTTTGTGTCTACCTATTACTGATGATTGTTTGATATAAATAGCAGGTTTATTTTAATCTAAAATTACCAGCCCAGTTTCCTGCATCTTTATAATTCTTTTAGTGTTCTCCTTGAAGCTGGGCTTTGTTATTTGGAGTCAATTAACAGGCATGTGTGATTGTTAGCCAATTATATGTTCAGTGAAGCATGGATATTTGTTTTTGCTATTTAAGTAAACAGACAATTTAAATAGTAAACTCAACAGTATAAAATAAAATTAACTGAACCATAATGTCTCAAGTGTAGTCAAGTTCCAGCATTTCTGCTGAGGTTATACTGTTAGTGCAATATACCGTGGAAAAATCTAATATGCAGCCTTGGGTGAAGATTGGATAGTCTACAGGATTAGTGTCAGCATTCTTTATAGAAGTGAAACTTGATGGGCAGGCTGGAGACAGATCTACAAAATCTCATTAAATTGTTGAATTGTTCATTACCAAGCTCACTGGCTTTAATAAAGTGCTCGTTGACTTTCCTGCATCCTCAATCCCACTGAAAAAGAATAGCAGCTTGGAAGGTTGTTAGCCATGCAAGGAGAAAATGGAACAAAGCAGGACAGTCAAATTAAAGAGAGAGAGTGGGTTTCAGAGAGTGATTCTGCCAACTACTTTCCTACAATACTAGGGGCATATACTGGAGGGTTGGAAAACACCGTATGTAGCAACCTGGCCTAACAGCTTAGAAACTCGCTGCAATCAGATGAAAATGAGACCTGCCACAGTGATGATTACCTGCAGCTCTCTGATCATCTGCCTCTTTTTAGTTAATGAGCAACATGAGGAATCCATGCCTTTTCGAGTGTGTGGCTCTGAATAAGCTGCAGGGCTGAGAATTTAGATAAAATAATTCTCTGGGAATTTTTTTTTAATTCTCGAAGGGATTATAGAATATTAAAACTGTATGTTCCTTACAATAATCAAAAATAGTTTACAAAAAATTGTTCCTCCACCTAAATTTTGATACGGCATATATTTCTAAAACAAAATTGTTAGGGAAAATAGAATAACCCATCCTGTTATGTGAAATGAGCACGCCTTCATAATTCTAAAACAAAGCGAGAGTATGTTTATCATCTCATTTTAGAAAGCACCAATGGCATTAGTCAGCATCCAGAGATGAGGAATGGCTTGCTTCGTTATATTTTTGACAACTAATATTCTCCAAAAATCCTTTATCTACAGATTAAAATGGCTCCTTAAAATATTGCATGAATCCCACTAACATTATGGGTAATTTTATTGCAGTGTAGAATATTCATTCTTGCAGTTGTCAGCCCGGTTTCCGACATGACCTTATTTGAATCCAGGAGCTGCAGGTGCCAAAGTTCACTACTGCAAGTGTACTTTTAGTACAACTGCTTCAGAAATACTGAGGGAAATAGTATGAAAATTAAAGAGAATGAGAGTAGTCTGTAGGAGTCTGGAGAAGCCTGGTTTCTTGTTCAATGTCTGACATGTCGTATCTTGGTGAAGCCAAAGTAAGGATTATTTCTTGATATTTAAAACAAAAGTTCACGAAAACAAAAGACAAAGCAAGTTTTTCTCCGCTGTCATAGAAATGAATGCGATTGCAAAATGCAATTTGCTGGATTTCAGATTTTGGTGACAGAATTATCAAAGTTTTAAGGGAATTACAACAAAATTTGAGTATTTATGTAAATGCCATAATTTTTGCTTGAATCCACTGACCTTGATTCTTTCCCCATATTAACTAAATCAAATTGAAAATTATAATGGCACTTTTAAACATCAACTGTAGGTTTTGATATTGGCTATTATTTTGGATTGAAGGTAGACACAAAATGTTTGAGTAACTCAGCGGGTGAGGCAGCATCTCTGGAGAGAAGGAATGGGCGACGTTTCGGGTCGAGACCCTTCTTCAGACTGATGGCAGTGTAGTGGGCGGAACAAAGCTAGAACGTACACGTTGAACATTTTTTGGTGACAGTGGAGACAATTTTGCTGTCGTAGGTTGTTGTAGGCGTCGTGGGTTGTCGTGGGCGTTGTCGTAGGTGTTGTCATAGTTTGTCGCTAGGTGTCATAGGTGAATTCCATTAAAACTAGTCCCTGGCAGTCGCTTAACGAGTCACCTAAGTGGGACAGGCTCATTACTCTCCACCCTCCGAGTAGAAAAAATACAGTGTTGTCTTTCCAAATCTTGTACATCCTTTCCAAGATGTTCACAATACTACAGATTTTATCTAACCTGATCTTTCACTAGTTGAATAGGTAATAATGGATGGGATTTATATAGCGCCTTTCTAATACTCAAGGCGCTTTACATCGCATTATTCATTCACTCCTCAGTCACACTCGGTGGTGGTAAGCTACTTCTGTAGCCACAGCTGCCCTGGGGGCAGACTGACGGAAGCGTGGCTGCCAATCTGCGCCTACGGCCCCTCCGACCACCACCAATCACTCACACACATTCACACACATTCACACACAGGCAAAGGTGGGTGAAGTGTCTTGCCCAAGGACACAACGACAGTATGCACTCCAAGTCATTCCTATTGATTTTTACAAACAAACAGGGACATGTGGAGGAAATGACATTTTGGAAAGTCAAGTACTTAAGATGATGAGGCAGGTTCCTTACATGCACGCAAGCTTGACTTTGCATTATGCATTTATGGAGGAAGTCTGTACCCCAATTTTACAGCTCCCTTCGCCCAACCTGAATGTATCCTGCACATGAACAATGACCAGTTTAGTACTATGCATGGAAGTAATCACAGTTGGCAACATCCTAGTAAAGTTGTCTCAACTTCAAGGAGAAAAAAAATATTGTGGAATAAAACCTGGTAAAAACATTGAGGATTTTAGGTTTTGGGATAATTGGGATGAGTTACGTTTCTTCCTTCCTCGACCAAAATACTTACCGAGTATTTTCCATTCAATTAAAAATGGTGAATACATAAAAATGGCATGCATTAAAATTTACTTTGCATGCTGAAAAATATATCAGCACAGTTAGAATTCACATTGATTTCCAGAGCAGTTTATCAAACCTTATAATAAAAACAATGTTATCAGGAAAAATTATTTAGTTTAAATATCAGACCTGTGAGCAGGATAAATGTGTAAATAAGAGAACCACAGTGCACACTTGTATTGGCAACTGATTGTTGGTGAGCTGAAGTTATATGGGACGGCAGATGGCACAATGGGCTAAGTGTTCGGCTGGCGACCGGAAGTTAGCCGGTTCGAATCCCGCTTGGAGTGCATACTGTCGTTGTGTCCTTGGGCAAGACACTTCACCCACCTTTGCCTGTGTGTGAATGTGTGTGAATGTGTGTGAGTGATTGGTGGTGGTCGGAGGGGCCGTAGGCGCAGAATGGCAGCCACGCTTCCGTCAGTCTGCCCCAGGGCAGCTGTGGCTACAGAAGTAGCTTACCACCACCGAGTGTGACTGAGGAGTGAATGAATAATGCGATGTAAAGCGCCTTGAGTATTAGAAAGGCGCTATATAAATCCCATCCATTATTATTATTATATGAAGTGAGCGGAAGATGGCAATATTAGGATAATTAGTGTTTATGCAGTAAAAGTGGCAACAAGGACTGTTAAATTGTGATACTGAAAGAGTCCAGTTAACGCTGACGGAAGAACTCCAACCATCATGTTTATTAGACTGCTACGAAAACAAAACTAATTGGCCCACCGGCTTTTACCTGCATAACGGTGCAGATGATCTGTGCTTCCATGCAAAAATGGACGACTCAAATATCCACTCAGCTAATCGCTGCTCATTGAGCCATGGTGTTCTGCTGTTGACCTCCTTACAATCATTCTGCAGAGGATTCAACTCTCTGACCCAAGGCCCTGAGACATTAATTCAATGGAATGTGGCAAAGGAAGAAAAGTAATTAAAAAAAAATAATGTTGTTGCTTTGATTCATTACTTTTAACTATTTATGTTTTTTTAATTTGTTTTAATTGACTGCTTTGCAAAAAATATTTCATAATAATTTGTTTTGATTTTGATTGATCTAAAGCTGAATGCTAGGGACATTTATTGCATTGAATGCCTTGGAGTGCTCGTAGCTCCTTCTTCTCCTACGGCTGCTCTAGGGACACGGGCTTCCTGAATCACTTTGCTGCTTGAAGTCACTGTTGAAACTCCACCATTTAGTTTAGTTTAGATTAGAGATACAGGCCCTACGGCCTACTGAGTCAATAGACAATAGACAATAGGTGCAGGAGTACGCCATTCGGCCCTTCAAGCCAGCACCGCCATTCAATGTGATCATGGCTGATCATCCACAATCAGTACCCCGTTCCTGCCTTCTCCCTATATCCCCTGACTCTGCTATCTTCAAGAGCCCTATCTAGCTCTCTCTTGAAAGTATCCAGCCAATCGGCCTCCACGCCCTTTGAGGCAGAGAATTCCACAGACTCACAACTCTCTGTGTGACAAAGTATTTCCTCATCTTCGTTCTAAATACCCTAACCCTTATTCTTAAACTGTGGCCCCTGGTTCTGGACTCCCCCAACATCGGGAAGAAAGGAAGAGACAGAGACATTGGGCTGAGGGAGAGCTGGGAAGGGGAGAAGAAAGCAGGGACTACCTGAAATTGAAGAAAATGTTCATACCGCTGGGGTGTAAACTGCCCAAGCGAAATATGAGGTGCTGCTCCTCCAATTTACGGTGGGCCTCAGTCTGGCCATGGAAGAGGCCCAGGACAGAAAGGTTGGATTCGGAATGGGAGGGGGAGTTGAAGTGCTGAGCTACCGGGAGATCAGGTTGGTTATTGCGAACCGAGCGGAGGTGTTGGGCGAAGCAATCGCCAAGCCTGCGCTTGGTCTCACCGAGGTTGATCATACGCTGAATAATCCAACTACATATTTGTTTGGAAGTGGAATGAAATAATAGAAATTGCATTAATTGCAACGTGTAAAAAGAGTTGAGATACTGTATTACAATTTTGCTGCATGTCATTGTGGTAAATATCATGTCTTGAGTGGTGAATATGTTTAGTTTGTGGCTTTATTTGAAGCAGAAATAATATGTGAATGCTTCATTGAGCATAATTCCAACTGGTAAGTACGCACTTCGTTCAAGCACATTATCGCACGCGTCATGCAAACCGTCTTAAATGACCACCTATACTGTCATTTGGCAACCTAAAAAGCTGCAAAGGTTGCCCGGCTGACAACAGAGTAAAAAAGTTAAGTGAGAGCCCTGGAATAGCATGTTGGCCTTCATAACAAGAGCAGTGAGTATAGGAGCAAAGAGGTCCTTCTGCAGTTGTACAGGGCCCTAGTGAGACCACACCTGGTGTATTGTGTGCAGTTCTGGTCTCCAAATTTGAGGAAGGACATTCTTGCTATTGAGGGAGTGCAGCATAGGTTCACAAGATTAATTCCCGGGATGGCGGGACTGTCATATGCTGAGAGAATGAAGCGGCTGGGCTAGTACACTCTGGAATTTAGAAGGATGAGAGGGGATCTTATTGAAACATATAAGATTATTAAGGGTTTGGACATGCCCTGTTTTTGTATATAAGCCCTCTTGAAATGAATGCCAGCATTGAATTTGCTTTATGACAATAATATGACAATAAACATGACTTAACTCGATAAACTTGCAAGTAGCATGTCACATGTATTGAGCATGCACCGATGAAGGGACCCGTGGCCACTGCAGGTAGGTTCCAGTGTGCAAGGCACCACACTGGCCATTGAAGAATGAGGTTGGGAGATGCTACATGCAAGCCATGGATATGACAGAATAGGCCTTTCAATTCATCATCATCAAGGACCCCAGCCATTTGGGCAATGCCCTCTTCTCACTGCTACCATCGTGCAGGAGGTGCAAATGCCTGAAGTCTCACACTACCAGGTTCAAAAACTTTCCGACAACTACCAGGTTCAAAAACTACCTGCACAGCACTAATGCTACCTTGACAAGTGAACTTGATTTGTACGGGTGTCAGAGGTTAAGGGGAGAAGGCAGGAGAATAGAGTTAGGAGAGATAGATCAGCCATGATTGTATGGTGGGGTGGAGTAGACTTGATGGGCCGAATGGCCTAATTCTACTATCACATGATCCTATGACCACTACGGTCCATCTCTTGCACTATCATGGACCTTTTTTCTAATTGTGTGTTGCAGTAATTTCTATTGCACATTCTTTCGTTTGGAAATAAACCATTTATGTATAATTTACATGTAATTTATTTTTGTGCTTTTGTGAATCTATGTCACTGTGATGCTTTGCAAGCAAGATTGTCGTTGTACCAGTTCCTCGCCAAACTTGTACATGTGACAATAAACTCAACTTGACTTGATCATCTCATTCCCCAACTGTGTAAAATGTCCTCCTGTTTTGTTTTGATTTATTAATGAAGGTCATGGATTTCCCCAGAGCTCCCATTATTACTGGTAGTTGAGTGTTCGATGACCAATGATACCACCTCCTTTGTAGCCCACCCCCAGGCAAATGTCAGCTGTACTGAGCAGAATCATGATTGCTTCTGGCAGGGACAATTTCTAACTGTTGTTAATTGACCAAGAAACAATTGTCAGCAAAATTGTATGTGCACACAATGGCCATTTTGTGCAATCCTATTCACTGGCAACATGTTGTATACGCGTTTACAGTTTCTGAGTTGCAGGCTGTGATTCCCAAATACGGTTTCTATCACCACGGGTGATTCACTAGTTAAATTCAAGGTGCATTCATTACTTTAACTGCGGTCAGTTTTAACTTGCCATAAACTAAGAATGCTAATGTATTGTTTCTAGAACAAAATACTTTTTGAGGGCAAGTCAGCAAAGTAGTACTTAGTTATAAGAATTAAATTATATAACTTTGGAAATAACATTGTCATGGTATAAAACTAATCAAAAAGTGATTTGCTGATGAAAATCAAAAAGAAAAACTGCAGATGCTGGAAATCTAATTTACTGATGATGGATTACTGATACTGATCATCTATTTACTGATGATGGATTAGTACAGAAATTGATGATGAAGGAGACAAATCACTACTTTAACAAGAATGAAAATTATGTCACGTTGAAAATCTCAATCAAGTCTGTTGGCGAGAGAATGATTGTACATTCGCCGTGAAGACTCTACAGGGCTGAACCCTAGGCTGGAAAATGTGAGCAGGGGATAGTCAGTGTTCAATTGACTATTTAAAAAAAAAAAGGAGTAGGAGCATTAGCCAGATCAAATCCTGGTTCAATTTTAACACCCTGAGACCTGGCTGTGCTCATCTTGTTTTTCTTACATCGAGACAAAACTGCCTGTATCCTTAAAACTGAATAGATTCAGAACCCCATTCAGGGGGAGAAGGTTTTCAAGAATGTCATCAATGGTACTGTGCCCAGGGTCAAGGCTGAAGCATTTGCACCCAATTCAGCTGGAAGTGACATGTCGATGATCCATCTCCGCTTCCTTGTGAGGTATCCACTATTACAGGTTACACTCCCTCTTGTTGCCGATAGTCATTACCTGGCATTTTACTGAGACATTAGGCCAGGCTTTACCTGGCTTTTACCTAGAACAAAGAGGGACCCAGCGTGGTGGGGCAGCTGAGTAACAAGTGGGACCCAGTGTGTGGGTGGCTGAGAACAAAGCAGGGCCCGTTAGGGCGGAGGCCGGGGGAGACGGAGAAGGATCCAACATGTGACAGTAAATGAGCAGGTTCTTCATAATTATGGGCAGCGTGACAGTACTGGTTTGTCCTGCCTTTCATTAACAGATGCCAGCTGTTGTAAACACTGGAGCAACTTGGCTGAAGACACAGATGATTTATGAGGATGTTGCCAGGAGGGCCGGAGCTATAGGGAGGGGTTGAACAGGAGTTTATTTCTTGGTGCGTAGGAGAGAAAGAGGGGGCATCTTATAAAGGTGTATGAGATCATGAGAGGAATAGGCATAGGTTGAATGCTTTACCAGCTGCGCCTCTGTGTCACCCTCATAGCTCATGGAAAATACTTCAATTATAGAGGTGTATAAAATCATGAAGGAATCGACGGGCTGAATGCACAGAGTCCTTTACCCAGTAGGGGAATCAGGAATCAGATAACATAGGTTGAAGGTGAGAGGGAAAAGATTAAATAGGAACTTGAGGCAGATGAAGGGATCAGAGAGGTGAACCATCGGCAAAGAGACTTCAGGGCGACACGGAGGCGTAGCGGTAGTCTCGGTAGTGTTTCGAACCTGATGGGTGCTTATCTGTACAGAGTTTGTATGTTCTCCCCATCGCCTGCATGGGTTTTCTCCAAGATCTTTGATTTCCTCCCACACTCCAAAGACATACAGGTTTGTAGGTTAATTGTCTTGGTATGAATGTTTAAATAATTGTCCCTAGTATGTGTAGGGTAGTGTTAATGTGCGGGGATCGTTGGTTGGCATGGACTTGGTGGGCCGAAGGGCCTGTTTCCGCACTGCATCTCTAAACTGAAAAAAAAAACTAAACTTGGGTTGATGGATATGTGGGTAATTGACCAGGTGAAGAAGGATGCAAAGTCTCGGTAACAGCGGGCAGAGGAGGTAAGAGAGATAGAAAAGGTGAACAAATGGAGAGAAACCCAAGGTGAATGGCAGGAGTGGAAAAGGAACATGGGTACTTCCTCTTTTACCGGAGTACTGTGAGTTCCTCTCCACTGGGTCTCTCCTTTCTCCAAGGGTCTCCAAAGAGGTAGCTTAGGACCGTTCTCTCGTTGCTGGTAGGATGGTTCATTTGTATCATAATAGCTGGGAAGAAACCGTCGCTGAATCTGGAGGTGTGTGTTTTCACACTTCTCTCCTTCTTGCCTGATGGGAGAGGGGAGAAGAAGAAGTGACTGGGGTGAGACTCGTCCTTGATTATGTTGCTGGCCTTACCAAGGCAGGTGACATGCAGATGGAGTCAATGGAAGGGAGGTGGGTTTGTGGGATGGTCTGGGCTGTATCTTACAATTTCTTGAATGGAGCTGTTCCCAAACCATGTTGTGATGCATCCTGATCAACTGGTTTCTATGGTGCATGTGTAGATGGTGGTGAGGGTTGTTGGGGGCATACCAAACTTCCTAAGCCTTCTAAGGAAGTAGAAGTATTGGTCTACTCTCTTGGCCATTGCTTCGATCTGGATGGTCCAGGATATTGCTGATGGTATTTACTCCTAGGAACTTCAAGCTTTCGACCATCAATGTATACCCAGGGTATGGGTACAACTATCTCCTTGGTCTTGCTGACATTGAGAGGAAGGTTGTTGTCTTGACACCAGGTTATGTGGTTCTCAATCTCCTTCCTGTACTCTGGCTCATCATTATTTTTATATCTAGCCCATTAAGGTGTGTCATCCACGAATTGTAAATTGAGTTGGAGGTCACCCATTTTTGTGAGCATAGCACAAAATATTTGTTAAATGGCTGAGATTAGGACATGCGTGTACAGAAGTTACTGAAGGCCAACGTGCAAGTATAGCAGTTAAAAATGAAGGCAAATTGTCTGTTTGCCTTTGTAATGAGAAGGTTTGATTACAGTCTTATCCTAGTTGTATAGGGCTTTAATAGGACACCATCTAGGCTGTGGTGTGCAGCTTTCATCTCCTTATTGAGGAAAGGATGTACAGTCTTTGGAGATGGAGGGCAGATGCACTGGATTGATTCCAGGGGTGCAGGCTTGATTTGTTATGATTTAGCATGATCGTAGTGACGCGCCTCACAAATGTGTCCTCAGTGTGATAAAGGGAATTCTTCTCCTCAAGGCCTGTATAGTGGTCAGCTCTGTGTTTCCTATCTTGGACAGGTGCCTGTGCCACAGTTAGACTGGTGAAGGTAGAATGTTGGATAAAATGCTGGAATAACTCAGCAGGTCAGGCAACATATCTGGACAAAAACGATAGGTGATGTTTTGGGTTGAGATTCGTATGCAGACTGAAGAAGGGACCAGAAACGTCCCCGATCCCTTTTCTCCAGAAGCGATCGTATTGCTAAACACCTTTGCTCAGTCCGCCTTGGCTACATGATCTCCCGGTTGCCAAACACTTTAACTCCTCTTTCCGTTCCTGTACTGATCTTTCTGTCCTGGGCCTCCACGATTGTCAGAGAGGGGCCAAATGTAAATTTGAGGAACAGCACCTCATATTTCGCTTACAACCTAGTGGTATGAATTTATTTTCTCTAACTTCAAGAAAATAATGATGAGACAGAGTACAGGAAGGAGATTGAGAACCACGTAACCTGGCGCCAAGACAACAACCTATCTCTCAATGCCAGCGTAGAAATAGATAAAACGACATATAAATTAGTAGTGGGATAGCCAATATCAAATTGGAATTTGTCAATGCCTGATGCTTTGTCATTGTTGTTGGAGGCTTACAGCAGCTACGGGTCATTTGTACATGATAAATTGCAGCCACCTCTTTAATGTCCCGTTTGTTTATAATTAGAGCAACATTCTTCAGAGAGCACTAAATCACCAATAATGGAAATTTAAAAAAAATGAAATTAAAACGTTTTTTTCCGAGGATCCAGGACCAGAGGAACAGCCTCAGAATAAAAGGATGGAGATGAAGAGGAATTACGTTAGCCAGAGGGAAGTGAAATTCATTGCCACAGACAGCTGTGGAGCCCAAGTCATTGGGTAATTTTACAGCAGAGATTGATAGGTTCATGATTAGTAAGGGTGTATGGGGAGAAGGTAGAAGAATGGGGTTGAGAGGGAAATATAGATTATCCATGATTGAATGGTGAAGCAGACTCAAATGGCTTAATTCTGCTCCCTTGTCTTATGATCTTATGAATAACCTTTTTGTTATTGGCAGGAGTCTTTCCGTGACTCCAAACTCATTGAGGTTAGCTCTAATACATTGCTCATACTTTTGGACCACAACTCATGAGGCAAATTGCCTGACATTCATTATCTCCAAGATACAAGCTGCCACTGGAGGTACGACAGGCTACCGAGTAAATCACAATCCTGTGGCTCAATGTCAGACTGATTCTGACGTTGTGTAATTCGCTGTCTACATAGGTTGATTTTTGTTGGTCATTACATTTTAAATTAATTTACATTTTTTGTATCAATGGTAGTTGGCAACTGTGCTTGCTTTTATTGGTCGAGGCATTGTGTATGTATCAGAAATTAATGATGCAGCTTTATTGTGGACATTTGGAGTATTGCGTGTGGTTCTGGTCTCCCCAACACAGGAACATTGTGGAGGCTTTGGAAAGGGTGCAGAGGAGGTTTATCTAGAAGATGTTCTATGCATCTTCTGGATTGGACAAAGGGTAATAGCAAGGGACTTAAATTGGTAAGCACTTGCTTTCACAATTTCATTTTTTTAAGAATGGAAGGTTGACCTTGCACTTAAGAAGTAGCCAGGTAAACTATTGCTTAGCATTTTGTTTTATATTTTCAAGCACAATGCTAAACCATATTTTCATGTTTGGGAACATCATAGCAATTTTTGGATAAGATAATTTACCAATGGCACCCTAAGAATTTGGGTAGTGTGTTATGGAATAAGAATCTGGACAGTCATTGATGATGAATTGCTTTTTATTTGATTGTTCTTTTATCCTCCATCTGCAAACATTTTGAACATTTGTTCAAATAGAAGTGCATATTTAATAAACAGAATATGAACACTTTAATATTTGTTACCGTAAAATTTAGAATGGCGTGGCAGGGTGATGCAGCGGTAGAGTTGCTGCCTTACAGCACTTACAACGCTAGAGATCCAGGTTCAATCCTGACTATGGATGCTGTCTGTATAGAGTTTGTACGTTCTCCCTGTGACCATGTGCGTTTTCTCCGAGATCTCTGGTTTCCTCCCACACTGCAAAGACGTGCAGGTTTGTAGGTTTATTGGCTTGGTATAAATGTAAATTGTCCCTGGTGTGTATTAGGATAGTGTTAATGTGCGGGGATTGCAAGTCGGCGCGGCCTCGGTGGGCCGAAGGGCCTGTTTCGGCGCTCAAAACTCTAAACTAAACTAAACTAAATGCCTCATGGTATTCATAAAACATAGTAAGGATTGACAAATATAAATAAAATATAGATTTGGTCACAATACAGTTAAGAACGTTAATGAGAAACATTGAACAATACGTAATTCAGAAATGTGAATTTAGAGGATCTAAAAAATAAAATTGCGATATGCTAAGTGTCCTGTGCAGGCAACTTTTAATAGTGACACAGCAATCGAAAATTATATAAGTTTGCTATTGGCCATGGCTCAGTGATTAAAGTCCCACACCAGAGTATGTTATCGTAAATGATTTTCTGAACAGTAGTGAGGAGTGCTGTACTGTCAAAGACACAATTTTGCATTTAGTGGTACACTAGACTAAGTGGGACCCATTGGGTCCCGGTCACATGGAAGGCTTGGGCCCCCAAAGCAACCCGTTCCCCCAACTCAATATTCCACCACTCACGCATAGCCCCTAACTGCGCAGGCACGGCTCATTTCCCTTCATCCCCAGCACTCCCTCTCCCTCCTCTTCATCCTCCCTCTTCTTTCCCCTCTCCTCCTCCCCTCCCCCAATCCCCCCTCACCTCTCCTTTTCCTTTCCCCTACCCTCAGTCACTCACTCCCTTCATCTCCCCTCCCTACTCCCCTCTTAGCCCTCTATCCCCCACCTCCTCCACTTCTCACCTCCCCTTATCTCACCCACTATCCCTCCTAACCTCCCCCATTGCCCTCCTCGCCCTCTGTTCCCCACTCCCGACCTCCCCCACTTCCCGCCTCCTCTCCCTCATCACCTTCCCCACTTTCCCTCCTCTCCCTCCATACCCCTTCCTCTCCATTACTCCCCCCACTCTCCCTCCTCACCTCCCCACGATCTTGAGTTTGCAGCCATCAGCCTCGCAGCCAGCCTCAGAGTAGATCTCAGGGCCTCCCTCCTCACCTCCGCAGGATCTCAAGGTTGCAGCAGTTGGCCTCGCAGTCGGCCTCAGAGTCGACCTCAGAATCTCCCTCCTCACCTCCCCAGGATCTCGAGGTTGCAGCAGTCGGGACTCGCAGTCGGCCTCAGAGTCGACCTCAGAGTCTCCGTCCTCACCTCCCCAGGATCTCAAGGTTGCAGCAGTCGGGACTCGCAGTCGGCCAGGCTCTGGTTGACGCAGCTCCAGCCGTGCTCCAGCCGGCAGTGATGCACAAACTCTGCTTGCTCCGCTCCTTCAGCTTTATTCTCCCCGCCGGTGAGAGACAGTGGACTCGGCCAATCAGTGCGGCGATGTTGCGCTGGACGGGGTGTTGGCATCCCAACCTGGGCGTCATTGTGCCGGGTGACTGACAGGAGAGGAAACCAATCTGTGTGGCGGAGACTGGCAGGAGAGGAAACCAATCTGCGTGGCGGAGACTGGCAGGAGAGGAAACTAATCTGTGCATGCGTGTTTTTTAAGATGTTTAAACTTTGATAACTTGTAAACTATACCATCGATCAGAACAAAACTTGTTGCACCTGAGCACAGGAGAACGGTGAGTAAGGTGGCAAAAAATCATAGCACTATCATGTACCGTTTTTTGCGCAAATAAAACAAAAACACAAACCGGAAGAGCACATGATCAGAGTTTTAGTTATGTATAGATTAGTCTGAAACTCCATGCCACACCAAAAGACTGATAGAAGGTATCATTGACGGTATTATGAAATGACAATTGCATAACCTACTCATTGATGCCCAGTTTTTTGATTTGTCACATGACTCAACCCGCGGTTTAATTATAACCTTAGTCCTAACGTGAATTTCAGAGGTGATGTGAAAGTGACAGCCCTTAATATCAAGGCAGAACTTGACTGAGTATGGCAACTATGAGCCCTGGTAAAGTAAAGTTAATGGGCATCAAGCAAAAACTAATGCGATAGATGGAGTCAAAACTTGCCGTGAGAGAGGTGGTGGTGTTCGGATGTCTGAAGAAGGGTCTCGACCCAAAACGTCACCCATTGCTCCTCTCCAGAGATGTTGCTTGTCCCGCTGAGTTACTCCACCTTTTTGTGTCTATCTTCGGTTTAAAACAGCATCTGCAATTCCTTCCTACACATTCAACTCAGCCTCAGGACGTCACAGTCCCTCAGGGCCATGTGTAAAGCTTCACTCCGATTCCAGATTTCTGGAATTTTGGTCTCATTGTACAATGTCTAAATTCCATTTGTAGCTTCTCAGCAAATGAAGCAATCCATGCCTGTATTCACAACATTCAGGCATGAGCGTGGAGGGGTGGTAATAATATTTATGTCATTGAAGTCCCGGGCAGTAACTATCTTAGCAAGAAAGAATGTAACCACCATTCCAGGAAATCAATGGCATTTTTGTTACTGAGTCCCCACCACCAATATTCTACGTGTTTCTGATGGAAATTCAATTGGACCAGACAATCACTGTGACCACTATGGAGGTTCACAGGCTATCATTTGATGTGTCTCCTGATACCCAATGGCTTTGTGACATTAACAAGGCACAGAGGTGAGTGAATACTGTCTGCATGCCTGGATGAATGCAGCTGCATCAACTCTCTAGAAACTCAACACCATCAAATAGCTCATTTAATTGAACCATCCACTGCCCCAAACATTTGTTCCTTACAGCACTACTGCTCAGCGACTACAATGTGTACCATGTACAGCATAAGCTGCAGTGATTTGCCTCAGCTATTCTCACAGCATTTCAGAAAACCTGCAAACTCTATCACACAGGGTGACAAAGGTAGCAAGTACATGGACCATCACGATCTGCAAGTTTCCCTTCTAACCACATAACATCCTTGACTTTGAAATATACCATTACTCTTTCATCGTTGCTTGGTCTAAAACTTTGAATCCAGATGTTGCAGCCTGATAGAAGTATATAAAATTATGAAAGCCATAGGTAGACAGTCAGAACCTTTTTTCCAGTCTGGAAGTATGAAATACCAGGGGGCAGAGTTTAAGGTTAGAGGGGCAGCATTTAAAGGAGATGATCGGGTAAGTTTTTTTGCGCAGAGGATGATCAATGCCTGGAAAGTGCTGCCAGTGGTGGTGGTGGTGGAAGCAGATACGATGGTGACATTTAAGAGACTGAATAAGCACATGATTTTGTAGGGAATGGAGGTAATATGGGTTATGTACAAGCAGATAAGAGTTGGTCTCGGCATCATGTTTGGCACAGACATTGTAGCTGGAAGGGCCTGTTCCTGTGCAGTAGTGTTCCATGTTCAATACTCTATATTCCTGTCTTCCCCCAACAGCACTGTAGAAATGAATTTACGAGTACACTAAAGTTATTCAAAAGGGGAGTTCATTACCATCTTCTTGAGGGTCATTAGCAAAGGATAATAAACCCTAGTCTTACCGGTGTTACAATATGAATACCAAAAAATATTATTTTGAGAGAGCAGGTAGATTGTTTCCTGTATCCTGTACAATATTTTTCATTTACTAATGCCTCTAAAAACATTAAGATTTTGTGTGCAATTTACCTGCTTTATTTCCCAGTATATAACATTAGTTATATTTCACCATTACTTGACTGAATGCCTTAGTCCACATGTACTGTAGCTGTGAAAACCTGTTATATAATGTAACAATTCTATATTTCTCTGATTATGGTTTCAAAACTGAACTTCCATTAAAAAATGAAGCCAGTTTTCTCTTTGGCACAAGTCACTGCCTAGATATTTGAAAACCAAAGTACTAAGTAAAACATACAGTTAATCAGAAGGTTAAAAGGTTATAGTCATACCACACGGAGACAGGCCTTTTAGGCATCTTGTACAAGCCGACTAGGATGCCGCATCTAAGTAGATCCAATTTATCCCCGTTAGGGTGTTATCTCATCCTTTCCTATCCATGTACCTATCCAAATGTGTTTTAAATATTGTTATTGTACCTGCTTCAACTACCTCCTCTGGCAGCTCATTCCATAAGGCCACCCCCCTCTGTGTGAAAATGTTGCCCCTCAGGTCTTTTATTTTAGTTAGCCTTTATTGAGCATAGCTGCTGCAACTATTTTCCAGTGATATGTCCTATAAAGCGATAAAATGCTACAAAGATAGTCAGTCTTTATTTTTTTTCACGACCTTGTGGAGCTAAAATTTGAACTTCTAAACAATTTTATGCGAAGATTACAATAGTTGCAAGATCAGATGCACCCGTCCTATGTTTTATAACACTCAGCTGCCATAACTTGTAACAAATCAAACATCCCCCCCTCAAGACACTCAAACGAAAACTAGAATTTAAAGTGTAATTTCAAATTGTAAATGAAGAGAAGAGCCTTGAATGTTCATTTGCACCAATCATGCCTCCCTTTCATCTGGTCTGATTAGGCCTAGTGCAGTTTCATCAAACTATTCAATCACAGACCTGTCATTCCAGCCGTCTGTTGATTGAAAACAATCATTGCTCTGATGGCACAATTATTCTGACCCTTTAACTAGAGGCTGCTGCGATAATGAAAGGCTGATTATGATAGTTTGTGCCTCTTTCAGTTTCCTGAGAAGGTTAATTTGGGCATCAGACGGATGTTTAATGTGTGCTTGCTTGCTACACTGAGGTAAATGAGAACGTGCTATCTCCGATATTGCATGGATATAGCTCAGCTGTCAATCTTTGTCATTTAGAGATCGTGTCCTGAACACTAGAGATTGCATTTTAGTTTCTTTCCTTGCCATTTATTTATTTCTGCCTTGAGAAGGAAGTTCATTTGCTCGGCGGTGACCTTCACAGCCTTTTGAATAGAACTGCAGTGGAGCTGGCTCTGACTTCTGTTTAGCTTTCTCTGTAAAGGAGATTGTCAGTCAATTCAGAATCTGCCAGGAAAAACCTACGGGGTCATTTCAACATATTACTGTTTACCAGCATAGTTACCACTGTCAGATAGTCTTGTTTTAAAACAAAATGAAAAAGATGAAGTGTAATAAAAACTTGAATTTAAAATTCACGCCTTACGAGAGAGACAGGATAGGCAGGAACGCCTGAGAACAGTTCAGACCTGGGCTATCTTAACTCGCAGAACTCTGATTGGTGTTGATTTTCCTCCTATCCAAAACTACTGGGAAAGAGTTAAATGTGTGGAGGGAGGATGGGTCTAGGAACTAGTTGCATGTCCTTTCAGATAATGCAGTGTTTTTGTCGTCTCTGATGGATGAAGTTGTGTTTGAACTATTGTAGTCATAGAGTGAGACAGCATGGAAGCAGGACCTTCAGCCCAACACATCCATGCCGACCATGATGCCTCATCTACGCTAGTTCAATTAGCTTGCATTTAGCCAATTTCCCTCTATACATTTCCTATCCATGTAGCTGTCCAGATATCTTATAAATGTAGATATTGTAGCTGCCTCAACTACCTCTTCTGGCAGCTCGTTCCATATATCTATCACCATCTGAGTGAAAACCTTTTTTTTTTTAACTCTCCCCTTAAATCTATGTTCTCTGGTTCTTGATTCCACCACCCTGGGTAAACTCTCTGTACATCCAGCCTATCTATTCCCTTCATGATTGTATACACCTCTATAATTGAAGACAATTCCAGGAGCTATGAGAGTGACACAGTGACGCAGCTGGTAAGATCAGTGTGGAGTTTGCCCTGTGGACTGTTTGGATATTCTCCAGGTGCTCTGGTTTCTTCCCACGTCTCAAAGATCTGTCTGCTTGTTGGTTAATTGGCCTGTGAAAATAGCACCGAGTGTGTTGGGAAACGGATGCGAAAGTGGGATAACATAGAACCAGTGTGAATGGATGATCGATGGTGGGTGTGGGCTGCAGGGTGCGTTCTCATGCTGTACTTTTCAATCATTCAATCGAATCACGATATTTCCCAGACAAGTACTGTGTCTTCCATGTTCAGCAGGCCCACAAACTTTGTCAGCCATGGTCTTGATGTTGTTGGGTAATTCCAACCATATATCTCGTGTCCCGTGACAAAGTGCTACTGATCCAACCAGAAACCGTGGCTGTCCTTGACAGTTCCAAAACAAAATTCCTTGCACACAATTTTGTTACAGAAAGAGCAAAGGCTATTCGTACAATGATTAATTTCATCTTTCAGCTGCAGCGTGACATGACTATACAGTTAAGTTATTTTAAGTGTATAGTCTTAAAATATACACTTTTATGTATATTTTAATTTAAATTGTTATGAGCATTTCTCTTATATTAATTGAGGCAGTTCCAGATGCCACCATACTTTAGACAGAATAAATGTTCTAATCTTTCCTTAATTCATCAACCAATTCATTCACATCTATGTTGCCTGGGCCCTGCATCAGGATATTTGGGAAGCGGACATATTTAATTTAAAAATACTGCA